>NC_080773.1:16375771-17022021 GCF_020826845.1 Diceros bicornis minor
AACCACTGAACCAGACTAAAGATTTTTTTAAAGGCTAAATCTAAAAAGGACAATGATGAATGAAAAGAATGAGAGAGAGAGACATAATATGTGGGGCAATGCCATTTAAATAAATACAAAATTATATGCCCAGCATAATAGAAAAGATGAGAAAGTTGGTAAGAGGTCCTTTTGGATCCTTTGCATGTTCTGTTCTTTGCATCTAAAGCATCTTTAAATACTGTTCAAACATGAATCTAATGGTTTTCCCTAGTTATAGAGTCAGAAAATACAGATGTAAACAAAGCTAGGTCACTTCACTCATGGAGCTCACTTCTAAAAGCTGTGGAGACAGATGATAAATAAGTAAATATATATATACTCTGTCAGTTGAGGATATGGGCTATAAAGAAAATAAAATCAATTGATTCATTTCTTCTGAGGAGCTGACCTTGGGATTTGGGTGGAAATTCCTTGTTATGTGGGACAGTCTTGAGCCTCTTAACACATTTATTATCTCTGAACCCCACACTCTTAGTTCTGGAAGGCCTGTCAAGTCACTGATGGAGCCAAAATACTCCCCCAAGCACACACACATTTCGAAATGTTCTCTGAGTGGGTTGCGGTGCACCCCCAGCTGACAAAAACTTCTAAATCTTTAACGTTTATTAACAGGGTTTTTGCCTTCTCCTTAGGGAGTAGGGGACTGAGTAGGGGGCTTCCAGTGAAAGTGAACAGGTCTGTGACCCACTGGGGATCACCTGGAAAGGATCTGAATAAAGAGGACCTTTCCCTTCATTTGCTCTTTTTCTGCTCATGGGAATTTTCTCATAGCAGAAATTCACCTGAAACTCCAGGTCTGTTCTTTCCGGGGGCACATAGGGAAAATATTATGCCTAAATTATGCTGAGAACTGCTGCCACTGCATTGGGAAACCTAAATGCAATAGAGGTAACTGGATCCAGAGGTAGCAGGGCCAAGAGATGGCACTTAAGCACCAAAGGCAACGTGGGCCATCGTCACCATAATGGACAGCAGAGTCAAAGCAGCAATCAGAATAGTGTGACTCATAGAGACCAATAGCATTGGCTAGTTGATCATGGTGTTCCTAGAAATAAAATGGGTGGGAAATCTACTAAATTCTTACTTGATCTGTATAACCAGAAGAGTTCTAGGTTAAGTGAACAAAAATCTAGCTTGAGTTATAGAAACAGAGTGTTACGGCCCCTCAATCAATTCCCAGACTTGAACTAGTTTAAAGACTTAGAACCTCTTGAATAAAGGGGAGGCCCGGTCCCCTTGAGGAAGGACCCCGCTATACTGCCAAAATGTATTCTGTTAATCTTTCTCCCAGCCTTCCCTGGAGATATGCATGACCTTTTACCAGGGTGATTGTGCAGTGGGGAAAAGGAAATAATCAGACTTCTGGGGGATTTATGGACATGGGATCTGAACTGACACTAACTGCAGGAGACCCAAAGAATCCTGGTGGCCCACCAGAGTACGGGCTTATTGGAGGTCAGGTGGTCAATGGAGTTTCAGCTCAGAGCCATCTCACAGTGAGGCCAGTGGGTCCCCAAATCCAGCCTGTGGTTATTTTCCCAGTTCTGGAATGCATAATTGGAATAGACATACTCAACAGCTGGCAGAATCCCCACATTGGTTCCCTGATCTGTAGAGTGAGGACTATTATGGCGGGAAACATCAAGTGGAAGCCACTACAACTGCCTCTCCTAGGAAAATAGTAAACCAACAGCAATACCACATTCCTGGAGGGCCTGCATAGATTAGTGCCCCCATCGAGGACTTGAAGGATGCAGGGGTGGTGATTCCCACCACATCTCCATTCAATTCTAATATCTGGCAGAAGACAGATGGATCTTAGAGAATGACAGTAAATTATCATAAGCTTAACCAAGTGACAACTCCAATTGCAGCTGCTGATGTAATTTCATTGCTTCAGCAAATTAAAACATCCCCTCATACCTAATATGCACCTATCAATCTAGCATATAGTTTTCTCCACACCTGTCAGTAAAGACCCACTGGAAGCAGTTTGCTTCCAGCTAGCAAGACCAGCAGTACACCTTCACCATCCTATCTGAGGGGTCTATCAACTCTCCCGCCTGTGTCATAATTTAGTTTGCAAAGATCTTGGTAGTCTTTCCCTTCCACAAGACATCACCCTGGTCCATGACATTGATGACATTATGGTGATTTGACCTAGTGATCAAGAAGTAGCAAGCACTCTAGACTTATTGATAAGACATTTGCATGTGAGGACATGGGAAATAAATCTGACAGAAATTCAGGAGGCTGCTCCCTCACTGAAATTTCTAGGGATCCAGGGGTGAGGAGAATATCGAGATGTATCTTCTAAGGTGAATAATCTGGTTGTTACATCTGGTCCCTCCTATGACAATGCCAGGTGGCCTCTTTGGATTTTGAGGCAACATATTCCTTATTTGGGTATGCTACCCTGGCCCATTTACCAGGTCACGCAAAGAGCTATTAGTTTTAAGTGGTATTCAGGATAAGAGAAGGCACTGCACCAGGTCCAGGCTCTGTGAAAGCTGCTCTGTCATTTGGGCTATATAATCCAACAGACTCAATGGTGCTTGAGGTGTCAGTGGCAGATAGGGTCGGTGTTTGGAGACTTTGGCAGGCGCACATAAGTGAATCACAGCACAGGCCATTAGGATTTTGGACCAAAGCCTTGCTATCCTCTGAGGATAACGACCCTCATTTTGAGAAACAGCGTTTGGCTTTGTACTGGAACTTAGTAACTGAGACTGAACACTTGACCATGGGCCAACCAATTATCATGCAACCTGAGCTGCATGTGCACTGGGGAAAAGGAAATAATCAGACCTTTGGGGGTTACTGGACACAGGCTCTGAACTGACACTAGTTCCGTCTTGAACTGGGTGTTGTCTGAACATCAAGCCATAAAGCTGGGCGTGCAAGGCGGCACTGCATCATCAAATGGAAGTGGTATATACATGATCCGGCCTGAGCAGGCCCTGAGGGCACAAGTAAGTTACATGAAGAAGTGGCCCAAATGCCATTGGTCCCACCTCTGCTACACTGTCTTCTCTCTCCCAACCACACCCAAGGGGAGTTCCCTACTATCAGTTGATGGAGGAAGAGAAGACTCAGGCCTGGTTTACAGATGGTTCTGTGGATGTGCAGGCACCATGTGAAAGTGGACAGCTGCAGCCCTACAGCCCCTCTCTGGGACTTCCCTGAAGGACAGGGGTGAAGGGAAATCCTCTCAGTGGGCAGAACTTCGGGCAGTGCACCTGGCTGTTCTTTTGCTTGGAAGGAGAAATGGCCAGATGTGCGATTATATGCTGATTCAGGGGCTGTGGCCAGTGATTTCGCTGGATGGTCAGGGACTTGGAAAGAACATGATTGGAAAACCGGTAACAAGAAGGTCTGGGCAAGAGGTATGTGGACAAACCTCTCTGAATGCTCACCATTCACCTCAGCAGAGAAGGATTTTAATAATCAAGTGGATAGGATGACCCGTTCTGTGGACACCAGTTAGCCTCTTTCCCCACTCACTCTTGTCATCGCCTGGTGGGCTCATGAACCAAGCAGCCATGGTGGCGCGGATGGAGGTTATGCATGGGCTCAGCAACACGGACTTCCACTCACCAAGACTGACCTAGCTGCGGCCACCGCTCAGTGCCCTGTCTGCCAACTCAGAGACCAACACTGGGCCCCCGATATGGCACCATTCCCCAGGGTGATCAGCCAGCTACCTAGTGCAGGCTGATTACACTGGACCATTTCTGTTATGGAAGAGGCAGCATTTTGTTCTTATTGGGATAGGCACTTACTCTGGACACAGATTAGCCTTCCCTGTACACAATGCTTCTGCCAAAACCACCATTTGTGAACTCACAGAATGCTTTATCCTCCATCATGGTATTCCGCACAGCATTGCTTCTTATCAAGAGACTCACTTCATAGCAAATGAATTGCAGCAGTGGGCCCATGCTCATGGAATCCACCAGTCCTACGATCCTGAAGCAGCTGGCTTGATAGAAAAGGGGAATGGCCTTTTGGAAAGTCAGTTACAGCACCAGTTAGGTGCCAGTACCTTGCAGGGCTGGGGGAAGGTACTCTAGTATATGCTCTGAATCAGTGTCCAATATGTGGTGCTGCTTCTCCCACACCCATGGTTCTCAGGTCCAGGAATCTTGGGGTGAAAATCGGAGTGACACCACTCACTATACCTCAAGTGATCCACTAGCAAGATTTCTGCTTCCTGTCCCCAGGACATTATGGTCTGCTGGCCTAGAGGTCTTAGTTCCAAAGAGAGGAATGCTTCCACCAGGAGACACAATAATGATTCCATTGACACATCGGGATTCCTCACTCGCAAGCTATTCAGAAAGTGCAGAACCTTGGAGAGCGCCAATCTCAGCTTCCTCCTTCTTCCCTCACAGGGGTCAGGGGTCAGAATAAATGAGAGGCTAGTGAGGCCCAGAGATTGTGAGGGGGCAGCAAGCATAGAAGCAGGTGCCTGCAATGGGAGCCAGTGAGGCTACTGGCTGAGGCTGTCCACAGAGGCCCAGGGAGAAGGTTGTACAAGAAAGAAACCCCAGGCATGGGCAGGGGAGAAGAGAAAAAAAACAGGCACTGTGAGGGCCCAGCCTGGGCGCTGGTGTGGGACTGTGTGTGTGAAGCCATCTCAGGACCAGGGCTTCTCCATTCACAGCTGAAATGCACAGAAAGTGCCTACAACAACCCTGGATCAATGTGGACTTAACACTTGAGAGTTAAGCCATGGGCACACATGAGACCCAGGTCCTGATGAACAGGAGAGGAAGCAGCTCCCATCTCACCTGACCCAGGGACACAGAGAGGTGTGTGGTGCTGTGTGTTCCCAGAATCAGGGCTCCTCTTTGGGTACGAGGCCCTGGGAGTGAGAAGGGAAGTTGACTTGTCCATCCTTCCCCCTCTGCTCCCCTGACACAGACCCTCCCCTCTCAACATCCCTGGTTCTCTGCTCCTCCTTCTTCCCACAGACACTAGCCAGCACTCCAGCCTCACATATGACTCCACCTAGTACATAGTGCATACTGCATAGTGTAACTTATGGAGACAAACACAAATTGACATACATTCCTGGGAATCTGAGTTTGGTGACATGTCACTGAGGGAAGTGGCAGGGCCAGTGTACTTACAGCAACGGAGATTGGGACTCACAGAGCAGGAATATGATAGAGCATTAATATGATATATGACCCATGTGAAATGTCTATGAACTGATGTTGAATAAACATGCAGAGCAGCATGGCATAGTGACTCTGCCTTCTACACTTCCTCCCTTGTCCAGCAGAGGGCAGCAGAGCTACTCTACAGCCTGGAACCTCCCCAGGAGGCTGCTCACCGCCCAGAGCCCAGCAGGGTCTGTCTCTCACCAGCCTCACTCAGTTCACTGTCCTCCTCGCTCTCCAAGCTCCCCACACTGGACTCTCTCAGCCGCCCCATCCAGCCTGGCATCAACCCCCTTAAAGGCTGGTCCCTCTGCAGGCAGCTCTTCCCCCACGTACTTCATCCTTCATGGGGCAAACATCCACTCACACTTCAGGTCTCAACCAAAAGGTCACTTTCTCAGGGTGCTCTCGGTGATCCCCAGACGAGCTGAGACTTCATTACGTGCTCTGAACCCACCAGACACTTTGCCTTCATGGCCCTTCTCTCAATTACAATTAACTCCTTAGTTCCATGATTTTTCTCTGAGTGCCTATCTCCCTGTCACAAGGTAAACTCCGTGACCCCAGGGCCCACGTGTGTCCTCGTCTCTGTGGAGTTCACAGGGCCCACATCAGGGCCTGACACATCACAGATGTTCAGAAAATACTCACTAAATAGAGGAAGGAAATCACACAACAGAAGCCTGTCATGCCTGTGTGACACCTGGGGGTCAGAGCACGTTCTGTGTAGACACAGGGCCACTGGCATCAGGATGGAAGGAGGCCAGCAGTACTGTCTCTGGGATGGGCCTTTCCCCTTGTAGAGTCAGGAGGGAGGACAGGGGCCTCCTAACAGTGGGGGGTCAAATCCCTATTCACTCCCAGAAGATCACACCCCCTCACCCCTCTACCTTGTAAGTGACTTCTCTCCTTGGAGGCCATGAGCCAGCAACCTGTGTCCCTCCTCTTCTCACAGAGACCTGACCTGGGACAAACTCTGAATTCTCAACACCAGGTGAACTTACCACCAGGAGAGGAGGGAGCCCCACCTTGACCTCAAAAGAATCAGGGGACAATTCCCCCCCTCCAGGGTCCCTGGTCTGTGGGGACACCTGACTGTGGTCCCATGAAGGCATCCTACCAGCTCAAGGCATCCTGAGGAATGAGAGGAACTTCCCACCCAGGATTGAACAGAAGAACCAGGATCTGTTTGCTTCCATCTCAGAGGTGCTGAGGGTCCCATAGGGGCCTCCCCTCTCCTAACAGTGGAACCTGGGGGATCCCCTGTCTGAGTCTCCACGTGGAGCTGCTACAGCTCCTGGGCTCTGTGGGGAGGCCTAGAACAGACAACGGACAGGGACACAGTTGACTTGATGCAAGACCCCAGTGCTGTGATGGAGGAAACAGGACTTTCTGGGGCCCAGCCCCCAGGGCACTGTCCTCTCCCCAAAGCTTCAAGAGACACCCCACCAAACTCACTCTTTAAATCTCCGGGACAGAAAGCTCATCCTGAGACAGCACATCCCCCAGGGGATAGTTCTTCTGACACTAGACCAAGAATGCTCTGGGCAACATCTGACCTCTCCCTGGGCTCTCCCTGCACTGAGATGGAGTCTGGCAGCCTGGGATCCCCAAAGCACAGAACCCAGACTTACCAGCCTCTCAGCCTGGAGGTCAATGACCACATCTGCACACGGCTCAGGGTCGGCTCACACCTCTGGAGCCTGGTCAGCGTCCCTGGTGCAGCCCCTGACATTGGCCACAGGTCTCTTCATGCCCTCCAGGGGGCGACATTGGGACACACAGACAACACATGAAAGTGGCTTTGGCTAAGGAGGTGGAGAAGGAGCCTGATTTCCATCCCTCCCTTTAACAGACACTTCTGGGCCCCTCCTACATGCCTGCTCTGTCCTGCCCATTCCTTCTAGGGGCCTCAGAGTAGCCTGCCTTGTCAGGCGTCCCTGAGCATGTCCCCACCACCTGCCTGGCACCACCCATGGGGAAGGCAGGTGACCACAGGAAAGTCAGCCAAGCAGAGGACAGAGGCCTCCAGGATGGTCAGGGAACACATGGACAGGGTCTGAGCCACAGCTCAGCTAACACACATGGAGAGGGGGGTGGTCTCCCTGAAGCCTTCTCCTGAGGACCAAGGAGCCCACAGCCACCTGACCTCCCACCAACACTATCCTCTCACCTGGGATACTCAGGAAACCTCCCCGTTCACACCCAAGAACTGCAGATTAAAATGACACTGGTACTGGGTCTCTGTCCCTGGAAGCAGAGGCCAGGCTGGTGACACTCAGAGATGGAGGGCGGGTACCCTCACCAGTCATCACTCAGCTTGCCCCTTTCTCACCCCCCGAGTCATCTCTGTGGCCTTCCTGTGGGGAGTAAATCCAGCCTTCCCAGAGTATTTGAGGACACTGGTGCCAGGCTGGATTTCTGTGTCACAAACAAAAATAACTCCCTCAGTTTGGAGACCCTTGGGTCTCTGTGTGGTGCTGACAGACCCCATGGCCAGGACACAGCAGAGGCCAATGTTGGGGTGGGTGGGTCATCCCTCTCAGGGTCAGGGGTCTCCATCAGCCTTGCTATTGAAAGTGTGCCCCCCAGGCTAGTGTGATCAGCATCACGTGAGAGCTTGTTAGATGCAGACTCTTGGGTCCACCCCACACCTGCCGGGTCAGAATCTGCATCTTAACAGAATCTTCTGACTCTGAACAAGAGAAGGGGAGAGGCTGCCCCACCCCACAAAATGGGGTCTCAGCCTGGCTGGATATCCACAAACCTGGGCAGCTGCTAAAGTAGCATTTCTAAGGTGTCCCCTAGGCATTCACAAATTCTACAAAGTTCCACAGGTGATTGAGACTCAGAGCAGGAGTGACATCCCTGTGACAAGAGTTCCCGATATAGCCCCAGAACCCCAGCTCTGAAGGGAAAAGTCAAATGTGAAAGAGAAAGGGCTGCAGGGGACACTGACTGTGCACCCTGACCCAGAGTTGTGGGGACTGCCCAGGGCAGCAGTGCCCCAGGCTTGTGCTTGTCCAAACAAGGGTGTGTGTGTCTGTCTGTCTGTGTGTATGTGTGTGTATGGAGGGAATCACAGCTAAAGAGGGAGAGGCCTCCACTGTTGCCAGGGAACCAAAATGTAGACAGAAAGGGGAAGGAGAGGTCCAGGGAGGCAGGAATGAGAGGAGGAGAGGGAGGGACCTGGGCAGAGACCCCGCCCCCAGTGCATGTGACCCGGCTAGGCACTCCTGCCCCTGGAGGAGGCTCAGTGCAGAGGCAGGAAGGACAGCAGAGCTGAAGCACCTGGAGAGCGGCAGTTGTGAGCACTTCTGGAGCCCAGGCTCTTCTCACGGACAGAGCAGGCAGCAGACACCATGGAACTCCCCTCAGCCCCTGCCCACAGAGGGCACAGCCCCTGGCAGGGTCTCCTGCTGGCAGGTAAGAGGGGACGATTCCCTGAGGGTGGGCAGTAGATGGAGGACAGAGACTGCTGGGGTCTCCTGGGGAGGACAGGGCTCTGAGAGAGGACAGAGGACTTTGGTTTGGACCTGAGAGTAGAGGACATGGGAGCAGAGTAGGATGGGTGGAGAGGGCTCAGCAACATGAAAATTTAAGTGAACTGGAATTGGTGAGGGGTAGGAAACTCGTAACTGCAATATTTTTTTGAAGTTACATTTTGAAAATAAGATAACTATATCCAAGTGATACTTCAGAAAGAAAACATAACCAGGGGCACCAAACATTGTCATTACTAATAAACCTCAGAAATTGACAAACAAACACCAGGACGTGGTGAGCCCTGAGAACACTCATTCATTCATCCAAGGTGTTTGCAGCCTGTTCCCAGGCACTGGAGGTACCACAAGATCACACAAATCCCTGCCCTCAGGAGCTCACATTCTATGGGGAGAAAGACAGACAATCAAAGAAATCTGAATGTGATGTCAGAGACAGACAAGTGCCATGAAGGGAACACAGCAGGGAAAGGGCAGACAGTAAAGACTGAGGGTCTTTAGAGGGGAGGTCAGGGAAGGCATCTCCCAAGGATGCACCTGAGAGTGAGCAGGGCTCTGAGGGCAGTGAGAGAGTGAGCCGGGCAGACACCTGGGAAGAGTGTTGGGAACAGAGGAAATCACAAGTTCAGAGGGGCTGAAGTAATGGTGGTCATGATGCTGACCTTGACCAGTAGGAGACACACACACACAAACACACACACGCACACACACACACACACACACACACACTCCAAGTCTAAGAGATGAAGAGACCTGTTCAGGACCCAGGGTCTCATCTTTCCATCCCAGTACATAGGTCCAAATATTGATTGATCTCTCTCTCTTCCCTCCTAGTCTTACTCATAACCTTCTGGAACCCGCCCACCACTGCTCAACTCACTATTGAATCAGTGCCGCCCAATGGTGTCCAAGGGAAGGATGTTCTTCTGCTTGTCCACAATCTGACAGAGAATCTCATAGGCTATGGCTGGTTCAAAGCGGACAGAGTCGATCCCAATCAACAAATTGCAGCATATATGATAGACACAAAAGAAATTACCCAAGGGCCTGTATACAGTGGTCGGGAGACAATATACCCCAATGGATCCCTGCTGTTCCAGAACGTCACCCAGGAGGACGTAGGATACTACACCCTACAAGCCTGGACAAAAAATTTTCAAAGTCAAGTAGGAACTGGACAGCTCCACGTATACCGTGAGTGATTCCTCTCTGACCTCTTGGGTTGGGTGGGGTGACACACACACAGGATTAACAGGCCTGGACTGTGCCTACATCCCCCTCTGCATTACGTCTCATGTTGAGGTTGGAGCATTTAGCGCAGGACACATACAATGGAGACAAACTTCATAAGATCGGAATTCCTTTCCCAGAATCCAGGTCTTGCAGACATTCCCTGCAGAGAGAAGAATCAATCTGATGAGAGTAACTCAGCAGAGGGAGATCAGTCTCAGTCCAGCCCCCTGGGCTCCTCCCCATGAACATGACCATGAGGAAACCTCTGCACAGCTCCGTCAGGGCCTGGCCTGAGGAGTCCCCTGGGATCCTCACAGGGAAGCTATATCTGGGAAGCCCCTGCCCAGACCACAATGATTTCCTGGCTGCCCGAATCCCAAGGCTCCTGAGCTGGTCACCAGCCAGGGCTCAGCCTAAAGAGCCACAGCTGGGCAGGGGCGGAGCCTGGTCCTTCACCTGAGACTTGGCGTGGAGAGCGCAGATGGACAAGGTCCCCAGGCCATTAGCCGACTTCCCTGGGGGCATAGGGGACTCCAGAGGATGGTCACCATCCACAGAGAGGAACAGAGGACAGAAGACGCTCCTGGCAGCTCCTCATCCACCAGGGATCAGGCTCAGAGACCTCTCTCTCTTGAATGCCATTTATTTGGACAGCTCCTCCATACTAAGCTTTAGGGCAAGTATTTGGGGATGTTTTAAGGATAATTCATCCAGAGACCATTTACCTGATTTTATTTGGGGGAAACGGAGGCACAGGGAGATACAGTCATTGAATCAGGGTCACATAGGCAATGAGTGGCAGCTCAGAGTCATAGCAAGATCTTAGTGAAGTCACAACCCGGATCTCTCCACCACACTGGGGGCCTTATGGATCAGATCAAACAGCTTCTTCTTAGAGATCCACAGCTCAAGGTAGATTTTCTGATCTGGAGAGTGACAGCAAATGGAGATTTAACTTGTTTTTTACTCAAGAACCAAATTGCCTGCATCAACAATCAGAGTCAATGCAGGGAAAGTCCAGGCCGCCCCCTCAGGTGGCTGATCCACATCTCCCTGCACTGGACTTGAAATCACTTTGTTTCCTGATGTGTTGGTGTCATTCCCACTGGAGTATAAAGGGAAGGACTTTGCTTTCTCATTCCACACTCTACCCTTGCAACCAGCACAGGACCCAACAACTCAATTGCTCTTTCAGGAAGGACGGAAGGAATGAATGGTGAATGAATGAATGATCCCTAACCTCTTCACAGACTGGAACCTGGGTTCAGAATCCTAGTTTATGACCACACTTGTTCTCTGTCTCTCCGGGGGCTGAGACCCACGTTCCATCCCTCTCACCACCAGCCCCTAATGCCACTGCGAGAAAAGAGTATCATGACTGTGGGGCTGCTCAGAAAATAGAAGAGTTTTTAAGGCCATTCTGGCCCTGTCCCTGGGAGAGCCATGGGCTCTTGGTGCCTAAGGTCTTTGATGTCACTGGTAACCCCCACTGCTCTGACCTTGGATGTTTCTGGCTCTCTTTGCATATTCCGTGTCCCTCATCATCCTCCCCCTTCATTCCAGCTGGGACTGACCCTATTCTGCACAGCTTCTTCCACTCTTAAGCCTCCCCCAATTCTCCCACTAACACCTGTAGCCAGGCCCACCCTCCTGGCAATAGTCAAGGACAGAGAAATAAGTGGGAGCAGCAGCCCCTTGAGCCTCCATCATGAGCTAGTTACCCCAAGTCACCAGGAGAATGAGCTTCCACCATGCCACCATCCAGGGCTCTTTCCTTCCACAATGTCAACAAGTGGAATATGCCATGGGACAGGGACATGATTCTCTACATGATTCAACCAGGAAGTCAAAGGCAGAAGGACAGGTCTGCAGTCCTCAAAAGCTCACAGGCTCATTTCACCCCTTTGACTCCTGACTCACATCCTCATCCTGGTGAGGCTCCCACTAATCTAGTGGTTCCTGAGACCTTCCCAAGGTGGGGCTGGCCAGACCCTGCACTGTCCTACTATTTCACACACATAAGTCTCATAATGACACCTTTACCGTAGGGTAGGATGCTCACAGATGGTGAGATCCACCAGCCTCTGTCCTTTCACTTAGACACTGCCCAATTTGGATAAATTTGATCAAACTTATGTTTCTGGAGGTTGAAAGAGAGCCACATGCAAGCTTTGGAACTTCTTCCCATTTTGCCTGACTGACCATATAAATTGGTGACAGAGACCGCTTTCCTAAATATACTAACATAACACATATCATTTCAACTAATTTGGTAGCATTCCTCCCTTTATATAACAGAGACACGTCAGACTTGCCACCTAATCAATTCTGTCCTCATAACAGGACTCACATGTCTCTCTCTACCCAGGGGGCCACTGATTTCAAACCCACTGTAGCATCTTCCTTTGATGATAATGTGATCCTGGTTGGACTGCAGAACTTGGTCTACGACCTTTAGTGCTCTCTAGAGAGATATTCCTCCAGAAACTGGTGTTACATCTTTGGGGCATTAATATTAATTTTCAATATGGAAACAATTTAACTTCTCCTCAGATTTCTGTCTCATAATTTTATTTAAAAATGGTCCATGAGGGCTAGATTCCACCCCCCCACACACACACTCTTTCTACTGATCACTCTTCTACATTTGAAAACATCGACTTGTATTTCAAGAAAGATCAATATGGTCCTCACTGCCATCTGCAGTGGGAGAAGAGACTTTAAAGACCAAGGGCAGAGCACATGGTTCTGCTCTCAAAGCCAGCCAGCCCCCGCTTGTCCCCCTCATTCTTTTCTGGATCATTTCTAGTCTTAACTCTGCTCTACCCTTTATGGAGTCACTGTCTCATGCTAATCACCACGGAACACCTGGGGAGACCTGCCCCACTTCATGGCCCTGCAGCCTAAGTACTGAACTGACCTCTGGGCTTGCTCCTGATCTCCCAGTATAGTATTTCTGCTGAAATACCCAGTTCCAGGCTATGCTGCTCAGTCCTCTCTGGGTTTAAGAACTATAGGAAGGCCCATCCTTAGCCATCTCTAGGATAACCCTGGAAAGTAAGGCCTCAGGGAAAACACCTCTACACTAGATGATGTAGGTCTGTGAAATAGAAAAGGCCTCAGCACCCACACTTTCCAGGTGATGACCCCAAGGTTGTTCAGACAGTTAGTTGGTCAGTGAAGAACAAGAAGCACTGGGTGGTCTCTGTCTCCTGGTCTTGTGTCTTTCCATGACCAACCCTGATGCTTATTTGACTTGGGAAAGTCTGTGTTTTCTCCCAGACGTAGAGCAGGTGGCCTTAAATTCTCTGAGTGCTCAGATACTTATGCATTTGCCTTGGGATACACAAACCTGCCTTATTCTTTTAAGGACTTGGGTTGGCTGAGAGGTGAGAAAAGCCAACTCTGAATGAAGAGGCCTTTAGAGGAATCAAAGGTCCCACACAAGGCAATATTCTCTCTATCTACACAGCGGAGTTAACCAAACCCAACGTCACATGCAACAAGTCCAGCCCCGTGGAGCATGAGGACCGTGTAGTGTTCACATGTGAACCTCAGACTCAGGACACCACCTACCTGTGGCTGAACAACAATCAGAGCCTCCTGGACAGCACCTGGCTGGAGCTGTCCCTGGACAACAGGACTCTCACTTTACTCCGTGTCACAAGGAATGACACAGGACTGTATGAATGTGAAACCCGGAACCCAGTGAGTGCCCGTCGCAGTGATCCATTCTACCTCAATGTTCTCTGTGAGTAACTTCTGTCCCTACCTGGCCCAGGGTGTCTGCCCAAATCCACACTACCAGAGGCCAGGCCACATCCATCACTCTCAGATTTGTGTACACAGACCCTCAGCCCTGGACACCAGGCTGGCCATGACTTCCTGTCTCAGGCAAATCTGGGCAGGCCCAGCCTTGAGCCAAGACTAGGAGGGGACGGGCTGCTGCTGCCTTGAGAGGCTCGGGGTCAAAAACCTGTGATGGGAGAAACAGGTTAATGTCTCAGACTCAGGATGAGTGAACACAGAGGGGTCATGGTTGGGAGTTTTTAAAGCAAGGTTGTGACCTGGCTCAGAAGGATACTGTCACCCTAGTATAGACCAGGAGCTTCCCTTTCCCTCTGATTACATCATGTGTGGCTTGATTCTGTTTTCTCCAGATGGCCCGGATGCCCCCACCATTTCCCCCTCAGACTCCTATTACCGTCCAGGAGCAAACCTCAGCCTCTCCTGCCACGCGGCCTCTAACCCGCCTGCACAGTATTCTTGGTTTATTAACGGGAGGCCCCAGCAATCCACACCGGAGCTCTTTATCCCCAACATCACTGCGAATGATAGTGGATCCTATACCTGCCTCGTCCATAACTCTGTCACTGGCTTCAATAGGACCACAGTCAAGACTATTACAGTCTCTGGTAAGTGGCTCCCTGGGCCATTGGCACCAGGCTTTGGGGTGGAAATCTGTCTGGTTTTCAGAAAAGAGCCTCCTGAAAGCTATTGCCCATCTTGTGTCCATCCTGTTCCTGAACCCTCCCACGACATCTCTGCAGACTCTTCCTCCCCTTGCTCTGATTTCCCAGGGCAGATGTGGGTCAAGCCTGGAATGTGGGGAGGGGGTTCTTTCAGCCCCAGAAATCCCCATACAGTGGAGAGTGCTTCACAGAGGGAGAAGGAAGGTCCTTCTGTTCCTGGCTCGCCTTATGACTGACTCTGCTCTGATGCCACCTGTGGTGGGACAGGGGCACGTAGGGAAGGTACGTGGGCAGCCTGTCCTCAATCTGGCCAAATTGTGCCGCCCACTGACACCAGAGCCTTTCTCAGGCCAGGCTGCAGGAAAATGGGAAAAGAGCAAGCCTCGGTGCAGACTCTGCTGAGCTGTGTCCTGGCTCTGAAGTCACCAACTGTATGACACTGTGTGACACCAGCACATACGTATACCAAAGGAGAACAGTGAATTATGGTGCACACTTGGAAAAATAGGTAGATTCATCCACGCAGTCCCTTCATGGGATGGAAGGAGCAGTGCCAAAAAGTTTAGAGTTTACAGAGAGGGCTAAGTGTACCAGCATTTTATTAAAACTGTGACCACTTCTCTCTAGAGATATCCTTCTCTGTGATACTCAATACATGAGCCAAGAACTAAAAGTCCTATTCAGATTGAGAAATCCTTTAGATTGTTACTTCTCCAGGTCCTAAGTTGATGACGACTGGCTGGCCATGATCATTCTCTAATAAACTATTTAACAAAAGAAACACCTTCACTTCTCTATTTAAAGCTACCATACCTAAGAGCACGTCTGATCTTTCATAAAGTCACAGAAAGCTCTAGCAAAGGGTCACACAAAAGCTAATGGGAGAAAAATTCCACCTGATGATGAGGATGCTGGATACATGGGCTGAGAAGAGGTTTCTGGAGCTGATACTATGGAGATGACATGGGGAACGAGTCTGCGTTCATGCTGGTGTTATTAGGGGGTCAGAGAGGAGGTGCAGCCCTCCCCGTACAGACTGTCACCTGAACAAAAACACTCGTCCTTCTGTAGGGGCCAGAGCCATCCTCTCGGTCACCTTCACACAGCTCACAGTGGGATCTGAGAACTGGCTGAGGAAGGACTGTGGCCCCAGGCCCACTCTCACTCAGTCACCTCCTCTATTTCTCCACAGATCCAGTGGCACAGCCCTCCATCCAAGCCAGCAACACCATAGTCACAGAAAATAAGGACGCTGTGGTCCTGACCTGCCTCACAAATGACACTGGGATCTCCATCCAGTGGTTCTTCAATAACCAGAGTCTCCGGCTCACAGAGCGGATGACGCTGTCCCAGGACAACAGCACCCTCACCATAGACCCTGTCAGGAGGGAGAATGCTGGCGATTATCAGTGTGAGGTCTCCAACCTGGTCAGTTCCAGCAAAAGTGACCTCCTCAGGCTGGAGATAAAAGGTAAGTGACCACTTGTCCCATCCCATATCTTCCTGGGAGGATGGATGACTCTACCAGTGTCGTGCAAAATGGATAGAAGCTACAGAGGGCAGAATATCAACCAAGGGACCAATACAGTATACAGAATGGCAAAGTGGTTAAGACCTCAGTCTCTGAATCAAATATACGAAGTTTCTTTTCGTGGGTCTGGCATTTCCTGTGTGATCTTGCACTAGATTCTTTCCTTTTCTGTTCCCATTTTTTAAAATTTTTTGTTTATTGCAGTAAGATTGGTTTATAACATTGTATAAATTTCAGGTGTACATCATTATACTTCTATTTCTGCATAGATTACATCATGTTCACCACCCGAATACTAATTACAACCCATCACCACACTCGTGCCGAATTATCCCTTTTGCCCTCCTGCCTCCCCCCTTTCCCTCTGGTAACCACCAATCCAATCTCTGTCTCTATGTGTTTGTTTATTGTTGTTATTATCTACTACTTAATGAAGGAAATTATACCGTATTTGACCTTCTCCGTCTGACTTATTTCACTTTGCCATCCATGTTGTCACAAAAGGCTGGATTTCATCGTTTCTTACGGGTGAGTAGTATTCCATTGTGTATATATACCACATCTTCTTTATCCATTCGTCCCTTGATGGGCACTTAGGTTGCCTTCAAGTCTTGGCTATTGTGAATAACGCTGCAATGAACACAGGGGTGCATGTATCTTTATGCACTGGTGTTTTCAAGTTCTTTGGATAAACACCCAGCAGTGGAATAGCTGGATCATATGGTAGTTCTATCCTTGATTTTTTGAGGAATCTCCATACTGTTTTCCATAGTGGCTGCACCAGTTTGCACTCCCACCAGCAGCTTATGAGAGTTCCCTTCTCTCCACATCCTTTCCAACACATGATGTTTCCTGTCTTGTTAATTATAGCCATTCTTACGGGCATGAGGTGATATCTCATTGAAGTTTTGATTTGCATTTCCCTGCTAGTTAATGATTTTGAACATCTTTTCATGTGTCTGTTGGCAACTGTATGTCTTCTTTGGAGAAATGTCTGTTCGGGTCTTTTACCCATTTTTTAATTGGGTTGTTACTTTTTTTGCTGTTGAGATGCATGAGTTCTTTATATATTTTGGAGATTAAGCCCTTATCAGTTGTATGGTTTGCAAATATTTCTCCCAATTGTTAGGTTGTCTTTTTGTTTTGTTAATGGTTTCTTTTGCTGTGCAGAAGCTTTTTAGTTTGATGTAGTCCCATTTGTTTATTTTTTCTATTGTTTCTCTTGCCCGGTCAGACATGGTGCTTGAAAATATGTTGCTAAGACTGATGTCGAAGAGCGTACTGCCTATGTTTTCTTCTAGAAGTTTCATAGTTTCAGGTCTTACATTCAAGTCTTTAATCCATTTGGAGTTAATTTTTGTGTATGGTGTAAGATAAGGGTCTACTTTCATTTTTTTGCATGTGGCTATCCACTTTTCCCAACACCATTTGTTGAGGAGACTTTCTTTTCTCCATTGTATGTTCTCGGCTCCTTTGTCAAAGATTAGCTGTCCATAGATGTGTGGGTTCATTTCTGGGCTTTCGATTCTATTCCATTGACCTGTGTGTCTGTTTTTGTGCCAGTACCATGCTGTTTTGGTCACTGTAGCTTTGTAGTATATTTTGAAATCAGGGAGTGTGACACCTCCAGCTTTGTTCTTTGTTCTCAGGATTCCTTTACCTACTCGGGGTCTTTTGTTTTTCCAAATAAATTTTAGGATTCTTTGTTCTATTTCTGTGAAAAATGTTGTTGGAACTTTGATAGGGATTGCATTGAATCTATAGATAGCTTTAGGAAGTATGGACATCTTAACTATGTTAATTCTTCCAATCCAAGAGCACGGAATATCTTTCCATTTCTTTGTGTCTTCTTCAATTTCTCTCAGCAATGTTTTATAGTTTTCCGTGTACAGCTCTTTCACCTCTTTGGTTAAGTTTATTCCTAGGTATTTTATTCTTTTTGTTGCAATTGTAAATGGGATGGTATTCTTAATTTCTCTTTCTGCTACTTCGTTGTTAGTGTATAGAAATGCAACTGATTTTTGTATGTTGATTTTGTATCCTGCAACTTTACCATATTCGTTTCTTACTTCTAAACGTTTTCTGGTGGATTCTTTAGGGTTTTCTATATATAGAATCATGTCATCTGCAAATAGTGACAGTTTCACTTCTTCCTTTCCAATTTGGATCCTTTTTATTTCTTTCTCTTGCCTGATTGCTCTGGCTAGGACTTCCAGTACTATGTTAAATAGGAGTGGTGACAGTGGGCATCCTTGTCTGGTTCCTGTTCTTAGAGCGATAGCTTTCAGTTTTTCACCATTGAGGATGGTATTAGCTGTGGGTTTCTCATATATGGTCCTTATTATGTTGAGGTACTTTCCTTCTATACCCTTTTATTCAGAGTTTTTATCATAAATGGATGCTGTATCTTGTCAAATTGAGATGATCATGTGATTTTTACTCTTCATTTTATTGATGTGGTGTATCACGTTGATTGATTTGGAAATGTTAAACCATCCCTGCATACCTGGAATAAATCCCACTTGATCATGGTGTATAATCTTTTTAATGTATTGTTATTTGCTAGGATTTTGTTGAGGATTTTTGCATCGATGTTCATCAGTGATATTGGTCTGTAATTTTCTTTTTTTGTGTTGTCCTTGTCTGGTTCTGGTATCAGGGTAATGTCGGCTTTGTAGAATGAGTTAGGGAGCTTCCCCCCATCCTGAATTTTTTGGAAGAGTTTGAGAAGGATAGGTATTAAGTCTTCTTTGAATGTTTGTAGAATTCACCAGGGAAGCCGTCTGGTCCTGGACTTTTATTTTTGGGGAGGTTTCTGATTGCTGTTTCGATCTCCTTACTGGTGATTGGTCTATTCAAATTCTCTACTTCTTCTTGATCCAGTTTTGGAAGGTTGTATGATTCTAAGAATTTATCCACTTCTTCCAGATTGTCGAATTGGTTGGCATATAGCTATTCATACTATTCTCTTATAATCTTTTGTATTTCTGAGGTGTCTGTTGTAATCTCCTCTCTTTCATTTCTGATTTTACTTATTTGTGCCTTCTCTCTTTTTTTCTTGGTGAGTCTAGCTAAAGGTTTTTCAATTTTGTTTATCTTTTCAAAGAATCAGGTCTTAGTTTTATTAATTTTTGATATTGTTTTTTTGGTCTCTATTTCATTTAATTCTGCTCTGATTTTTATTATTTCCCTTCTTCTACTGATTTTGGGCTTTGTTTGTTCTTCTTTTTCCAGTTCCTTTAGGTGCATTGTTAGATTGTTTATTTGAGATTTTCCTTGTTTGTGAGATAGGCCTCTATTGCTATAAACTTCCCTCTTAGAATCGCTTTTGCTGTATCCCATAAATTCTGGCATGTCGTATTTTCATTTTCATTTGTCTCCAGATATTTTTTTATTTCTTCTTTGATTTCTTTGTTGACCCAGTCGTTGTTCAGTAGCATTTTGTTTAATCTCCACGTATTTGTGGCTTTTCTGATTTTCTTCCTACAGTTGATTTCTAGTTTCATACCGTTGTGGTCAGAAAAGATGCTTGGTATTATTTCAATTTTCTTAAATTTACGGAGACTTGTTTTGTGGCCTAATATGTGATCAATCCTGGAGAATGTTCCATGTGCATTTGAAAAGAACGTGTATTCTTCGGTTTTCAGATGGAATGCTCTGTATATATCTACTAGGTCCATCTGTTCTAGTGTATCAGTTAAGGCCAATGTTTCCTTATTGATCTTCTGCTTGGATGATCTATCTGTTGGTGTAAGTGGAATGTTAAAGTCCCCTACTATTATTGTGTTACTGTCTATTTCTGGTTTTATGTCTGTTAATAATTGCTTTATATATTTAGGTGCACCTACATTGGGTGCGTAGATATTTACAAGTGTTATATCCTCTTGTTGGATTGTTCCCTTGATCATTATGTAATGCCCTTCTTTGTCTCTTTTTACAGTTTTTGTTTTAAAGTCTATTTTGTCTGATATGAGTACTGCTTCCTCAGCTTTCTTTTCATTGCCATTTGCGTGGAGTATCTTTTTCCATCCCTTCACTTTCAGTTTGTGAGTGTCTTTAAGTCTGAAGTGTGTCTCTTGTATGCAGTATATATATGGGTCTTGTTTTTTTATCCAGTCAGCCACCCTATGCCTTTTAATTGGAGCATTTAGTCTATTGACGTTTAAAGTAGCTATTGATAAGTATGTACTTACTGCCATTTTTTAACTGTTTTTCCTCAGTGTTTTAGTAGTCCTTCTCTGTTCCTTTCTTCTTCTATACAAAATTGATGGTCTCTTTAGTTTGACGTCTGTCTGAAAGCTCTACTCTTTAACTCCCCTCCTCCCTTCTTTTATGTTCTTGATATCTTATCTAACCTCTTTTTTGTGCATTTGTGTCCATTACCCTCTTATCATGGAAATAGATAATTTTTCCTATTTGTGGTCTTCTCTTTTCCCCTTAAATCAGTCCCTTTAACATTTCTTGTAGCACTGGTTTCTTGGTGACAAACTCCTTTAATTTTTGCTTGTCTGGGAAATTTTTGATCTGCCCTTCCATTTTGAATGATAACCTTGCTGGGTAGAGTATTCTTGGCTGTAAGTTTTTTCCTTTTAGCACTTTAAATATATCATGCCATTCTCTTCTAGCCTGTAAGGTTTTTGCTGAGAAGTCAGCTGATAGCCTTATGGGGTTTTCTTTGCAGGTAACTTGACTTTCTCTTGTGGCTTTTAGGATTCTCTCTTTACCTTTAGTTCTGGACATTTTGATTATGATGTGTCTTGGTGTGGGCCTCTTTGGGTTTATCTTGTTTGGGGCTCTCTATGATTCCTGTACCTGGATGTCTGTTTCCTTCCTTAGGTTAGGGAAGTTTTCATCTATTATTTCTTGAAATAGATTCTCTGCCCCTTTGTCTCACTCTTCTTCTTCCGGCACACCTATAACACGGATGTTACTGCGCTTGATGTTGTACCAGAGGTCCCTTAGACTGTCCTCACTCTTTTTAATTCTTTTCTTTTTTACCTGTTCAGCTTGGGTAATATCTTCTAGTCTTTCGTCCAGCTCACAGATCCATTCTTCTGTATCCTCTACTCTGCTTTTGAGTCCCTCTAGTGAATTTTTCATTTCCAGTATTGTATTCTTCATTTCTGATTGGTTCTTTTTTATATCTTCCATTTCTTTGTTGACATTCTCACTGAGTTCATCTATTCTTCTCCCCACATCAGTGAGCATCCTTAACACTCTTTGTTTGAACTCTCTGTCAGGTAGGTTGCTCATTTCTGTTTCACTTAGTTCCTTTTCTGGGGTTTTGTCCTGTTCCCTTACTTGGAATGTATTCCTATGCCTCCTCATTTTGCCTCTTTTCCTGTGCTTGTGTCTACGTATTAGGTAGGTAAGCTACGTCTCCTGCTCTTGGATAGGTGACCTTATGTAAGTGATGGCTTAGGACGCCTGCAGTGTGCTGCCCTCAGTTCTCAATGTTCCATGGGTGACCCCTATGTGGGCTACGTGTGCCTTCTGTTGTGGCCTGTTGGCTCTCCATGTAGGCACCCAGGCAGGCCGAGTTATGCTCCTGACAAGCTGTTGTAATGCTCAGCTGCTTGTAGTTGTTGTGGGGCCTTCGGTCTCTTTACGAGGTGTGGGGAGCCCCAGCACAGTTGGCTGCAAGTTCTAATACCACATTTGTGTTGCAGTATTTCTTTTAAGTGAGTAGGCCCCCAGCGTGGCAGGTTGCTAGGCTCAGGGCCTTACAATTGCTATGAGCCTCCAGCCTTTAGGTCTCTTGTCATCTCTCTGAGGATTGCAGCTGTGTGGGGCTGGCCTCAGGCACGGGAGCACCCAATTGTTTCAGGCTTTTGAAGTTGGGGCAAACCCCCTATGTGGGTCTTTGAGAAGCACAAGTCTTCTGCAGCTGACAAGCCTTGCCGCCCACAGGTCCACACACACAGTCAACAGAGTCCTGCCCCGTGTGCGCGCCCCGACCTCCCGTAGTGGACACAGTCTCTCCACGGCAGGAGCCCCACACACTCCACCACCACCCCTCACTCTCCACCCGCTCCTTGTGCACACCCTGCCCCACTGAAGTTGGCTCAGTTGCCAGGCTGCAGAGAATCCAGTCACCAATCTATGCAGGCCCACAAGTTGCCTGAGGGCTTGTTGTTGGGTGGGGCCAGTCTCTAGGGTGGGCTGCCTGCCCTGGCTGAGCTGGATTAAATCGATGCTCTAGCGGGTGGGGCAGACCTGGGCTAGCAGGCTCAGGGAGAACTCCAATGGCGTCTGTGTCAGCACGTCCACACCAGGCCACATAAATGGCCGCCGCCAATGTCCCAGTCCCTGGAGAGGTCTCACCTCTCATTGAGATGCACACAGGGCCTATTAGGTGAGTCTCTTTTCACCAAAGCACTGTGCATCTTTCTTTCTGGTGATTTTAGGATGCTTTCTGAAACTCGTGAGTTTGCACGAAGGCCCTTTAAGAGCTGGTTTTAATTTTTTTGTGAACCAGCTTTTCTTGGGCTATTCCCCAATGCGTCGGTAGCAGGCAAAGTCAGATATTATGCCACTCGTCTTGATTGTGCTGGGTCCACAAAATGCCCACAGCGGGGGCGCACCCCGGCTCAGGGCCCCGCTCCTCCAGGGAGGCTGCGTACCTGTGGGCTGTTTCCCGGCGGCCGTGAGGCGCTGCAGCCTGTGAAGGCGGCATTTTTCCTGTCCAGAAGGGAGTTTCTGCCTCTTCTACCTCAGTTAGGATTTTCCGTTGTTGCAGGAGTTCCTCTTATCCAGTTTTCAGTTCTGTCTCAGGGGTAATTTTTCCACGAGTAGTTGTAAATTGGCTGTGTCCGCGGGAGGAGGTGAGTTCAGAGTCTCCCTATGCCGCCATCTTGACTTCCTCCCATATTTTCTATTTCTTTATGATTCTATCTTTGTAGGTTTTGTGTTTCATAGAATTTGTCCATTTATCTTGGTTATCCAACTTTGTTGCCATGCAATTATTCATAGTACTCTTAAAATTCTTATTTTTCTGTAGAACTGGTAGTAATGTCCACACTTTCATTTCTGTTTTATGTAATTTGAATCGTCTCTCTTTTTTTCTTAGTCAATCTAGTTATAGCTTTTTCAATTTTGTTCATCGTTTTGAAAAACCAAATTTAGGTTTCATTGATTTTCTATATTATTCTTTCATTGTCTACTTTATTTAGCTCCACTCTAATCTTTATTGCTTCCTTCTTTCAGCTGGCTTTCAGCTTAGTTTGTTCTTCTGTTCTAATTCCTTAAGTTGTAAAGTTACGTTGTTGATTGGAGATCTTTCTTCTTTTTTAATGTAAGCATTTACAATTATAAACTTCTTGCACAAGATTCTTTACTTTCTGAGCCTCAGTGCTCAACTGAAAATTGCAGTAAGAGCACAGTCAGCCCTCCGTATCCACATGTTCTGGATCCACAGATTCAACCAACCAAGGATCGAAAGGCCTACTATGGTTGCGTCTATATCAAACATGTGCAGACTTTTATTTCTTGTCATTATTCCATAAACAATATGGTATAAGAACTATTTACATAACATTTACGTTGTATGAGGTATTATAAGTAATCTAGAGGTGATTTAAAGTATACAGGAGGATGTGTGTAGGTTTTACGCAAATACTACGCCATTTTATATAAGGAATTTGAGCATCCACAGATTTTGGTAACTGCCGGGGGCAGGGAGGGGGGGCGGGCAGGGATGGGAGTTCTAGAACCAGTCCCCCATGGATACTGAGGGATTATTGTACCTGTTTCATGGTATTGTTTTAAAGATTTAATGTAATTTTCAAATAAACCTTTATCAAAATGCCACACTCAGAGGAAATGTTCCGTAAGTGTTAGCTTCCATTATTGCTACTATTATCATTACCTCTATGAAATCAGGAAGTCCTAGTGTCAAGGACTACATGACTCTAGATCAACCTTTTACTAGAAATGTGACTTTAAGTAAGTTTTTTCACCACTGTAAGCCTCAGTTTTTTCATTTGTAAAATGGAAATAATGTCTATCTGACAGCTTTATTACATGAATCAAATGAGATATATGTAAATTATAGAACATAGAGCCTGGCACAGTACCTCATAATAATTGCTAACATTAGCAATTAGCAGTCTTGAGTTGACAGGTGAGGGCAACAGAAATAAAAAAGAAGAAACAGATGCAAAAGGAAATATATATTGTGGGGGATGGGAGGTATAACACGGAAAACCACTGGGAACATGGTTACTGACTAAATATACGAGAGAAAAAAAAAGGAGCTGAGTGGACAGTTTCATGTCTGGTTTGTTAGTTTTCATCCTGAATCACAGCCAAGATGGGATTAGACATACAAGACATTTACTGGGGAAAACGGCTGTGAGGAAAATGGGGCAGGAGTGCGAGGAGCCAGGGAGATTCCTCCGACCACGATGCATGATCCCTGTGAAGGAGAAAGAGAAGGAAGGGAGCTTTAGCTTGCAGTGCAGTTCTAAGAGAGTGTCTACAAGGCTGACAGGGAGTCCTTGAGCTAACGGCACCCATCAGAGGAAAATCATCTCTCGCAGAATTGAGATTGCTTTCATATCCCTGCTGGGAGCCTGTGGGAAGTGTGGTCTCTGTGCAGTGAATGGTGATGGTGAATGGACATGAGGAATTCAGAGTGCACTAGCCCAGGCCTTCTGTCAATTAACTCCCCACCACAAGAGACCTGAGAGGCACATCTTCATGGCTGCCACACCTGGTACACAGAAAAAGATGCAACCATGAAAACGTGGGAAGTTATAACATACAAAAAGAGCCATCAGCCTTTCTCACATTTCCAGAGCCTTCAAAAACACCTGAGTGCAGAAAGGCCAGGGTGAGACTGAGGCAAGTCCGACCACCGACTGAGAAATATAGTGGGAGAAAAAATTTATAAGGATATAGTCAGCTAATCACCTCACAGCAATCTGCCCACAGAAAACTTATTCCTTGAAAGAACCAGTAGAGACTACGCCATGTTGAGAGCTGTTTTTCAGGGCACCCCCACTGTAAAATAATATCACCTTCACTCATTCTTCTCTTTTCTTTCCATGACAGGACCTAATTCTGCTGGCCTCTCAGCTGGGGCTATTGACGGCATCGTGGTTGGAGTCCTGGCTGGGGCAGCTCTGATAGCTCCAGTGTCCTTTCTCTACATCTGAAAGACTGGAGGGTATGATCGCCTTTCTTAGTGTTTCTCTTCTCCAAGGTGAACTGCCATGCTTGGGGGCGGGAAGGAGCCTTCAACTCTGTTGGTGGGCCTGGATCTGCTCCTCCTCCTTCCTAAACCCTGCTTCTCAACACTAATTCCCTCAGGTCTCTTCTTCCCTGGTCTTTATGCTTCCTATACCCCACTACCTGTTGGACGTGGTTATTCCCATCCCCATCTGGTTTAGAGGGGACAGATCTAATTATGTTACTCTGCCCTCCAGTCAGGGAAGCGAAGGCCCAAGAAGGAAACAAAGTGAGGAAATGAAAGGAGGGGCATGGGCCGGCCCCGTGGCTTAGCGGTTAAGTGCGCAAGCTCCACTGCTGTCGGCCCGGTTTCGATCCCGGGCCCGCACCGATGCACCGCTTCTCCGGCCATGCTGAGGCCGTGTCCCACATATAGCAACTAGAAGGATGTGCAGCTATGACATACAACTATCTACTGGGTCTTTGGGGGAAAAAATAAATAAATTAAAAAAATTATAAAAAAAAAAAAAAAGAAAGGAGGGGCAGGAGAAAGCGAGTCATGTGCTCTGTCGACCATAGCAGGAGTGAGGGATAAGACAGAAAGAGAACCTAAGAAAAAGCAGAAACACCAAAGGCCTCTTGAGCAATAAATAAAGTGAGAAAAAAAAAACAGCATCTACCTACAAAAGGGGAAAGGTGTCAGGGTAGAAGTAGGCTCAGGAGCAGTTGATAAAGAATGGACCTAGTGCACATCCAGCAAACAGGAAAGGAGTAAACACTAGAAGGAATCGTGGGTAGACTGAGGATGGAGGCCCTCAGAGGAAAGGCAGTACCCACCATGGTATAAATGAACACTGAGGAGCCCTGAGGAATTATCTGCTGACAGTGTCCTTCCTCGTTCAAGGAGCAAAGATCCTATGCTCGGGAATAGCAGTCACACTGTCTGATATTTATTTAGGGCAAGTGACCAGCGTGTTCTCACAGAGCACAAACCCTCAGCCTCCAACCACAGTACGTAAAGTCCCTCACCCAGTGACAGCTGGTGTGTTCCTCCACGTGCCCTGCCCTAGCAGGGAGTCCTGGATTCCCAACTACTCCCTACCTTCTGAATTTTTAGAGGGGATCTCCACTTCCCAACCTTAAGTTGACATAGGTCCTCGCACCCTTCTTAGCCACAAAAGATTCCCCTGGGATATAGCCCCAGGAATGATGCTCACTCTGCCTGGGCCAGACAGGCCTGAGCAAGATGGACATGTTTCCAGGAGCCATTTCCTCAGCCTCCTCCTTCCCCCAACCCTCTGCTTCTTTACGAATGTGGGCATTCTCTTTGGGTGAGACTTTCCCTGTTTTGTGGTGCTCTGGGTGCTGTGGGCCTCAATACCCCACCTGGCCACTGAAACCTGTTGCTGAGAAACACATCAGGGATAAAAATCAAGGCCTTTTGACCAGGAAAGTCTTCAGAAGTGAACGAGGCCTCCTGTGGCTCTACTCCTGCCCCTCCTCTGGTACTAATGCCCTGGGTCTGGACCACATGCTCTGAGGATAGCCAATTCCTTAAGTGATCATGGACCATCTCCCCACTCCACCCTCCCACTACTGGCCACCTCCTTCAGCTAGAAATCACAACAGCTTAAGAGCACCATCGTTCTAAGGCCATAAGTCAGCTGTGTATTTCCGTGGGTTGGTAACTCTTCTTTTGCTTCCCCAGGTCAGGGCCACTCTGACAACTCCCCTAACAAGGTAAGCACAGCCAGTTTCACTGGTTCACTTTCTCATGGAAAGATCTCTGTGTAGAAGGGGTTATTCTTGAAGACATCACTGTGAGACGAGGTTTGGGTCTAAGTTCCTCAGTGCAGCAGCAAAGAAATGTTTGTAAATGACCCCCATGAGTCTACCTCATTGCAGGCATGTGGACTTTGGAATTATCCCCATCCTGTGTTTGAATCATGGCTGAGACTCTTAGTAGCTCTGTGACCTTGGACAACTAGCTTACCCTTTCTTATTCTCAGCTTTATTATCTGTAAAATGGGCATGCTGCCTACTTCAAAGTGAAGTTGAAGGAATTACGTGAGATACAAATGTAAAGCACCCAGCACGGTGCTCAACACATAGAAGGCCTCGATCATTCCCCCTCCTCTACCTTCAGTCTGACTCTGCTCTTACTGTCAAAGGATAATTTCCATTCTAATGAATCTGAGGTCTTAGTTGCTTTACTTTGTAATAATTTCACCAAATTTTTCTCATCTTAACCTTTCAATAGCATACAGATATATACTGAAAAGTACTTAAATCATAAGTATATTTTAACAATGTATGAATTTTCCCAAGTTAAACATACCCATGTAAGCAGCACCAACATCATGAAACAAAACATGTCATCCTCCCCCCAAAAAACCCTCCAGTTACTTGCCTCCAAAGAGTACCCACTATCCTGACTACCAATGCACTAGATTAGTTTTGCCTCTTTATGCTCTTACATAAATGAAAGACACAGTATATCCTTATATGTGTCTGGCTTCTTTCCTTCAAACTTGTTTTGTGAGATTCATTCATATTGTTGTATGCATTTGTAGTTGGTTTATTCTTGTTGCTGTATCATCGTATTCCGTTGTACAAATACCATAATCTCTCTCTTCCAGTGATCATTCACAGGGTGTTAGCAAGCAGAGATAATGGGTGATAAAAGCCCTTCTCCAAAGCTAAAAGTTTCAAAGTGGTGATAGCACGTGGTACTGAATCACACTAGACCAGGTGAGGGCCTGACCTGTGACACTGATTTAACTGACCGCTGCTCCTGCCTTTCAGGTCGATGAAGTTGCATATTCTTCCCTGAACTTCAATTCCAGGAATCAAAGAAACTAACTTCAGCCTCCCCATCCTCATCAGCCACAGAAGTAGTTTATTGAGATGTAAAAAAGAAGTAATGCAACCTGCCAGGCTCGCTGCACTGTTGACTTATTCCAAGCTTCTCATCCCCATCACTAGAAGGATCCCTTTTCCCTCAGGGAGAAGAGGAAGAAGCCTCTTTTCCTCCCCTTAATTCCCAAATGAGGCATCTCCAGGCTGCCCGGTCACAGCCCCTCCCTTCAGTGTCAATACATGAAAAGGTGCATCTGGGAGTCTGTAGGAAACCCAACCTTCCCTTCTTTGAAATTTGGCAAAGCAGACGCTCAGAGAGTTGCCAGAACCTCCCGCACCTCCCCTTCTCCTGACTGAGACTTGTTTTAAACTTACCTATTCAGAGCACAGTCACCTTCCCACCCCAGTCCTGTCCTATCCCAGTCTAGCTTGAATTTCCATAAGCTTGAGAGGTATGTCCTTATCCACTGAAATGCATTTGCCAGAAAAGAACAAAGAAAAAGTAAAAGTAAAAGCTTCTCCTGTCAATCCAAAGCCCAGGGTGAACCCATCAGACACAGGAAAGCAAATATAGAACCAATTCTGAACTGGGAAATTCTACAGCTTTATGCATTGTTAGGGTGTCTACCTGTAGGACCAGGGCCTAAGAACCTTGCTGCTTAGGGGGAATACCACCTAAGCCCTTTGGCAAGCCTGTCTTCAGAGAACCCACTAGAAGCAACTAGGAAAACTATTTGCCAAGGTCCATAGGCGACTCCTAATGGAAAATGCAAAAAAAAAATGCACGCACATTATAATCACTTTATGGGTTTTATTCAAGTAAATGCCCACAGAAGGAGGGGTTACAGCTTTAGGGAACAGTCAGCTGTTAACAGAGACAATCTTCTGGGAATTTGGGAAACGAATCAGAGAGCTACCCTTCAGAGATAATTTAAATAATTGTTAAAGAATGCACAATTTGGGAAATTGGGTTTTCTCTGAGACATTCTGCCATTTTAATTTTTGTAACTGCTTATTTATGTGAAAGGGGTTATTTTTACTTATCTTAGCTGTGTAAGCCAATCTGACTGCCTTAGGTGAAAGAAGCCACCAAAATCCCTCAAGTCCCCTTGGCCAGGAGCTCCTCAAGTCTTCTATGTCAGGGGCTCCAAATAGAAAACAAGAAGCCGTTTTCCTCCTTCCTGGCTGGAAATGGATCTAACTCAGTTTCCAAGCTTCTCGGGCCAATCACCAGCCACCGTTCTATCCCATGTGTCTGCCTGTGCATGTTCTGTCTGTCTGCTCCACTCACTTTCTCAGGAAACCTGGGCCCCTGCTAAGATGCATTTGGTCCTTGAGAAGTGGGAGCGCCCTGAAGGGAAGATTATCACTCATGCTCTTGGCATTGTTTACAACCCAGAAAGCTGCACTGGTGCTGATGCTCCTTAGGACACAAGGGGAATATTATAACTGGGCCCTAGGATTCTTGAACAGGCTCTGAAATTTGTTTTCTCTCATGGGGTCTCTGAGTCTTAGGATAAAAGGAAGGGCAGGAGAAGGAGAGACAAATGTACTTCCCACCCAGCCTTCTATGCAGATGGAATCTCTTTGGGGCTTTTGAGAAAAGGTTTTATTCAATCCTGATTACTTGATCTCATGCTGTGTCTGAGAGGCCCCCTCAAAGAGGGTTACCTAGGAGTTCTCTGTACTCAGGTGTCTCTTTCAGGGTTTTCTAACCCTGACACAGACTGTATATACCTCCCCCTCATCCACGCTATTCTGTGTTATTTAATTTTGCTTGGCTAAGGCTGCTTAGGAATTATTTGTAAAATATGCTCTATACTTACAATAAAAATTATATATCAGACATCAACATGCTGCCTCACAGTTGAAACTACTTTACACAATGTCTTCTTTACAGGCAGAAGAAAGAGAAATCACTGAACTGGCTAACAGAGTAAGCCTATTTCTAAGTCTACAGGTATTTCATCTAGTGATTAGAGAATTAGCTAAATTCATTTGCACACCTGTTAACAAAGTGGGTCTGTCTAGAGTCAACAGGCCAAAGCTCCAAACTGCCTGAAAGAAAATGCCTATTTTCCTCCCAGAAAGATGATTTCACGAGGAAGATTTCAACCAGCCTCTTTCTGAGGGACAAGTAACCCTTCCCGCACAGGTGTCTTCAGTGAATCAAATGCAGCAATACAGCTTTCACGCACAAGAGTCTCCACGGGTTCAGTCACATAGAAATCTCTCCAGCACCTTCTATCTTCCTTGTCCCCAGTTCCTTCAGAGGGTCAGATCTCTTCTGGCCTGAAAAACCATCATTAATTAATTCCACTAAGTATTAACCTATTATCTCATCTCCTTCACTTCCAAACAATTGAAACATGTGTGCTGTCTTTCCCCTTCCTCATCACCTCATTGCTCCAGGGCCTCTGCTGTAGTGCCTCCAGACGCAAGACTGCTGGAAGCAGCATAAAATCAGTATCCATCTCTTGGCCAAATTCAAAGATATTTTCACCATCCTCACGTTGTTCACTTTTACAACATCTAAGACCACAGACAACTTTTTCCTTCTTGGACACTCTCCTCCTCCCATCCACAGCCAATGCACTGCACCCCCACACCAGATTTAGTACTCAGACCCTGCTTGTCTCCCTCCACCACCCTCTTTCCACAGCTCAGTGACCTCTCTGCAGATGCCTCCTATATCTCTATCTCTACACCTGCTCCTTCCCAGAACTCATGATACATCCAGATACCTTCAGCCCTTGCTCTTTTGTTTCCCACACTCAATATGTCATCAAAACCTGTTGATTCTTTTTTAATATCTCTCACTTGTGTTCTTCTCTCCATTCCCATAAACCTTAATAACCCAGAGCCTCAACAACTTGGCTGCTGGAAGTACAGCTTGACTTCTTGTCTCTGGTCTCTCTACTGAAATCTTCCTTGCATACTACTGCCTCATTACCTTCCTAAAAACTGGTTCACTCTCCTACTCAAGAATCTATATTGATCTACCCTGGCCTACCAGATAAGTTCAAATTTCTTTCTCTTTAGGAACATTTCTTACTTTCTTTACCACTATTCTCTAGTGTAATTTTTCCATTCTAATTAGATCTGTTTCTTTACCCATCCCTGCCCCCCCACTCCATATAAACATATAATTCTTAGTCCCAACGACATGCCTGAAAACAAACACCAAACAGGGCAATGTCTCCGTGTTCTCTCACAGGGGAGTTACCTACGCCAGTCATCATGAGCAACAACTCCGACCCCAGGGAGGACAAAGACCCTGTAGCATTAACGTGTGAACCTGAGACTCAGGACACAACCTACCCATGATTGAGAATCTTTTCCTGATGATTAGTTCCTGTATTCATGAAATCCTATGGAGCACCTACTGTGCTATAAGGCTCAGTGGTAGACTCCATGAAAGATACAGAAATGAGACAGGCAAAGTCCCTATGCCAGGGTACATAAAGCCTAAGACAGGAGATAAGACATGGAAAGTTACTATAATACAAAGATAGAAATGGATAAATGCCACAAGAGAAGACAGAGAAATCCAATGAGAAATATGGCTACACTTAGAATGACTGGGAAAGTTTTAAAAACAACTGATACTCAGGCCCCACCCACAGATCCTGATTTAATTCGTGTGGGGTGGAACCCAGGCAATGGTAGTTTTTTAAAGCTTCCCAGATAAATTTAACGTGTAGCCAGGATGGAGAACCCCTGCTATAATAGGTACAACTTGAGCCTAAAGGCAGTGGTTTTTAGCTAGAAGTATGATTCAGAATTACCTAGAGAACTTTTTCAACATACATAATAAGTCTATAAACCATCCCTGAAGAAGCTGGTACAGTATGTCTGGAGTGAGACTTGGGCTTGTATAGTTTTAAAAATTCCCAGGTGATTCTCACATATATTTTATGTTAGAAAACACTGACCTAAAATAGGCAGTATTGAAAAATTGGAGAGTTGGAGAACATTCTATGAGATGCCCATGAGAAGAATAATCTATTCTGCAAAACACAGAGAGGTACTCAAAAAGAATTTATTGTAAAAGAGCTAAACTTTAAAATACCAAGTGTTGTGAGGATGGGAAACAACCAGTATTCTTACTTATTGCTGGGGGACATATAATGGCACAACTTGCCGTTTGGAAAAGAGCTTGGCATTTTCATATAAAGGTAAACATACTTATACAGTGTGGCAATCCCACTCCTAAGTATTTACCCAAGAGAAATGAAAACAGATATCCACACAAAGAGTTACATACGAATGTTCACAGTAACATTATTCACAGTAGCCAAAAAGGGGAAACAACCCAAATATCCCTCAATGTGTGAAGGGATAAACAGATTGCGGAATATCCATACAATGGAATGCTAATTAGCAATAAAAAGGGCACAAACTTAGGCTAAAACAACATAAGATTAATCTCCAAAACACTATGCTGTGCACAGAAGGCAGACACAAAGAGCATGTATGATATGATGCCATTTAAAGGAAGTTCAGGAATAGGCAATAGTAATTAATGGTGTTAGAACTCACCATAGGGGTGGAATTAACAACAAAGGTGCACAAGAGAGCATTTTGGGTTCGTGGAAATGTTCTACATCTCAATGCAGGTGGTGATTACATGGGTGTATACATTTACCAAAAACCATATTGTACACTTAAGATCTGTATGCGTTTCAGTGTATTTTAATTTTATCTCAATTTTTAAAAATAAAATAAACAAACAGCTAATTCAATCTATCAGGTACAAAATACCCATTTAGTAGATCAGAGAATTCAGTTTCTTGAAGTTATAAGACTGAGGTCTACATTTGTCCTGTTAGGGACCACTCTCAGCTACTAGACACTATTCTCAGGTCCTGGTCACAAGGCCCCTTCCATCTCAGCAATGGAGAACATCCCTTAAATCAAATCCCTTTCACACTTCTAATATCTCTGATTTCCCTTCTGAAACCACTTGGAAAAAATGCCTGCTTTTAAATGACCTGTGTGATTAGATTAATCCCACTTAAATAATTTCTCTTTTTGTTAAACTCAAAGTCAACTGCTTAGTAACCCTAGTTACATCTGCAAAATCCCTTTTGCCACATAACATAACATAATCACAGGCATGATATCTCATCATATTCACAGTCCAGAATTAGGGGTAAATTTGGGGGTACCATTTTAGAACTCTGCCTACCACAGCACCATATGAGAGCTGTTCACACTCTCAGGGAGCTCCTCCAGGGCCCTGTTCTGAAGAAACAGCAAAAAAGCCAAACAGGCTCAGTCCGAACTCAAAGAGAGATAACAAGAGACTAAGGACAAAAATCAGAAACAAGAAAGCAAAGGCCCATGTCCTTCTCGCCTGTGAATGTCTGAGTCACAGACACACTCATCACCCTCAAACCTTTAGTAATGTTCTCAGGCACTGACGGTAGCTGCATCTCAGTTAATCCCTAACTCAAGTTGTCAGAAACCCAAAGCCATCCCAAGAAACCGAGCACAAATGACAGGCTACATAATCCAACCAGGACAGTTTATAGATTCCTGAAGATTCATTCACTCAACACACATTTACTAGGCATTTACTATATGTCAAGCATTAAGCCAGGTACTGAAGAGAATATGAAGATTAAAAAATAAAGCCCTTATTTGGGTCTTTATTCAAACAACAAAGTGCAAAGAAAAGTGGGCGTGGGGGGGACAAAGGAAGATATAATAGAATAAAGAAAAATGGGAAGGGAAGGGGAAATATTATGAGATAATTACAGAAATTTGAACATCAAATATTTTATGATATTGAGGAAGTATTAATTTTTAGTGTGATAATTGTATTGTGGTTATATTTTTTAAAGATCCCTGATATTTTAGTAATACAACTGAAATATTACAGATGAAATGATTTGATATCTGGGATTTGCTTCAAAATATTCCAGGTTTGGAGAGGGGAGTATAGATAAAACAAGATTGGCCATGAAATAATTGCTGAAGCTGCAGGATGAGTACATGTGGATTCATTATATCATTAGCTTAACTTTCGCACGTATTTGAAATTTTTCAGGAAAAGAAAAGTCCTTGCTCTACAGAAGCTTCTAACACGAGGAGTCAGATATTCCAACAAATAGAATCCTAGGTAGTTAAACAAAATAAACACAAAGCACTGCTCAAGCTCCTAGGACAGTGACTGCCCTGGGGTAGGCAGAAGGAGTCAGAGAAGATGTCACAAGAGCCTCCCCCTTGACCAGCGTCTTGAAGGAAGAGTGCCCCAGGCACAAGGGCAGCCCAGAGGTACAAAGGCACACAGATGGGCAGTGGCAGAGCTTCCGCACACTCTCTGGACAACTTGCAAGGGGCCATGTTACCTAAGAGCACCTGTTCCAGAGCCAGACCACCTGCGCTGGAGTTCCTGCTCCTGAATCCCCACTGTGAGACCTCAGGCGAGCTATTTGCAATGTCTCTGGGCCTCAGATTCTTTACCTATAAAATGTGGATTATAACAATACAAGCTTCACAGGGTTTTGTCAGGAGTCAATGATTTAATCCGGGTGTAAAACATCTAGAAGACAGTGGGTGAGCAATAAATGTTAGCTGTTAGTAGTGGCAGCAGTATCCCAGCCCACAATACCACACATTTTGAAAATCTCATCTAATTCCTATGTGTCACTTATCTTCTCTTTGTTAGATTGTACACCTGTAAAGTAGGGACTGTGTCTTACTCATCTCTATATCCCCAGAACCCAGCCTAAGGCCACGCCCACAATAGGCACTGATCAGGCAGCTCTTCTTTCAGGGAGGTGGGGACGGACCACCAGAAGCCTCTGCCTATTCCCTCACGATTCCCCTATGGATTATACCCTCAATTCCTACAATTCTTTGGCTTCCTTTAGCTTCCTTCCCTGTTCCCACCTCCTCTCTTACTCTGCTCCAGAGATGTTCATTCACCAATGGTGCTCTCCGGCCCCTTCCCTGGCAGGTGTTCCAATGCCTCCATTCTCTCTCTTCCCACAGCTATATTATCTAAACAGCCTCTGCATCACTTATTCTGAGATTAACAAAGTGTGAAGAGAGGCTGAATTTCTAGACTATTGGCCTCATACCTATTTGTGAGAGCTAGAATCCTCTGGAAATGAGAATAGCAGATAAGATGGTAGCTGGAACATAAAGCCTTCAAACACAGCGCCATCTTTGAGGAAATCTTATAGACACATTTATACTGTCAGCTAACATCTCACTGGGGTTTTGGGGGTTCAGAAACCGCTGGAGAGGACAGGGAGGCATGATGGGCAGGGAGCACAGCTTCATGTTAGTTTATTTTTTGGTGAGGAATTTGGCCCTCAGCTAATATCCACTGCCTCTTTTTGCTGAGGAAGATTAGCCCTGAGCTAACATCTGTGCCCATCTTCCTCAATTTTGTATGTGGGATGCCGCCACAGCATGGCTTGATGAGCAGTGCATAGGTCCATGCCCGGGATCCAAACCTGTGAACCCCAGGCCACCAAAGTAGAGCACGTGAACCTAACCACTATGCAACCGGGCTGGCCCCGATGTTAATTTTTGCTTTACAAACTTCAGGGTTTCTTTTTCCCACCACTGGTAAACATCCTCATTTTCCCCTTAGAGCAGAGACTCAAAGAAGAAGAGAATAAGAAGATCCAGAGCCTGAGAACTGACAGGATATAAGACTACAGATGGCTAGACTCTAAAGATGAAGTAGGAAGGTAAGATACAGGTCTTTCCTGAATCACAACCCTCTGTACAAAGTGCCCTCTGCCCTGAGCAGTGATGTGGTGCTGGAACATGATCCTGCTCTCCCCAAGAGTGGGAATTGCTGGTAGAACATTAACTACCCAGGAAGAGAAGGAAATGGAGCCCTCTGAAGTACCTCTGCCGACCCATTCTCCCCTAGTTTCCTCTGACAGGAGGACAGTTCAAGTCTATGTCCCCAGCCCTACAATTTGATGGTTCTTTTCTGTAAAAAAAAAAAAAAAAAAAAAAAAAAAAGTGGAGGAGGAGATCACAAACCTGAAATGGTCCACAGGAGAGAACACACTAAAAAGAGCAGCTTAAGCACACTTTGTTTAAAGTCCAAGTTTTCAAACACCACATCTGACCGGGCAAGAGAAACAATAGAAAAAATAAACAAATGGGACTACATCAAACTAAAAAGCTTCTGCACAGCAAAGGAAACCATCAACAAAACGAAAAGACAACCTAACAATTGGGAGAAGATATTTGCAAACCATACATCTGATAAGGGCTTAATCTCCAAAATATATAAAGAACTCATGCATCTCAACAACAAAAAAACTAACAACCCAATTAAAAAATGGGCAAAAGACCTGAACAGACATTTCTCCAAAGAAGATGTACAGATGGCCAACAGACACATGAAAAGATGTTCAAAATCACTAACTATCAGGGAAATGCAAATCAAAACTACAATGAGATATCACCTCATGCCCGTCAGAATGGCTATAATAAACAAGACAGGAAACATGTGTTGGAGAGGATGTGGAGAGAAGGGAACTCTCATACACTGCTGGTGGGAGCGCAAACTGGTGCAGCCTCTATGGAAAACAGTATGGAGATTCCTCAAAAAATCAAGGATAGAACTACCATATGGTCCAGCTATTGGGATCCACTGTTGGGTATTTATCCAAAGAACTTGAAAACACCAATTTGCAAAGGTACATGCACCCCTGTGTTCATCGCAGCGTTATTCACAATAGCCAACACTTGGAAGCAACCTAAGTGCCCATCAAGGGACGAATGGATAAAGAAGCTGTGGTATATATACACAATGGAATACTACTCAGCCATAAGAAACGATGAAATCCAGCCATTTGTGACAGCATGGATGGACATTGAGGGTATAATGCAAAGTGAAATAAGTCAGAGGGAGAAGGTCAAATACCGTATGATTTCCTTCATTAAGTAGTAGATAATAACAACAATAAACAAACACATAGGGACAGAGATTGGATTGGTGGTTACCAGAGGGGAAGGGGGGAGGGAGGAGGGTGAAAGGGATAATTTGGTACATGTGTGTGGTGATGGGTTGTAATTAGTATTTTGGTGGTGAACACGACGTAATCTATGCAGAAATAGAAGTACAATGATGTACACCTGAAATTTTTATAATGTTATAAACCAATGTTACTGCAATAAACAAAAAATTAAAAAATAAAATAAAATAAAATAAAACCTAGGAAACAAACAAACAAACAAAAAAAGTCCAAGTCCTTGAGTGTGCCGATCTCCTTCACTGCTGGGCTCTCCATGACCACCAGCCTTGCCCCATACTTGGAGCCCTATCTGAACCCAGAACTCTTCTTGACTGGGGACTTAGTGCAAGAAACAAAGAGGGGAACTGGGAACAGGAAGACAAATAAATACAAGCACAGTGGCAGGCTCCCTGAAATACTAAGTGTGATGATAACAAAGTGAAACTGGTCTTCTTGTAGAGCTCAGACTGGTTTTGAGAGCAACCCTAAATGGTAAATGACCAAAATATTTTGAGTAATGACAGAACTTTTGGAATAAATGTAAAGCCATCCAGGACAACTACCTTTCAGGTGCCCATATTTACCTGGATATGATATACTTGTAAAAGGAATCCTGTAACTCATGTGAGTCTCATAACTTTATTGTCCTAACTTACATAGGACCGAGGAACAGTTTGATACAACAGGAGTTTGAGCAGAAAGGGAAGAGCAGGAAAAAAACAGGAGTGTATATGGTGGCAGAGATGTGTGGAGAAGAGAAAAAAGAGCCAAAGAGAAGAGTAATAAAAGGAACAATAGTGGTTACCAGAGGGGAAGGGGGGAGGGAGGAGGGCGAAAGGGATAATTCGTCACATGTGTGGGGTGATGGGTTGTAATTAGTGTTTGGGTGGTGAACATGATGTAATCTATGCAGAAATAGAAGTATAATGATGTACACCTGAAATTTATACAATGTTATAAACCAATGTTACTGCAACAAACAAAAGATTAAAAATAAAAATAAATTTAAAACAAAAAGGAACAATAAACCCCTATCATAAACACAGAGATGGAAGCACTGAGTTAATTGTGACTCAAATCAGCGAATAGGCCAACTCCCACAATTAAAGCTTTCCTGAGTAACTCCGTGGTCAGCCAGCTCTGTACGGTCCAGGAGTGGGGTGGAACAGGGATGGAAAAGGGCAGAAACAGACACTAAATTCTCCCACTTCCATTTAAACCCAAGGAGGGCTTTATTATCCGACACAGGAGAATTAGATTTTACACATTTGTTGGCTACTTTACATTAGACAGAGAAATTTGATTAATGTCAATTCTTCAAAGAACCAGCTGTACAACTTGCCTACCATTAATTAGCAAATTAAAGACCAAGAGCTATTGGTGCTTATCTGTTTGTGAGCTTATTCTCTAAAGCAACCTCTGTATTTAAGAATCCTAAGGCCTCCATACGACCCAGCAATTCCACTCCCAGGTATATACCCAAGAGAAATGAAAACATATATCCACACAAGAACTTGTACTGATACATGATACAACATGGACGAATCTTAAAAACGTTATACTAAGTGAAAGAAGCTAGTCACAAAGACCACATATTTTATGATTCCACTTATATAAAATATCCAGAATAGGCAATTTCGCAGACACAAAAAAGTAGACTAGTGGCTTCCAGGGGATGGAGGGAGGAGATGCAGGGAAGGGACTGGAACAAAGAGCAATTGCTAATGGGTATGGGGTTTCTTGTTGGGGTGACGTAAATGTTCTAAAATTAATTGTGGTGATGGTTGCACAATTCTGTGAATAGACTAAAAACCATTGAGTTTTACACTTTAAATGGATGAATTGTATGGTATATGAATTATAGCTCAATAAAGCTCTTTTTAAAAAAAGAATCTTAAAGCCTGGATAATGGCTATGTCAGCTGGCTGGAGTTCAGATTTAGCTATCCTATCCCACAAGCCCATTAAGACCCATAGCTGGCTTGTAAAATCGCAATAATCTGAACGTTTGCTTTAATTTTTTTTAAAAACCAACATCAAGGCTTTGACCTAATTTCTGCTCTCTCCCTACCAGCGCTGCACCACTCGTTCAATTGGTTTAATGAGAAATGTGTCCAAAGGAACTATGAAAAATCATTCATTAATATTAGAAATATTTACTGAGCATCTATTATGTGACAGGTACTTTTCCAGGACCCAGGAATTCAACAATGAGACACGGAGGCCCTGCCTACAAGATGCTTACAGTACATTCACCAGGTGGTCTCAGGAGAGCACGGTAAATGCTGCAAAAGGGATGAGCACTGGGAACTGCAGGGTCATAATCTGTGGTTGTGTGTTAGCGTTGGATTACAGAAGAAGTAACGTTTAGACCAATGCCTGAAGGATAACTAAAATTGATAGGAAAACAAAGAGGCATGCCAGGAGTGTTCCAGGCAAACAGAGGAAGTATAAAGTCCCTGACGCTATAGAGAGCAGGGGCATTTAAGGAATTAAAGTAGTTTGGTGACTAGAGCATAAAGTACAAGAACTGGGGTGGGATGAGGGGCAGGTCTGGCACAGGTGAAGCTGAACAAGACAGAGGTCTTTTAAATTTGTAACACGACAAAAAACTTGGGAGCCACGCTGAAGAGACCAAAGTGCATCCTGAGGCCAATAGAGATTGATTAGACTTTAATGATGGAAAAAGATAAATCAGAATTTTGTTTTCTAAGACCACTCTAGCTGCACTGTGGACCGTGAATTAGAGGGGGCATAGAACTACACTGGAGGCAAGGAGGGGAGTCAGAGAGGAGACCATTGCAGTGATCTAGAGAAGGAAATGATGGTGGCCTCAACCAGTAGTGTAAGTAAGGTTGGAAATAGGAGTGGACAGGTTAGGGAGATATTTAGGAGGCATCATTGTCAAGACTCAGTGACTGACTACACGAAGGGAGGACTCAAGGATGTGGCCAGGATTCTGGCAGAGATCATTGTGGGTATCAGCCACTAAAAAAAATTTTTTTTAAAGGATCTGGTTTGGAGGTAAGACAAGTTCAGTTTTGGACATGTTGCATATTCAAAAGAAGATATCCAATAGACAGAAATATACAACTCAAGAGAAAGTGATTATAACTGAAGCCACAAAGGGCCCGGTGAGTATATATGGAATGGGAAGAGGGCATAGGACAGAATTCTAAACACCACTGACATTTATGGGATGTGCAGATCAGAGGAGGCGGCCAAACTGAGAAGGAATAGCCAGACTGGTGGGAAGACACAGAGTGAGGGCCATAGCAGCAGCTCCAGAGTGAACAGTGGTCAACAGTCGCAAGTGCCTGTGACATCAGGTGAAACAAGGATGAGAAGGGTTTATTGTATTTGGGGACAACTTTACCTTTAGAGACCTTGGCAGTTTCAAGTGCACGATGGGAGGAAAAATCAATGCTGCGATGCTGAGGGGTAGATGGGAGATAAAAAGGAGAAAGTGACTAAAAACAACTCTTTTAAGAAGTTTGTCTATTAAAAAGGAAAAGAGTGATACAGTGGAAGTCAGTAAGAGAACTATGGTTCGAAAATGGGATTTTTTTAAATATGAGAAAGATCTAAATATATTTAAATATTAATATAGATGCAGGGAGTTTGTAGTTTCACATTGTAATCCTGATCTTTCCCCTAAATTCCCCCTCCTTTGGGGTAGAGGAATCCTAGAAGGACGATCTATCTTATCATATACTAGGTGCTAAGTATTTTAAGCCAGAGCAGCTTCCCTGCAGACTTGACTCACCAAAACCCTCTCAAACAAGATGCCTCCAATACCTCATTAAAACCTGCTCTGCTACCAGGTCTTTTCTCTATTTATGGCCACAAATAATGTAAAACTACTGATTTTGTCATCATCTTGAAAACAGTCTATATTCTTCCAAAATGGGCCTTTTAAAATCATAAGTATTTGCTAACTTATAAAGATGCAATGGAGACATGCAAATCATGACTCTTTCTCTTTTCTTATATCAGCAGTAGAATCTCCATTGCTATCTCTGTGAGATTGCTTATTTGTAATTGTTTTTAGAGGAGCTGTGGTTTCAGAGCTGGAAAAGGGAAGAATGTGTCAAAGCAGTAAGTGCATAGGAGGTGCTGACCCTAAGACTGGCTCCGGGAAGGCTACCCTGGGCAATTATTCAAAGATATCACCCCTAGGGCCGACCCCCTCGCTTAGCGGTTAAGTGCTCACGCTCCATTGCTGGCGGCCGGGGTTCGGATCCCGGGCGTGCACCAACACACTGCTTCTCCGGCCATGCTGAGGCCACGTCCCACATACAGCAACTAGAAGGATGTGCAGCCATGACATACAACTATCCACTGGGGCTTTGCGGGGAAAATAAATAAGATATCACTCCTACTCTGCCTAAAATTTTCACCCTGCTTTATTAAACTACTTCATATTTCATCCAATTCATTTGTCAAATGATTCTGAGAAGGTAAGAGAACTTTCAACTACACATGAATCACTTGAACACTCAGACTGCTTTTCCCCCACCACCTATCTCCAATCTACCACACTGAGTTGGGAGCTTTGATGGGGTTGGGTCGGGAAGAGGACTCAAAAGCAAGGAAAACTTGGGCCTTAAGTGAGGAACAGGGTGGGCCTAGGTCAGATATTACAGTGGAGGGCTAATAGAAGTAGCAAAGTCCTATGTGCCTGAAATCTTGGAAAAGGGAGAAGAGTTCAGATGAAAAGGTATCAGAGGTAAGCACCATTTTTAAAGTGTGTCTCATGTTAATCCAGTTCCAGGAAAGGTAGATAAAACTCTTTTCCTTTCTCTAGAATATTTCTAAAATCCAGACCTTAAGTGTATTAGTCAGGGTTCTCCAGGGAAACAGAACCAATAGGATGGATGTATATCTAGCTATAGATAAAGAGATAGATAGATAGATAGATAGATGATAGATAGAGAGAAAGAAAGAGAATTATAAGGAATTGGCTCATGTGATTATAGAGGCTGACAATTCCCAATCTGCAGGGTGAGTCAGAAAGCTAGAGACCCAGGAGAGCCAATGGTGTGGTTCCAGTCCAGAGACCAGCAGGCTAAAGACCCAGAAGAGCCAATGTTTCAGTTCAGTCTGAAGGCAGGAAAAAGCAGATGTCCCAGCTGGAAGGCAGTCAGGCAGGAGGAATCCTCTCTTACTCAGAGGAAGGTCAATCTTTTTCTTCTATTCAAGCCTTCAACTGATTGGATGAGGTCCACCCACATGAGGAAGAGCAATCTGCTTTACTCAAGCTACCCATTTAAACGTTAATCTCATCCAAAACCCCCCTCACAAAAACACCCAGAATAAAGTTCGACCAAATATCTGGGCACCCCATGGCCCAATCAAGTTGACACATAAAATTAACCATCACACTAAGTTAATAATGCAGTTCACCCACATCGGTCATTTAACATTTAAAGGCCCTGTACTATGGAATAGGCAGAGCCAAATTACTTATATGTGATAACCCGTATACAATCCAGTAGACAGCATTAAGTATCATGAAGGGGTCTAAAAGTTGAGACCTTTGGGATAGGGAGAGACTATTTCTTCCACAGGATTCCAAATAAAGAGTGTGGCATTTCATTCAGCAGGGACTTAAAAGGTGATGAGAATGGCATAAAGGAGGAGGGCGTGCCTAACAAAGAAAAGAAACAAAAAGACAAAGAGTCAGGAAAATGTGGTGAGTCATCTCATTCAACTGTGGTTTAAAGTGCAAGAGGAGAAATGAAAGCCATTTGTATAATGCTATGCGGTAATGGAAACCCAGAGCCTCCCACTCTCCCTAACATGACTTTCTGAGAACCTACAACCTTTGGCCCACAACCTTTCTGAAATTGTTTCAGTTCAACTGCTAAATATTTCTGAGAAGTAACTTACTTCCCATTCTGCTAACTTCTCACATCTCCTAGATTTCCTCTCCATCTCACGCCTTAGATATGCCCAGTTAACCCTGTTGGGCTATAGATTTAAAAGGCTTCTGAGGGGAAATCAGCACCTAATCAACCTTTACAACATATTTCATGAAACATATTTCAAGTCCAAAACAATGAATTTCAAATTCATGAAACAAACATCTAGCATCACCTACTATGTATCATGCACTGTGGAAAATCTTGGGAATACAAAAATTAATGAAAATATGTTTCCTGCCCTAAAAGAACTCACTGTCTACTTTGGAACAAAGACTCGTCAGAAGATGGAGAATATCTTTGGAGACATCTTGAGAAGGGCCATTCAAAATATATCTTCAAGGTCAGTTCTAACCTGGAAAGCAATTTTGCCTGGTTTGTGACCACAGAAAAAAGGGTACCCACCTTACTTTCAAATCAGTTCTCAGTGGCTGCTAGCTCAAGCCACTACTAACCAACAGAAAAAAGGGTACCCACCTTACTTTCAAATCAGTTCTCAGTGGCTGCTAGCTCAAGCCACTACTAACCAACAGGTAACCAACTACTACTCCACTGCTAACCAGGAGCTAACCAACAGGTACCAAGCACCTCCAAGTATCAGGCATTGTAGTAGGCTTGGGAGATACAAAGAGGAGTGAGATAGCTAAGAAGCATTTCTTAAATGCCTCCTGTCCACCAGGTGCTATGGCAGGTACTGGAGACATGGTCCCTAAGCATGGGAAAGGCTATCCTAGAGAAGAAGGAAGTAGCAAACACAGCTAAGTCAACCTATCCTCTTCCTGGGGTTTCACTCACTAAATTGCCTCAGTTTTAGCTCATCTTCCCCCTACTCATTGATTCAATTTGTTCTGCACTTTGATAACTAGAGTGATCTCCCTAAAAAACAAATCTGACTATGTCAATGCCCTGCCTAAAACCTACATGCTGCTTTCCTTCACCTTGAGGATAAAATCCAAACTTCTTCACCCAGCATGCCAGGCTCTTCATAATCTGTTCCCTGCTTGCTTCTAACCACCATCCCTCTGTACTCTCTGTTACAACATACTCAACTACTTGCAGTTTCCTAAATATAGGTAACCTCTCGCCACTGACTTTACACATGTTATTGCCTCTGCCTGGAAGGCACTTCCTTCAACTTTTAATCCTCCTTTAGAATTTATCTTTGAAAAGATAAATTCTCACTGGTCTCAACACTTCCACCCTCATCCCAGGACGACAACACTTCCACCCTCATCCCAGGACGACTTACCAGACCCTCCTCGGTGCTCCTGTAACACCCATCTGTCCCTCAATCACAACACTTGTCATTCAATTCTGTAATGAGCTCCTTAAGGGTCACTAAAACCCTGAGTTTTTATTCCCATTAGTATACCCAGTGCCTAATATAATGCTTAGTGTCTAGTAGGCATTCAGGAAACTACATACTTATTAAGGGATGGATGAATGAATGAATGAACGAAAAGTATCAAGCACTTAGCAGAATCCATGTGTGAGAGAAGTCGTCAATTTAATAAATCTTTATTGGGTACCTATAATGTAAGCAGTATCTTGCCAGATACTTTAAAAATCAGAAACAAAGATTCAGTTTCTATCCTTAAGTTGTTTTCAGAGGAGCATGAGACATTAAATATGTCCTCAGATAAAGAACGAGGCATAATGACAATGCAATAGGTGCTACTAAAGTTATCAAAAGGGCCATGGGACGGCCATGGCCACCACCACCTACTTCCTAGAGTTGCTCTTCCAACCCCCCTAGTTATGCTGGCTAGGTTGAATGAATCTTTTCTACTTCCTTCAGCCAAGACTGACTAATCTTCCAGTAGGAACTAACAACAAGAACAAGAGAAGAAAAAATACAAAAGAATTTTTTAAGAAGATGGAAATTTTTAACCAAGGATAACGGAAGCCTAACCAGAGAATTCTCACTGGATACAACATGTCTAGGTCTGAACTTCCTTGGACAACAGATCTGGCTCCTCAGGCCCCTAACCAGCTCCCCAAGGGTCTGGCCTGACTTACTTTTCACTCCCTTTCACTAAACCTTGGCAACGCTGGATGGAAGCACGTCCTGACCACTGGCAGTGGAGAGCCCTTCTCTTTCTGCCCTCTTGGCTCTTCTCCTGACCTTTAGCCTGACCTGAGCACACCAGGCAGCAGCCTCCTTTGCCCCACCCTAAAGAATACTCTAGTTTTGAGACCCTGGAATTTCTTCTGCTGCCTGAAACTCACCTTTTTTCTGTCTTTGAAACAAACAAACAAACAAACAACGTCTCTGGAAAATATATCTTAGCCTGATCTTTGTCAAGGATGGTTCTATCCTTTGGGGTATTTTAATATTTTTCACCAAGGGCAATATTTGTGCCAGGCTCCAACGGCAAGTTGCATCTTCACAAGGTCTTCCTCATGTCCACCCTTGCCAAAACAATAGAAAACAGGTTCTTTTCCCATTTCAAAACGCTTTACCCCAAGTTATATAATGCCTATGGAAGTACAGATAATTCTAACAAGTGTTGGGAAAACAACTTGGCAGTATTATTCAAGAGCCCATGTAACTCCTTTGACCAAATTATCTACTCACATTCAGAAATATAGCCCAGGAAATAACTAGAAATGCAATACAGACAATGCAAAAAGATGTTTATCATAGCAAAATTCAAAAGAGGAAAAAATTGGAAATAACTCAGATGTCCAATAATAGGGAAACTATGAAGTAAGTTATGAATTATCCATTAATATAGTGTTATACAGTTATTTGCTAAATATTTGTAAAATTTTAATAATATGAAAAATTTCATAACAAGTGAAAAAAATCAGTAAACAAAGTTATATACATGGTACAATCTCAATAAGTAAAAAAATGAGCCAAAATATGGTGACTGACAAGCGATAATGTACAACTAAAATTTCACAACGTTATAAACTATTATGACATCAATTAAAAAAAAAGAAATGAGGCCAAAAAATGTCTACACTTGGGCTGGCCCCACGACCTAGTGATTCTGCTCGGCATGCTCCACTTTGGCAGCCAGGGTTCAGTTCCCAGGCGCAGACCTAACACCGCTCATGAAGCATGCTGTGGCAGCAACTCACATACAAAATAGAGGAAGACTGGCACAGATGTTAGTTCAAGGCGAATATTCCTCAAGCAAAAAGAGGAAGATTGGCAAACACTGTATGATCTCACTCATATGTGGAATATAAACCAACACATGGACAGAGAAAACTGTATTGTGGTTACCAGGGGCAATGGGGCGAGGGGGTGGGCACAAGGGGTGAAGGGAGTCACATATATGGTGATGGACAAACAAAAATGTACAGGGCCGGCCCGTGGCACATAGTGAGCACGCAGTATTTGTTGGCTATAACTTGTTCTGTTAGTACACACTTAGATACACTAGTTGCCAGTTGTACGATAATCAGTAAGCACACCATGTTTCTTGGCTATTAGTATTTTATGTTGCAATGCATACATATAAAACTCATTACTCCCAAGAAATTGACAGGTCAAGTAACTTTTAAGCTATAGGGAGCCTTCCAAGGAGATTTCTAGATCTAGTAGCCTAGCTATTAGCTTAATCTTTCTAAGTTACTTCTTCCCGTTTGCCCTCCTGCTCTCACCCTTTCCCTTTCTCCCCTGTGGACACGGTATTCTCAACAAAACTTGAAATTTACATTGTGCTTTTATGTTTTACAATGAATGTTCAAGTGTTTGATAGGATGTGTTTCGATTATCTTCTCTTCTCTATTACTTTCTCCGAAAGCCCTTCCTTTCCTTTAGGCAATTAATAAGTGACCCCACAGGCTAAGAATATCTATCTGGGCCAAAACCCTGAAAAGTCACTCTGATCAACAGAGGAAAGGTTAAAGGAGACTAGAACTCAGCCCTGCAGCTTGTGACGAGACCAGGCTAAGCAGTATCTCACAGGCACAGACACAGGGCTCGCTCCCTCTCCTCTATCTTGGCCTCCACCACTCACCAGCCCCACTCACGGCCTCACCACTGGCAAAGCCCCAGCCTCCTTCTAGAGCTTTTCCCCAATGCCCATACAGTATTTCCACCTGGAGAATCCACAGACATCGTATCAAACATCCAAAACTGAGTTTAGCATCTCAGTCCCTAGGCAACCAATCTCTCAACCTTATCTAAGGGCTAATGACATCTGATCCACCCAAGAGCCCAAACTGAACACGGCTCCGAATCATCTTCAGTCCTCCTCCTCTTTGTCCTGTCAAATCCTCGCAAATTTATTGTCTCTTTGTGTAAAAAGATATATGAACTGCCTGCTTGCTCACTCTCTGAGCATCATTTTTTTCTATGATCTTCCACGCAAATGTATTAACTTGGTTTTTCTCCTGTTAATCTGGGCTTGTTTCAATTTTATTATTAGTCCAGCCATAAGAACCTAAGACGTCCAGAGCGGGGAGTTTCTCCCTCCCTGGCAGTTTTGGAGACCCAACCAGGAGAATCACCAGCTGGAAAACTGCTTTTTCCCTCTAACTGCTGCATGGAAGAGATACTGGGATGACTGACACAGAAGCTGGCAAAAAAGGTAAGCTTTCTTACCATGTCAGCCTCCCAAATCTCTGTCTTCAGGATCTGATGGGTATGAAAGTGGTGAGCGTTGCTTTTTTTGTCTCTCTCTAAATTTAGATTAGCAGAAATTATTTGTGGAATTAGTTCCCTAGGGCCCAGCGACTCTAGTAAATTTGGATGAGTACTCTTGATTTTTGTGGAACTCTTCCTCCCAGAGATAGTCATTGTTTTCCTTCGTCTTTGTTGTGTCATTTTTTTATAAGGATGAAGAACCATAGGGCAGGGCAGCAAGTACAGGCCCTTTATAAGCCTGCTGTTTGAGCCAGTCTCACAGACTATTGCGTCTTATGGTTCTCACCAGACTGGCATCTATTTAAACAAACTTTGCTGTGGGTCCTCTATGTAAAAACAGGATGAGGTTTTTCCTTCTACCTTGTTCTATGTCCTGAGAGCTTGGTTTTGTGACCAGTGAAAATATTTTCTCTGGCCCCCACCACCCGGAAGGTGCATTTCCAGAGTGTACCTCGTGGTCAGTTGAATAGACTGGAGTTCCGAGACACAAAGTCACAAACACCTCTGTCTTTGTCTGGCTGTGCCAGTTCTCAGGGGAGTTTGTCATAAGGGGTTCCAGTCCATAAGGTGCTTTTGTCATCTTAATCTTCATTGTTTATTAGTGCTGGAAAAGTCCCATTCCATTAGCACCTGCCTGGTGTCACAAACTAGCAGGTTTGTGACTGGACGCATCCCACAATCCAGTGGGAGACATCATTTCCACTACGCCATCATTATTACCTGTGCAATGAAAGCCTTTGCTTTCTTAGACTGCACTTGGGAGTAAACTTTCTGGATCCTGTGAGAACTGCATCCTTGGCACTCTCCTTTGGGGACACCTCGTGTCTTTGGTTAAGCCATATAAAAACATATTGGTTTGAGTCACTATTAAGGTCCTACTCGTCAATGGCCAGATGATGGATCCTTTAAATTGGCTACACTAAAAAAAATCAAAATCAGGACATTCAAAGTACAATTGTCCTGCACTTGAGAAAAGCAGGAAAAATTTAAAAAGGAATTACTCTGAAACTCCTGGGGAAAACCTTGCATTTTTTTCTTCTCGGCCCTTTGAAATTGTAAATTCTCCTACGTCTTTGGAATCTAAATACCCCAGGAGATAACAGCCCACAATTGCCTGAGACTGAGCCTAGCTAGCTCAGTCAGTAAAGCCTGAGGTTAAAGAAAAAAAAAGAAAGAGAATTGGCCATTTGAAATGCAAACTGTGGGCAAGGCCTAGTGGTCCAGTGGTTAAGTTTGGTGTACTCAGCTTCGGCAGCCTGGGTTTGGTTCTCGGACATGGACCTACACCACTCATCTGTCAGTGGCCATGCTGTGGCGGTGGCCTACATACAAAAAGAGGAAGATTGGCAGCAGACGTTAGCTCAGTGTGAATCTTCCTCAGCAAAAATAAATACAAAATAAATAAAATAAAAGAGGAGGCAAGGGCAGCCCAGCCTGCATGCAAATGCTTTCAGAGTGGCACCCTGGCCCAGAGGAGCTCCCACCATGTCTTGGTGGCCCCACTCATGGGAACACTCCCCACCACTTAGTGGCTACTTAAGAAATTAGTTGATTACTTAAGAAAACTGAATCTTCTCAATAGCAAGAGCTAAGTTTTGCTAACAGCTATGTAATCTTCTGAATTTGCCTTTAAAATCTTTTATTATCACTTTCATTAAATGGAGAACTAAGTATTGTTTCTCAGTGACCCATCATCTTCTTTGACTAGAATTTTAAACCCTTTTGATTTTTTTTTTATTTTATTGAGGTCATAACAGTTGATAACATTGTGACATTTCAGTTGTACATTATTATTCGTCAGTCACCATACAGATGTGCCCTTTTAACCCTCATGCCCACCCCCGAACCCCCCCTCCCCTCTGCTAACCATTAATCTATTCTCTTCATTCAAGTGTTTATCTTCCACATATGAGTGAAATCATGCAGTGTTTGTCTTTATCTTTCTGGCTTGTTTCGCTTAACATAATACCCTGAAGCTTCATCTGTGTTGTTGCAAATGGGACGATTTTGTGTTTTTTATGGTTGAGTAGTATTCCATTGTATAGATATATCACATCTTCTTCATCCATTCAGCAGTCGTTGGGCACTTGGGTTGCTTCCATGCCTTGGCTATCATGAACAATGCTGCGATGAACATAGGGGTGTATAAGTCTCTTTGGATTGTTGATTTCAACTTCCTTGCATAAATACCCAGTAGTGGGATAGCTGGGTCGTATGGTATTATTTTTAATTTTTTGAGAAATCTCCATACAGTTTTCCATACTGGATGCACCAGTTTGCATTCCCACCAGCAGTGTACGCGGGTTCCCTTCTCTCCACATTCTCTGCAACATTTGTTATTTTTTGCCTTCCTAATTACTGTCATTCTGACAGGTGTAAAGTGATACCTCATTGTAGTTTTGATTTGCATTTCCCTAATGATTAGTGATGTTGAACATCTTTTCATGTGCCTATTGGCCATCTGTCTATCTTCTTTGGCAAAATGTCTGTTCATATCCCCCGCCTATTTTTTGATTGGGTTGTTTGTTTTGTTGTTGTTGAGTTGTATGTGTTCTCTACATATTTTGGAGATTAACCCCTTGTCAGATGTATGATTTGCAAATATTTTCTCCCAGTTGAGGGGTTGTCTTTTCGCTTTGTTCATGGTTTCCTCTACCTTGAAGAAGCATTTTAGTCTAATTAAGTCCCATTAGTTTACTTTTTCTTTCATTTCCCTTGTCCGAGTAGACAGGGAATTCGAGAAGATCCCTTTATGACCAATGACGAATAGTATACTGTCTACATGTTCTTCCAGGAGTTTTATAGTTTCAGGTCTCATCTTCAGGTCTTTGATCCATTTTGAGTTAATTTTTGTGTATGGCGAAAGAAGATGGTCTACTTTCATTCTTTTGCAAGTGGCTGTCCGGTTTTCCCAGCACCATTTCTTGAAGAAACGTTGCTTTCTCCATTGTATGTTCTTTGCTCCTTTGTCAAGATTAGCTGCCTGTAGACATGAGGTTTTATTTCTGGGGTTTCGACTCTGTACCAATGATCTGCGTGTCTGTTTTTGTACCAGTACCATGCTGTTTTGATGATTATCGCTTTGTAGTATGTTTTGAAGTCAGGGATTGTGATGCCTCCAGCTTTGTTCTTTTTTCTCAGCATTGCTTTAGCTATTCAGGGTCTTTTGTTGCCCCATATGAATTTTAGGATTCTTTGTTCTATTACTGTGAAAAATGTCATTGGGATTCTGATTGGGATTGCATTGAATCTGTAGATTGCTGTAGGTAGTATGGACATTTTAACTATGTTATTCTTCCAATCTATGTGCATGGAATATTATTCCATCTCCTTATGTCTTCTTCAATTTCTTTCAATAGTGTCTTATAGTTTTCATTGTATAGGTCTTTCACCTCCTTGGTTAAATGTATTCCTAGATATTTTATTCTTTTTGTTGCGATTGTAAATGGGATTGTATTCTTGAGTTCATTGTTAGTTCATTATTAGAATATAGAAATGCAACTGATTTTTGTAAGTTGATTTTGTACCCTGCAACTTTGCTGTAGTTGTCGATTATTTCTAATAATTTTCCGGTGGATTCTTTAGGGTTTTCTACATATAGAATCATGTCATCCACAAATCAAATCACACTGATTGATTTGTGGATGTTGAACCATCCCTGCATCCCTGGTATAAATCCCGCTTGATCATGGTGTATGAACCTTTCAATGTATTGCTGTATTCAGTTTGCCAACATTTTGTTGAGGATTTTTGCATCTATGTTCCTCAGTGATAGGGGCCTGTAATTTTCCTTCTTTGTGTTGTCTTTGTCTGGCTTTGGGATCAGGGTGATGTTGGCCTGGTAGAATGAGTTAGGAAATGTTCCGTCTTCTTCAATTTTTTCAAATAGTTTAAGAACGATAGGTATTAAATCTTCTTTGAATGTTTGGTAGAATTCTCCAGAGAAGATATCTGGTCCCAGACTATTTTAGGGGGGAAGGGTTTTTGATTATGTTTCAATCTCTTTCCTTGCCATTTGTCTATTCAGATTCTCTATTTTTTCTTGATTCAGTTTTGGGAGGTTGTATGAGTCTAAAAATTTATCAATTTCTTCTAGGTTATCCAGTTTGTTGGCATATAGTTTTTCATAGTATTCTCTTAAAATCCTTTGTATTTCTGTGATATCTATTGTAATTTCTCCTCTTTCATTTCTACTTTAATTTATTTGAGCCTTCTCTCTTTTTTTCTTGGTGAGTCTAGCTAAGGGTTTGTCAATTTTGTTTATCTTCTCAAAGAACCAGTTGTTAGTTTCATTGATCCTCTCTTTTTTTTTTTTTTTGGTCTCTAATTCATTTATTTCTGCTCTGATTTTTATTATTTCCTTCCTTCTACAGACTTTGGGCTTTGTTTGTTCTTCTCTTTTTAGTTCTTTTAGGTATAGGGTAAAGTTGTTTATTTGAGATTTTTCTTGTTTGTTGAGGTAGGCCTCTATTGCTATAAATTTCCCACTTAAGACCACTGTTGCTGCATCCCATATGAATTGGTATGGTGTATTTTCATTTTCATTTGTCTCCAGGTATTTTTTGATTTCTTCTTTAGTTTCTTCATTGATCCATTGGTTGTTCAGTAGCATGTTGTTTAGTCTCCACATATTTGTCACTTTCCCAGTTTTTCTCTTGTGCTTGGTTTCCAGTTTCACAGCATTATGGTTGGAAAAGATGCTTGATATGATTTCAACCTTCCTAAATTTATTGAGGATTGCCTTGTTTCCCAATATATGGCCTATCTTTCAGAATGTTCCATGTGCACGTGAGAAGAAGGTGTGTTCTGCTGATATTGGATGGAGTATTATATATTATATATATATATATATACACACACACACATATATATATAAAGTGCATCTGGTCTAGTTTTTTATTTAATTCCACTATTTCCTTGTTGACTTTCTGTCCGGATGACCTATCCATTGATGTAAGTGGGGTGTTGACGTCCCATACTATCAATCATCGTGTTGCTGTTAATTTCTCCTTTTAGGTCTGTTAATAGTTGCTTTCTGTACTTCGCTCCTGTGTTAGGCGCATATATATTTATATGTGTTATGCACTCTGGGTAGAGTGTCCCTTTTATCATTATATACTGCCCCTCTTTGTCTCTCGTTGCCTTTTTTATCTTGAAGTCTACTTTATCTGATATAAGTATGGCAAGACTTGCTTTCTTTTCTTTGCCAATAGCTTGGAGTATTGTCTTATATCCCTTCACTCTGAGCCTGCGTTTGTCTTTAGAGCTGAGATGTGTTTCCTGGAGGCAGCATATTGTTGGTTCTTGTTTTTTAATCCATCCAGCCACACTGTGCCTTTGGATTGGAGAATTCAATCCATTTACATTTAGAGTGATTATTAATATAGGAGGGCTTAATACTGCCATTTTGTCACTTGTTTTCTGGTTGTTCTGTATTTGCCTTGTTTCTTGTCCCATGTACTTCCGACTGCCAGTTCAGTTTGGTGTTTCTCTGTGATGGTTTTCTCAGTTTTCTCTTTTTTTATCATTTGTGTTTCTGTTCTGATTTTTTATTTAGTGGTTACCATGAGCTTTGTATAAAAGAACTTATAGATGAGATAGTCCATTTTCTGACACTCTCTCATTTCCTTAGCCTAAGCAGGTTCCACCCCTTTCCTCTAACCTGTCTAAGTTATTTTTGTCACAACTTATACCATTTTGTGTTGTGAGTTTGTGAATAAAATGAAGTGATTATAGTTATTTTCGATGCTTTCCTTCCCTTTATCTTTAATGTTATAATTGTTTGCTAACCTGTTCTGATAGAGAGCTACAATTTTCTGATTTTGTCTCTTTATCTCCTTGCTCAAGGCTTTGTAAACCTTTTTTGTGTGTGTGTGAAGAAGATCAGCTCTGAGCTAACATCCTTGCCAATCTTCCTCTTTTTGCTTAGGAAGACTGGCCCTGGGCTAACATCTGTGTCCATCTTCCTCTACTTTAAATGGGACGGCGCCACAGCATGGCCTGACAAGCAGTGCATCCGTGTGCACCCAGGATCTAAACCTGGGCCGCTAGCAGCGGAGCACACACACTTAACCGCTACCCCAATGGGGCCGGCTCCAACCCTTTTTTTTTTTTTACAGGGCCTTCTTGATCATTTCTTGTAGGGCAGTCTTACGGCAATGAACTCCCTCAGCTTTTGTTTATCTGGGAAAACTTTTATTTCTCCATTGTATCTAAGGAGAGTTTCACTGGATACAGTATTCTTAGCTGACAGTTGTTGTCTTTCAGAATTTTTAATATATCATTCCACTCTCTCTCTAGCCTGCAAGGTTTCTGCTGAGAAATCTCCTGAAAGCCTGATAGGGGTTCCTTTCTAGGTTATTTTCTTCTGCCTTATTACCCTTAATATTTTTTCTTTGTCATGGACCTTTGTCAGTTTTACTAACATATGCCTTGGAAAAGGTCTTTTTACACAGATGTAATTAGGAGTTCTATAAGCTTCATTTACATGTAACTCCAGCTCCTTCCCCAGATATGGGAAGTCCTCAGCTGTTTATTTCCTTGAACAAACTCTCTGCTCTTTTCTCCCTCTCTTCTCCTTCTGTAATACCTATAATCCTTATGTTGCATTTCATAATTGAGTTGGATATTTCTCAGAGAATTTCTTCATTTCTTTTTAGTCTTAGATTTCTCTCCTCCTCCTCCACTTGCAGCATTTCTATATTTCTGTCCTCTTAATTACTGATTCTGCCCTCCATAATATCAGCTCTATTTTTTAAGGACTCCAGATTTTCCTTCATGTCATTCATTGTGTTTGTCATCTCCAACACTACTGATTGGTTTTTTTTCATAGTTTTAATCTCTTTTGTGAAGAATTTCCTCTGTTAATTAATTCTAATCCTGAACTCATTAACTGTCTGAGTTTTCTTGTAACTCCTTGAGTTTCTTTTTGATAGCTATTTTGAATTCTCTGTCATTTAGATTGTAAATTTCTGTGACTTCAGGATTGATTTCTGGGTACTTGTCATTTTCCTTCTGGTCTGGAGTGTTAATACAGCTCCTCAAGCTCTTTGATGGGGTGGACTTCTGCTATCACATAGTGGTAGTATCTGCTTGCAGATTCAACTGCCACCACTGTGGAGGGCAGGAGTTGTGTCTCCTGAGCCCTCTGCTACTCCTGGAAAATGTGCCTGTCCATTGTTAGCCCTACTGACAGGGCCTGTCTGTGATTGCCCACTGGCCACTGCTGCTTTACACATGTATGTGCCGGTGCTCTGGCAGGGATCCCCTGTTCTGGCCGACCAGCTGAGCTAGTGTGCCAGGTGGGAGGAGGGTGAGGGGTTCTTCCTTTCACATGAACAATCTCAGGCCCTGCCACTCTGCACTCACTGTCTGCCAGCTTGGTATGCTCAGCTTGGTGTGGATGCCCTCATGATTGCTTAGCTGCCTCGTTATGGAGCATTCCCACAGTCTGGGAGGCAACTTCGAGAGTGCAAGCATTCCCTGGGAGGGCTGCCCTTTCCTCCTTCTCCTCTCAGGGTCACATTCTGGCTGCTGACAAGGTCCCACACCCAAATTAGCTGATGTTCTGGGAGGGAGAGTCTCCTTACCTCCATTCACTGCCTCCCTGGGGGGTCCAGCACCCCCCCCTTCAGACATATGGCTGTGTAGATCTCTCAAACGTCTATTGTGTTGTGTGAATGTCCTCTGTTTATTTAGGAATGTCCTTTTTGTTATATCTTAGAGGGGGGAGACTGAGGGAAGAGCTCACTCCACCATGATGCTGACGTCACTCTCAGTCTAATCCTTTAGATATTTTTGACAATCTTCCCACCAACAAATTCTAAATAAAGTCTTTTGACCTCAACTACCTTTGAAGTTTTTAGAGGACCCCTGGGACATTTGAAAGGATTTATTCAGTTTTCTTATAAAAAGAGAGATGTTAAACAAATTAGGCTTATTTGATATGTTAAATTACATGGGAAGCATTGTCAAATAAGAAGTAACATTAAGCCTTCTTTATGTTGTATCTGCATATGTTAGAGGAGTTTCCTAGAAGTCTGATACATCCTGGGATAAAACGTTGCCTATCATAAAAATTGAGGCTCACACTAAAAGCACTGAATCTGAGTATAGGGAAATGCCCTCGTTGACTTTCATGCAAAGGCAGCACCAACAGAACCTGTAAAGACTGTGGCACATGTGGCTGAAGTCTATTCTGTTTCTGCAAAAAAATGACTCCTCGTTCCCAGACTTCTCACCATTCCAATGTCCTTGTAAGATGGCAACAGTCTGATCCAGAATCAGAGAAATTAAGATGAGTGAACAATGGCTTTAAATTAAAGTAAGAGTCAGGGCTATGGGAAACCCAAGATGAATGCTTGGTTCTTCCTGGCTCCCCGGCAAACATCATTTTTCAGTTTTTGTATTCCTTCAATCACCATAGGAAAAACTATTTTCTCCCTAGAAACCTCAGAACTCCTCACTCTGGGTTCTTTAAGCACCTGCAGTTGGACTTCATTCAATTGCCACTTAGTATGGGTTAACAATTCGTTCTCATTGTTGTATGTATGTTTACCAGATGCATTAAAGCCTTCCCTTGCTACAAAGCTGATGCCATCACAGTGACCAAGAAACTGCTAGAAAATATAGCTCCCATTTGGGGTGTACCTCCCACAATCTCCAGCGATCAAGGCACACACTTCACTAGGCACATAATAGAAGCAGTAACAAAAACCTTGCAAACTTCTTGAAAGTATCGCTGACACTATCCCCCTCAATCATAAGGTAAAGTCAAGGGAACTAGTGGAAAACTGGATTTAAGCAGAAAAGGAATTAATTACATGGGACTACATGAACTGATGAGGATGATTATAATTTTTATGACTTTTGCCTGAAATATTCCTGTTCTAATCTTTTGTTTTTCCAGATTTAAGGAAATTTTTTTTCTTTTCTCAAGCTATCTATGACTTACAGCAATTTGGTGAATTATATCTTTATAAGCAAAACTGAAACAGTTACTTTTTCTCCCAACCTGATCCCTCCAGAATTCAGAAGTTCTGACTTTCATGACAATATATTTACTTGCATAAATTCAATAAGAAACTGTGCTCTTTCTCACATGAAACATTTGTGATATTACCAAGGCTTTGACTAAAATGTCATGTTTGAGAGAGACATGCACAAACTCAGATGTGACCAAACAGCTTTAAGGAATTAAAGTTGACCTTATGGAGCCCATAAAATCCCCTTGGAAAAACAGTCTGGTACCTACTTGCAGAGTTCCTGACAGGTTAACCAGGTGAGTAAAGAAGGTCACTTCCTGGCAGGTGCAGGAACCTCCAAGAGAGAAATTCACCCAAATCTATAGGTACTGCAGGCAGAATCAGATGGCAAATATTTGAATTGGCTTCTTAATCTCAAGAGCCTTCTTACCCTTTTTAGCTGTTAAAAGTTCAATCTGGAGATTCCTTATGAAAAACTCCAGCAAAGCGAATTTAAAAGATCCTATATGGGGCCAGCCCTGTGGTTTTGTGGTTAAGTGCGTGCGCTCTGCTGCTGGCGGACTGGGTTTGGATCCCGGGCGCGCACTGATGCACTGCTTCTCTGGCCATGCTGAGGTCGCGTCCCACATACAGCAACTGGAAGGATGTGCAGCTATGACATACAACTATCTACTGGGGCTTTGGGGGGAAAAAATAAATAAGATTAAATAAAAGAGCCTATATGATCATTTGCTATTCTTGCTGTACTTATGTAAATAACTAAGCCAAGTTTATTGAACCCAGACTTACTTTGCAAAGTAGTCTTAATTTGACTATCTTTGGGGAAAAAAAATTGAGGGTGATTTTAGGGAGAAAAATTATGTTTCAGTAGAAACTATAACACACACTTCTGGATATTAGATTTCAGCACTGTTAATTTTCTTTGAAGTTTTGTTGTTTACCTAAACACTGGGCTGGATCCTAAATTCTTCTAGTTTCCTCCAATATCTAGCTACAACTCTCCAAACTAACATTTCCAATTTTTCTCCCATTTTTTACCGGAATCATTGAGAACGGAAGTGGCCCTTTTTCCCTGAAGCCCTGCCAACAAGCTGAAAAACTTGATATAAACTTGCGAGATCACCACAATAGCTCCTGTTTAGACAATCTGCATGCCTGTTGCTGTGTAAGCTACTCAGAAAGTTTACCTGAACATCCAATGACACCATCAGAGATATTTCAGACTGTAAAAGATGCTTGAACCCTGACATCTAGAAATCTTCTTGACTGGCTGCCACCTAAAAACAGAAACTGGTTTGTAATTTTCTCCAACCACTAACCTTCGTTTTTCTTTGTTTCCATTGAAATGTCTCTAATTAAATATATGATTGCTTGCACCATAACCTAACTTTGGGGACCTACCTGCCATACCCACCTCGTGAAATGAGACAGAACTATTTAACTAAACTGAACAATTTTCAAGACTAAAAGATTCATTCAATGAATAAATAGAACAATCTACCAGCTCAATTTTTTTTTTACTGACGTTTTAATAGTTTATAATGTGAAATTTTGTTTGCACGTTTTTGTTTGTCAATCACCATATACACGTCTCCCTTCACCCTTGTGACCATCTCCCACCCCCATTGCCCCTGGTAAACACCATACAGTTTTCTCTGTCCATGTGTTGGTTTATATGCCACATATGTGTAAGATCATACGGTGTTTGTCTTTCTCTTTCTGGCTTATTTCACTTAACACAATACCCTCGAGGTCCATCCATGTTGTTGCAAATGGGACAATTTTGTCTTTTTTATGGCTGAGTAGTATTCCATTGTATATATATACCACATCTTCTTGATCCAATCATCAGTTGAGGGACACTTGGGTTGCTTCCACTTCTTGGCTATAGTGAATAATGCTGCAATGAACATAGGGGTGCATAAGCCTTTGGATTGTTGACTTCAGATTTGTTAGATATATTCCCAGTAGTGGGATAGCTGGATCAAAGGGTACCAGCTCAACTTTTAATATGTGAAAATTCCAGGGAAGTTTCAGAGGAGGGAATTGCTGGGGCCCAGAACTGTTTGGGGCAGGCTGCCACAAAATATTCCACAATGGCATATTGATTATTTTGAATTAAAGTTACTTAAGTCACTTGCGTAACTTAAAGTTTTGACCCTTCTGAAATTTTATTCTCCATGAAAGCAGGAATTAAATCTCCCATGTGAAAGGTACCCTCCTTATCATGAGAGCTAGGGAAATCACACCCAGGAAGCCTATATAAACTAAAACTGTGACTTTTACTAATTTACTACCTCAAGCCTAAACTCTCCACAAATTCCTCAGTAATTACATACCCCAAGCCAAAGTTGCTTTGTCCTGTCAAATCCTCAAACACTTATTGTCCCTTTGTGTAAATATAAACTGCAAGCTTTGTTCACTCTCTGAGTATCAGTTTTCAATGATCTGCCAGCGAATGTATTAAACTAGTTTTTCTCCTGTTAATTTGGTCTTGTGTCAGTTTTATTACTAGTCCAGCCATAAGAACTCAAGATGGGTAGTGGGGGAATTTCCTCCTTCCCAACACTCCCACAGGCAAATGAATGATTCCCTCTCTGTGCTCCCACAGTACACTGAACATACCTTTATTTGTAACATCATGAAACTTCTATGATATTTAATTTTTTCTTTTTAAAAATTAAGATAAAGTACAAAAAAGAAAATAACTATCACCCATATTCCATTTTCCAACCATATTCTAGACTTAATCGTTATTTAACATTTTGGAATACTTTTTCCAGTCTCTTTTTCTGAGTGGCAGACTGTAACCTCCTGGAATGCAAAGACTATATGTTTTTTCCAGTTCTTACAGTTCTGGATATCAGAAGTCCACAACTGGCCTCACTGGGCTAACATCAACACATCAACAGGATGGTATTTCTTCTGGAATTTCAAGGAGCAAATCAATTCCTTACCTGATCCAGTTTCTAGAGGCCACCCACACTCCTTGGTTCACAGATCCCTCCCATCTTCAAAGCCAGTGAGGACTGGTGGAGTCTTTCTCAAGCAGCAACATTCAGATCCTGACTCTCCTGCCTCCTTCTTTCACTTATAAGGACCCTTGTGATTACATTGGTTCCACCTGGATCATCTGGGATACTCTTACCATCTCAAGATCCTTAACATCATCACATCTGCAAAGTCCCTTGTGCCATATAAAGTAACATTTACAGGTTGCAGGGATTAGGATGTGGACATTTTGGGGAGGCCATTATTCTGCCTACCACAGGTACCTTTTCTAAACTTTACCCACAACAAAAATATGGTTCGTCTTCCTTCTCTTACACTTTTCTTCTGATACAGAGGCAAGAACACAAGCTTTGAGGTGAAACACACTAGCTCTGTCAGTAGCTGTATGGGTGACCCTGGACCAATCACTTCACATTCCTTAGCCTCTTGTTTCTCATCTGTAACACAGGTTAACTCTTACTCCTTTAGGAAATGACAGTAAAAGAGTACATTAAGATACAGGGCCGGCCTGGTGGCGTAGTGGTTAAGTTTGCTGCTCCGCTCTGGCAGCCCGGGGTGCACGGGTTCAGATCACAGGCGTGGACCTATGCACTGCTTGTCAGGCCATGCTGTGGAAGGCAGCCCACATACAAAGTAGAGGAAGAGGGGCATGGATGTTAGCCCAGGGCCGATCTTCCTCAACAAAAATAGGAGGATTGCCGGTAGATGTTAGCTCAGGGCTTATCCTTCACACCAAAAAAAAGAAAAAGAGTAGGTTAAGATATATACGGTATGAGGATTGCTGGGAAGATGATGGTGTACAAGGACTCTGAACTCACCTCCTCTCATGGACACAACAAATTTACAACTATCCTTAGAACAATTACGCCTGAGAGAGAACTGAAAACTGGATCAAAAGAACCCCCACAACAAGGGACAGTGCTGACTGAGGTGGAAGAGGTAGAAATACCTTTCTGGAGAGGAAAAAACCACATTTAAACCATGGCACTTCACGGCCAAGAACAATCTTAAGGTACAAAGCATTCCCTGGAGGAGCAGGGTGTGTGAGCAGGAGAGCTATGCCACAATAAGCAGCTTTTGAATTCAGCACAACCAAGATGAGCGTCATAATATCTGGCTTTGCTGCCTCTTAACAACAAGGGGAAATAAGCCTATAAGATACAAGGGAAAGAAAAGCTTGCTCTAAAGGGCTCACGCACAAATTTACCCATTTCAGAAAGCAACTTAAAATCACAAGAGAGAAAGGTGCACAGTCCTTTGGTGAAAAGAGACTCACTTGATAGGCTCTGGGCAGATCTCAGCAAGAGGTGAGACCTCCCCAGGCTGGGACTGTGTCCCCAGGGACTGAGACATTGGCAGCAGCAATTATTGTGACCTAGTACAGGCGTGCTGACACAGACACTGCCAGATGACATTAGAGTTCTTCCCCTGGCCTGTTAGTGCAGGGGTATGCCCCACCCATTAGAGCACCGATTTAATCCAGCTCAGCCAGGGCAGGCAGCCTACCCTAGGGACTGGCCCCACCCAATAGCAAGCCCTTAGGCAACTTGTGGGCCCACAAAAGTGGGGTGTGTGGGACCTCTGCAGCAGGGCAAGCCAGGCCACCTCTGTGGGGCATGGTGTGTGTGAGGGACAGGGCATGCAGAAGGGGCAGGCCTGCATTGGCAGAGTGTGTGAGACCTGTGCAGCGGGACAAGTGGGTCCACTTCAGTGGGTCAGGGAGTGCACAGGGGGCAGGACTGTGTTGACGGGGTGTGTGGGCCTGCAGGGAGCGGGGCTTGTCAGCTGCAGCGGACCCGTGCTTCTCAAACAGCCACATAGGGGATTGGCCCCACCTTCCAATGCCTGAAACAATTGTGTGCTGCCATGTCTGAGGCCAGCCCCACCCAGCTGCACTCCTGAGAGAGCTAACAACAGCCTTGCAGGCTGGAGGCCTGCAGCAATTGTAAGCCCCTGAGCCAAGCAACCAGCCACGCTGGGGGCCTACTCACTTAACAGAAAAACCACAGAAGGAATGTGCTATTAGATCTTGCAGCCAAGTGTGCTAGGGCTCCCCACACCTGATAAAGTGACTGAAGGGACCATAGCAGCTGCATGCAGCTGAGCATTACAACCAGTCGTCTAGGGGGACAGCCTAGCCTTCCCATGCCCCTGTAGCAAGAACAACCCTGCCACAACAGAAGGGTTGTAGCCCTTCTGTAGCCCACATGTAGCCCACACAGGGGACACTCTTGGAACATTTGGAACTGGTGACGAAAGGGAAGCACACTGCTGGGCCTCATGAGGCATCTCTTATATGAGGTCACCTCTCCAATATTGGGAGATGTAGCTGATCTACCTAACACACAGACATAAGCACAGAGAAAGAGGCAAAATGAGGATACAGGAATATGTTCCAAATAAGAGAACAGGACAAATCCTCAGAAAAAGAACTAAACGAAACAGAGATAAACAACCTACCTGATAAAGAGTAAAACCTAATAGTCATAAAGATGCTCATGGATCTTGGCAGAAGAAGGGATGAACTCAGTGAGAACTTCAACAAAGAACTGGAAAATATGAAAAAAGAAATTGGTGGTGTAGCAGTTGAGTCCGTGCACTCCGCTTCAGCAGCCCAGTGTTCACAGGTTTGGATCCCAGGCGCAGACCAACACACTGCTTGTCAAGCCACGCTGTGGCGGCATGCCATATAAAGTAGAGGAAGATGGGCACGGATGTTAGCCCAGGGTCAATCTTCCTCAGCAAAAAGAGGAGGACTGGCATCGGACGTTACCGCAGAGCTAATCTTCCTCACACACAAAAAAAGAACCAATCAGAAATGAAGAATACTGGAAAATAACAATTCACAAGAGGGAAGACTCAATAGCAGAATACATGATACAGAAGAACAAACCAGTGAGATGTACAAAAGACTAGAGGAAACTACCCTAGCTGACCAGATAAAAGAAAAAAAAACTAAACAGAGTGAGGACAGTCTAAGGGACCTCTGGGACAACATCAAGTGCACTAACATCCATATTATAGGTGTCCCAGAAGGAGAAGAGAGGGACAAAGGGGCAGAGAATCTATTTGAAGAAATAATACCTGAAAACTTTCCTACCCTAAGGAAGGAAACAGACGTCCAGGTACAGGAAGCACAGAGAGCACCAAACAAGATAAATCCAAAGAGGCCCATACCAAGACACATTATAATCAAAATGTCAAGAATTAAAGATAGAGAGAACCCTAATAGTTGCAAAAGACAGGCAACACGTTACATACAAAGGAAACCCCATAATGCTATCAGCTGAATTCTCAGCAGTATCCTTACAGGCTAGAACGGAGTGGCATGACATATTTAAAGTAGTCAAAGGAAAAAACCTAGAGCCAAGAATACTGTATCTGGCAAGGTTATCATTCAGGATAGAAGGAGAGATAAAGAGTTTTCCAGACAAGTGAAAACTAAAGGAGTTTATCACCAAGAAAACAGCCTCACAAGAAATGCTAAAGGGACTTATTTAAGTGGAAAAGAAAAGACCACAAATAGGAAAAAGACAATTATCAAAAAAAAAAAAAAACAATAAAATCACTGGTAAAGGCAAATGTACAGTAAAGGTAGCAGATAGACCACCTGTGAAGCTAATATCAAGGTCAAAAGACAAAAGTACTTTGTACAAAAGTACAAAATTTCAGTACTTTATCATCTATTTCCATGATAAGAGGGTAATGCATACACATGCACAAAAAAGATGTGGCATAGTGGTTAAGCTCATGCCCTCTGCTTCAGTGGCCCGGGGTTCTCAGGTTCTAATCCTGGTCATGGACCTATGTACCGTTCATCAAGCCATGCCGAGGCAGCATCCCACATACAAAATAGAGGAAGATGGGCAGAGATCTTAGCTCAGGCCCAATCTTCCTTACCAAAAAAAAAAAAAGACCCATATATATCTGCTGTATACAAGAAACACACTTCAGACCTAAAGACACTCACAAACTGAAAGCGAAGGCATGGCAATGAAAAGAAAGCTGGGGTAGCAATACTTATATCGGACAAAATAGACTTTAAAACAAAAACTGTAACAAGAGACAAAGAAAGGCACTACATAATGATAAAGGGAACAATTCAAAAAGAGGATATAACACTTGTAAATATCTATGCACCCAACGTAGGAGCACCTAAATATATAAAGAATTATTAACAGACATAAAAGGAGAAATAGACAGCAACACAAGAATAGTAGGGGACTTGAACACTCCACTTATGCCAATGGACAGATCATACAAACAGAAGATCAATGAGGAAACACTGGCCTTAAATGACACATTAGACCAGATGGACTTAGTAGATACATACAGAACATTTCATCAAAAAACTGCAGAATACACATTCTCTTCCAACGCAAATGGAAGAGTCTCCAGGATAGATCACGTATTAAGCCACAAAACAAGTCTCAATAAATTTAAGAAAACTGAAGTAATACCAAGCATCTTTTCTGACAAAACAATATGAAGCTAGAAATCCCCTAAGGGAAGAAAATCAGGGAAGAAAAGGGAAGAAAAAACATGAATATGTGGAGAATAAGCAAAATGTTCCTGAACAAATATTGGGTCAATGAAGAAATCAAAGGAGAAATCAAAAAATACCTAGAGACAAATGAAAATGAAACTACAACACGCCAGAATTTATGGGACACAGTAAAAGTGGTTCTGAGCAATACAGGCTTACCTCAACAAACAAGAAAAATCTCAAATAAACAATCTAACAGTGCACCTAAAGGAACTGGAAAAAGAAGAACAAACAAAGCACCAAATCAGTAGAAGGAAGGAAATAATAAAAATAAGAACAGAAATAAATGAAATAGAGACTAAAAAATGGTAGAAAAAATTAATGAAACCAAGAGCTGGATCTTTGAAAAGATAAACCAAATTGACAGTCCTTTAGCCAGACTCACCAAGAAAAAAAGAGAAAAGGTTCAAATAAATAAAATCAGAAATGAAAGAGGAGAAATTACAATGGACACCTCAGAAATACAAAAGATTAGAAGAGAATACTACAAAAAGCTTTACACCAACAAATTGGATAATCTAGAAGAAATGGATAAATGCTTAGAATCATACAACCTTCCAAAACTGAATCAAGAAGAAATAGAGAATTTGAATAGACCAATCACCAGTAAGGAGATGGAAACAGTAATCAAAAACCTCCCCAAAAATAAAAAGTTCAGGATCAGACGGCTTACCTGGTGAATTCTACCAAACATTCAAGGAAGACTTAATACCCATCCTTCTCAAAGTCTTCGAGAAAATTGAAGAGGAGGGGAAGCTTCCTAACCCATTCTGTGAAGCCAACATTACCCTGATACCAAACACAAACAAGGACAATACAAAAAAAAGAAAATTATAGGCCAATATCACTGATGAACATCAATGCAAAAATCCCCAACAAAATACTAGCAAATCGAATACAACAATATACTTAAAAGATCATCAACATGATCAAGTGGGATTTATTCCAGGGAGGCAGGGATGGTTCAACATCCAAAAATCAATCAACTTCATATACCACATTAACAAAATGAAGAATAAAAATCACATGATCATCTCAATAGATGCAGAGAAAGCATCTGACAAGATACAGCATCAATTTATAATAAAAAAAAAAAACACTGGTTAAAATGGGTATAGAAGGAAAGCACCTCAACATAATAAAGGACATATATGACAAACCCACAGCTAATATCATCCTCATTGGTGAAAAACTGAAAGCTATCCCTCTAAGAACAGGAACCAGACAAGGATGCCCACTTTTACCACTCCTATTTAACATAATATTGGAAGTCCTAGCCAGAGCAATCAGACAAGAAAAAGAAATAAAAGGGATCCAAATTGGAAAGGAAGGAGTGAAACCGTCACTATTTGCAGATGACATGATTTTATATATAGAAAGCCCTAAAGAATCCACCAAAAAAATTTTAGAAATAATAAATGAATACAGTCAAGTTGCAGGATACAAAATCAACATACAAAAGTAAGTTGCATTTCCACATACTAACAATGAAGCAGCAGAAAGAGAAATTAATAATACAATCCCGGGGCCAGCCCCATGACATAGCAATTAAGTGCACGCACTCCGCTGCTGGTGGCACGGGTTCGGAACCCGGGCACACACCGACACACCACTTGTCAGGCCATGCTGTGGCAGCGTCCCATATAAAGTGGAGGAAGATGGGCACAGAGTTATCCCAGGGCCAGTCTTCCTCAGCAAAAAAAAGAGGAGGATTGGCATGGATGTTAGCTCAGGGTTTATCTTCCTCACACACACACAAAAAAGAATACAATCCCATTTACAATTGCAACAAAAAGAATAAAACACCTAGGAAGAAACTTAACCAAAGAGGTGAAAGATCTGTACACTGAAAACTATAAAACATTGCTGAAAGAAATTGAAGACACAAAGAAATGGAAAGCTATTCCATACTCTTGGACTGGAAGAATTAACATAGTTTAAATGTCCCTATTTCCTAAAGCAATCTATAGATTCAATGCAATCCCTATCAAAGTTCCACAAACATTTTTCACAGAAATAGAACAAAGAATCCTAAAATTTATGTGGAACAACAAAAGACCCCAAATAGCCAAAGCAATACTGAGAAAAAAGAGCAAAGCCAGAGGTATCACATTCCCTGATTTCAAAATATACCACAAAGCTATAGTAACCAAAACAGCATGGTACTGACACAAAAACAGACACACGGATCAATGGAACAAAATCGAGAGCCCAGAAATAAACCCATACATCTGTAGACAGCTAATTTTCAACAAGGGAGTCAAGAACAGACAATGCAGAAAGGAAAGTCTCTTCAATAAATGCTGTTGGGAAGACTAGACAGCCACATGCAAAAGAATGAAAGTAGACCATATTACCTCACCCCATACACAAAAATTAACTCAAAATGGATCAAAGACTTGAATGTAAGACCTGAAACCATAAAACTTCTAGAAGAAAACACACGCAGTATGCTCTTTGACATAGGTCTTAGCAGCATATTTTCAAGTACTATGTCTGACCAGGCAAGGGAAACAATAGAAAAAATAAACAAATGGAACTACATCAAACTAAAAAGCCTCTGCACAGCGAAGAAAACCATTAACAAAACGAAAAGACAAGCTAACAATTGGGAGAAGATGTTTGCAAACCATATATCTGATAAGGGGTTAATATCCAATATATAAAGAACTCATACATCTCAACAACAACAAAACTAACAACCCAATTAGAAAATGGGCAAAAGATCTGGACAGATATTTCTCCAAAGAAGATATATAGATGGCCAATAGGCACATGAAAAGATGTTCAACATCATTAACTATCAGGGAAATGCAAATCAAAACTATGATGAGACATCACCTCATGTCCGTCAGAATGGCTATAATTCACAAGACAGGAAACAACAAGTATTGGAGAGGATATAGAGAGAAGGGAACTCTCAAACACTGCCAGTGGTAGTGCAAACTGGTACAGCCACTACGGAAAACAGTGTGGAGATCCCTCAAAAAATTAAGAACAGAACTACCATACAATCCAGCAATTCCACTGCTGGGTATTTATCCAAACAACATGAAAACACGAATGCGTAAAGATATATGCACCCCCGTGTTCATTGCAGCAATATTCACAATAGCCAAGACTTGGAATCAACCTAGGCGCCCAGCAAGAGATGAATGGATAAAGAAGATGTGGTACATATACACAATGGAATACTACTCGGCCATAAAAAATGATGAAATCTTGCCATTTGTGACAACATGGATGACCTTGGTGGTATTATGCTAAGCGAAGTAAGTCAGAGGGAGAAAGTTAAATACCTTATGATCTGACTCATAAATAAAACATAACAACAGCAGCAAACAAACAGATAGAGACAGAGATTGGATTGGTGGTTACCAGAGAGGAAGTGGGGGAGGGAGGAGGGTGAAAGGGATGATTAGGCACATGTGTATGGTGATGGATGGTAATTAGTCTTTGGGTGGTGAACATGATGTAATCCACACAGAAACTGAAATAAAATGATGCACACTTGAAATTATATAATGTTATAAACCATTGTTACCTCAAGAAAAAAAAGAAAGATACCTAAGGTATTACACACACAGCCTGGTATGCAATGAGCCCTCAGTAAATATTCTTTCAATCCTTTCCTTTTGCCATCCCATTTTCTTTCACTCTTGCCCATTTTCTCCTTTGTCTCCTTTCTCTACAGTGACTTAGTCTAACCTCAGTCTAAGCATTTAGCAAAGAAGGCCATGCTACCCATCTCTTGTGACTCTGCTTCAATGCTTCTTGGGACAGAGTCTGATATTTACTCAAGGCAGCCCACTATATACGGAGAGCTCTGTATTTTGTTTTGTTTTTTTAAAGTCCTTTTATGTTCACTTAAAACTTATATATACTTCCTCGTAACTTAGACATGCCAGTTCCAATTCTGCCCTCTTAATTTACACGTTCGTTTCCTTATTTCATCCTTCTTCAGTCTGTCTCTTTACATCTTATAAACAAAGACGGTACAGAGACAAAAGTAAGGCCCGGGCCACAACAGGGAATTCCTTTAGCAAGATGAACGCTATTTGCAAGACATCCCCTGAAGCCTGTTTCTAGGCTTGGCTTTCAGCAAAGCCATTTAACTCTAGAACACATTCCCAGACCGCCAGGGACGATAACTACGACAGAAGCCACACACCTTCTGAGTATTTCTACCATGGATTTAGACATTCTTAATTCTTAATTTCTCTTTCTGCTGCTTCGTTGTTAGTGTATAGAAATGTAACTGCTTTTTGTATGTTGATTTTATATCCTGCAACTTTATGTTATTCATTTATTACCTCTAAAAGTTTTTTGGCGGATTCTTTAGGGTTTTCTATATATAAAATCATGTCATCTGCCAATTGTGACAGTTGCACTTCTTCCTTTCCAATTGGGATCCCTTTTATTTCTTTTTCTTGTCTGATTGCTCTGGCTAGGACTTCCAATACTATGTTAAATAGGAGTGGTGAAAGTGGGCATCCTTTTCTGGTTCCTGTTCTTAGAGGGATAGCTTTCAGTTTTTCACCAATGAGGATGATATTAGCTGTGGGTTTGTCATATATGTCCTTTATTATGTTGAGGTGCTTTCCTTCTATACCCATTTTAACCAGTGTTTTTTTTTTTTATTATAAATTGATGCTGTATCTTGTCAGATGCTTTCTCTGCATCTATTGAGATGATCATGTGATTTTTATTCTTCATTTTGTTAATTTGGTATATGAAGTTGATTGATTTTTGGATGCTGAACCATCCCTGCCTCCCTGGAATAAATCCCACCTGATCATGGTGTATAATCGTTTTAATATATTGTTGTATGCGATTTGCTAGTATTTTGTTGAGGATCTTTGCATTGGTATTCATCAGTGATATTGGCCTGTAATTTTCTTTTTTTTGTGTTGCCCTCGTCTCTTTTAGGTATCAGGGTAATGTCAGCTTCACAGAATGAGTTAGGAAGCTTCCTCTCCTCCTCAGTTTTTTGGAAGAGTCTGAGAAGGATAGGTATTAAGTCTTCTTTGAATGTTTGGTAGAATTCACCAGGGAAGCCGTCTGGTCTTGGACTTTTATTTTTGGGGAGGTTTTGGATTACAGTTTCAATCTCCTTACTGGTGACTGGTCTATTCAAATTCTCTATATGTTCTTCATCCAGTTTTGGAAGGTTGGATGATTCTAAGAATTTATCCATTTCTTCCAGATTGTCAAATTGGTTGGCATATAGCTTTTCATAGTATTCTCTTATCATCTTTTGTATTTCTGAGGTGTCCGTTGTAATTTCTCCTCTTTCATTTCTGATTTTACTTATTTGAGCCTTCTCTCTTTTTTGCTTGGCGAGTCTACCTAAAGGTTTGTCAATTTGGTTTATCTTTCAAAGAACCAGCTCTTGGTTTTATTAATTTTTTCTATTGTTTTTTTAGTCTCTATTTCATTTATTTCGGCTCTGATTTTTATTATTTCCCTTCTTCTACTGATTTAGGGCTTTGTTTGTTCTTCTTTTTCCAGTTCCTTTAGGTGCATTGTTAGATTATTTGAGATTTTTCTTGTTTGTTGAGATAGGCCTCTACTGCTATAAACTTCCCTCTTAGAACCGCTTTTGCTGTATCCCATAAATTCTGGCATGCCGTATTTTCATTTTCATTTGTCTCCAAGTATTTTTTGATTTCTCCTTTGATTTCTTCACTGGCCCTATCGTTGCTCAGTAGCATTTTGTTTAATCTCCACAAATTTGTGACTTTTCTGATTTTCTTCCTGTAGTTGATTTCTAGTTTCATACCGTTGTGGTCAGAAAAGATGCTTGGTACTATTTCAATCTTCTTAAATATATGGAGACATCTTTTGTGGCCTAATATGTGATCAGACCTGGAGAATGTTCCATGTACATTTGAAAAGAATGTGTATTCTTCCATTTCAGATGGAATGTTCTGTATATATCTACTAGTTCCATCTCTTCTGGTGTGTCATTTAAGATCTAACCGTTGGTGTAAGCGGAGTGTTAAAGTCCCCTATTATTATTGTGTTGCTGTCTATTTCTCTTTTTATGTCTGTTAATAATTGCTTTACATATTTAGGTGCTCCTGCATTGGGTGCATAGATATTTACAAGTGTTATGTCCTCTTGCTGGATTGTTCCCTTGATCTTTATGTAGTGCCATTCTTTGTCTCTTTTTACAGTTTTCGTTTTAAAGTATCTTTGTCTGATATGAGTATTGCTACCCCAGCTTTCTTTTCACTGCCAATAGCATGCAGTATCTTTTTCCATCCCTTTACTTTCAGTGTGTGAGTGTCTTTATGTCTGAAATGTGTCTCTTCTATGCAGCATATATATGGGTCTTGTTTTTTTATCCAGTCAGCCATGTTATGCCTTTTAATTGGAGCATTTAGTCCATTAACGTTCAAAGTAGCTATTGATAAGTATGTAATTACTGCCATTTTTTAACTTTTTTTTCTTGGTGTTTTAGTAGTTCTTCTCTGTTCCTTTCTTCTTCTCTTGCTCTCTTCCCTTGTGGTTTGATGACTTTCTTTAGTATTATGTTTGGGTTCCTTTCTCTTAGTTTTTTTGTGTATTTATTATAGGTTTCTGGTTTGTGATTACTATGGGGTTCATATATAGTAACCTATGTATATAGCAGTCTATATTAAGTTGATATTCTCTTTAATTTGACCTCTGTCTGAAAGTTCTACTCTTTAACTTCCTTCCTCTCACATTTTATGTTTTTGATACCATATGCTCCCTTCTTCTTGTCTTGGGATATGTGAATAAGCTTTTCTCCATCTCCAAGCACCGATGTCTCAGTATTTGGCTTACCATGCATCGGGCACATGAACCTGAGATTAAGAGGTTCAGTAATCCCCTGTTCCCTGACACCACACTCACAACTGTACATCCTTTCATAAAAGCTTGCTTTCATGAACCTCAATCTCTTTCTGGAAGAAATATGTTAAGGTTTCCAGTCTCCGTGAAAAGTCATTTTTACTGAATTGTCAGCTATTTACACAGCCACTCTCTGGCCATAAAAGGGGTGCACTAGGGAAAGATAGTGTAATGAGAAGGAAGCAGGAGGAAGCAAAGTCCCTGCAATGGTCACAAAGGGGAGAAGATTCCAAATGCTGAAACAGTCATAAGACACACCCAGAGTTTGTGGCCTTTGCACAATGACAACCCCACCTGTCCCTTTCCATGCCTGCTGACATATGACTTCCTTCTCAGCCTGCCCCTCCTGGCCTTGTCTTCTTAGACCCACTAGAGCCTGTGGCCTGGGGTCAAGCCACAGCAGCCAGCACTGAGCTGTGTGGGTGGAGGGAGCAGAGAAGGTAATAAAGTATTAAACTCATAGGGGACCTGACTCACCTATGTACCTATCACTTGGGCAGGGAATGGATTAGTGAAGGGCTGCTCTGAAGGACTCATGGTTTAAGGAGTCACACTTCCTCAATGCTGTCTGACTTAGAGCAAAGGGCTGGGTGTGGGAGGCATCACAGCTTTCTCCCATTTAGACATCCATTTGCCCCTCCCTCTACCTCTTTTGGGTTACATGTCTCTATCCATAGGTCACTTGTTTACTGAGTTGGGTTGGTGGGGGGCAGTGAGGGGGTGAATATCACTTGAATTCCTTAAAGCCCCAAGCACTCAATTCAGTTCAAGAGTGTCTCTCAGCTGAGGGATGACCAGACACAAATATCTTTTAAAGGTTCACAGGAATTTTTGACAACAGCCTTTGCACCACCCACAATCCCTCTGGGGACCACTGAGCTACACACAAGAAAAGGACAGAACTTACTGTGTGCTGGGGACCTTTATGTTTGCATCTCACCTAATGCTCACAGTGACCCATTGACAGCGGGATTATTATCCCTATTTTGCAAATGAGAAACCAAAACTTTAAGAAGTCAATTAACTTGTCCCTTATCCAAGAACTGGGAAAAGATGGAACCAGGATTCAGACTGACATATTTCTGAATCTAAAGCTCATGTTTCCACTCCACACCATCCTACGTACCAGAATTCAAAGAACAGAAAGATGACTGCTTCTAGCAGAAATACTCATAAAAGGCTTCGATGAAGAGACAAGATCTGAAATGGGCCTTAGAAGGAAGAAAAACTCAGGAGGCTGAGCAAAAGGGCAAGGGTATTATAGAAAGAAGGAAAAAAATTAGAATCAATTAAGACATGAGAAAGTAAAATGCAGGTTCAGGTCTTACTACATAGATCAAGGGAACAGACTGGGGCCATGCTACAGGGTCTTTGATTGGCAGCCTAAGGAATTTGAACTTCATCCTACAGATGATAGGAGTCACTGGAATGCTTTAGAAGGTCAGGAACAGGACAAAACAGCATTTTCAGGAAGATTACTCTGACAGTATTAGGTAAGATGACTTAGGCAAGTGGTTCTGAACTCTGGCAACTCATTAATTATCTGGAAGCTTCTTTCTTTTCTTTTCTTAACTTTTCATTTTAACATAATTTCAGACATTCAAATGTTCCAAAAATAGTCAAAGTTCCCATATACTGGTCACTCAACTTCTCTAGATATTAGTGCTGTAGATAACCTCAATATAATTATCAAAATCAATAACTTATCATTGATAGAATACAATGAACTAACCTACGGATCTTATTCAAATTTCCTCACCATTCCCAGTAATGTCCTTTGTCTAAACTAGGATCCAATCCAGGATCACACAATACATTTCGTCGTATTGTCACTTCAGTCTCTTTAATCGGGGCCAGTTCTTCAGAATTTCTTTTACCTTCATGATCTTAATATATTTGGAGAGTATTGGCCATTTTATAGAACGAACCTCAGTTTGGGTTTACCTAATATTTCCTCATGATTAAATTTATGTTATGCACTTTTGGTAAGAACACCACAAAAGTGATGCTGCGCCTTCTCAGTCCATCATATCAGGCCCATGATATCAATCTCTCTCCTTACTGGTGATGTTAACTTGGAACACTTGGCTAAGGTTTCATCACTGTAAAATGACTATTTTACATGGAAGCTTTTTTAAACTACCAATGCCTGGGCCACATCATAGGCCAATCAAATCAGACTCTCTGGGAATAAGGCATAGGCAATTGTAGGTTTTAATGCACTGGAGGTGATTCTAACCAGCAACCATGGTTGGAAATCACCAGCTTAGACAATGAAGATTAGAATCATGGAAATCAGCAAGGAAGACATTCCTTGGGCCTCTCTTTCAAAAAGAATAGGCAGTTCCAGGCACAAATAAATATATCTGGACTTCGGCATGGACGCATGGTAGGGGAAAGGAAAGGCCAAAAATTCCCCCATTGAGAAAGTGATGGGTGAGTAGACTTCTGTCCAATGAGAAGAAAAGGCTAGAGGCTCAGTAAAGTGTCCAGCCCTCCTGGTCTATTTTCTCTCCAGACCTCAGAGAAACCTTAGCTTCAGTGAAAGTACACACCATATAATTTTACTGACATAAGCCTGACATGAGCTTCTAATTGCCACTGAGGGAAGGAATTATGGATCACGTGGTATAAATACACCACCACACATGCAAACATGAACACTTCCAGGTATGGCTGAATGAATAAATCACAGAATCGAGGTCAGAGGTACATGACCTGCCTTTAAAGCTTTGCCCTCCACACTTTGTCTTTTGTCCTTAATCTCTTCTGAAGTAAGAGAGTAAGAACCCTGTTGTAAATTTCAGGAAATAGCAAAGTGTACACATCCACTGTTACCAGGGTGTCGAAGCAATGATACTGTGCTCAACTTCCTTACTGTTATTACCTTGGAGTTTCCATAAAGAGATTTCATCAACCCCTCCCTTGGAAGGGCTATCTGATAACATGCAAAGGGAAACATCAATTTAACCAAAATCCAGAGGCAGGAAGGACCCTGACCAGAACTAGCCCTAAAGTGTTCACAAACTACCAGGATCTGGGGCTGCTGGTGTAGGAGGAGCTGCTGTTAGTCAATAAGTGACAAAGGAGAAGGCAGCTCAAACTTACAGGGTGTACTAACAAAGAATTAACTCAATCATCCCTCAGTTATTACACAGCCAATTATCCCTCAAACCTCTCTACGGGGTCTCACTGAGAGGGCTGGCACATAATTAAATGCTAACACATGGGTGAAATAATTTATAGAAGGGTGGGATTAACTAGGTCAGTTATGGCTGGGAAAGGTTTCAGGAAAGAGGCAGGATTCAGGTTAGACCTTTGAATAGTTAAGTTTTAGAAAAACAGAGACAAAAAGAAACACAAGCACAGGGAACCAGGTGTCAGGCACCACTGTAGATGCTAGTTTTGAAGGGGATTTCAGGAATGAGAGTAGGTTTGCATATGCTATTTTATTTATTCCTCTCAACCACAGTATGGGGTTATTTCAGAGGAGGATGCTGATCCTTCGAAAAGTGAAGCAACTTGCCAAGGTCGGAGATGGATCTGACATTACAAAGTACCTATGTCCAACTCCAAAGCCCATGCCAATTCACTACCCCTGAGAGAGGACTGAACACAGTATGTTTAGGGAACAGGAAGGGGCAGGGACTGCTATAGCAGAAAGACAGGGTTAAGACACAGGGCAGTTAGGTAAGCTTGCTAATGTGGGACCATGTGTTGTACACCCAGGAAAACTAGTTAGAGACATTTGAACTTGGTCTTGTGGTTACAGAAGAGCTACTGAAAGTTTTGAGTAAGGGAGTAACCAAAGTGAAGCCTTTGAGCAAAGACCAAGGGGATGGTGGTGAAAATGGGAGTTCTGGGCTCCTAAGCTAAAGAGATGCCACTAACAACAGTAAAGGGGGCCACACAATATAGTGGAGCAAGAACTGGACTAGGAGTCAGAAGCTTGGGTTTAAGTGTAAAAAGTCACACACTAAAGTTATGGCTACTGCAGGCAAGTCACGTTCTCTCTCTGGACTTCAGTTTCTTTTCATCCATAAATCAGGTGAAGTGAGACTTAATCTCTAAATGACCTCGAAAGCTTTGCTACTCAAAGTGTGGTCCACCAACCAGCAGCAAGGCATTGTCCAAAATCTTATGAGAAATGCAGAATCTCAGGCCCCATCAGAAGAATCAGATCTGTATTTACACAAGATCCTCAGGTGATCCATAAGCACATTAAAGTGGGAGACACTCTCCAAATTGTTCAGACTCACCTCAACTCTGTCACTTCACAGGGAAAAACAAAAACAAAACACAGAATGTTTTCCTTTTCACTTCATCTGCGCCCTCTTCCTAATCCTAACCTCCCCTCTCAGACTCGCCCACATCAGCGTAGAGGTCTTAGGAACACCAACGGGGCAGCGCTGCCTCCTTGTGGCCATGATCAGTAAATGTACTTAATCTTCCCACTCTCACCAGTAAAGGAGGGGGAGGGTCGGCAGAGGGCGTGACGTCCAAGACAGTTTAGATAAGAGAATCACAACCACCCACAATGACCAGAAGTAACTGTCAGACAGAGCCCAGCCTGCATCATACCGTCACATTTCAAAGAGCACTTTTTATACATCCTAATAAAATGTGGTCTTAGTGGGAAACCAGGCCTCTAAGCCAAGCTCTGCCCTTGTAACCTTCAGAAACACTCACTGTGACAGTTATATTCAGACATCCAGCCCCTGCCAGAACTCTGCCAGTAAACTTGCAGTTTTCCAAGGAAACTAACTTTACTGTGTCAATTCTTTCTCATCCTGAGCCACAATGTGTCTGATGCATACTCACCAATCCCAGTCCTCCTCTCTGTAGGCACTGAAATAAGATTAATACCTTTTCACACAACAGACCTCAAACACTTGTAAACAACCACCATGTGCCTCTCCCATCTTCCTTCAGTCATTTCTCAAATGACATATTCTGAAGTCCCTGCACCTCCTGTCTCTTTCCAGTGGGCAAGTGAAGTGTGTCAACCACAGCCAGAAACTCCAAATTCTAGGCGTGTTCTAACCAGAGCAGCAGAGCCACAGGACCACCCACCTGCCCATTCTGGGCCCTACACCTATACGCAGAAAGCCAAAGACCACCTCAGCTGAGGTGAGGATACTGCTTTTCCTACTTGTGCTGCTGCTCAGGCATCCCATACCTGCGTAGGTGTATACTTCTTATTCAGTTTTATTTTTAAGAAATATTTATTACAGCCTGCTATGTCCTATGTACTGGAGAGGAAAGATGAGTCAGACCTGGTCATGCCTTCACAAAGCTCTAGGTTACGTGGGGAACCCATTTCAAAGCCAGACATTACAGTTCAGTGAGAAAAACCTTGATGAATGTGAACACAGAATTTTTTGGCCCATCTCATCAACCTCATGAAAATCTTCCACTCTTAGTTTTCTGGACTCAGTTGTTCTCATTTCAAGCTCAAAGGGAAATAAAAAGGCAAATGTCCAGATGGTCCTTTTTGTAGTCATGGTTGGACTGGACATTTCCTTCTGGCAAACCCAAGGTGCTGGAGGCTCCCCCTTCATCCTGAATGTCCTCTCTCTCCAATTAGTGCTCACCACATGTGCACATGCAGCAGCCAGGCAGTTGCACATTAACAGAAATTCTAGCAAGTCGGGAAACTTGAGTTTTAGTCCTGTGGCTTTGAGGCTAACTGACTGTGTGATGTTGAACAAATCATATAACTTCCCTCAGATTTAATATCCACTCGCATAAAATGGAGCAGTTGGATTAGATCTCCATGGGTCTATGTGTACAGTGAGAGCTCCTCAGAGACAGCATCACCCCTTACTCCTCTCGGGAGCCACCACCTGGCAAATACCAGTGCTCAAATGTTCACTGAATGCATGTATGAATAAATGATGATTATTAGAGTAACATGAATCATGGAATCGATCAACAAATATTTCTGAATGTCTGCTAAGTACACTGTAGAGTGGAGAAACCAAATAACATGGTGGAATAATATTTTCTCCCCATTTTCCCCTTATCTTCTTCCCAGAGTGGGGTCTTTGTAAGTCAGAGGGACTGTGCTGGCACAAACAATGTTCTGGAGGTGTGCTCTAAGTAGTTGTCCATATGAACAAGAGAAAAGTCTGTTTGTCTTGGGGGTCTTTTATATTAAGGGACCTGAGAGACCCAAAGCCCCCTCCCATGGCACACAGGACCCGAAACCCCAGCACAAGTCCATGGAGGGGAAAACCAGACAGAGTGAACTGACAAGGAGATGGGACCTAGGGAGAACAGAGGAGTAAACAGACTAGGGGACCTGGAGGAAGGTCTGAGGAGGAGTTCCCTGACCCTGAGCAGCCTCAGAGTGGACGGATGGCAACTCAATAAGAAAAGTAAAGCACCCCCATCGGGTTCCATGAGTATGCATGATCATTTATCAGCAAAATCTTCTTTCTGGTAAGGGACTGCACTTTCACATGCATTCTAACACATCAGGCCTGGTTGAAGCGTTACAAAAATGTCATTCCATTCAACAAACATTTATAGAGTTCTCCCAAAGTGCCAGAGCCTACGTAAGTTCAGGAACACAAAACAGAACGAAAACCAACCCCTGCCCTCAGACATCCATCCCCCCCACCCCCACCCTGCAATTAGCTCCAAGCTCCTTCTCTGCACTGCCCTCCTCTCTGCCCTCCACCAACACAAACCCACCCTACCCTTGAGTCCCCGACCAAGTTCCACTGACCCAGAGTCCCTCGAGCTACTCTGAGTCCACAGTGAACTCCTGTCACTTCTGAAATTTGGTTCCACTTGTATTTCGAGATTCTATGAAAGGTATGTCATCTCCCTAGGTACTCTTGAGCCTCCTGAGGACAGAGACCATTGTTAGAATTTTCCAGAGAGAAGTCACACCAGTGATTTGTATCCGACCAAGCTCAGACCAAGCCCAAGCCTTCAACGCAAGGACAATCTCCACTGCCAAACACAGTGCCTGGCCCCCTGCAGTGCTTTATAAACCTTGTGTAACAAAGTCTACAATCACCTCTCTAATGAGTCAACAAGCAGAGATAATCTGAAAAGTGAGAGGGTAAGAAGGATTAAACAAAAATCAAAAAAGGGGTGACTCATGCTTGCCTCTTCCCCCGCTTAGGTGAAATAAAGTCACACCACCTGTTCTCACTCCTGCCTGCAGGCTACCAGGGAGGACTTCCTTGTTAACCGTCCCCTCACTCCCCACAAATATCACCGAGCACTCATGCCCACCTCTCCTCTTCCTTTGGGCACGTTTCCTATTCCTAAAGTCTCTGGACTAGGAGTCAGGTTTAGTAAGTGCTGATGTTCTGTAACCTTAATGTTCACTCGAAATCATATTACCTCCTTCTTTTGCCCTGGGCTGTTTCCAAACAAGGTCTGGACCCAAGAGCCCCAGAAGCCTGGGCAAACACTCTAAAGGGCACCTTCCACCCTGTGGTTCCTGTTTCTCAAATTCCATTTCTTGGACCTGAAGCCCTGGGGGTCCTCCATCAATCCAGTTCCCTGTCCTTTAGGCTGGAGCCACTAAGACACAGCCACCTTCCTGACGAACAACAAGGAGGCCTGATGTGACCCACTGCTCCAGGGGCAGTGTTTTGGGCAAGAGTGAATAGCCTCTCCTACTTGATCGTCTCTGCTTCCCACCTCATGTGGCCACAGAATTGGAGGAAATTGTCAACAGAGTGAGGACAGGGCCACTTTCCAAACAACAACACTACTATAGGCAATATTGTGCCAAGATGGGAGCGGGAAGGACAGAGAGGAGAAATAAACCATGTCATCCTCTCTTCTGCCAAGACTTATACTCACTTTCCTGCCGATAATAAGCTAGACAGTGACACTAAACGTTATAAGGAAACTCAACTGAGCAAAAAGATCTGGGGAAGAAATCACAACACATTGCGGGGTAGGGAGGCGGGAAGGAGGAGGGGAGGGAACAAGTGTCGCTGCCAGCTTATCAGTCACCTTCTTATGTTCTTAAGAATGTTTCATTTCTGTTGTTTGGTCAGTTTCACCTCCCAGATTCCTGTAAAGCACATGGTCCAACCTGTTACCTAACAAGGCCAGCGTCACTTCACTGTTCTCTCCTCCAGTGGGAACACTGGCCTGGGATTACAGCACAGACCACCAAGCCAAGTACGGAGGCCTGAGCCATCTCAAGAAGTGGGCAGCCTCGAACTGGGAACCTTCCACACAGTCTTCAAGCAACTTAGAGCAGCACCAACAGTCACCATGAAAGTTCTAATCTCTTCCCTCCTTCTGTTACTGCCAATAATGCTGATGTCTGTGGTCTCTAGCAGGCCAAACCCAGGTAAGTAAGATTCATTTTCTATAAAGGGGAACAAGGCGGGAGAAAACATGCAAAAACACATGGATTAAAATGTAGCCCCTTTTAGCTACAGGGATTTGGGGCACATTAGCCTATTGCAGTGACTGTTTCCTCATTCAGAAAAAGGAGAAAACTGTACTTACATCAAAGAGTGTTGTGAGAGTTAAATGAGATAGTGTATATGAAAATGTCTGAAACTGTAGCTGGCAAGAAAACAAAAAAGTAAAATAAAATACTGGCTCAACAAAGACGTGCTCCCTTATCTTCCCTCCAACCGCTTTTCCAGAAAAGTAATGAATTTCCTCAAGGCCAACCTTGGTGGTAGTGGTATAAAGGTGTTGAAGGCAATTGTAGAAGATAAGGAAGTCCTTGCTTATATTCTTTATAGTACACCAGACATGCCATCAACAATTTTTAATGCTATTTAATGATGAAGTAACAAACCATAAAAATCCTGTCACCAGATGGTATCCATATTGGAAGCTTTAGCCACACCAAGCTCAGTTGTAACAGCTCACCTTTTGGGAAGCAGACCCTTGTTTAGGGGTTCCGAATGGGCTCCAGTTTCACTGCAGCTCAAGTGGCCCAGCCCTTAGCAAAACAACCATGCAGAAGACAGTTCATCACCACGTATGTTTCTCCTCAACAGAACCATCTCCTCAAGGGCTACTTTGAGGTGAAATAGCTTTGTTACATACTCATATCAGCTCAATGCTTAAAATCAGGTTCACCATTCTCCACCCCAATATCAAACCTCCCCTCCCTTGTAGAGACAGCTCTCTGGAAGCTGCTGGGCCCCAAAGCCCTAGGGCCTAGCCCACCCTTCTGGAAAGGAAGGCTTTTCTCCATCACTATGACAGACAACGAGGCTAGAGTCCTCAGCTGGATTCCTAGCTCTAACCACATTCTGCCTTTCCAGTCCACCCCTCCTCTCACTAACCAATGCTCTACGCTTCACCTAAACCAGACTGTTGGCTCTTCCCTGAACAGGTCTTCTGCTTTCCCACCAGCTCTACTTTGTTCACACACCCAGCTCAAAACCACCTCTTCCCCACAGCCTCCCTTGCTTCCTCCCACGACCAGATATGAGCTCTCCCTCCTGCGGACATTCTTAGCCCTAACTGGACTGTCTCTCTGCACTTATCATATTGTGCCTTATAGTGAAGGTGTTGCTGTGCCTCTCCTACCTCCATCCCCTGCCCTTCTACACTGTAGTCTCCTTGGTGGCACAATCTGGTGTATCATTTCCATATCCCTCACACTATCTAGCACAGCACTCAGTAAATATTTGCTATGTGAAAGAAAATAACCTCAGGTTTCTAAGTTGAAAACGTTGTTCTTGGAAAACTCTACACCCAGGATTGATAGCAGCTCTACTGACATGTGGGGCTGGATAATTCTTTGTTGTAGGGTGCCGTTCTGTGCAATGTAAGATATTTACCAGCATATGCATGGCCTCTACCCACTGGATACCAAGAGCAGCTTCTCCACAACCCCCCAACCCCCGTTAGGAGAGAGAAAAATCTCCTGGAGGGGGAACCACTCCCCTGTTGAGAACCACTGGTCTCTATCAATAGTTCTCAAACCTGGCTACACGTTTAGAATTACCTAGACCTTTAGACTCAGCCTTGAAGTCAGGGGAACCTAGATCCAAATCCTGGCTCCTCCTCTTACTTTGCAACCCTGGACAAGTTGCTTAGCTTTTCAGAGCCTCAGTCTTATCAACTTAAAATTAATAAAATACCACTTAGCACACAGAACTGTTACGATGATTAAATGATCTATAATGTGCACTTAGTAAAGCTTCTAAATGCACTAAGTAGAGTTTCTAAGTAGCTCCTAGAGCACGAGGACAATAGACTGGGGAAAGCTCGCTCGGCCGCCAGGTGGCGCGATTACAAACCACATGGGATCCGAGGTGCCGGCTCAATTCCTGCAACACAAAGTCTGGCTAGAGGAAATGACAGCCTCTACCTACTCCCTAAAAACAAAATGTGATTTTCTTTTTTTTTTTTTTTTTGGTGAGGAAGATTAGCCCTGAGCTAACATCCATTGCCAATCCTCCTCTTTTTTTACTGAGGTAGAGTGGCCCTGGGCTAACATCCTGCCCACCTTCCTCTACTTTATATGTGAGACGCTGCCACAGCGTGGCTTGATAAGCTGTGCGTACATCCGCGTCCGGGATACGAACCTGCAAACCCCAGGCCGCCCAAGCAGAGCGTGCGAACTTCACCACTACGCCACCAGGCTGGCCCCAAAATGTGATCTAAATTTATCTCTTTAAATAACTACATTCATGCTCAATATGCTTTTCACAGGAGAGAGGGGAAAAATGGATGAGAATGTATGAGAATCTTAGGAAATAAATTACTTATAATAATATAGTACTCCTTACTTATAATATTACTGATGAATTATAAAATTACTTATAATAATAGCCTACATATGTTAAGCTATCCTATGGGGCTGGCATTATTCTAAGCACTTCAGGCACATTACCTCACTCTGTCCTCGCAGAAATCTAATGTATTTTTTAATTTTTTTTTTTTTTGTAAGGAAGATCAGCCCTGAGCTAACATCCGTGCTAATCCTCCTCTTTTTGCTAAGGAAGACCGGCCCTGAGATAACATCTATTGCCAATCCTCCTCTTTTTTTTTCCCCAAAGCCCCAGTAGATAGTTGTATGTCATTGTTGCACATCCTTCTAGTTGCTGCACATGGGACACGGCCTCAGCATGGCCGGACAAGCAGTGCGTCGGTGCGCGCCCGGGGTCCGAACCTGGGCCGCCAGTAGCGAAGCGGGTGCACTTAACTGCTAAGCCACGGAGCCGGCCCTATTTTTTAATTTTTAACTTTTCATTTTTCAGACTTAAAAAGTGTTGTAAAAGTAATCAGACTTCCAATATATCCTTCATTCAATTTTTATCAAACAATATCTTACACAACCATAATATGATTACCAAAACCAAGAAATGAGCATGGTTACAATACTATTAACTAATGTACAAGTATTCAAATTTTGCTAATCATCCCATTAACGTCCTTTTTCTGGTCTAGAATCCAACCCAGGATCCTACACTCAATAAAGTTATCAGTCTCCTTGGTCTCCTCCAATCTGGGGTAGTTTTTCAGCCTTCTTTGTTTTTCATGACCTTGACACTTGTGAAGAGTACCGGTCAGTTATTTTCTAGAACATCCCTCAGTTTGAGTTTCTCTGATACTTCCTCAAGTTCAGATTACGCATTTTTGGCAAAACAACTCCACAAGTGACATGTGCCTTCTCAGTGCATCACACCATAAGGCCCATGATATCCATAACTCTCATTATCAGTGACGTTAACTTTGAATACTTGGTCAAGGTGCCGTCTGCCAGGGTTCTCTACTGTAAAGTTACTGTTTTTCCCATTGCAATTAATAAGTGTCTTGTGGAGAGGTACTCTGAGACTATGCAAATAGCCTGTTTCTTCTCAGCACACATTTGCCCATTAATTTTTGAAGTCCATTCATGATTCTTGCCTACAACAAGTTTTACTATAGTATTAGCCAAATGGTGATTTTCTATTTCCATCATTCCTTCTATGTGTATTAGTTGGGATTTTACTCTAAGAAAGAGCTGCTCCTTCTCTCCCATTTATTTATTTCTTCAATTATTTATTTACATAAGAAAAGACTCATGAATATTTGTGAATTATAATCCATTACTATCATTATTTATTATGTTGCTCAAATTGTCCCAAAATGGGCCATTGAGAGCTCTTTCAACGTGGCTTTTTTGTCACTTTCACATATCATTTATTTAGCAGTTCCTGACTTTCTGACACCACAAGATGTTCCAGGCTCATCTTGTACGAAATTTCCTGCCTTAGCCCTGGGATAGCCATTCTTCAAAGACCACTGGTTCCTTTCATGAGAGAACCGTATTCACAGACCATAGCACTAGGTATTGCCCATTGCTACTAGGTGCTATTGTTTCTAGGCCCTCTAGTGGATAGAGCTAGGAAACGGATACATGCATACACACATTAATGTGCTATTACTAGCCCCATTTGACAAATCAGGTAAATGAGGCATAGAAAAGTTAAGCAACTTATCCAAAATCACAAACTAATACGTAGTGAAACTGAGAAGTCAAAATAACGACAGATCTACCACAAGTCCTAATAAGTAGAAGTAACTTCTTTACACAAACACATCAGCAGAAAGCAACAAGCCTAACATTCCAGCATAGACTCTCTCTCCGGGAAAAAACTAGAAATCCACAAAAATAACCATAATAACCATCATGTACTGAACAGCTACTTGGGCACTGAGCACTGGACACCCACAGTAGCTCATGTATTCCTAACTCTACAAGGTGGATACCATTATCCTCATTTTACAAATCAGAGGACCAAAGACCAAAGCAGCTAAGTGACTTGTCCAAGACTACAGAGTTAAGTGACAGAACAAGTAGTTGAGCCAGGTCTGTCTGGGTATAAAGTTCACGCTTATTCCACCGTATGAGTACTTTCACATTTGATTTTAAGCAGAACACACATTAGCTTTTACTTTAATAGTTATATGTTTATTAGAATGCATGTTAGGAAAAAATCTAAGCATATATCAAACCCATAATCTCACAGATAATATTGCATAGGATGAGCCTGTTTTGTAAATTAAATTTATTTAAAGAAAAGGTACGAAGTAAATAACAGTAGAAATGGTACAAGCTATAGCAAAAATCATAAAGGTGGTCCTTACGTGTCCGAGGGCTGGGAGACATTAGACTATAGTAACGTGCAGCTTCATTGTCAGTAACACCAGGAAATTAGGGTTATCAGAGCTGCAGAAAGAAAAAAAGACTAAGAATCTTGGACCTGGGCTTTAGCTTCAGATGTGTCACCATCACCTTTGGGAACTTGGGCATTTCATTTGCTCTCTCTGGGCCTCAGTTTCCTCATCTGAAAAAAAAAAGAGATAGTGATTTAGTTAATTAGTAGAACCCTTAAATGCAATTTAGTAATGATATCAAGCAACACAAAGCTGTTCTTATCTTTTGACCCACTAATTCCACTCTGGGAATCTTGACCAAGACAATTAATCCAACATTTGGAAAACAGTTATAAGGACAAAGAAATTTATCAATACCCAGAAATAAAACAATCTAATTATTCAGCAATGGAACAATGTAAAGCACATGTACTTGTTGGGAGTGTTATGCAGTCATTAAAAATGTTACAAAGACAACAAAGCAACAAGCTGATAAAGTGAACAAAAAGAAATTTGTTCACACGCCATGGTTATCACTATACAGAGAAAATCATATGCAGGAAATACGCCAAAATACCAACTGTTGGTAACAGTAAAGATTTCTTTATTTGTACTTCCCATATTTTCTCTAACATAATTACATTACATTTAGAGTGAACAAAAACTTCTCAATGAGGGGATTCAACTAAATAATGTCAAAGATTCCTTCTGGCTCAAATCTTCTGTGGCTTTCCTCTGGAACTAGCAGTTGAGGTTAGGTGAGAGTGAACTATTAGAACAGTTGGGATGAGAGGGGCTATGTATGCCTGTTTAATTACTTTAACAGCACTCAAAAGGCCCATGAGAACATTTGGAAACTAGCACTTGGGGAAATGATGCAACACCCTCCATCTGTGTGGCAGAAAGGGCACAAGTCTGGAAAATAGGAGACCTGGATTGAACCAGATGATCTCTGAGGGCCCTCTCTAGATCACTTGCCCGACTGCTTACTAAACAAACATTTACCAAGTGCCTACCATGGGTCAGGAACCATGTAGCTGAATGACTACTGAGCCACTGATTCAGAATCTAATAAGGGAGAAACATTTTTAGTTCGCCAAGGCTGCCATAACAAAATACTACAGATTGAGTGGCTTAAACAGCAGAAATTTTGTTTTCTCACAGTTCTTGAGGCCAGATGTCCAAGATCAAGGTGTCGGCCATTTGGTTTCTTCTGAGGCCTCTCTCCTTGGCTTGCAGATGACTACCTACTTGCCATACCCTCACGTGATCTTTTCTCTGAGAACCTATGTCCCTGGTGTCCCTGATGTCTCTTTGTGTCTCCAAATCTCTTCTTCTTATAAGGACTCCAGTCAGATTGGATCAGGGCCCACCATAACGGCCTCATTTTAACTCAATCACCTCTTTAAATGCCCTATATCCAAATACAGTCATTCTGAGGTATTAGGAGTTAGGGCTTCAGGAGGAATTTGGGGGGACACAAGTCAGTCCACACAGATCTCAAACAACAAACTATAAGTATAACTGTGCAATAATAGAAGAGGAACCATGTGTAGGCTGACAGGAAATATCAGAAACTACTATAAAGAGGAAGCATCATCCTGGGCCCAATTCTAGCTCCAGAATCTCAAGTCTATAAACCATCATCATTGATTGTCATAAAAATATTTTAGGTATCCAAAAAGGAGAATAAGACAGCATCAGGTGATAAGACAGACTTGAATAGAGGCCAAAAGAGGAATGGATTTGTTCCAGAGGAACAAAAGTAAATACCATCCTCTTATACTTGAACTGGGATTATGGATTCAAATACAGCAAATGTGGAGGTCAGGTGAAGACCCTGACTGGTTTATGGGATAATCTACCCCTTGCTCTCATTCCTTTAAGTCATGAGGATTCTAATGTGCGTGTTGGGGGGGTGGGGAGTAAGGTCTTGATTGACCCCCACCTTTTGTCCTCTCTTCCATCCAGAAGCCATTGTCTCCACCTACCTCCAGCTAAGCTTTTCTCTAGGCCAGATTTTAAACCTCAATTTCTTATCCATTTAAAATACTCCTCTCTGCAAGAGATCCCCAGATCCCCGAGCAAAAAATGAAGAGAAATGGAACTTCACTGACATAGACAACACAATGCTGGGGGGCCATTTCTGTTGCTCCCTTCCCTTTCCAGTGCCTCCAAGTAACCTGTTTCCTTCTGACAGGGGTCACAAGAGCCATAGGGACCAATGCCAGGCTTTTGGGAGGTGGCTCCAGGCAGGTGGCCAAGATTGTGAGTGCAAAGGTCAGTAACTTAGTGTCAACAACAGCAATGCACCATCATGATCCCAACACTCTCCCTTGAGTCCCTCTGAGACCAGTGCAGATGTCATCTGAGCTGACCTCACCCCTTCCCCTCTCCATCAGCCACAACAAGCACCAATGCTTGTTTTCTTCCTGAGTCTCAGGCAAGAGCTGGACTCCTCCAAGGTCCAGGGGAGAGCTGGCTAGATCTCTGGCTGTCCCCTCCCCCTGACCCTTTTCTCCAAGAACTCACGGCTGCCTTCCAAAAGCTTCCCGGATCTTATTCTCCACCTTTTTTACTCACATGTGAGACTGAAACCGGAGAGGCAAAATGACTTTCCAAAGGTAAAGCAACAACTAAACGGTAGACATCTACATCTTATTCCTGATGTTTTGGTCTCTCTAATGATATCCTGATGCCCCCTCCAAACCTGCCACTAAATTCTTGCCAACACAGCTCAGGCAAAACAACTCAGAAGTCCTGGTACTCATATAACTGGATACCTCCACTGCTTTCTGTTGCCCCTTTTCCCTATCTCACTAAAGTAGGAAAAAAGAACTGAAAGGCAAGAAAGATGGCAAGTAAAGCCCTGCCATACTCTCTACTCTCAAACATATTAACCTTCCTGCCTAAGAGCAATGCCATTATTTCAGATTGGTTCCTGAGAGCCCCTAAAAGAAAACTCATGACAGTGCCTGGCCTCCCAAAGAATCAGTGTCCCTGTGATCATTTCAAGGGCAATGTGAAGAAAACCAGTATATTTCAAAAGAATGACCTTCCTTAAACCAGAGTCCCTCTGTGGAATCAACCAGAGATGAAGCAGGGGTTGAGAACAGACAAGAGAAGTGAAATGAAGACCAGGAGAAGCACACATCTCAGCCTTTTCTACTCAATGTCCACTCCTGGGGAAATAGGAAGAGGAAGAAAAGCAGGACACAATTCTCCTAATATCAGAAAGGGTTAACCAAATTCGTAGATTTTAGAGCCCCATTGCTTAACAAAGTGGAGGGAGATGGGGCTGTTGGGGACCCGGTCATTGATCTCTGAAGATGTCACCAGTGTCATTGTCAAGCAGAATTTGATTTCTCCCTAGGCCAGCAGTTTTCAAATGTCATATGAAAAAGCAAATTGGCAAATGTTAAACTCAATGATATTATGATATTATTAAGAAAGGGATAAACCAGGATCCTTATCACTGTCGATGGAATTAAAATACAAGTTAGTAGTACATATCAAAAATTTAAATGTGTGTGCCTTTTAACCCAGTAATCTCACTTCAAGAAATCTCTAGGGGCCGGCCCCGTGGCATACCGGTTAAGTGCACGGGCTCCGCTGCTGGTGGCCCGGGTTCAGATCCCGGACGCTCACCGACGCACCGCTTGTCATGCCAAGCTGTGGCGGCATCCCATATAAAGTGGAGGAAGATGGGCACAGATGTTAGCCCAGCACCAGTCTTTCTCAGCAAAAAGAGGAGGATTGGCATGGATGTTAGCTCAAGGCTGATCTTCCTCACCAAAAAACAAAGAAAAGGAATCTCTAGTACAGAATACTAGCATGCATACTCACAGATATACGTACAAGAATGTTAATTATAGTAGTATTTGTATTAACAAATAAACAGAAATAAAAAATGTTCATAAAAATAAATTGGGCAATTCTTTAGTTGTCAAAAACAATGAGGTAAATCATTATGTGTTGACCAGAAAGATATCAACAATACATCAAGTGAAAAAAAGATACAGAGACCCCTACTTCACACTCTTCACGAAAATAAATTTCAGGTGGATTAAAGATCTAAATTTGAAAGATAAATTTATAAGGGAATATAGGAGAATATATTCATGACCTTGTGGTACAAAAGGACTTCTTAAACAAGATATAAAAAGTAAAAGCCATAAAGGAAAAGATTAACAAATCTGACTTCATTGAAATTAAGAAATTTTGGTCAACAAAAGAATAAAATAATCTAAAAGTAGGAGATGATATCTGCAACATATATAATTGACAAAGGATTAATATTGAGAATATTCAAAGAATTCCTATAGATCAGTGAAAGGAAGGCAGACAACACAACAGACAGTCAAAAGACTTGAATAGGCAATGGGGAGACAAGGAAATCCAAATAGCTAATCAACATATGAAATGGCACTCAACCTTACCAGTAAGTGAGAAAATGAGAATTAAAACAAAACAGATATCACTATACATCATCAGATTGGCAAAAATTTTAAACTTTGGCAATACCAAGTGTTGGCAAAGAGTAGGACAGAGAAACTCTCATATCCTGCTAATGCGAGTGTAAACTGGTAAATAACTTTGAAAAAGTGCTGGCAGTTATCTATGAAAGTTTAAGCTCCATGACCAAGAAATGCTACTCTTAGGTATACACTCAAAAGGAATGCAGGCTTATATACACCGGGAGACACGTACAAAAATTTCATAGCAGCATTGCTCATAACTACCCCAAACTGAAAACTGATCAATGAATGAATAAATGGTGGTGCATTCAAATATTACATTGCAGGGAGATTTAATAAACACTGAACAATGTAAATGAATCTTATAAATATAATGTTGAGAAAAAAAAAACAAGACATGAGAGAATAGCCATAGTATGATTTCATAAAGTTCAAAAACAGGCAAAATTAAACTAAATTATTTAGAAATACATAAGTAAGTGGTAAACAATAAATAAAAGAAAGTAAATGCTTACTATAAGAGCCAGGATTACCTCTGTGAGGGGGAGAGAAAGAATAGTGATCAGAAAGGAGGGGCGGTGCTGGCAATATCCTATTTCTAGGCTTGGGTAGTTGTTTCATGAATATCTGCTTTATAACTATTTATTGAACCGCACATATAAGTTTTTATGGACCTCTATAGATGTATAATATTTTGAATACAAGATTTAAGGTGCAGAGCAAAGAATATGTGTAGCATAATCTCATTTTTGCGTTTTAAAGCGAACTACTATGTTTACATACAAAAAGATGTGGATGCAGCAAACTATTAACAGTAGTTAGCTCTGGAGAATGGGGAGTGGAGGTTGGGGTAGAAAAACGTCCTTTTGGTTTCTGGGTTTTTTTTTTTCAGAGAAAGATTCACCCTGAAGTAACATTTGTTGCCAACTTCTTTTTCTTTTTTTTTCCTCCCGAAAGCCCCAGTACATGGTTGTATATACAACAGTTGTAAGTCATTCTAGTTCTTCTATGTGAGCCACTGCCACAACATGGCAAGTGACAGACAGGTGGTATGGTTCTATGACACGGAAGTGAACCTGGGCAGCCAAAGCGGTGAGCACTGAACTTTAACCACTAGGCCATCAGGGATGGCTCCATCCTTTTAGTTTTTACTGGATATATTTTTTTACTTTAATTTTTTCCCCTGGATGAGTCTTACTTTATAATTTTAAAAGCTCTTGTAAAAGCTAAATTTTTTAAATGTTTTTAACACTAGTCTCTACCCTTTATTTTCACCCTAGGGCACCAAAGGAACCACAGGAAGTCAAACAAGCACTCCAGAGGCTGCCAGCATTTCTCAAACGATGTCAGCTAGCAAGCTTTGCTCTGCCTTTATAGGAGCTTTTAGCCCACTCTCCCAATGAAACATTCTCAGTCAAGAAGGCAGTGAGTGCACCGAGAGGATGCTCTTCTCCCACCTCAAGCTCCCCCTTCTCTTTCTCCACTCCAGAGATCTCAAAAAGCATTTTCCCCAAGATTATTACTCCCTCTAGTGCCTTCTTCTCTCCTCAGTCTTTTCCTGTACCCTCCTCTTACCCAGGCTTAAGATTAATTACCTGGAAGAAACCAGGAAGTTCTAGTTTCCCAGCTTGTCTCAACAACCAGAAATACAACCAGGAAAGTAGTGAACAGAAGTCAATAAATATTTTTAAGTGTAATAGGTCAAAATCATTTCTTTCAAATGGGGTCTGGCAACTCACACTCAATCCAGATTATCCACTTTACACTGTTCACTCCTAACCCTACCCAGATTCTACACACACTTCTCCCCACACCACCCTCACTCTCTCTCCCTCCACTGCCCAACTATTTATTCTTTCACTCATTCAACAAACCCTTCTGGGGTAAGAGCTAGGTGGGCAAAGAAAGCAGGTAGCGCAATGAATCAGACAGGGTCTTATTAAAGATAATATAGTTTTAAAAAAACAACAATCTGGGACAGTTTCCTAGTACATGGAACGCCTTCAGTCGTTATGATTATTATCATCATCATCATTAATGGTCATTGTACTTTATGAGTTTCCAAGGCAGTACAGAAGACATATATGCAGAACCATAGTTCAAAGCTACAGAGTTGGTGTGGAAGATCTCAAACACCACTGACAAGGGCTTCAAGCTCTAAAAATGGGATGAAAGCATTTTTTTTAACATGAGAGTGAAATGATCAAAGCAATAATATAAAGAAATTAAACTGGCAACCATTGGAAAGAATAAATAAAGAAGAAAAGATTATTAAAACACTACAGAGACTGCCTCCCCCTCGGACCCTTTCCTCAAACATCAGAAGGGGAGAAAAAAAAAATGGAACACTCATCCAGAATTTTGCTTCTGTCACCCCAGATGAAACAGAGGACTAAGTTGCCCTGCTTGCCTTAGAAGAAAAAACATTTTAACTGAGTGATGAGTGGGGTGGGGCCCTGTTTATGACACAAGAGGACAAGCGCCTCCCCTGTGGTAGGAGAGTGTCGGGCACACAGCCGCCTCCTGTTCCTACTCCCTCTTCCCACAGCAGGAGGCACAGAAGTGCATCACTTGGCACAGGAGTGGGAGCCAGCAGTGGTCGGTCCACTTTCCAACCACCTTAAAAAGGAAGACCAGGCATGTCAAGAGGAAGGAGTGGAATCCAAAGGGAGGTGCCATTATGAGCAATCAATGAGGGATCTGTGACAAAGGAGGTGTGGGGGCAGGGGCAGAAGGATTAAGCCTGGGAGATCAACATCTCCTGTGAGGGAAATAACAACAGTGGAGCCAGGTGCTGAGTCAGTATCTAGCCCTGACTGGGAACCTGAGCCACACCAGACACCAATCTCCCAGCCAGAGCCTGGGCCAGAAAAGGCACCTACAGCCCAACAGGCATCTAACACTCAGCAGGGACACAATACCCAACAGGAGCCTGCTTCACAGCAAAGACCCCTCACTCAGAAAGAGGCCCTTGCCCAACAGGAAGCTGAATCCCAGCAGGAACCTAGAACCCAACAAAAATCTGCTTTGCAGCAGGAATTTCTTGCCCCACAGGAGCCTGCACCACAGCAATCACCTCCCACCCAAAGGGTGACCTTCACTCAACGGGAAGCTGCCGCACAGCAGAGACCTGAGCCAAGAGTAGAATCTAGAAGTCAACAGGAACAAGAATTGAAAGAGGCATATCCCAGCCAGGGCATGGCCGACAGAGCCACCTCTAGCTCAACAAGAAGCTGGATCAACACCTCCAGCCCAGCCTAGACCTGGACCACAAAATGGACCACCTTCCCAGAATGAATCTGCTCCTCAAGAGAGACCAGGACACTCAGACCCTACAGCCCGGCAAGCAGCTCCAGCCCAGGGAGCCAAATCCCAGCAGGGATCTCTGACGGACTGGATATTTCTATCAGACCTGCACCAACTGTTCTCACAGCAACCGGCCCCAGAGTAGAAGACATTTTTTTTGGAGGGGGGTGGTTTGAGTGGGTCACAGATGCAGACTCAGAATCAGATGGAGGTCTCCACTAAGGACCAATCACCAGCCATGAGGGGTGGGACCATGGCCAAGGGAATGAAGCTGGCCTTCAAGGCAAAGCCTGGTTATGGAGTGATGTCAGGACATGGTGGGACATCAGCACACGGGAAGAAGAGCCAGCCAGAATCACAGAAACTACCGGGACACAGGTGAGACTGAGCCTGGGGGACCAGGAGCCTCCCAGGGACGGTCATTCATTCAGTCAGGGGTACTAAGGACCTCCAGTATGTCAGTTAGCTCGGGGGATCCCTCCACAGTCCTGCCAGACAAAGACTCCCAGCCCCATTGGATGGATGAGGAAGCTGAGGCCTAGAGAAGAGGAGGTTGTACCTGAGGCCGGGCAGTTAAGGAGCAGCCAGCCAGGGTCCCAGGCAGGGTCGGACATCTTCCCCTGCACCAGGCTGCCCCCCCATGGAGGATCTGGGGGAAATCACAGAGAACTGGGAAGGGGCTCTGGGCTAGGGGCCAGGAAACCGGGGAAGCTGCCCTCCTGCCAGTATTCATCCACCCGTCCCCAAACCACCCAGCACAGCCCTGTGGCAGGCAGTGCCACAGGCACCAGCTACACCAGGCTGACGTGGACCCTTACCCTGGGGGGTTCCATGTCGACTTAGGATCCTGAGCTCCCAGGAAAGACACTTGCTCCCCGCCAGGCTGCCCCTTGCCACCCCGGGGTGTCCCAGGCCAGAAAGAGAGCCTGGGAGAGCGGCTGGGGTCGCCAAAGTCCCGGGCAAGGTCGCGGCTGGATGGAGAGTTGGGAGAGCAGAGGCGAAGGGTGACGGGCCCAAGACTCCGCGGGCCGCCAGCACTCCCCCTCCTCCTCCGAAGCAGGCCGTGGGCCCCGGGGTGCAGCTCCAGCTCCGCTCAGGCCCCGACCCTCCTTCTCTAGACTCGCAAGCCCCGCCATGCAGAGGGCAGGTGCCCGAGTTTCATCCGCAGAATGAGGGGTCCCTGTTGAAGGGGCCTGAGGGAAAACAGTGCAGCCCAATCCAGAAGCTGCGGGCGCTGTAGGGCCGCTGATCCGCAGGCCGGCAACGCTGGTCTCGGCCGAGGCCTGTGCCTCCCGGAAGGGCTGGGCGTCTCTCTCGGGGCTGAGGAGAAGACGGGAGCGGGTGTCTCCCTGGGCTGGTCGCCCGCTTTGGGAGGGCGGGGAGGAGGGTTAGGAGGGAAAGAGAGGGTCCCACGTTTGCGTTTTCCGGCACTTACGATGAAGAGCTGTTTCTCTAGGCTTCCAGAACCCAGTCTCCAGGGACGCCCTCGCTCGCCAAGGTGCCGCGCCACACGAGGCCGCCAAGGGCTCGAGGCAGTTGACTGTGTGCGCATGCGCGAGCCTCAAACCTCCTCTGTTTCCCGCCTTTTCCCAGGCACGCACCCCTCCCTCTACTGCCGCACCTCCCAGCTGGCTGGCCCTGGGGTGGGGCTAGTGTGCAGACACGGAGCTTTCTCCTTCCCACTCCATTCCATTCTCGGGGAGAGTAAGAGAGCACAGAAAAGAACCCCAAGGAACAGCGATAGGAGGACTAGGAGACAAAGTGTGGGAGAGAGAAAGCAGGTCTTCCTCCTCCAGTGCTGCCACCCCGCTCCGCCCCTCCCCCTTTGAATTGCCCCGCTCTCCGGATCCGTCTGGCAGGTCAGGTGGCATTGTAGGGAATCCCTTCGCGGGAAGGTGAGTGGGAATGTGAGGCTCACCGCCAGGACGTGAGAACATCTATGCTTCCCTCTGGAGTGACCCCCCGCGAGACTCCCCACTAGTCCTGTCCGAGGGACGCTTTTCCTGGCCTCCAGGGCAGCATTTTTGTTGCTCCTGGGCCCTTCCATGCGTGGGTGGGCGGGGCCAAGCCATAGGCCCCGGCTGTTGGGGGCGGGGCCAGGATTGCTCAGGGGCCGGGACCCAGAGAGGAGCGAGTCCAGGATTGCATGGTAGTAGGGCCTGGCCTTGAAGTGTAGCAACGATTGGCCCTCGGGGCGGGGCCTGGCAGCTGGAATTGGCCCCCGCTGGGGGATCTCGGGGAGTTGATGGAGTCCACCAGGAAAAGAGGGCCCGCCTCAGCCAGGAGCAGGTAAGAAGCAAAGAAGCACACGCAGCCCCCTCCCCAGGACCCACCCCCAGCCGCCCTCCTCCCTCTCACTGCTCACACCCGCTCCAGGTCTGAGTACATCCGCTGGGGGGGGGGGTGGCCTATGCAGGCCGCCCCAGCCTCACCCGCCTGTACCCCACTAACCCCCAAGACAGTGAGGAGCTCAGCAGCCTGGCGAAGTCCGAGGGTCCGCGGAGCCTGGAGCTGCGGCCTCACCCCCAGCAGGCAGCCCGCTCCCGGTCCTTGATGGTGCATGTCCACGGCGCGGCTTCGTGGCCCAGACCTCCAAATCCCGCGAGACCTACCTCAAGAGCTGGGCCCAGGAGCTGGGTGACCCCATCCTCTCCATCGGCTGCTCCCTGGCCTCCGAGGCTCCCTTCTCCCGCGCGCTGGAGGAACGCTTCTATGCCAGCTGCTGGGCCATCACGCGCTGTGCCCTCCTCGGTGAGCCCCAGCACCTCACTACTGCCGACTCCGGGTTCCTGCCCCAGCCGGCTTCAGCCCCCACCCCGTACTGCAGGGGGAGTGGGCTATCTAGTGGCTCAAGCCTCAGTCTCTCACCGCAGCCTCTCCTTCCATCTCCTACCATCCAGTCCTCTGCCGCCTGTTGGCCGCCCCCCACCCCCACCTCTGCCTAAGCGCTTTCCCCCGCTGCCCCGTTGCTCACCAGACATTCCATCTCAACCACTTCCTCCTGCCTCCTGCTCCCCCACTTTAGCCCCGATGCTCCATCCCCTCCACCTCTCCATCTCCTCTGACCTTTTCTTTCCCCTTCCTGTTTCTCCACCCCCTGCTTTCCTGCCCTGGCCCAGCTCCAGCCCATTCTTCCAGCTCCTCTGACCTCCCACTTCCAGCATCTTGGGAGGCACAGGACAGTGTGGGGCTACGCCCCAGGTAACAGGGCATGTGGACCTTCTGTGCTGTCAGCCTGAACCCTGGCCTTCCATCTCCTGGCCTCAGATGCCCCTCCCTCCTGAAATGAGCCCTTGATCTCTCCTTTCACATGCCTGTCCTCCTTGTTTCTGACCGCCAGCCTCCCAGCTTCCCCAGAGCTTCCTGATCTCCAGGCCTCTCCATGTCCTAAGTCAGCCTGATCCTCTGACTGCTGTCCTCCAAATGGGTCCAAATCCCTGCCTCAGTTTACCAGTCTCTAAAATTGCAGTTGGCTAGACCTTGGCCTTGGGGCCCCCATGCCCCACCTCTGAGAGCCCAGGGCTCCTGGCCCAGAGCTTGAGTTGCTCCCTGCCAGGATTGACCAAGGGCCGCTCCATACCAGGCTCAACAGGCAAGCGGCTATGCCTCATGGGGGACAGTGCAGGCGGGAACCTCTGCTTCACTGTGTCCCTTCGGGCAGCAGACTATGGGGTGCGGGTGCCAGATGGCATCATAGCAGCCTACTCTGCCACAATGCTGCGGCCTACAGCCTCACCCTTCTGCCTTCTGAGCCTCATGGACCCCCTGTTGCCCCTCGGCATGCTCTCCAAGTGTGTCAGCGCCTGTGCTGCTAAGGCCCCACCCACAGAGCTGGGGGCCTGGGGGTGCTTGGATGCCTGGGTCCTGCAGGGACAGGGGCTACAGCCCAGGCTTCTGGGTCTGAGGGAAGAGGGGCTGAGGAGAGGAATCTGAGATTCCTTGTTCCTGCTGAAGCGATCAGATATTCTTGGGTCCTTGGGGGCACAGATGCCTGAAGTTCTGGGTGTTGAGAAGGGACCCAGAAAGAAAAGACACCAACTCAGCCCCTCACATACATTCCACTCAGAGTGGTGAGGAGACAGAGGACCACTCTGACTCAGACAAGAAGGCGCTAGGCATGATGGGGCTGGTGTGGCAGGACACAGCCCTGCTCTTCTGAGACCTGCACCAGCGTACCTCCTATGGCTCAACTCCTTCCTGGAGCTGAGCAGGCACAGGTCTCACAGGAACTCGGTGCCCACGGCAGGTGAGTGAAGCCCGCCCCTCACATACCCATCCAGGGTGGCCAGGAGGGACAGCCTGCCACACCAGAAGTCCTGGAGGAGGATAGGAGGCATGCCCTGGGCACTCAGGGAAGCAGAGATCACCTTCCTCGTTCTGCCCCGTATCTGTCCTTGTCCCTGCCACACAGCCTTGATTTGCTTCCACGGTCCATGTCTGGAAACTCCAGGACTTCGGGTCCCCCAGGTCATCTTGGAGTCCCAGGAATTGTAGGATTTAGCTGTCCAAACAGCCTCTCCCAGAAAGGCACCCTGGGAAGTGACTCAGAAGGCCTGCCACATGTCATGATTTTCAGTCCCAAAAGCACCACTCAAATCGCTTGGGCCCTCAGGTGGGAGTCCAGTCCTCCTAGATTCTTTCCAGACTTTTAACTGAGGCCCATGGGGGTAATGCCGCCCTGCAGGGGCTGGCCTAGGAGCCTGGGGTGGGGAGATGAGCAGACTGGATGGACCTTGGGAAGTGGAGGAGATTTCCAGCCTTGGATGGCAGGACCCTCAGGCAGCTGAAAATCACACCTCTCTAGGGATCCATTTTTTCCCACCGTTTTTTAACATCTTTGGAATTTTAAAGCACAACCAACTTGAATTATGTTCTATCTCTAGCAAATCAACACTATTTTCTGAGTAATAGGAATTGTATGTTCAAAAGTAGATGCAGTTCCTATTATTCATAAAATTTTTCTAATTGGATATATTTTATTTTAAATTAAGTTTTTAATTTTTGGATATTTAAATGAATGCAAAGAAATACACACAAAAACAATTAAAGAGGATTTGAATTTTAGGCAAGTGGACCATTGAGCACTGGGGTTTTCCTTGTAGGATAAGGTGACAAGTGCAGCCTCTAGAGGCACACACATCAGTCTAGCTCCTTACAGCACCAGGCGCTCGCTAGTTGCTGGGTGATGTGGGCAAATATCGGTATCTGTGAGCCTTGCGTTGCTCCTCTGTGAAATGGGTACAATAAGAGTACCTGCCTCATGAGGATGTTGTAAGGACTGCGTGCACCTCTTTGTGTCAAGCACCCAGCACAATACGTGATGCACAGTAGGTGCTCTTAGAGCCCTGTGACTCTAGTCAACAGTTCTGTCCCAGTGACCCTCTGGGTCATGGTGCACTTATGCAGTTCTTCTCATATCGCCTTGCATTTTGCCTTCATGGATTTGCAAAGACAAGTGAAGAAACTGACAAATGTAGGGTCCTGGCCCTAGTGGTAAGCAGCATGGGTCAGATAAAATTAATTTATATCCCAACTGGAGCAAGAAGAACAGCTGTGCAATATGCAAAGAGAATCCTCCCAAGATGCACGTCCAGGTGAGAATCTGCAGCTGAGAGTTCTGGCAGGTGACCCTTCAGTTCATCACTGTCCAAGGTGGGAGCCACTGCCCACATGTGGCTACTGAGCACTTGAAATGGGACAAGTCCTAGTTGACATGGGCTGAAGTGTAAAACAAACACTGAATTTCAAAGACTTAGAATGAAAAACAGAGTGTAAAATATCTCATTGATAATTTTATATTGGTTACATATTGAAATTATATTAGATAAAATAAAATAAAAGTCATCTGTTTATTTTGACTTTTTAAGTGTACGGTATTAGTTTGCTATGGCTGCCATAACAAAGTGCCACAAACTGGGTGGCTTAGAACAAATAGCAATTTATTGTCTTACAGTCCTGGAGGCTGGACATCTGAGATCAAGGTGTCAACAGGGTCGGTTGTCAGGAAACATCTGTTCCAGGCCTCTCTCCTAGCTTCCGTGGTGTTCCTTGGTTTCTGGCAGCATAACTCCAATCTTCACATAGAGTTTTCCCTGGGTCTCTGTCTCTGTGTCCAAATTTCCCCTTTATATAAGCAGTCCTACTGTTTAGGGGCACCTAATGACGTCATCTTAACCAATTACATCTGCATTGACTCTATTTCCAAATCATATCACTTTCTGAGATACTGGTGTTAGGAATACAATATATGAATTTGGGCAGGGAGGGACACAATTCAATCCATAACATAGCTACTAGAAAACTTAAAATTGCACATACAGCTTGCCTTATATTTTGAGTGGACAGAGTTGCCCTAGATAATCAGTGAAACAGCGATGCCTGTTGACCTGGACTGGCTGAGGCTGTTGGGAAGCACATATTCATGCGTTCCACAGGTACTTGATGGGGATTCATTACATGATTCAGCACTAGGGGTCGCGCATAGGAACCTGGCCAAAACATTATTCCCCCTGGAGGCACTTGCAGTTTACTGAGGGAGGCGGAAAACAGTCAATAACCACACAAATATTTAATTGCAAAGTAGGCTAAGTGCTATGACAGACGAGTACAAGTGTGACAGCGCCCTGTGCTCCTGGAGAACAGTGATGGTTAGGAACTCACCACCTTTCTGTGTTCGGGAAATGGCTTACTGCCAGAATGCTCCCTTCCCCATATGACTTAGATAAGAGTCTAAGATGATGAACAGAGATGGCTCCCTGTTCACCTATGACAAGGCCAGACACAGACCCCCAAATTCCCATTCTCTGTCTCATAAATGAGCTCTGGTCTCATTCACAGAGCAGCGGGAGCTGTGAAGAGCTAGGCAGAAGAGCACTTTTGTATGACTTCCATTTTGAAACAATCAAGTTGTATCTCCTACTTCACATCTGTTTCCACGTGTCAGCCTCTAAGGTCTCAGAGAGAGTCGGCAGTGGTCAGTGTCGGTGAGATTGCAGATGAATGTGCGCTTTGATGCACTGACACCCTGTGTGCCTAAACCTTGCTACACACAGGCTTTTTAGCTCACATTTTGTGAGTACTCAATTTCCATGTCTTCCAGACACTGTACTAAGCCCTTTACACACATTATCTTATTTAATTTTTACAACTCTATGAAGTAGATACTATTAATACATTCATTTTTAAGAGGAGAAGTTAATTTGGCACAGGGCCCACAGCTAGTGAGGGGTAGAACAGAGACTCAAAGCTAGATGTGATCTGAGTCTGAGTCCATAAAACCTACAGTTCTTCAAGTTATTTATTTACAGTATGTCTGATTTTCTTGACTAGACCCTAAATTCTTGGAGGGCAGGAACTGAGTGTTATTTGGATTTGAATCCTGAACATGTGGTAAGCTTTGTTATGTATATGAACTTCAGCCTGGTGGATATTTAGGATTTGAACCCTCCAAGAGAAATGAGGAGAACCTTTCCGGTTATGGGAGGAGCATGACCTGAGGCCTAGAGTTGGAAGTGCGCATGGCACATGGGATTGGGGAGGTGGGCAGAGCAGAGACTTGCCTGAGTGGAGCAGTGGATGCTTGTTGGGGCTGGTGGAAGGCATGCTTGAATGCATTGCGGGTACTCCATGTAGTGGTCTGCACACCCAGAAGAGGACGTGTGAGTTTTATGCTGTAGCCATTGGGGACAGGGACATTGATGGCAGCAGAAGTGAGGAGTCAAGAAGAGAAACTAGGCGATGGCAGTCTGATTCCACTGCTAGAAAGCTTCAGCTTAAGAGAATAAGGGAAAGCGATCTTAGCTTAGTGCCTGTTTACTGCCAAGTGTCACGCTGGGTCCTCTTCTGTACGGGGCCACTCTCAGTTATCAAGCCCTGAGGGAAGTGTTAGGATACCAGGATCAGGGAGCTTTTGTAGTTTGTCTGATTTCACGGAGGTTGAAAGCACCTGTGACAGAATTTGAATACACACCTTCCTGACTACAAAGATCATGTTCTTTTCACTGCAACATACCTCCTCATTGCTGCTGTTAAAGGCCAGGCTTCTGGGAACCCAGAGAGATTATAAATAAGTCTGTTGCATTGGTGTTTAGAAGTGAAACAAATACTGGGGAAATAACAGGTTAGAGGGAGTGAAAGAAATTAGCCCATCTTTGTGGGCAGGACAAGTAAGGCTTCCATAGAACAGGTGTCCAGAATATTTCAGCTGTCCTACAGGCATCTCAATGATTTATGTCCAAATGGGGCTCTTGAGTTGTTTTGTCCCCCTAATATGTATTTCCCTAGTGTTCCCCATATCATAAGATGGTACCACTATCCCCCTGTGTTGATCAAGCCAAAAGCTTGATAAACAGCAGGTAGAACCTTGCATTCTTGATGCACCTGACAAGTAGGCACAGGAACACTCGGGACCCATGATGGATGCATTTCTAGCTCCCTGGGGCCTGCTGAAGTTTGCCCTGGGAGTGCTTCTGATTGCTTGAATGTCAGGCAACCGATCAGTGGGTACAATCTCAATGAGAGCAGGGGGTGCAAGAAACTGTCAGAGTAACAATTGTTTTGATGAAAAATGGGAGTTCTGAGTGAAGAAGTGCGGTGAATTTAATTCATATTCACCAGAGCTGAGGGAACTAGAACAATTGTTCTATTTATGGTGTTACATGTGAGTTAGTTGACTGGAAAATCCAAACTTATGAAGTTTGCTTCAGAACAGACAAACTGAGAGTTATAGTCAGAAATAAGGCAGTTCCTTGTCCATTACCAAAATGACTCTTTTTTCCACATGATACTTCTAAACTCTTTTTTCATCATCTGCTGAAAAGCATGTCATTACACAAGCCAATGATGTCACCAGAAACCTATACTAAGTTGTGTCTCTCTGGAAGAACTTCGTAAACTCGTGATCTCAGATACTGACAAAGTTAGGTAGGTACCCTGTAGGTCTGATGTTTTAGAATCTGAACCCGGCAAGTTTATCTGGTATGCTGGTCACCAGAGAAAACTTACGATGTCCCTTAGGCCGTGGCATCGTTCCCGTCATTTTCTTCCTTTACGTCAGCACAGGACCTCCACAGTGAGGCTGAGGGTTCCCTAGGACATGGCTGGTCCTGGGACTCCCCAGAGTAGCAACCATCTACTGCATGAGCTGGAAGTGTGTGTGCTGGGAGGTCCACAGTCACGGGCTTTCAAGAAACACGCTGTACGTATTTCCGTGGTTTGTATTACTATTCATGGTTGTGTGGGGGGAAATAGTGTCTGTGGGAGGAAGGGAGGATAAGTCTTTTTAGTGAAGGGGTGTTTGCTTCTGCGAGTACCCTGGTGATGGTGGGTTTTTATTTGTTTTTTGTTTTTTTTTAATATACTCAAGCTGTACGAGGCAAAGAAACAAAAGGTACTCAGGACAAAAGGTAGTTTGAATCACTTTCATTCTACTTGGGCCTGTAAAGTTCAGACATGCAATTAATCACAATTTAACACAGAAAACAAGAAAGATGGGAGGATGCTACTGGTTAATAATGACCCAACCAGTCACTCTGCGACTTTGAGCTGTAACGTGCACGACAGTGCTGGCCACCAGCAGGGCAGCCAGGAAACAGCGTGACAGGCTGAACCCAGGAAGGTACTGGTTGAGGTCGGTTCTCAGGCCTGTGTGCTCTGTTAGCTGTCCCATTGCCCACTCAAATTCATCCCTACCTTATAAGTCTGAAGACTTCAAGGCCCAGGTCAGAGTTGTAAGAATCATGTCACTCTGGATGGACTGCACCCCAGGCCCTGCGTGATCTGCCCCCATGCTTCAGGCACACTGGCCACTCCCAGTTTTGAAGGGATTTGGGTGTGGGTGTGAGTAGGGAGGGTGGGTCTCCAGGTCCTTTCATTCCTTGGACTAGAGCCCCATTTCCATTAATTTTATTGTAAGGTCATGAAGACCAAAATATGAGCTCTCCTTTTTTCAGGAAGACTCCCTTGGTGTAGCTATTTACACATGCCAGCCCTGGTATGATCATTTGCAGGGCCCATTCCAACAGCTTGAAGGAATGGGTCTTAAGTTTACTCCAGAACACACGTGAGCTGTTGACCTGGCTGCCCCAGACAGTGACGGAGTCTGTGATACATGCTTGTCTGAAGTACTCAGTGTGGGAGAATGGAGAAGACTAACCTAACTGTGATCCTTTTCTGCTATTTTGTGAGGAAGATTCAGAGCCACAGGTAATATTTTTATCTCCTAAGACTCCAGGTACTTCTACATAATTGATTACATGATTGCTTGAGTATTTTGGTTTAGTTTTATAGATTAGGATAAGGAGACCCGCTTTGCAAATCTCTCTAAGCTACAATATGGCAACAATCTGTTCTACTGGTGTAACCTCTCAAATTATACTATTTAGGGAAATATTTCTCATATTCTCAGGGTTCTTGAGAATTACCTGGGGTGCCTTTTGAGAATGGAGATCCCTGTATTCCATGTTCTTATGGCCAAGGCTGAGAAAAACGAGGCTGGGGAGATGTTTTCCTTCTAGTGGGAGAAGCTGCAAGGTGCAGGCAAAGGGCGTGGATGTGTCATTCTAACATCGGGAAGACAGGAAGATTATGAAGAGTGATCCAATCTACAACATGAACTCTTGTTTATTAGATGTAGAAGACCTAGCTATGAATCCTTGCATTTAAAATAAATATTTGTTAAATGACAATCAAATTCCCTCACCCTGAGATTTCATGTGTGTGCATGGGCCCATCTCACACACACACACACACACACGCGCGCGCGCGCGCGCACATCCCTCGAGGAACCTACAGGATACTGGACAGAACAAGGCAGGCATCAGGAGCAACGAGACCAAAGAGCGCAAATGACCCTCATGATGTCCCTGGGGCAGTCAGCTCAGAGACTGCTGTGAAGCTGAGATGGAGGAAGCACAAATAAGCCCTGTTTGCAGTGGGAAAGAGTGGACATAACTACAGCTGCAGCAGGATTGAAAAGCCCTTAAAAATCTTCATGGCAATAAAGTTGATAACTTAGACAAAATTGACAACGTTCCCGGAAAATTAGAAATAACAAAAACTAACTCAAGAAGAAATAGTAAACCTCACCTGTACTATAACTATTAAAGGAAATTTAATTAATAGTTAAAGTATTTTCATACAAGCACACACACTCATGAACACACATATACGTATCTGCACATACATGTACACACTCACAAAAAACACAGATGGCTTTAAAATGAATCTCAGGGGCTGGGCAGGCGGCGTAGCGGTTAAGTTTGCAAGCTCTGCTTCAGCAGCCCAGGGTTCGCAGGTTCGGATCCCGGCACGGACAGACACACCGCTTGTCAAGCCATGCTGTGGCGGCGTCCCATATAAAGTAGAGGAAGATGGGCACGGATGTTATACCAGGGCCAGTCTTCCTCAGGGAAAAAAAAAAAAAGGAGGATTGGCAACAGATGTTAGCTCAGGGCTAATCTTTCTCACAAAAAATAAAATTTTAAATAAAATGAATCTGAGTATCTCTGCGGAGGAAAAAATATAAATTTAGACCCTAACTCACACCATACAATAATCTTATAAAAATTGATACAATTCATTAAAATTAGAATTTCTGTTCTTCAAAAGACACCCCATTCACTCTCTCTCTCTCTCCTACATATACAAGTTCTATACATGTGCTTGTGTATCTATATGACAAAGAAGCCCCGTCCAAAGTGCATAACCAAATCCTACAAAAGCAATAAGAGAAAGACTGACAGTCCAATTGTTTTAAATGGCTAAAAACTTTAAGACACTAAGCAATAGAACATGTGCAAATGGCCAATAAGCATATGTAAAGCTGAATTTGCTTTACAGCTTATTGGGGAAATCCAAATAAAAGCCATTATGAAATATCATTTCAAACACACAAGAATGGCTAAAATTGAAAGGACTGACGATACCGAGACATGGAACATCTGACCATGTAAACAGTGCTAGTGGGAATACACCTTTATTCAACTATCTGCCAGAAGAATCTCAACTTCATGTTTTAGAGGATGTTCCAGCAAATACAATGGTATCTACCCCCAGGAAATGAGTTACACACACCAAAATACATGTATAAGAATATTCATATCAGTATTATTCAGAAGAGCCAAAAGGACAATCCAAATGTCAAAGAGAACAATGGATAAATATTCTGGAGTATTCAAACAAAAAAATCTTTTACAACATGGAAAATGAATGGATTGCTGCTGCACACAACAACAAGGATAAATCCACATGCACAGACTTAAATGAAAGTAGTCAAATACAGAAAAGAGAATAAAGAATGATTCTACTTGCGTAAAGCTCTCAAAGAGACAAAACTATTCTCTGGTGCTAGAGGTCAGACAGGAGGTGACATCAGGGGTCTTATCAGAATGGAGGGGCATGAGAGTGTTTCCTGGTGCGGGCAGTGTTCTGGACACTGGTTCCATGGGCACACACATAAGCAGAAATTTGTTGCAATGTTCATGTTACTTTACAAACAAAGGAGTGTAAAGTGACTTCAGGTAAAAAAAAAAAAAAAGACATATCCACAAATCAATCAAAAATCAGCTCATTCCAACCTTACACAACTCTTCCAGAGAACAGGAAAAGTAAATAATATTCGTTAACTCATTTTATGTGGCAATATAACCCTCATGTCAGAACCAGACCAGGAAAGAATGAGGAAGTAAAAGTGCAGGCCCTTCTGAGCCGGTCCCGTGGCTTAGCGGTTAAGTGCCCGCACTCTGCTACTGGCGGCCCGGGTTCGGATCCCGGGCGTGCACGGACGCACCGCTTCTCTGGCCATGCTGAGGCCACGTCCCACATGCAGCAGCTAGAAGGATGTGCAACTATGACATACAGCTATCTACTGGGGCTTTGGGGGAAAAAAAAAGGAGGAGGATTGGCAGTAGATGTTAGCTCAGAGCCGATCTTCCTCAGCAAAAAGAGGAGGATTAGCACAGATGTTAGCTTGGGGCTGATAGTCCTCACAAAAAAAAAAAAAAAGTGCAGGCCCTTCTCATGAACAGAAATGAAAAATCCCTAAAGAAAACGCTACCAAAATGAATCAGGAATTACCAAGTTGAGTTGGTTCCCCAGGAATGCAAAGTGGGTTTAACAGTCAAATATCAACCATTACCCTTTACCACATTAACAGATTAACTAGAAAATAATTTATAATGATGAGAAGACAAGCAAAATGGCCTTTGATGAAATTCCCCATCCACTCAGATTGTACAATCCGGAAACCAATGGCAAACTCTGAGCAGAGGGAAGGTCCTCAGCCTGATGACGGTATCTACGAACCTGCAGCAAGCTCCATGCTTACTGGAGAATCACTGAGAGCATCATTCTCGTCAGGAGTGAGGCAAGGCTGTCTGTGTTCACCACCTGGACTCCAAGCCCCTGGACCTCAGCCCTCCTACAGAGGCTCTCCCTTGGCCACACCCATGGGGACAGCTCAAGGGCAGGGGCAGAGCCACAGTCGGGGCTGGTGAGCAGAAGCCCTCTTGGGGTCAGAGCGTCCTGAATAGACCTGGGCCTGAGGGAGGGCAGCTCCCCTGAATGGGAGACCCAGGCTCACTGCTCTGAATTCAGACCGCGGATGGAAGGAGCTAATGCTCTGGGCCCTTACTAGGGGTGACTGTGTGACCTCAGGCCTGTGACACACAGCAGGTTTCCTGAATGCACCAGAGATAAAGGGGCCACCAGGAGACACACTTCTTGTGGCAGATAGGGAGAAAACAAAGAAAACATGCCAGGCCTCCTATTGCCTGGCCTGGAACTAACCCAGGTCTCCCCCTGCAGTCCATCAGCCTGAGTGAGTCATACAGCTAAGCCGGAGATAATGGGGGAGTAGGGGTGGACATGCTCCTCTTGTAGTGGGAGGAACTGCAAGGTCACACACAAAGGGTGTGGATGTGTCATTCTACTATGGGGAAGGCAGGGACAGTTAGGGGAGTGATCCACTCCTTTAGGGCCATGGACTCACAGTCATTTCCCCCAGTGCCCACACGTAGGGTGGAGGCATTTGGGCCATGAGTGTCCAGCCTTCACTGCCCACTATGCCTGGAACCATCCCTCTTCCCAGTTACTTGGGCCTGGGGTTCATTCCAGGTCACCAGTCCATGCTGCCACATCCTCCAATGGGAGGTTCCTCCCTGAGTCCCTGAAGTCAGCCCCAGGAGCTTCACCCAGAGCAAATCTAGAGTATTTGAGGGTTGGGGTTGTGGCAGTAAAAACACTTGCATTGGTCTCAGGTGATGGAAAAGGTCCCCAGGAGCTCCAGGAGGAACATGATTGCCCTCTAGTGGATGATTACCGCTACAAAAAGAGGCCAAGAGAGCTGAGAGATTAGGGCTGACCTTGGACGAAGGGCACATTCAGATTCACAAGGACTAGAAGTGAAGACGCAAGATGAGGGCGGACTGCAGGTGGGTGGAATGTTGGGAGATATGGGAAAGAGCAGGGTGAGGGGATGCCTCCTGGGAAAGCTAGGGGAAGGGCACACAGCAGGGCTCTCACTCTCACCACTGACACTGGGGCTGGTAATTCTTGTTGGGAGCTGTCTTCTGGACTGCAGGACGATTAGCACCAGCCCAGGCCTCTACCCACTAGATGCCAGTAGAACTGTCTACCCCCTAGTGTAAGAACATTTTCTCCAGACATTGCTATATGTTCTGAGGAAAGGGGAGAGGAGGGGGTACAATTGCCCCTGGTTGAGAACCACCGATCTACACTAATCTCTAATATCAACCAACCAAATGAAACCCCATACCTCTTGGTGTGTGAATAAGAGAAAAAACAAACATCTCTGATATCTAGGAAAAATTACTTTTAATCAATCAAAAGTTGATTTATCAGTGGAAGGCATACTTAGAGGTGATTAACAATGGCTGCCTGTAGCTCACCAGCTGGAAGACTGTGGTTTTCAAAGGGTGTAGCCACAAGTCAGAACGACATCACTAGGTTATATTGCAAAGTCAGATGAGGGAAATACTATAGATGTTGAGATGAAAACATACATGAATAATACATATGTAATGTCATTAGACAGTCTGCTCTGGTGTTCTTACCATCTTAGGAGTCAGCTTAGCAATGACTACAAAGTCATTTCTATCATTAGGAAAAAAATTAAGAAGAAAATTATATCATAGGAGTTTCTCTTTATTTTCAGAATCATATACCTTGGCATCATTCCTTAAGTATGAATCTACACCCAAAAATTGGACTTAGTGAGAGACTGGCCAGTGTCGAGGTCTCGTTCCCAGCAAATGTGCACTGACAGCATCCTGGCCCCCAACCCAGGGCCCCCTCTCCGAAGCACGGGAGCCTTTGATGCGCCCTCATTAGGGGAGGGAGGTCTTTCTAGTGTCCTCACCATTCACCCTTCCACTCTCACACTCTGGACCAATCTCTTGTCCATCTTGGATTTGATACTGAAATTACTGACCTTTATTTGTGTCCTTCATCCTTACAACATTGTGACAGACCCAGGAGGTCCCTTCTGCTCTTGATTTTGAGGGAAAAGTTCTCAAAAACACTTGCCTTTACCCATCTTGAACAGACCTCCACTTGAGTGCCATCATCATTACCCAGAAGGATTTGGACACTTTCTTTGGTAGTCAGATGATTTCCAAGTCTTAGGGGGAAATGTGACTTTCTCCACAGGGATGACCAGTAGAAATGGACGGAGAGAAATTGCGTTAGTGTTCACAGAGAAAGTGATCTATATGAATGCAAAAAAGCTTAAAATCCTATGAGAGTCCACATAAAAATCCACATTCCTGTGCTGAAACATGGATGCTAGTCGGCTTTCACCATTTCCTTAAGAAGTAAACTACAAAAAGTGACATTAAAAACGAACTAGAAGAATAAAACATGCATCACAGTTACTGATAAAACAAGTTATCTCTTTGTCCTTAAAAGAGCATTCCAGTGCATTATCATTTTCACCATGTCGAAAGGGAATGCCTTTCAGTCAGTATGTGTTCCCCACCATCCTAAAGCAGCTGGCTATCTCTAAATTTGGGACCTGGAAGAAACTATCCTTTCTTCCTTTACATCTCAAACACAAGACTAGAGGCAGCTCCTGAACCCTCTCCCAGATCCAACCACCTGTTATCAGCCACGGAGAACAGAGGCCTGAGCTTCCCTAGTTCTCAAGAGAGCAGAGGTTGCTCTCTGCGCTGCCTCTGCACTCAAGACATCTGCTTTGTCGCATGTCCACTAGGCACCAGCCTGGAGGATCCTGAGCACCACCCTACAGCTGCGATGCCAAACGTCACCAGAACCCTGTGCGCCTCACCCAGGCCACATCGAACTTGGGGAGCTTCTGGAAGCTGAATCCCTGCTTGCAGGCACCCACCCCGCCACCTGCTCCTCCAGGGATGCTGTCAGTGCACACCCAAGCCTGCCCTGCCCCCAGCGCACCCACTGTGAGCACAGGTCCCACCCAGACCCCACAACTACCCACCACGATGTGGCAGGACTGGGACCCACCAGTCTCTGCATGTGGTGGTCATCGGAGCTTGGAGGCGCTTTCCCACAATGGGGACCTGATTCACAGACCTAGCCCTCCTCTCCGTTTCTGGGAGAGTTACCTGAGGCATAGGGTTTGGTCTTCTTGGCACCACATAGCTGTGTGGGTCCCAGGGCCCTCAAAATTGCTCTTCTGAGCACAGAGGGGCCCCTCTGTATCCCTGCACAGGTACCCAGCTCTTCAAGGCCTCCCCCGTGCTCGAAAGAGCACCCAGACCCCAGTACCAGGGAGACGGTGCTGAGGCCTCAGGCAATGAGAAAGGGAGATGGAGGTTTGACAAAGAACTTCTGTTCTTTGAGAGCCGGGCAGTGAGAGCAGGAGACAGAAACAGTGAGAGATTAAGCCCCAGATGGCAGATAAGATGGTCCATTCCTTGTGTCCAGATGAGAACTCTGAATAGAAGCCTCTACTTCCCTCTAGGATGAGACAGAGCCAGATATCCAGCTGTCCCTGTCTGCTGACCCCCTGCTATAGGGACAGCACCAGCCAAGGACCCCAATCCTCAGCTGGATGAGGACTCCAACTCCAGGGCCTTGGGCCTTACCTCTGTGTATAGCAGAGGCCACCAGTGGGGCCATTTGCCACTGAGGACACCCACCTGTTGGGTCACCCCCTAAAAGTTGAGGCCCTCTAGGCCTCTTTGGAGACTCAAGTCCCAGCTGCTTTCACCCTGCTGGGCCCTGCATCTCACCAACATGGGTCACTAACCACCATAGGCCATCTCCACCAGCTCCCACTGACAGGGCTGCCAAGCTCCCAGACCCCCTGTCCCTCTCCTGTGGAGCAACCAAGCAAAGAATTTTGTTTGGAATGGTGAGATCCCAAATCCTGCTCTGCACCTCCTACAGACACCCTGGTCCCCCCATATTGAATCCACATTGGGGCCCCACTAACAGAAAATTGGGGACCTCTTGTAGTCTCAGACCAGTCACAGCTGCAGCACCTACCAGCCCCACCTTCCCCACTCCTCTCAATACTTCAGCCCCCATTTTTGCCAAACCCAAGGGCATCATACCCACAGGAAGTAGCCTGTGTCTCTGTCACTGCCACCCCAATTCAGACCTCAGCTGCCTCAACTTCTTCCACTTCTGTGAATCGAGCACCCCCAGATTTCTGGCTCAGCCATCAAGGAGGTAGTGGTCGCTATGGGGGCTCCTGGCCCCTCTCTTCCACCAAGCTGGAGGCCCAAGGCCTTTGTGGGGATGCAGGAGGAGGCCAGGCAGGATCCCTTTGGACATTAACCATCCTGCTCTCCACACTGGAGAGACATTCCTTCTATCAAAACCTTTGTCTCCCCCCTGCCTGCCCACTCCTTCTTGCCTTCTCGCCCGGAAGCAGACTTGCCAGAAGTCATGCTTCCTTGCCCGCCTCCCCCATATGCCCAGTCTGTAGATATGGATTTGTTCTCCTATAAAGTATTAAGAGGCTGCTTTATTATCATGGAGATTACCGTATTCTTTCTTGTTAAAACTCATCTAGGAAGATGTTTGTCTGAAGAAGAATTTTCAACTTTGGAACTACTCACGTTTTGGACCAGGTCATTCTTGGTTGTAGGGGATTGTCCTGTACGCGCATTGCAGGATTTTTAGCAACATCCCTGGCCTCGATCCAGTAGGTACCAATAGTTCACCCATAAGTTCTGACAATGAAAAAATACCTCCAGACATTGCCAAATATCTCTGGGAGGAAAACCCAGTACAGTTGAGAACCACTGAACCAGACTAAAGGTTTTTTTAAAGGCTAAATCCATAAAAGACAATGATGAATGAAAAAAGTGAGAAAGAGAGACCTAATATGTGATGCAATGCCATTTAAATAAATACAGTATTATATTTTCAGCATAATACCAAAGTTCATAAAGCAGGTAAGACGTCCTCTTGGACACTTTGCATGTTCTGTTCTTTGCATCCAAAGCATCTTTAAATACTGTTCAAACATGAATCTAATAGTTTTCCCAAGTTATAGAGTCAGAAAATACAGATGTAAACAAAGCTGGGTCACTTCTCTCATGGAGCTCACTTTCTAAAAGGTGTGGAGAGAGACAAACAAGTAAATAAATATATACTCTGTCAGTTGAGGATATGGTCTATAAAGAAAAATAAAATCAATTGATTCATTTCTTCTGAGGAGCTGACATTGATATTTGGGTGGGAAATTCCTTGTTATGTGGGACAGTCTCGAGCCTCTTAACACATTTATTATCACTGAACCCCACACTCTTAGTTCTGGAAAGCCCATGAAGTCACTGATGGAGCCAAAATACTCGCCCAAAGACGCACACATTTCCAAATGTTCTCTGAGTTGGGGGCAGTGCCATCCCCAGCTGAGAAAAACTTCTAAATCTTTAACATTTATTTCCAGGGTTTTTGCCTTCTCCTTAGGGAGTAGCGGACTTAGTAGGGGGCTTCCAGTGAAAGTGAACAGGTCTGTGACCCACTGGGGGATCACCTGGAAAGGATCTAAATAAAGAGGACCCTTCCTTTCATTTGCTCTTTTTCTGCTCATGGGAATTTTCTCTTAGCAGAAATTCACCTGAGACTCTGGGTCTGTTCTTTCCGGGGGCGCATAGGAAAAATAGTATGCCTAAATTATCCCAACCTCCATCCCTATTTCCTGCGAAAGATGAGTTGAGGTGGCAGAATGTGGTGGGGACAATATTAGCAGGAAACAATGAGATTCTCAAGAGCCCCTGTCCACACAGGAGAGCACTGGGCTGTACTCGCACCATGGACAGCTCCCAGCCTCTTTCCCTTTGCAAACACAGGTAGGGACGCAAAAACGGAAAATGGGGCCAGCTGATGTCTACACAAATACAAGCTAAGAAGGCGTAACCATAGGTGATGGACTTATCGTCGGTGTAACTTCTTTTTGGCTCCCTCCCTCAGTGTCCTGAGCCCTCCTGCCCTCTTCAGCCCAGGCTCTGGTGAAAGACACTCATAAAACCCACCATCCTTAGACAGAATGATAGGTGTGCCTTTGCTAGAAAAATGATCTTGTCCCCAGGGGAAGTGACATCGTGTACCAGTGTGCACCTCCCAGGGACAGCTGTGCTGAAGGGACATCGGTCCCTTCTGATGGTGAAGGCTGAGTCTCCTGTAAGTGCAAACACTGCAGAGTGCCGTCTCCCTGCTCTTTCCCTACACATGGACCTGCCCAAGGAGCCTCAGCACCTTTTTCCCTGCTGGGACCATCATGGGCATCACGACTGGGGTCCAGGCTGGGCTGACTCTCACACAGAACCCTTCGGTGTCTTCTGTTCCCAGAAACCTGTGGGTAATGGGGCCCTTCTTCAGACCAGGCTCCCCTCTGACTCCCTTCTCCTCTGCTTGGGGGGAGACAGAGGGCCTTCCCTCAACAGCAAATGAGTCTACCTTCTCATTCTCATTTCTCATTTCCCTTCCTTGACATTCTCCTGCACTCATCTAAGAGGATGACTTTTCCAGACACCCAGCACTTCCCCCAACTCTGCCATGTGATCCCAGGGAGCAGCTGGGAGTAAAGGCTCCAAGGACACCCACTTCCTCTGTCTCTTACCTCCTTGCACTGGGATCTCTGTCACTTAGGCCCAAGTTCCCTTCAAGTCCAAAGCCTCAGCACAAAGGACTTCACACTCTCCCCAAGGCATAGAACATTCTCAAGGAAACAGACCTCCAGAGGGAGGAATCTCCAACCTGACCAGAAGGCCATGTCCGTGGGCAATTCATCACCTGGCTCACTCCCCTCAGCCACTCTAGGAGCACCTGGGCCTTGGTGTGGGGTATTCCCTCCTCCGCTGGGGTTCCATGGGCTGGGACACCTCAAGTTCTTCTCAGAGAAAAATACCTCCAAGTCTTCAACACTCAACTCACCAAGTCACTGCTAAGTTTTACATCTCTATCTGTCTATCCTGACAGAACCATGAGGTCTCTGTATCAGAGAATAGACCATTTACTCAGAGTCAGAGGAACAGAAACAAAGCTTAGGGAGATTGGAATGTTGGTGTGGATTTATCATTTAAGACTTGCTCACCCACTCTGGGAGAGTCCAGAGGACACACCTTTCACCATGACTGTGAGATATGAGTTTGTAAGGAAGCCTCAGCATCCTTGAAGAGCTCTGTGATGGCTCTTCTCTGTAGATCAGAAATTATGCTGAGAACTGCTGCCACTGCATTGGGAAACCTAAATGCAATAGAGGTAACTGGATCCTGAGGTAGCAGGGCCAAGAGATGGCACTTAATCACCAAAGGCAAGGTGGGCCATCATCACCATAATGGACAGCAGAGTCAAAGCAGCAATCGAAATAGCCTGACTCATGGAAACCAATAGCATTGGCTAGTTGATCATGGTGTTCCCAGAAATAAAATGGGTGGGAAATCTACTAAATTCTCCCTTGATCTGTATAAGCAGAAGAGTTCTAGGTTAAGTGAACAAAAGTCTAGCTTGAGTTATAGAAACAGAGTGTTACGGCCCCTCAGTCAATTCCCAGACTTGAACTAGTTTAAAGACTTAGAACCTCTTGAATAAAGGAGAGGCCCGGTCCCCTTGAGGAAGGACCCTACTATACTGCCAAAATGTATTCTGTTAATCTTTCTCCCAGCCTTCCCTGGAGATATGCATGGCCTTTTACCAGGGTGATTGTGCAGTGGGGAAAAGGAAATAATCAGACTTCTGGGGGATTTATGGACATGGGCTCTGAACTGACACTAACTGCAGGAGACCCAAAGTGTCCCGGTGGCCCACCAGAGTAGGGGCTTATTGGAGGTCAGGTGGTCAATGGAGTTTCAGCTCAGAGTCATCTCACAGTGAGGCCAGTGGGTCCCCAAATCCAGCCTGTGGTTATTTTCCCAGTTCTGGAATGCATAATTGGAATAGACATACTCAACAGCTGGCAGAATCCCCACATTGGTTCCCTGATCTGTGGAGTGAGGGCTATTATGGTGGGAAACATCAAGTGGAAGCCACTACAACTGCCTCTCCTAGGAAAATAGTAAACCAAAAGCAATACCACATTCCTGGAGGGCCTGCAGAGATTGGTGCCCCCATCGAGGACTTGAAGGATGCAGGGGTGGTGATTCCCACCACACCTCCATTCAATTCTAATATTTGGCAGAAGACAGATGGATCTTAGAGAATGACAGTAAATTACCATAAGATTAACTAAGTGACAACTCCAATTGCAGCTGCTGTACCAGATGTAGTTTCATTTCTTGAGCAAATTAAAACATCCCCTCGCACCTAGTATGCACCTATCAATCTGGCAAATAGTTTTCTCCACACCTGTCAGTACAGACCCACTGGAAGCAGGTTGCTTCCAGCTAGCAAGACCAGCAGTACACCTTCACCATCCTATCTGAGGGGTCTATCAACTCTCCTGCCTGTGTCATAATTTAGTTTGCAAAGATCTTGATAGTCTTTCCCTTCCACAAGACATCACCCTGGTCCATGACATTGATGACATCATGGTGATTTGACCTAGTGAGCAAGAAGTAGCAAGTGCTCTAGACTTATTGATAAGACATTTGCATGTGAGGACATGGGAAATAAATCTGACAGAAATTCAGGAGGCTGCTCCCTCCCTGAAATTTCTAGGGATCCAGGGGTGAGGAGAATATCGAGATGTATCTTCTAAGGTGAATAATCTGGTGTTACATCTGGTCCCTCCTATGACAATGCCAGGTGGGCCTCTTTGGATTTTGAGGCAACATATTCCTTATTTGGGTATGCTACCCTGGCCCATTTACCAAGTGAAGCAAAGAGCTACTGGTTTTAAGTGGTATCCAGGATAAGAGAAGGCACTGCACCAGGTCCAGGCTCTGTGAAAGCTGCTCTGCCATTTGGGCTATATAATCCAACAGACTCAAGGGTGCTTGAGGTGTCAGTGGCAGATAGGGTCGGTGTTTGGAGACTTTGGCAGGTGCACGTAAGTGAATCACAGCACAGGCCATTAGGATTTTGGACCAAAGCCTTGCTATCCTCTGAGGATAATGACCCTCATTTTGAGAAACAGCCTTTGGCTTGCTACTGGAACTTAGTAACTGAGACTGAACACTTGACCATGGGCCACCTAATTATCATGCAACCTGAGCTGCATGTGCACTGGGGAAACGGATATAATTAGGCCTTTGGGGGTTACTGGACACAGGCTCTGAACTGACACTAGTTCCGTCTTGAACTGGGTGTTGTCTGAACATCAAGCCATAAAGCTGGGCATGCACGGCGGCACTGCATCATCAAATGGAAGTGGTATATACATGATCCGGCCTGAGCAGGCCCTGAGGGCACAAGTAAGTTACATGAAGAAGTGGCCCAAATGCCATTGGTCCCACCTCTGCTACACTGTCTTCTCTCTCCCAACCACACCCAAGGGGAGTTCCCTACTATCAGTTGATGGAGGAAGAGAAGACTCAGGCCTGGTTTACAGATGGTTCTGTGGGATGTGCAGGCAATATGTAAAATTGGACAGCTGCAGCCCTACAGCCCCTCTCTGGGACTTCCCTGAAGGACAGGGGTGAAGGGAAATCCTCTCAGTGGGCAGAACTTCGGGCAGTGCACCTGGTTGTTCATTTTGCTTGGAAGGAGAAATGGCCAGATGTCTGATTATATGCTGATTCATGGGCTGTGGCCAGTGATTTGGCTGGATGGTCAGGGACTTGGAAAGAACATGATTGCAAAGCTGGTGACAAGGAGGTCTGGGCAAGAAGTATGTGGACAAACCTCTCTAAATGCTCACCATTCATCTCAGCAGAGAAGGATTTTAATAATCAAGTGGATAGGATGACCCGGTCTGTGGACACCGGTCAGCCTCTTTCCCCACTCACTCTTGTCATCGCCTGGTGTGCTCATGAACCAAGCAGCCATGGTGGCGGGGATGGAGGTTATGCATGGGCTCAGCAACATGGACTTCCGCTCACCAAGACCAACCTAGCTATGGCCACCACTGAGTGCCCTGTCTGCCAGCTCAGAGACCAACACTGGGCCCCCGATATGGCACCATTCCCCAGGGTGATCAGCCAGCTACCTAGTGCAGGCTGATTACACTGGACCATTTCTGTTATGGAAGAGGCAGTGTTTTGTTCTTATCGGGATAGGCACTTACTCTGGACACAGATTAGCCTTCCCTGTACACAATGTTTCTGCCAAAACCACCATTTGTGAACTCACAGAATGCCTTATCCTACATCATAGTACTCCACACAGCATGCTTCTGACCAAGGGACTCACTTCATAGCAAATGAAATGCAGCAGTGGGCCCATGCTCATGGAATCCACCAGTCCTACGATCCTGAAGCAGCTGGCTTGATAGATAAGTGGAATGGCCTTTTGGAAAGTCAGTTACAGCACCAGTTAGGTAGCAGTACCTTGCAGGGCTGGGGGAAGGTACTCTGGTATACGCTCTGAATCAGTGTCCAATATGTGGTGCTGCTTCTCCCATACCCATGGTTCTCAGGTCCGGGAATCAAGGGGTGAAAATGGGAGTGACACCACTCACTATCCCTCGAGTGATCCACGAGCAAGATCTCTGCTTCCTGTCCCCAGGACATTATGGTCTGCTGGCCTAGAGGTCTTAGTTCCAAAGAGAGGAATGCTTCCACCAGGAGACACAATAATGATTCCATTGACACATCGGGATTCCTCACTCTCAAGCTACTCAGAAAGTGCAGAACCTTGGAAAGCGCCAATCTCAGCTTCCTCCTTCTTCCCTCACAGGGGTCAGGGGTCAGAATAAATGAGAGGCTAGTGAGGCCCAGAGATTGTGAGGGGGCAGCAAGCATAGAAGCAGGTGCCTGCAATGGGAGCCAGTGAGGCTACTGGCTGAGGCTGTCCACAGAGGCCCAGGGAGAAGGTGGTACAAGAAAGAAACCCCAGGCATGGGCAGGGGAGAAGAGAAAAAAAACAGGCACTGTGAGGGCCCAGCCTGGGCGCTGTGTGGAACTGTGTGTGTGAAGCCATCTCAGGACCAGGGCTCCTCCATTCATAGCTGATATGCACAGAGAGTGCCTACAACAACCCTGGATCAATGTGGACTTAACACTTGAGAGTTAAGCCATGGGCACAGGGCACACGTGAGGCCCAGGTCCTGATGAACAGGAGAGGAAGCAGCTCCCATCTTACCTGACCCAGGGACACAGAGAGGTGTGTGGTGCTGTGTGTTCTCATAATCAGGGTTCCTGTTTGGACACCAGGCCCTGGGAGTGAGAAGGGAAGTTGACTTGTCCATCCTTCCCCCTCTGCTCCCCTGACACAGACCTTTCCCTCTCAACATCCCTGGTTCTCTGCTCCTCCTTCTTCCCACAGAACCACCAGCCAGCCCTCCAACCACACACACCACTCCACCCAACGGCATGCATAGTGTAACTTACAGAGACAAACACAAACTGATACGCTTTCCTGGGAATCTGAGTTTGGTGACGTGTCACTGAGGAAAGAGGCAGAGCCAGTGTACTTACAGCAACGGAGATTGGGACTCACAGAGCGGGAATATGATAGAGCATTAATATGATATATGACCCATGTGAAATGTCTATGAACTGATGTTGAATACACATGCAGAGCCGTATGGCGTGATGACTCTGCCTTCTGCGCTTCCATCCCTGTCCAGCGGAGGGCAGCAGAGCTACTCTGGAGGCTCCCCAGGGAGCTGCTGATCTCCCTCAGCATCGCCCACACCCAGCAGGGTCTGTTCCTCACTAGTCTCAATCAGTCCACCGTCCTCCTCGCTCTCCAAGTTCCCCACACTACACTCTCTCAGCCCCTCCACCCAGCCTGGCGTCGACCCCCTTAAAGGCTGGTCCCTCTGTAGGCAGCTCCTCCCTCCACACCGTTCGCCCTTTATGGGATGAACGTCCACTCTCACTTCAGGTCTCAGCCAAAAGGTCACTTTCTCAGGGTGCTCTCGGTGATCCCCAGACCAACTGAGACTTCATTACATGCTCCTGACACACCAGACACTTTCCCTTAATGGCCCTTCTCTCAAATACAATTAACTCCTTAGTTCCATGATTTTCTCTGAGTGCCTGTCTCCCTGTCACAAGGTAAACTCCGTAACCCCAGGGCCCACGTGTGTCCTCTTCTCTGTGGAGTTCACAGGGCCCACATCAGGGCCTGACACATCACAGATGCTCAGAAAATATTCACTAAATAGAGGACGGAAATCACACAACAGAAGCCTGTCATGCCTGTGTGACACCTGGGGGTCAGAGCACGTTCCGTGTAGACACGGGGCCACTGACATCAGGATGGGAGGAGGCCAGCAATACTGTCTCTGGGATGGGCCTTTCCCCTTGTAGAGTCAGGAGGGAGGACAGGGACCTCATAACAGTGGGGGTTCATATCCCTATTGACTCCCAGAAGATCACACCCCCTCCCCCCTCTACCTTGTAAGTGACTTCACTCCTTGGAGGCCCTGAGCCAGCAGCCTGTGTCCCTCCTCTTCTCACAGAGACCTGACCTGGGACAAACTCTGAATTCTCAACACCAGCTGGACTTACCACCAGGAGAGGAGGGAGCCCCATCTTGACCTCAAAAGAATCAGGGGACAACTCCCCACCTACAGGGTCCCTAGTCTGTGGGGACACCTGACTGTGGTCCTATGAAGGCATCTCACCAGCTCAAGGCATCCTGAGGAATGAGAGGAACTTGCCATCCAGGATTCAACAGAAGAACCAGGATCTGTTTGCTTCCATCTCAGAGGTGCTGAGGGTCCCATAGGGGCCTCCCCTCTCCTAACAGTGGAACCTAGGGGATCCCCTGTCTGAGTCTCCACGTGGAGCTGCTGCAGCTCCTGGGCTCTGTGGGGAGGCCTAGAGCAGACAACGGACAGGGACACGGTTGACTTGATGCAAGACCCCAGTGCTGTGATGGAGGAAACAGGACATTCTGAGGCCTAACCCCCGGGGCACTGTCCTCTCCCAAAAGCTTAAAGAGACACTCTACCCCACTCTTTAAATCTCAGGGACAGAAAGCTCATCCTGAGACAGCACATCCCCCAGGGGACAGTTCTTCTGACACGAGACCAGGAATCCTCTGGGCAACATCTGTCCTCTCCCTGGGCTCTCCCTGCACTGAGGTGGAGTCTGGCAGCCTGGGATCCCCAAAGCACAGGACCCAAACTTACCAGCCTCTCAGCCTGGATGCAATGACCACATCTGCACACGGCTCAGGGTCGGCTCACACCCCCTGGGGCCTGGTCAGCATCCCTGGCGCAGCCCCTGACATTGGCCACAGGTCTCTTCATGCCCTCCAGGGGGCGACATTGGGACACACAGACAATTAACACCTGAAAGTGGCTTTGGCTAAGGAGATGGAGAAGGAGCCTGATTTCCATCCCTCCCTTTAACAGATCCTTCTGGGCCCCTCCTACATGCCTACTCTGTCCTGCCCACTCCTTCTAAGGGCCTCTGAGTAGCCTGCCTTGTCAGGGGTCCCTGAGCAGGTCCCCACCACCTGCCTGGCACCACCCATGGGGAAGGCAGGTGACCACAGGAAAGTCAGCCAAGCAGAGGACAGAGGCCTCCAGGATGGTCAGGGAGCACATGGACAGGCTCCGAGTCACAGCTGAGCCAACACACATGGAGAGGGGGGTGGTCTCCCTGAAGCCTTCTCCCGAGGACCAAGGAGCCCACAGCCACTTGACCTCCCACCACCACCATCCTCTCACCCGGGACACTCAGGAAACCTCCCCCTTCACACCCAAGAACTGCAGATTAAAATGACACCGCTACTGGGTCTCTGTCCCTGGAAGCAGAGGCCAGGCTGGTGACACTCAGAGATGGAGGGTGGGTACCCTCACCAGTCATCACTCAGCTTGCCCCTTTCTCACCCCCCAAGTCATCTCTGTGGCCTTCCTGTGGGGAGTAAATCCAACCTTCCCAGAGCATTTGAGGACACGGGGAAGACACTGGTGCCAGGCTGGGTTTCTGTGTCACAAACAAAAATAAGTCCCCGGGTTTGGAGACCCTTGGGTATCTGCGTGGTGCTGACAGACCCCAAAGCCAGGACACAGCAGAGGCCAATGCTGGGGTGGGTGGGTCATCCCTCTCAGGGTCAGGGGTCCCCATCAGCCTTGCTATTGCAAGTGTGCCCCCCAGGCCAGTGTGATCAGCATCACCTGAAAGCTCGTTAGAGGCAGACTCTCGGGTCCACCCCACACCTGCCGGGTCAGAATCTGCATCTTAACAGAATCTTCTGACTCTGAACAGGAGAAGGGGAGAGGCTGCCCCACCCCACAAAATGGGGTCTCAGCCTGGCTGTGTATCCACAAACCTGGACCGCTGCTAAAGTAGCATTTCTAAGGTGTCCCCTAGGCATTCACAAATTCTACAAAGTTCCACAGGTGATTGTGACTCAGAGCAGGAGTGATATCCCTGTGACAAGAGTTCCCTATGTAGCCCCAGAACCCCAGCTCTGAAGGGAAAAGTCAAATGTGAAAGAGAAAGGGCTGCAGGGGACACTGACTGTGCACCCTGACCCAGAGTTGTGGGGACTGCCCAGGGCAGCAGTGCCCCAGGTTTGTGCTTGTCCAAACAAGGGTGTGTCTGTCTGTCTGTCTGTGTGTCTGTGTTTACGTGTGTGTATGGAGGGAATCACAGCTAAAGAGGGAGAGGCCTCCACTGTTGCCAGGGAACCAAAATGTAGACAGAAAGGGGAAGGAGAGGCAGGAATGAGAGGAGGAGAGGGAGGGACCTGGGCAGAGACCCCGCCCCCAGTGCATGTGACCCCACTAAGCACTCCTGCCCCTGGAGGAGGCTCAGTGCAGAGGCAGGAAGGACAGCAGAGCTGAAGCATCTGGACAGCGGCAGTTGTGAGCACTTCTGGAGCCCAGGCCCTTCTCAAAGAGGGAGGGACAGAGCAGGCAGCAGACACCATGGAGCCCCCCTCAGCCCCTGCCCACAGAGGGCACAGCCCCTGGCAGGGTCTCCTGCTGGCAGGTAAGAGGGGATGATTCCCTGAAGGTGGGCAGTAGATAGAGGACAGAGATTGCTGGGGTCTCCTGGGGAGGACAGGGCTCTGAGAGAGGACAGAGGACTTTTGTTTGGACCTGAGAGTAGAGGACATGGGCTCAGAGTAGGATGGGTGGAGGGGGCTCAGCAACAGGAAAATTTTAGTGAACTGGAGTTGGTGAGGGGTAGGAAACTCATAACTGCAATATTTTTTTGAAGTTACATTTTGAAAATAAGATAACTATATCCAAGTGATACTTCAGAAAAAGAACATAACCAGGGGCACCAAACATGGTCATTACTAATAAACCTCAGAAATTGACAAACAAACACCAGGACGAAGAGGGCCCTGAGAACACTCATTCATTCATCCAAGGTGTTTGCAGCCTGTTCCAGGCACTGGAGGTACCACAAGATCACACAAGTCCATGCCCTCAGGAGCTCACATTCTATGGAGAGAAAGACAGACAATCAAAGAAATCTGAATGTGATGTCAGGGACACACAAGTGGCATGAAGGGAACAGAGCAGGGAAAGGTCAGACAGTGAAGACAGAGGGTCTTTAGAGAGGAGGTCAGGTAAGGCATCTCCCAAGGATGCACCTGAGGGTGAGCAGGGCTCTGAGGGCAGTGAGGGAGTGAGCCAGGCAGACACCTGGGAAGAGTGTTGGGAACAGAGGAAATCACAAGCCCAGAGGGGCTGACGTAATGGTGGTCATGCTCCTGACCTTGACCAGTAGACATAGACATAGACACACACACACACACACACACACACACACACACACACACACACAGACACTCCAAGTCTAAGAGATGAAGAGACCTGTTCAGGACCCAGGGCCTCATCTTTCCATCCCAGTACATAGGTCCAAATATTGATTGATCTCTCTCTCTTCCCTCCTAGTCTCACTCATAACCTTCTGGAACCCGCCCACCACTGCTCAACTCACTATTGAATCAGTGCCGCCCAATGGTGTCCAAGGGAAGGATGTTCTTCTACTTGTCCACAATCTGACAGAGAATCTCATAGGCTATGGCTGGTTCAAAGCGGACAGAGTCGATCCCAATCAACAAATTGCAACATATGTGATAGACACACAAGAAATTACCCCAGGGCCTGTATACAGTGGACGGGAAACGATATACCCCAATGGAGCCCTGCTGTTGCAGAACGTCACCCAGGAGGACATAGGATACTACACCCTACAAGCCTGGAAAAAAAATTTTCTAAGTCAAGTAGGAACTGGACAGCTCCACGTATACCGTGAGTGATTCCTCTCTGACCTCTTGGGTTGGGTGGGGTGACACACACACAAGATTAACAGGCCTGGACTGTGCCTACATCCCCCTCTGCATTACGTCTCATGTTGAGGTTTGAGCATTTAGTGCAGGACACATACAATGGAGACAAACTTCATAAGATCGGAATTCCTTTCCCAGAATCCAGGTCTTGCAGACATTCCCTGCAGAGAGAAGAATCAATCTGATGAGAGTAACTCAGCAGAGGGAGATCAGTCTCAGTCCAGCCCCCTGGGCTCCTCCCCATGAACATGACCATGAGGAAGACTCTGCACAGCTCCGTCAGGGTCTGGCCTGAGGGGCTCCCTGGGATCCCCACAGGGAAGCTATATCTGGGAAGCCCCTGCCCAGACCCCTGTCTCAGGGCTCCTGACTCCAGTGACCTTGGGCAGCCTGCGCCAGGGTTAGATTTTGGCCACCTGGACAGGGTTGACTGGGAACAATGATTTCCTGGCTGCCCTAGTCCCAAGGCTCCTGAGCTGGTCACCAGCCAGGGCTCAGCCCAAAGAGCCACAGCCGGGCAGGGGCGGAGCCTGATCCTTCACCTGAGGCTTGCCATGGAGTACGCAGATGGACAAGGTCCCCAGGCCATTAGCCAACTGCCCTGGGGGTATAGGGGACTCTAAAGGATGGTCACCATCCACAGAAAGGAACGGAGGACAGAAGATGCTCCTGGCAGCTCCTCATCCACCAGGGATCAGGCCCAGGGAGGTGTCTCTCTTGAATGCCATTTATTTGGGCAGCTCCTCCATACTAAGCTTTAGGGCAAGTATTTGGGGATGTTTTAAGGATAATTCACAGACAACATATTAATCCAGAGACAATTTACCTGATTTTATTTGGGGGAAACTGAGGCACAAGGTGATACAGTCATTGAATCAGGGTCACATAGGCTATGAGTGGCAGATCAGAGTCATGGCAAGATCTTAGTGAAGCCACAGCCCCGATCTCTCCACCACCCTGGGGACATCTATGGACCCCAAAACCAGCCGTTGGATCAGATCAAACAGCTTCTTTTTAGAGATCCACAGCTCAAGGTAGATTTTCTGGTAGGAGAGTGACAGCAAGAGGAGATTTAACCTGTTTTTACTCAAGAACCAAATTACCTGCATCAACAATCAGAGTCAATGCAGGGAAAGTCCAGGCCGCCCCTCAGGTGGCTGATCCACATCTCCCTACACTGAACTTAAAATCACTTATTTGGTTCCTGATGTGTTGGTGTCACTCCCACTGGAGTATAAAGGAAAGGACTTTGTTTTCTTACTCCCCACTCTACACCTGCAACCAGCACAGGTCCCAACAACTCAATTGCTCTTTTATGAAGGAGGGAAGGAATGATTGGTGAATGAGTGAATGAATGAATGATCCATAATCTCCTCCCAGACTGGAACCTGGGTTCAGAATCCTAGTTTATGATCACACTTGTTCTCTGTCTCTCCAGGGGCTGAGACCCATGTTCCATCCCTCTCACCACCAGCCCCTAAAGCCACTCCGAGAAAAGAGTATCATGACTGTGGGGCTGCTCAGAAAATAGAAGAGTTTTTAAGGCCGTTCTGGCCCTGTCCCTGGGAGAGCCATGGGCTCTTGCTGCCTAAGGTCTTTGATGTCACTGGTAACCCCCACTTCTCTGACCTTGGATGTTTCTGGCTCTCTTTGAGCCTTCCATGTCCCTCATCATCCTCCCCCTTCATTCCAGCTGGGACAGACCCTGTTCCGCACAGCTTCTTCCACTCTTAAGCCTCCCCGAATTCTCACACTAACACCTGTAGCCAGACCCACCCTCCTGGCAATAGTCAAGGACAGAGAAATAAGTGGGAGCAGCAGCCCCTTGAGGCTCCATCATGAGCTAGTTACCCCAAGTCACCAGGAGAATGAGCTTCCACTGTACCACCATCCAGGGCTTTTTCCCTCCGCAATGTCAACAAGTGGAATATGCCATGGGACAGGGGCGTGATTCTCTATGTGATTCAACCAGGGAGTCAAAGGCAGGAGGACAGGTCTGCAGTCCTCAAAAGCTCACAGGCTCATTTCACCCCTTTGACTCCTGACTCACATCCTCATCCTGGTGAGGCTCCCATTAATCTAGTGGTTTCTGGGACCTTCCCAAGGTGGGGCTGACCAGACCCTGCACTGTCTGACTGGTTTACTGCCTATTTCACACACAGAAGTCCTCATGATGACACCTTTACCATAGGGTGGGATGCTCACAGAGGGTGAGATCCACCAGCCTCTGTCCTTTCACCCAGACATTGCCCAATTTGGATAAATTTGATCAAACTTATGTTTCCGGAGGTCAAAAGAGAGCCACATACAAGCTTTGGACCTTCTTCCCATATTGCCTGACTGACCATATAAATTGGTGGCAGAGACTTCTTTCCTAAATTTACTAACATAACACATATCATTTCAACTAATTTGGTAGTATTCCTCCCTTTTTGTAACAGAGACACGTCAGACTTGCCACCTAATCAATTCTGTCCTCATAACAGGACTCACATGTCTCTCTCTACCCAGGGGGCCACTGATTTCAAACCCACTGTAGCATCTTCCTTTGATGATAATGTGATCCTGGTTGGACTGCAGAACTTGGTCTACGACCTTTAGTGCTCTCTAGAGAGATATTCCTCCAGAAACTGGTGTTACATCTTTGGGGCATTAATATTAACTTTCAATATGGAAAAAATTTAACTTCTCAGATTTCTGTCTCATAATTTTATTTAAAAATGGTCCGTGAGGGCGACATTCCACCCTCCGACCTTTCTACTGGTCACCCTTCTGCATTTGAAAACATCTACTTGTATTTCAAGAAAGATCAACATGGTCCTCACTGCCCTCTGCAGTGGGAGAAGAGACTTTAAAGACCAAGGGCAGAGCACAGGGTTCTGCTCTCAAAGCCAGCCAGCACCCGCCTGTCCCCCTCACTCTTTCCTGGATCATATCTAGCCTTAATACTGCTCTATCCTTTATGGAGTCACTGTCTCATGCCAGTCACCATGGAACACCTGGGCAGACCTGCCCCACTTCATGGCCCTGCAGCCTGAGTACGGAACTGACCTCTGGGATTGCTCCTGATCTCCCAGTATACTATTTCTCCACAAAAACCCAGTTCCAGGCTATGTTGCTCAGTCCTCCCCGGGTTTAAGAACTATAGGTAGGCCCATCATTACCCATCTCTAGGATAACCCTGGAAAGCAAGGCCTCAGGGAAAACTCATCTACACTAGATGATGTAGGTCTGTGTAATAGAAAAGGCCTGAGCACCCACACTTTCCAGGTGAGGACCCCAAGGTTGGTCAGACAGTTAGCTGGTCAGTGAATAACAAGGAGAAACACTGGGTGGTCTCTGACTCCCGGTCCTGTGTCTTTCCATGACCAACCGTGATGCTTATTTGACTTGGGAAAGTCTGTGTTTTCTCCCAGACCTAGAGCAGGTGGCCTTACATTCTCTGCCCAGATCTTTATGCATTTGCCTTGGGATACACAGACCTGCCTTATTCTTTTAAGGACTTGGGTTGGCTGAGAGGTGAGAGATGCCAACTCTGATTGAAGAGGCCTTTAGAGGAATCAAAGGTCCCACACAAGGCAATATTCTCTCTGTTATCTGTGCAGCGGAGTTAACCAAACCCAACGTCACATGCAACAACTCCAGCCCCGTGGAGCATGAGGACCGTGTAGTGTTAACATGTGAAGCTGAGACTCAGGACACCACCTACCTGTGGCTGATCAACAATCAGAGCCTCCTGGACAGCACCTGGCTGGAGCTGTCCCTGGACAACAGGACTCTCACTTTATTCCGTGTCACAAGGAATGACACAGGACCCTATGAGTGTGAAACCCGCAACCCAGTGAGTGCCCGTCGCAGTGATCCATTCTACCTCAATGTTCTCTGTGAGTAACTTCTGTCCCTACCTGGCCCAGGGTGTCTGCCCAAATCCACACTACCAGAGGCCAGGCCACATTCATCCCTCTCAGATTCGTGTACACAGACCCTCAGCCCTGGACACCAGGCTGGCCATGACTTCCTGTCTCAGGCAAATCTGGGCAGGCCCAGCCTTGAGCCAAGACTAGGAGGGGACGGGCTGCTGCTGCCTTGAGAGGCTCGGGGTCAAAAACCTGTGATGGGAGAAACAGGTTAATGTCTCAGACTCAGGATGAGTGAACACAGAGGGGTCATGGTTGGGAGTTTTTAAAGCAAGGTTGTGACCTGGCTCAGAAGGATACTGTGGCCGTTGTACAGACCAGGAGCTCCCCTTTCCCTCTGATTACATCACAAATGGCTTTATTCTGTTTGCTCTAGATGGCCCGGCTGCCCCCACCATTTCCCCCTCAGACTCCTATTACCGTGCGGGGGCAAACCTCAGCCTCTCCTGCCACGCGGCCTCTAACCCGCCTGCACAGTATTCTTGGCTTATTAATGGGAGGCCCCAGCAATCCACACAGGAGCTCTTTATCCCCAACATCACTGCGAATGATAGTGGATCCTATACCTGCCTCGTCCATAACTCTGTCACTGGCTTCAATAAGACCACAGTCAAGACTATTACAGTCTCTGGTAAGTGGCTCCCTGGACCATTGGCACCAGGCTTTGGGGTAGAAATCTGTCTGGTTTTCAGGAAAGAACCTCGCGAAAGCTATTGCCCATCTTGTGTCCATCCTGTTCCTGAACCCTCCTACGACATCTCTGCAGACTCTTCCTCCCCTTGCTCTCTGATTTCCCAGAGCAGATGTGGGTCCAGCCTGGAATGTGGGGAGGGGGTTCTCTCAGCCCCAGAAAGCCCCATACAGTGGAGGGGGCTTCACAGAGGGAGAAGGAAGAAGGTCCTTCTGTTCCTGGCTCACCTTATGACTGACTCTGCTCTGATGCCACCTGTGGTGGGACAGGGGCATGTAGGGAAGATACATGGGCAGCCTGTCCTCAATCTGGCCAAATTGTGCCACCCACTGACACCAGAGCCTTTCTCAGGCCAGGCTGCAGGAAAATGGGAAAAGCGACTGAGCTGTGTCCTGGCTCTGAAGTCACCAGCTATATGACACTGTGAGACACTAGCACATACCTATACCAAAGGAGAACAGTGAATTATGGTGAAGACTTGGAAAAATAGGTAGATTCATCCATGAAGTCCCTTCATGGGATGGAAGGAGCAGTGCCAAAAAGTTTAGAGTTTACAGAGAGGGCTAAGTGTACCAGCATTTTATTAAAACTGTGACCACTTCTCTCTACAGATTTCCTTCTCTGTGATACTCAATCCATGAACCAAGAAGTAAAAGTCCGATTCACATTGAGAAATCCTTTAGATTGGAACTTCTCTAGGTCCTAAGGTGATGATGACTGGCTGGGCCATGATCATTCTCTAATAAACTATTTAACAAAAGAAACACCTTCACTTCTCTATTTAAATCTACCATACCCAAGAGCACGCCTGATCTTTCATAAAGTCACAGAAAGCTCTAACAAAGGGTCACACAAAAGCTAATGGGAGAAAAATTGCACCTGCTGATGAGGATGCTGGATACATGGGCTGAGAAGAGGTTTCTGGTGATGATACTATGGAGATTGACATGGGGAACCAGTCTGCGGTCATACTGGCGTTATTAGGGGCTCAGAGAGGAGGTGCAACCCTCCCCGTACAGACTGTCACCTGAACAAAAACACTCGTCCTTCTATAGGGGCCACAGCCATCGTCTCGGTCACCTTTACACAGCTCACAGTGGGATCTGAGAACTGGCTGAGGAATGACTGTGACCACAGTCCTACTCTCACTCAGTCGCCTTCTCTGTTTTCCACAGATCCAGTGGCACAGCCCTCCATCCAAGCCACCAACACCGCAATCGCAGAACATAAGGACGCTGTGGTCCTGACCTGCCTCACAAATGACACTGGGATCTCCATCCAGTGGTTCTTCAATAACCAGAGTCTCTGGCTCACAGAGCGGGTGAAGCTGTCCCAGGACAACAGCACCCTCACCATAGACCCCGTCAGGAGAGAGGATGCTGGGGATTATCAGTGTGAGGTCTCCAATCTGGTCAGTTCCAGCAGAAGCGACCTCCTCAGCCTGGATGTGAAATGTAAGTGACCTCTTGTCCGATCCTTCATCTGCCCAGGACGATGACTCTCCCAATGTTGTGCAAAATGGATAGAAGTCACAGGGGGAAGAATATCCATTAGGAGATGATTACAATAAACAAAATGGCAAAATACTTAAGAGCTCAGTCTCTGAATCAAATGTAGTAAGTTTCTCATCCTGAGTCTGGCTTATACTGTGTGACCTCGCACAAGATTCCTTTTTTTTCTTTCTGTTACCATTTTTAATGTCATAAAATATACCTAAGATTTACAATTTTAACCATTTTTAAGTGTATACCTCAGTGGCATCAGTACAGTCATACTGTTGTGCAACCAACACCGCTATCCATTTCCAAAACTTTTTCATCTTACTATACTAAATTCTGTACCCAATTAACAATAATTTCTCACTCCCTGCTTTAGCCCCTGGTAACCAGCATTCTAGTTTCTGTCTCTATGAATTTGACTATTCTAGGTAAGTAGTATAAGTGGAATCAGACGATATTAGTCCTTTTTCTGTCTGGCTTATTTCACCCAGCATAAATATGTTCAAGGTTGCATCCATATTTTACCATATACCAGAATTGTATCCCTTTTTAAGGTTGAATAATATTCCCTTGTACGTATATGTCACATTTTGTTTATCATTCATCCATCTGTGAACTTCTGGATTGTTTCCACCCTCTGGGTGTTGTGAATAATGCTGCTGTGAACATGAGTAGACACATATCTGTTCCAATCCCTGCTTTCAGTCCTTTGGGGTATTTATCCAGAAGTGGAATTGCTGGATCAAATGGCTATTCTTTGTTCAATTTTCGGATCAACTGCTACACCATTTTCCGCAGTGGCTGCACCATTTTACATTCCCACTAACAATGCACAGAAGTTCCGATTTCTCCACATTCTCGCCAACACTTGTTGTTTTCTGTTTGTTTCTTTGTTTTTAAATAGCCATCCTAATGGGTGTGAGGTGGTACCTCATGGTGTTTTTGATTTGAATTTCCCTAACGGTTAGTGATGCTGAGCATCCTTTCATGTGCTTATTGGCTGTTTGTGTATCTTCTTTCGAGAAATGTCTGCTCAAGTGCTTTGCCCATTTTTTGACTGAGTTTTTTATTGTTGCTGAGCTGTAGTTCTCTATATTCTGGATGTTCATCCCTTATCAGATATATAATTTGCAAATATTTTCTCCCATTCTTTGGCTTATCTTTTCACTTTTTGGAAAGTGTTCTTTGATGCACAAAAGTTTTTAATTTTGGTGAAGTCCAATTTATCTGTTTTTCATTTTGTTACCTGTGCCTTTGGATTCATGTCCAAGAAATCACTGCCAAATCCAAAGTCATGAAACTTTCACCCTATGTTTTCTTCCAAGAGATTTTACATTACGGTCTTTGATCGATTTTGAGTTAATTTTTTGTATAATGTGTTAAGTAAGGGGTCCACCTCATTGTTTTGCATGCATATCTAGCTTTCCCAACACCATTTGTTGAAAAGACTGTCTTTTCCCCGTTGAATGGTTGGGGCACCCCTGTCAAAAATCATTAGACAATATATGCGAAGGTCTATTTCTGGGCTCTCTATTCCATTTCATTGGTCAAGATGTCTGTCTTTATCCTAGTACCACATTGTTTGGTTACCATAGCTTTGCAGTGAATTTTGAAATCAGGAAGTGTGAGTCCTCTTACTTTGATCTTTTTGAAAATACTCTTGGATATTTCGGTTCCCTTGAAATTCCACATGAAGTTTAGGATTGCTTTTTCTGAAGGGAACAGAGCATGGAAAGGGCAGACGGTGAAGACAGAGGGTCTTTAGAGGGGAAGTCAGGGAAGGCATCTCCCCAGGACGCCCCTGAGAGTGAGCAGGGCTCTGAGGGCAGTGAGGGAGTGAGCCAGGCAGACACCTGGGAAGAGTGTTGGGAACAGAGGAAATCACAAGACCAGAGGGGCTGACTTAATGGTGGTCGTGCTCCTGACCTTGAGCAGTAGACACAGACACACACACACACAGACACACACACACACACACACAGACACTCCAAGTCTAAGAGATGAAGAGACCTGTTCAGGACCCAGGGCCTCATCTTTCCATCCCAGTACATAGGTACAAATATTGATTGATCTCTCTCTCTTCCCTCCTACTCTCAGTCATCTGGAAACCGCCCACCACTGCTCAACTCACTATTGAATCAGTGCCACCCAATGGTGTCCAAGGGAAGGATGTTCTTCTACTTGTCCACAATCTGACAGAGAATCTCATAGGCTATGGCTGGTTCAAAGCGGACAGAGTCGATCCCAATCAACAAATTGCAACATATGTGATAGACACACAAGAAATTACCCCAGGGCCCGTATACAGTGGTCGGGAAACGATATACCCCAATGGATCCCTGCTGTTGCAGAACGTCACCCAGGAGGACATAGGATACTACACGCTACAAGCCTGGACAAAAAGTTTTCTAAGTCAAGTAGGAACTGGACAGCTCCACGTATACCGTGAGTGATTCCTCTCTGTCCTCTTGGGTTGGGTGGGGTGACACACACACAGGATTAACAGGCCTGGACTGTGCCTACATCCCCCTCTGCATTACGTCTCATGTTGAGGTTTGAGCATTTAGTGCAGGACACATACAATGGAGACAAACTTCATAAGATCGGAATTCCTTTCCCAGAATCCAGGTCTTGCAGACATTCCCTGCAGAGAGAAGAATCAATCTGATGAGAGTAACTCAGCAGAGGGAGATCAGTCTCAGTCCAGCCCCCTGGGCTCCTCCCCATGAACATGACCATGAGGAAGACTCTGCACAGCTCCGTCAGGGCCTGGCCTGAGGGGCCCCCTGGGATCCTCACAGGGAAGCTATATCTGGGAAGCCCCTGCCCAGACCCCTGTCTCAGGGCTCCTGACTCCAGTGACCTTGGGCAGCCTGTGCCAGGTTTAGATTTTGGCCACCTGGACAGGGTTGACTGGGAACAATGATTTCCTGGCTGCCCTAGTCCCAGGCTCCGGAGCTGGTCACCAGCCAGGGCTCAGCCCAAAGAGCCACAGCTGGGCAGGGGCGGAGCCTGATCCTTCACCTGAGACTTGGCATGGAGACCACAGATGGACAAGGTCCCCAGGCCATTAGCCAACTGCCCTGGGGGCGTAGGGGACTCCAGAGGATGGTCACCATCCACAGAGAGGAACGGAGGACAGAAGATGCTCCTGGCAGCTCCTCATCCACCAGGGACCAGGCACAGGGAGCTATCTCTCTAGAATGCCATTTATTTGGGCAGCTCCTCCATACTAAGCTTTAGGGCAAGTATTTGGGGATGTTTTAAGGATAATTCACAGACAACATATTAATCCAGAGACCATTTACCTAATTTTATTTGGGGGAAACTGAGGCACAGGGAGAAACAGTCATTGAATCAGGGTCACATAGACTATGAGTGGCAGATCAGAGTCATGGCAAGATCTTAGTTCAGCCACAGCCCCGATCTCTCCACCACCCTGGGGGCCTTATGGACCAGATCAAACAGTTTCTTCTTAGAGATCCACAGCTCAAGGTAGATTTTCTGATCTGGAGAGTGACAGCAAATGGAGATTTAACTTGTTTTTACTCAAGAACCAAATTACCTGCATCAACAATCAGAGTCAATGCAGGGAAAATCCAGGCCGCCCCCTCAGGTGGCTGATCCACATCTCCCTGCACTCAACTTGAAATCACTTTGTTTCCTGATGTGTTGGTGTCACTCCCACTGGAGTACAAAGCGAAGGACTTTGCTTTCTCATTCCCCACTCTACACCTGCAACCAGCACAGGACCCAACAACTCAATTGCTCTTTCAGGAAGGAGGGAAGGAATGAATGGTGAATGAATGAATGATCCCTAACCTCTTCACAGACTGGAACCTGGGTTCAGAATCCTAGCTTATGACCACACTTGTTCTCTGTCTCTCCAGGGGCTGAGACCCATGTTCCATCCCTCTCACCACCAGCCCCTAAAGCCACTCCGAGAAAAGAGTATCATGACTGTGGGGCTGCTCAGAAAATAGAAGAGTTTTTAAGGCCGTTCTGGCCCTGTCCCTGGGAGAGCCGTGGGCTCTTGGTGCCTAAGGTCTTTGATGTCACTGGTAACCCCCACTGCTCTGACCTTGGAGGTTTCTGGCTCTCTTTGCACATTCCGTGTCCCTCATCATCCTCCCCCTTCATTCCAGCTGGGACAGACCCTGTTCCGCACAGCTTCTTCCACTCTTAAGCCTCCCCGAATTCTGGCACTAACACCTGTAGCCAGTCCCACCCTCCTGGCAATAGTCAAGGACAGAGAAATAAGTGGGAGCAGCAGCCCCTTGAGGCTCCATCATGAGCTAGTTACCCCAAGTCACCAGGAGAATGAGCTTCCACTGTGCCACCATCCAGGGCTCTTTCCCTCCACAATGGCAACAAGTGGAATATGCCATGTGACAGGGACATGATTCTCTACATGATTCAACCAGGAAGTCAAAGGCAGAAGGATAGGTCTGCAGTCCTCAAAAGCTCACAGGCTCATTTCACCCCTTTGACTCCTGACTCACATCCTCATCCTGGTGAGGCTCCCATTAATCTAGTGGTTCCTGAGACCTTCCCAAGGTGGGGCTGGCCAGACCCTGCACTGTCCTACTATTTCACACACATAAGTCCTCATAATGACACCTTTACCATAGGGTAGGATGCTCACAGATGGTGAGATCCACCAGCCTCTGTCCTTTCACTTAGACACTGCCCAATTTGGATAAATTTGATCAAACTTATGTTTCTGGAGGTTGAAAGAGAGCCACATGCAAGCTTTGGACCTTCTTCCCATTTTGCCTGACTGACCATATAAATTGGTGACAGAGACCGCTTTCCTAAATATACTAACATAACACATATCATTTCAACTAATTTGGTAGTATTCCTCCCTTTATGTAACAGAGACACGTCAGACTTGCCACCTAATCAATTCTGTCCTCATAACAGGACTCACATGTCTCTCTCTACCCAGGGGGCCACTGATTTCAAACCCACTGTAGCATCTTCCTTTGATGATAATGTGATCCTGGTTGGACTGCAGAACTTGGCCTACGAACTTTAGTGCTCTCTAGAGAGATATTCCTCCAGAAACTGGTGTTACATCTTTGGGGCATTAATATTAATTTTCAGTATGGAAAAAATTTAACTTCTCCTCAGATTTCTGTCTCATAATTTTATTTAAAAATGGTCCATGAGGGCTAGATTCCACCTCCTCCCCTTTGTACTGGTCACCCTTCTGCATTTGAAAACATCTACTTGTATTTCAAGAGAGATCAACATGGTCCTCACTGCCCTCTGCAGTTGGAGAAGAGACCTTAAAGACCAAGGGCAGGGCACATGGTTCTGCTCTCAAAGCCAGCCAGCCCCCGCCTGACCCTCTCATTCTTTTCTGGATCATTTCTAGTCTTAACTCTGCTCTATCCTTTATGGAGTCACTGTCCCATGCCAGTCACCATGGACCACCTGGGCATACATGCCCAACTTCATGGCCCTGCAGCCTGAGTACAGAACTGACCTCTGGGCTTGCTCCTGATCTCCCAGTATAGTATTTCGCTCAAATACCCAGTTCCAGGCTATGCTGCTCAGTCCTCTCTGAGTTTAAGAACTATACAAAGGCCCATCATTACCCATCTCTAGGATAACCCTGGAAAGCAAGGCCTCAGGGAAAACACATCTATACTAGATGATGTAGGTCTGTGTAATAGAAAAGGCCTGAGCACCCACACTTTCCAGGTGAGGACCCCAAGGTTGGTCAGACAGTTAGCTGGCCAGTGAAGAACAAGGAGAAACACTGGGTGGTCTCTGACTCCCAATCCTGTGTCTTTCCATGACCAACCGTGATGCTTATTTGACTTGGGAAAGTCTGTGTTTTCTCCCAGACCTAGAGCAGGTGGCCTTACATTCTCTGAGTGCTCAGATCCTTATGCATTTGCCTTGGGATACACAGACCTGCCTTATTCTTTTAAGGACTTGGGTTGGCTGAGAGGTGAGAGATGCCAACTCTGATTGAAGAGGCCTTTAGAGGAATCAAAGGTCCCACACAGGGCAATATTCTGTCTGTTATCCGTGCAGCGGAGTTAACCAAACCCAACGTCACATGCAACAACTCCAGGCCCGTGGAGCATGAGGACCGTGTAGTGTTAACATGTGAAGCTGAGACTCAGGACACCACCTACCTGTGGCTGATCAACAATCAGAGCCTCCTGGACAGCACCTGGCTGGAGCTGTCCCTGGACAACAGGACTCTCACTTTACTCCATGTCACAAGGAATGACACAGGACCCTATGAGTGTGAAACCCGCAACCCAGTGAGTGCCCGTCGCAGTGATCCATTCTACCTCAATGTTCTCTGTGAGTAACTTCTGTCCCTACCTGGCCCAGGGTGTCTGCCCAAATCCACACTACCAGAGGCCAGGCCACATTCATCCCTCTCAGATTTGTGTACACAGACCCTCAGCCCTGGACACCAGGCTGGCCATGACTTCCTGTCTCAGGCAAATCTGGGCAGGCCCAGCCTTGAGCCAAGACTAGGAGGGGACGGGCTGCTGCTGCCTTGAGAGGCTCGGGGTCAAAAACCTGTGATGGGAGAAACAGGTTAATGTCTCAGACTCAGGATGAGTGAACACAGAGGGGTCATGGTTGGGAGTTTTTAAGGCAAGGTTGTGACCTGGCTCAGAAGGATACTGTGGCCCTCGTACAGACCAGGAGCTTCCCCTTCCCTCTGATTACATCACAAATGGCTTTATTCTGTTTGCTCTAGATGGCCCGGCTGCCCCCACCATTTCCCCCTCAGACTGCTATTACCGTGCAGGGGCAAACCTCAGCCTCTCCTGCCACGCGGCCTCTAACCCGCCTGCACAGTATTCTTGGCTTATTAATGGGAGGCCCCAGCAATCCACACAGGAGCTCTTTATCCCCAACATCACTGCGAATGATAGTGGATCCTATACCTGCCTCGTCCATAACTCTGTCACTGGCTTCAATAAGACCACAGTCAAGACTATTACAGTCTCTGGTAAGTAGCTCCCTGGACCATTGGCACCAGGCTTTGGTGTGGAAATCTGTCCGGTTTTCAGGAAAGAGCCTCCCGAAAGCTATTGCCCATCTTGTGTCCATCCTGTTCCTGAACCCTCCCACGACATCTCTGCAGACTCTTCCTCCCCTTGCTCTCTGATTTCCCAGAGCAGATGCGGGTCCAGCCTGGAATCTGGGAGAGGGTTCTCTCAGCCCCAGAAAGCCCCACACAGTGGAGGGGGCTTCACAGAGGGAGAAGGAAGAAGGTCCTTCTGTTCCTGGCTCACCTTATGACTGACTCTGCTCTGATGCCACCTGTGGTGGCATGTGGAGAAGGTACATGGGCAGCCTGTCCTCAATCTGGCCAAATTGTGCCACCCACTGACACCAGAGCCTTTCTCAGGCCAGGCTGCAGGAAAATGGGAAAAGAGCAAGCCTCGGTGCAGACTCCGATGAGCCGTCTCCTTGCTCTGAAGTCACCAACTGTATGACACTGTGTGACACCAGCACAGTACCTATACCAAAGGAGTACAGTGAATTATGGTGAACACTTGGAAAAATAGGTAGATTCATCCATGAAGTCCCTTCATGGGATGGAAGGAGCAGTGCCAAAAAGTTTAGAGTTTACAGAGAGGGCTAAGTGTACCAGCATTTTATTAAAACTGTGACCACTTCTCTCTACAGATTTCCTTCTCTGTGATACTCAATCCATGAACCAAGAAGTAAAAGTCCGATTCACATTGAGAAATCCTTTAGATTGGAACTTCTCTAGGTCCTAAGGTGATGATGACTGGCTGGGCCATGATCATTCTCTAATAAACTATTTAACAAAAGAAACACCTTCACTTCTCTATTTAAATCTACCATACCCAAGAGCACGCCTGATCTTTCATAAAGTCACAGAAAGCTCTAGCAAAGGGTCACACAAAAGCTAATGGGAGAAAAATTGCACCTGCTGATGAGGATGCTGGATACATGGGCTGAGAAGAGGTTTCTGGAGCTGATACTATGGAGATGACATGGGGAACCAGTCTGCGGTCATGCTGGCGTTATTAGGGGCTCAGAGAGGAGGTGCAGCCATCCCCTTATAGACTGTCACCTGAACAAAAACACTCGTCCTTCTATAGGGGCCAGAGCCATCCTCTCAGTCACCTTCACACAGCTCACAGTGGGATCTGAGAACTGGCTGAGGAAGGACTGTGGCCCCAGGCCCACTCTCACTCAGTCACCTCCTCTATTTCTCCACAGATCCAGTGGCACAGCCCTCCATCCAAGCCAGCAACACCATAGTCACAGAAAATAAGGACGCTGTGGTCCTGACCTGCCTCACAAATGACACTGGGATCTCCATCCAGTGGTTCTTCAATAACCAGAGTCTATGGCTCATAGAGAGGATGAAGCTGTCCCAGGACAACAGCACCCTCACCATAGACCCTGTCAGGAGGGAGGATGCTGGGGAATATCAGTGTGAAGTCTCCAACCTGGTCAGTTCCAGCAAAAGCGACCTCCTCAGGCTGGATGTGAAATGTAAGTGACCACTTGCCCCATACTACATGTTCCTGGGAAGATGACTCTACCACTGTTGTGCAGCATGGATAGAAGTCATAGGAGGCAGATTATCAATTAAGAGATCATTATAGTAAACAGAATGGCAAAGTGGTTAACAGCTTAGTCTCTGAATCAAATATTCTAAGTTTCTCATCCTGGGTCTGGCATTTTCTGTGCAACCACACACAAGATTCTTTTTTTTCTGTTACCATTTTTTAAATGGAAAATGTTTTGTGCTAAAATATTCATAAGATTTACCATTTAGGCATCTGTAAGTGTATAGCATTTAATGCAATTAAATGCATTCACATTGTTGTGCTGTCATTCCCACTATCCATCTAGAAATTTTCCATCTTACTATACTAAAACTCTGTACCCATTAAACGATAAATCCCCACTTCCCCACCGCAGTCCCTAGCAACCATCATTCTACTTTTTGTCTCTATGAAATTGACTATTCTAGGTACTTTGTGTAAGTGGAATCATACAGTATTTGTCCTTTCGTGTCTGGCTTATTTCACTTAGCATAATGTCATCAATGTTCCATCCATGTTGTAGCATATATCAAAATTTCATTCCTTTCTAAGGCTGAATTACATTCCCTTGTATGTATATATCACATTTTGCTTATCATTCATCAGTCGATAAACTTTTTGGTTCTTTCCATCTTTTGGCTACTGTGAATAATGCCGCTATGACCACGTGTGTTCAAATCCCTACTTTCAATTCTTTTCCATATTTACCAGAAGCAGAATTGCTGGATCAAATGGCAATATTTTGTTCAGTTTTGGATGAACTGCCATACCATTATCCACAGTAGCTGCACCGTTTTACATTCCCACTAGCAATGCACAGAAGTTCCAATTTCTCCATAAAGTTCCCTTGGCCCCAACATGGACAGCCTGCCTTCCCCATAACACACAAAAGTGTATATAGGAAATAGGACCTGATATTTTTAGAGTCAAAGAAAGTTCTAGGAAAAGAGGCAACTAAAGTTCCGGAGAGAAAAATTCCACTTGATTATGAGGATGCTGGACATGTGGTCTGAGAAGAGGTTCCTGGTGCTGATAGTACGGAGGGGTCCAGGGGAATTGGTCAGGGGTCATCCTGGGGTGATATGCGGGTCAGAGAGGAGGTGCAGCCCTCGCTTTACAGACTGTCACCTTAATGAATACTTAAAACCTTGTGCACAGGGCCACGGCCATCCTCTTGGTCACCTTCGCACAGCCCACCGTGGGATCTTTGAACTGACTGAGATCTCTGAGGAAGGAGCATAGCCCCAGAGCCCGGCCCCACTCTCACTCAGTCACCTCCTCTGTTTCTCCACAGACCCAGTGGCACAGCCCTCCATCGAAGCCAGCAACACCAAAGTCACAGAAGATAAGGACTCCGTAGTCCTGACCTGCCTCACAAATGACACTGAGATCTCCATCCAGTGGTTCTTCAGTAACCAGAGTCTCTGGCTCACAGAGCGGGTGAAGCTGTCCCAGGACAACAGCACCCTCACCATAGACCCCGTCAGGAGAGAGGATGCCGGGGATTATCAGTGTGAGGTCTCCAACCTGGTCAGTTCCAGCAGAAGCGACGTCCTCAGCCTGGATGTGAAATGTAAGTGACCTCTTGTCCGATCCTACATCTTCCCGGGACGATGACTCTCCCAAAGTTGTACAAAGTGGATAGAAGTCACAGGGGGCAGAATATCCATTAGGACATGATTACAATAAACATAATGGCAAAATAGTTCAGAGCTCAGTCTCTGAGTCAAATGTAGTAAGTTTCTCATCCTGAGTCTGGCTTATACTGTGTGACCTCGCACAAGATTCTTTCTTTTTCTTTCTGTTACCATTTTTAATGTCATAAATTATACCTAAGACTTACAGTTTAACCATTTTTAAGTGTATACTTCAGTGGCATCAGTAGAGTCATACTGTTGTGCAACCAACACCGCTCTCCATTTCCAAAACTTTTTTCATCTTACTATACTAAATTCTGTACCCAATAAACAATAACTTCTCACTCCCTGCTTTAGCCCCTGGTAACCAGCATTCTAGTTTCCGTCTCTATGAATTTGACTATTCTAGGTAAGTAGTATAAGTGGAATCAGATGATATTAGTCCTTTGTGTGTCTGGCTTATTTCACCTAGCATAAATGTGTTCAAGTTTGCGTCCATATTGTACCATATACCAGAACTGTATCCCTTGTTAAGGTTGAATAATATTCCCTTGTACGGATATGTCCCATTTTGTTTATCATTCATCCATCTTTGAACTTCTGCATTGTTTCCACTCTCTGGTTGTTGTGAATAATGCTGCTATGAACATGAGTAGACACATATCTGTTCCAATCCCTGCTTTCAGTCCTCTGGGGTATTTATCCAGAAGCGGAATTGCTGGATCAAATGGTAATTCTTTCTTCAATTTTCGAATGAACTGCTACACCATTTTCCGCAGTGGCTGCACCATTTTACATTCCCACTAACAATGCACAGAAGTTCCAATTGCTCCACATCCTCGCCAACACTTGTTGTTTTCTGTTTGTTTCTTTGTTTTTAAATAGCCACCCTAATGGGTGTGAGGTGGTACCTCATTGTGTTTTTGATTTGAATTTCCCTAATGATTAGTGATGCTGAGCATCCTTTCATGTGCTTATTGGCTATTGGTGTATCTTCTTTCGAGAAATGTCTGCTCAGGTGCTTTGCCCATTTTTTGACTGGGTTTTTTATTGTTGCTGAGCTGTAGTTCTCTATATTCTGGATGTTCATCCCTTAACAGATATATGATTTGCAAATATTTTCTCCCATTCTTTGGGTTGTCTTTTCACTTTGTGGATAGTCTTCTTTCATGCACAAAAGTTTTTAATTTTGGTGAAGTCCAATTTATCTATTTTTCCTTTTGTTACCTGTGCCTTCGGATTCATGTCGAAGAAATCATTGCCAAATCCAAAGTCATCAAGCTTTCACCCTATGTTTTCTTCCAAGAGATTTTACATTTCAGTCTTTGATCCATTTTGAGGTAATTTTTTGTATAATGTGTTAAGTAAGGGTCCCACCTCATTGTGTTGCATGCATATCTAGCTTTCCCAACACCATTTGTTGAAAAGACTGTCTTTTCCCCGTTGAATGGTCTGGGCACCCCTGTCCAAAATCATTAGACAACGTATGCGAGAGTTTATTTCTGGGCTCTCTTTACCATTCCATGGGTCAACATGTCTGTCTTTATCCTAGTACCACACTGTTTGGTTACCATAGCTTTGCAGTAAATTTGGAAACCAATAAGTGTGAGTCCTCTAACTTTGTTTTTTTTGAAGATACTCTTGGATGTTTCTGTTCCCTTGAAATCCCACATGTAGTTTAGGGTTGCTTTTTCTGTTTCTGCAAAGTAAAGGTCATTGGGACTTTCATAGGGATCGCATTTGAATGTGTAGATCACTTGGGTATCATCGTCATCTTAACAATATTAAGTCTTCCAATCCATGAACACAGAATGTCTTTCCATTTACTTATGTCTTTTTATTCCTTTCCACAATGTTTTTTAGTTTTTCAGTGTACAAGTCTTTGATCCCCTTGGTTACATTAATTCCCCAGTATTTTACTCTTTTTGATGTTATTGTAAATGGAATGGTTTTCTTAACTTCCTTTTCAGATTCTTAATTGTCAGTCTATGGAAACACAACTAGTTTTCGTACATTGATTTTGAATCCTGCAACATTGCTGAATTCCTTTCTTAGTCTAAGAGGTTTTTGTAGAATCTTTACGGTTTTCTGCATATAAGTTAATGCCATCTGCAAACAGACGTAATTGTACTTCTTCTTTTCCATTTGGAGGCTTTCCCTTTCTTTTTCTTGACCAATTGATCTGGCTGGAACTTCTGTACTATGCTCCACAGGGGTGGTGAAAGGAGCATCCTTGTCTTCTTCCTGATCTTAGAGGAAAAGCTTTCAGGGCCGGCCCCATGGCATAGTGGTTAAGTTCAGCGTGCTCTGTTTCACTGGCCTGGGTTCCCGGGTTCAGCCCCGTGTGAGGACCTACACCACTCATCAGCCATGCTGTGGTGGCGACCCACATACAAAATAGACGACGACTGGCACGACAGTTAACTCAGGGCCAATCTTCCTCAAACAAAAAAAGAGGAAGATCGACCACAGATGTTAGCTCAGGGTGAATCTTTCTCACCAAAAAAAGAAAAGAAGCTTTCAGTGTTTCACCATTGAGTATGATGCTAGCTGTGGGACTTCCCTATAAGGCCTTCACTGTGATGCACTAGTTTCCCTCTATTCCTAAGAGTGCCAGTATTTTGTTAAATCGGTAACCACTTCTCTAGAGCTTTCCTTCACCATGATATTTAACCCATAGACCCGGAAGTAAACGTCCTTCTCAGGGCGAGAAATCCTTTGATTGAAAACGCTTCAATGACTAAGCTTATGAAGACAGTGCAGGGCCATCCTCATTCCCTAACAACTTATTTGGCAACAAGTACATGTCTTCGCTACTTACGTACAGTTCCACTGGCCCCAGAGATGGACAGAGTTGGCTAGCCTGCCTTCTCCAACATACACGGAAGTGTATATAGGAAATAGGACCTGATATTTTTAGAGTCAAAGAAAGTTCTAGGAAAAGAGGCAACTAAAGTTCCGGAGAGAAAAATTCCACTTGATTATGAGGATGCTGGACATGTGGTCTGAGAAGAGGTTCCTGGTGCTGATAGTACGGAGGGGTCCAGGGGAATTGGTCAGGGGTCATCCTGGGGTGATATGCGGGTCAGAGAGGAGGTGCAGCCCTCGCTTTACAGACTGTCACCTTAATGAATACTTAAAACCTTGTGCACAGGGCCACGGCCATCCTCTTGGTCACCTTCGCACAGCCCACCGTGGGATCTTTGAACTGACTGAGATCTCTGAGGAAGGAGCATAGCCCCAGAGCCCGGCCCCACTCTCACTCAGTCACCTCCTCTGTTTCTCCACAGACCCAGTGGCACAGCCCTCCATCGAAGCCAGCAACACCAAAGTCACAGAATATAAGGACTCCGTAGTCCTGACCTGCCTCACAAATGACACTGAGATCTCCATCCAGTGGTTCTTCAGTAACCAGAGTCTCTGGCTCACAGAGCGGGTGAAGCTGTCCCAGGACAACAGCACCCTCACCATAGACACCGTCAGGAGAGAGGATGCCGGGGATTATCAGTGTGAGGTCTCCAACCTGGTCAGTTCCAGCAGAAGCGACGTCCTCAGCCTGGATGTGAAATGTAAGTGACCTCTTGTCCGATCCTACATCTTCCCGGGACGATGACTCTCCCAATGTTGTGCAAAGTGGATAGAAGTCACAGGGGGCAGAATATCCATTAGGACATGATTACAATAAACATAATGGCAAAATAGTTCAGAGCTCAGTCTCTGAGTCAAATGTAGTAAGTTTCTCATCCTGAGTCTGGCTTGTACTGTGTGACCTCGCACAAGATTCTTTCTTTTTCTTTCTGTTACCATTTTTAATGTCATAAATTATACCTAAGACTTACAGTTTTAACCATTTTTAAGTGTATACTTCAGTGGCATCAGTAGAGTCTTACTGTTGTGCAACCAACACCGCTCTCCATTTCCAAAACTTTTTTCATCTTACTATACTAAATTCTGTACCCAATAAACAATAACTTCTCACTCCCTGCTTTAGCCCCTGGTAACCAGCATTCTAGTTTCCGTCTCTATGAATTTGACTATTCTAGGTAAGTAGTATAAGTGGAATCAGATGATATTAGTCCTTTGTGTGTCTGGCTTATTTCACCTAGCATAAATGTGTTCAAGTTTGCGTCCATATTGTACCATATACCAGAACTGTATCCCTTGTTAAGGTTGAATAATATTCCCTTGTACGGATATGTCCCATTTTGTTTATCATTCATCCATCTTTGAACTTCTGCATTGTTTCCACTCTCTGGTTGTTGTGAATAATGCTGCTATGAACATGAGTAGACACATATCTGTTCCAATCCCTGCTTTCAGTCCTCTGGGGTATTTATCCAGAAGCGGAATTGCTGGATCAAATGGTAATTCTTTCTTCAATTTTCGAATGAACTGCTACACCATTTTCCGCAGTGGCTGCACCATTTTACATTCCCACTAACAATGCACAGAAGTTCCAATTGCTCCACATCCTCGCCAACACTTGTTGTTTTCTGTTTGTTTCTTTGTTTTTAAATAGCCACCCTAATGGGTGTGAGGTGGTACCTCATTGTGTTTTTGATTTGAATTTCCCTAATGATTAGTGATGCTGAGCATCCTTTCATGTGCTTATTGGCTATTGGTGTATCTTCTTTCGAGAAATGTCTGCTCAGGTGCTTTGCCCATTTTTTGACTGGGTTTTTTATTGTTGCTGAGCTGTAGTTCTCTATATTCTGGATGTTCATCCCTTAACAGATATATGATTTGCAAATATTTTCTCCCATTCTTTGGGTTGTCTTTTCACTTTGTGGATAGTCTTCTTTCATGCACAAAAGTTTTTAATTTTGGTGAAGTCCAATTTATCTATTTTTCCTTTTGTTACCTGTGCCTTCGGATTCATGTCGAAGAAATCATTGCCAAATCCAAAGTCATGAAGCTTTCCCCCTATGTTTTCTTCCAAGAGATTTTACATTTCAGTCTTTGATCCATTTTGAGGTAATTTTTTGTATAATGTGTTAAGTAAGGGTCCCACCTCATTGTGTTGCATGCATATCTAGCTTTCCCAACACCATTTGTTGAAAAGACTGTCTTTTCCCCGTTGAATGGTCTGGGCACCCCTGTCCAAAATCATTAGACAACGTATGCGAGAGTTTATTTCTGGGCTCTCTTTACCATTCCATGGGTCAACATGTCTGTCTTTATCCTAGTACCACACTGTTTGGTTACCATAGCTTTGCAGTAAATTTGGAAACCAGTAAGTGTGAGTCCTCTAACTTTGTTTTTTTTGAAGATACTCTTGGATGTTTCTGTTCCCTTGAAATCCCACATGTAGTGTAGGGTTGCTTTTTCTGTTTCTGCAAAGTAAAGGTCATTGGGACTTTCATAGGGATCGCATTTGAATGTGTACATCACTTGGGTATCATCGTCATCTTAACAATATTAAGTCTTCCAATCCATGAACACAGAATGTCTTTCCATTTACTTATGTCTTTTTATTCCTTTCCACAATGTTTTTTAGTTTTTCAGTGTACAAGTCTTTGATCCCCTTGGTTACATTAATTCCCCAGTATTTTACTCTTTTTGATGTTATTGTAAATGGAATGGTTTTCTTAACTTCTTGTTCAGATTCTTAATTGTCAGTCTATGGAAACACAACTAGTTTTCGTACATTGATTTTGAATCCTGCAACATTGCTGAATTCCTTTCTTAGTCTAAGAGGTCTTTGTAGAATCTTTACGGTTTTCTGCATATAAGTTAATGCCATCTGAAAACAGACGTAATTGTACTTCTTCTCTTCCATTTGGAGGCTTTCCCTTTCTTTTTCTTGACCAATTAATCTGGCTTGAACTTCTGTACTATGCTCCACAGGGGTTGTGAAAGGAGCATCCTTGTCTTCTTCCTGATCTTAGAGGAAAAGCTTTCAGGGCCGGCCCCATGGCATAGTGGTTAAGTTCAGCGTGCTCTGTTTCGCTGGTCTGGGCTCCCGGGTTCAGCTCCGTGTGAAGACCTACACCACTCATCAGCCATGCTGTGGTGGCGACCCACATACGAATTAGACGACGACTGGCACGACAGTTAACTCAGGGCTAATATTCCTCAAACAAAAAAAGAGGAAGATCGACCACAGATGTTAGCCCAGGGTGAATCTTTCTCACCAAAAAAAGAAAAGAAGCTTTCAGTGTTTCACCATTGAGTATGATGCTAGCTGTGGGACTTCCCTATAAGGCCTTCACTGTGATGCACTAGTTTCCCTCTATTCCTAAGAGTGCCAGTATTTTGTTAAATCGGTAACCACTTCTCTAGAGCTTTCCTTCACCATGATATTTAACCCATAGACCCGGAAGTAAACATCCTTCTCAGGGCGAGAAATCCTTTGATTGAAAACGCTTCAATGACTAAGCTTATGAAGACAGTGCAGGGCCATCCTCATTCCCTAACAACTTATTTGGCAACAAGTACATGTCTTCACTACTTACGTACAGTTCCACTGGCCCCAGAGATGGACAGAGTTGGCTAGCCTGCCTTCTCCAACATACACGGAAGTGTATATAGGAAATAGGACCTGATATTTTTAGAGTCAAAGAAAGTTCTAGGAAAAGAGGCAACTAAAGTTCCGGAGAGAAAAATTCCACTTGATTATGAGGATGCTGGACATGTGGTCTGAGAAGAGGTTCCTGGTGCTGATAGTACGGAGGGGTCCAGGGGAATTGGTCAGGGGTCATCCTGGGGTGATATGCGGGTCAGAGAGGAGGTGCAGCCCTCGCTTTACAGACTGTCACCTTAATGAATACTTAAAACCTTGTGCACAGGGCCACGGCCATCCTCTTGGTCACCTTCGCACAGCCCACCGTGGGATCTTTGAACTGACTGAGATCTCTGAGGAAGGAGCATAGCCCCAGAGCCCGGCCCCACTCTCACTCAGTCACCTCCTCTGTTTCTCCACAGACCCAGTGGCACAGCCCTCCATCGAAGCCAGCAACACCAAAGTCACAGAAGATAAGGACTCCGTAGTCCTGACCTGCCTCACAAATGACACTGAGATCTCCATCCAGTGGTTCTTCAGTAACCAGAGTCTCTGGCTCACAGAGCGGGTGAAGCTGTCCCAGGACAACAGCACCCTCACCATAGACCCCGTCAGGAGAGAGGATGCCGGGGATTATCAATGTGAGGTCTCCAACCTGGTCAGTTCCAGCAGAAGCGACGTCCTCAGCCTGGATGTGAAATGTAAGTGACCTCTTGTCCGATCCTACATCTTCCCGGGACGATGACTCTCCCAATGTTGTGCAAAGTGGATAGAAGTCACAGGGGGCAGAATATCCATTAGGACATGATTACAATAAACATAATGGCAAAATAGTTCAGAGCTCAGTCTCTGAATCAAATGTAGTAAGTTTCTCATCCTGAGTCTGGCTTATACTGTGTGACCTCGCACAAGATTCTTTCTTTTTCTTTCTGTTACCATTTTTAATGTCATAAATTATACCTAAGACTTACAGTTTTAACCATTTTTAAGTGTATACTTCAGTGGCATCAGTAGAGTCTTACTGTTGTGCAACCAACACCGCTCTCCATTTCCAAAACTTTTTTCATCTTACTATACTAAATTCTGTACCCAATAAACAATAACTTCTCACTCCCTGCTTTAGCCCCTGGTAACCAGCATTCTAGTTTCCGTCTCTATGAATTTGACTATTCTAGGTAAGTAGTATAAGTGGAATCAGATGATATTAGTCCTTTGTGTGTCTGGCTTATTTCACCTAGCATAAATGTGTTCAAGTTTGCGTCCATATTGTACCATATACCAGAACTGTATCCCTTGTTAAGGTTGAATAATATTCCCTTGTACGGATATGTCCCATTTTGTTTATCATTCATCCATCTTTGAACTTCTGCATTGTTTCCACTCTCTGGTTGTTGTGAATAATGCTGCTATGAACATGAGTAGACACATATCTGTTCCAATCCCTGCTTTCAGTCCTCTGGGGTATTTATCCAGAAGCGGAATTGCTGGATCAAATGGTAATTCTTTCTTCAATTTTCGAATGAACTGCTACACCATTTTCCGCAGTGGCTGCACCATTTTACATTCCCACTAACAATGCACAGAAGTTCCAATTGCTCCACATCCTCGCCAACACTTGTTGTTTTCTGTTTGTTTCTTTGTTTTTAAATAGCCACCCTAATGGGTGTGAGGTGGTACCTCATTGTGTTTTTGATTTGAATTTCCCTAATGATTAGTGATGCTGAGCATCCTTTCATGTGCTTATTGGCTATTTGTGTATCTTCTTTCGAGAAATGTCTGCTCAGGTGCTTTGCCCATTTTTTGACTGGGTTTTTTATTGTTGCTGAGCTGTAGTTCTCTATATTCTGGATGTTCATCCCTTAACAGATATATGATTTGCAAATATTTTCTCCCATTCTTTGGGTTGTCTTTTCACTTTGTGGATAGTCTTCTTTCATGCACAAAAGTTTTTAATTTTGGTGAAGTCCAATTTATCTATTTTTCCTTTTGTTACCTGTGCCTTCGGATTCATGTCGAAGAAATCATTGCCAAATCCAAAGTCATGAAGCTTTCCCCCTATGTTTTCTTCCAAGAGATTTTACATTTCAGTCTTTGATCCATTTTGAGGTAATTTTTTGTATAATGTGTTAAGTAAGGGTCCCACCTCATTGTGTTGCATGCATATCTAGCTTTCCCAACACCATTTGTTGAAAAGACTGTCTTTTCCCCGTTGAATGGTCTGGGCACCCCTGTCCAAAATCATTAGACAATGTATGCGAGAGTTTATTTCTGGGCTCTCTTTACCATTCCATGGGTCAACATGTCTGTCTTTATCCTAGTACCACACTGTTTGGTTACCATAGCTTTGCAGTAAATTTGGAAATCAGGAAGTGTGAGTCCTCTAACTTTGTTTTTTTTTGAAGATACTCTTGGATGTTTCTGTTCCCTTGAAATCCCACATGTAGTTTAGGGTTGCTTTTTCTGTTTCTGCAAAGTAAAGGTCATTGGGACTTTCATAGGGATCGCATTTGAATGTGTAGATCACTTGGGTATCATCGTCATCTTAACAATATTAAGTCTTCCAATCCATGAACACAGAATGTCTTTCCATTTACTTATGTCTTTTTATTCCTTTCCACAATGTTTTTTAGTTTTTCAGTGTACAAGTCTTTGATCCCCTTGGTTACATTAATTCCCCAGTATTTTACTCTTTTTGATGTTATTGTAAATGGAATGGTTTTCTTAACTTCTTGTTCAGATTCTTAATTGTCAGTCTATGGAAACACAACTAGTTTTCGTACATTGATTTTGAATCCTGCAACATTGCTGAATTCCTTTCTTAGTCTAAGAGGTCTTTGTAGAATCTTTACGGTTTTCTGCATATAAGTTAATGCCATCTGCAAACAGACGTAATTGTACTTCTTCTCTTCCATTTGGAGGCTTTCCCTTTCTTTTTCTTGACCAATTAATCTGGCTTGAACTTCTGTACTATGCTCCACAGGGGTTGTGAAAGGAGCATCCTTGTCTTCTTCCTGATCTTAGAGGAAAAGCTTTCAGGGCCGGCCCCATGGCATAGTGGTTAAGTTCAGCGTGCTCTGTTTCGCTGGTCTGGGCTCCCGGGTTCAGCTCCGTGTGAAGACCTACACCACTCATCAGCCATGCTGTGGTGGCGACCCACATACGAATTAGACGACGACTGGCGCGACAGTTAACTCAGGGCTAATATTCCTCAAACAAAAAAAGAGGAAGATCGACCACAGATGTTAGCCCAGGGTGAATCTTTCTCACCAAAAAAAGAAAAGAAGCTTTCAGTGTTTCACCATTGAGTATGATGCTAGCTGTGGGACTTCCCTATAAGGCCTTCACTGTGATGCACTAGTTTCCCTCTATTCCTAAGAGTGCCAGTATTTTGTTAAATCGGTAACCACTTCTCTAGAGCTTTCCTTCACCATGATATTTAACCCATAGACCCGGAAGTAAACGTCCTTCTCAGGGCGAGAAATCCTTTGATTGAAAACGCTTCAATGACTAAGCTTATGAAGACAGTGCAGGGCCATCCTCATTCCCTAACAACTTATTTGGCAACAAGTACATGTCTTCGCTACTTACGTACAGTTCCACTGGCCCCAGAGATGGACAGAGTTGGCTAGCCTGCCTTCTCCAACATACACGGAAGTGTATATAGGAAATAGGACCTGATATTTTTAGAGTCAAAGAAAGTTCTAGGAAAAGAGGCAACTAAAGTTCCGGAGAGAAAAATTCCACTTGATTATGAGGATGCTGGACATGTGGTCTGAGAAGAGGTTCCTGGTGCTGATAGTACGGAGGGGTCCAGGGGAATTGGTCAGGGGTCATCCTGGGGTGATATGCGGGTCAGAGAGGAGGTGCAGCCATCGCTTTACAGACTGTCACCTTAATGAATACTTAAAACCTTGTGCACAGGGCCACGGCCATCCTCTTGGTCACCTTCGCACAGCCCACTGTGGGATCTTTGAACTGACTGAGATCTCTGAGGAAGGAGCATAGCCCCAGAGCCCGGCCCCACTCTCACTCAGTCACCTCCTCTGTTTCTCCACAGACCCAGTGGCACAGCCCTCCATCGAAGCCAGCAACACCAAAGTCACAGAAGATAAGGACTCCGTAGTCCTGACCTGCCTCACAAATGACACTGAGATCTCCATCCAGTGGTTCTTCAGTAACCAGAGTCTCTGGCTCACAGAGCGGGTGAAGCTGTCCCAGGACAACAGCACCCTCACCATAGACCCCGTCAGGAGAGAGGATGCCGGGGATTATCAGTGTGAGGTCTCCAACCTGGTCAGTTCCAGCAGAAGCGACGTCCTCAGCCTGGATGTGAAATGTAAGTGACCTCTTGTCCGATCCTACATCTTCCCGGGACGATGACTCTCCCAATGTTGTGCAAAGTGGATAGAAGTCACAGGGGGCAGAATATCCATTAGGACATGATTACAATAAACATAATGGCAAAATAGTTCAGAGCTCAGTCTCTGAGTCAAATGTAGTAAGTTTCTCATCCTGAGTCTGGCTTGTACTGTGTGACCTCGCACAAGATTCTTTCTTTTTCTTTCTGTTACCATTTTTAATGTCATAAATTATACCTAAGACTTACAGTTTTAACCATTTTTAAGTGTATACTTCAGTGGCATCAGTAGAGTCTTACTGTTGTGCAACCAACACCGCTCTCCATTTCCAAAACTTTTTTCATCTTACTATACTAAATTCTGTACCCAATAAACAATAACTTCTCACTCCCTGCTTTAGCCCCTGGTAACCAGCATTCTAGTTTCCGTCTCTATGAATTTGACTATTCTAGGTAAGTAGTATAAGTGGAATCAGATGATATTAGTCCTTTGTGTGTCTGGCTTATTTCACCTAGCATAAATGTGTTCAAGTTTGCGTCCATATTGTACCATATACCAGAACTGTATCCCTTGTTAAGGTTGAATAATATTCCCTTGTACGGATATGTCCCATTTTGTTTATCATTCATCCATCTTTGAACTTCTGCATTGTTTCCACTCTCTGGTTGTTGTGAATAATGCTGCTATGAACATGAGTAGACACATATCTGTTCCAATCCCTGCTTTCAGTCCTCTGGGGTATTTATCCAGAAGCGGAATTGCTGGATCAAATGGTAATTCTTTCTTCAATTTTCGAATGAACTGCTACACCATTTTCCGCAGTGGCTGCACCATTTTACATTCCCACTAACAATGCACAGAAGTTCCAATTGCTCCACATCCTCGCCAACACTTGTTGTTTTCTGTTTGTTTCTTTGTTTTTAAATAGCCACCCTAATGGGTGTGAGGTGGTACCTCATTGTGTTTTTGATTTGAATTTCCCTAATGATTAGTGATGCTGAGCATCCTTTCATGTGCTTATTGGCTATTTGTGTATCTTCTTTCGAGAAATGTCTGCTCAGGTGCTTTGCCCATTTTTTGACTGGTTTTTTATTGTTGCTGAGCTGTAGTTCTCTATATTCTGGATGTTCATCCCTTAACAGATATATGATTTGCAAATATTTTCTCCCATTCTTTGGGTTGTCTTTTCACTTTGTGGATAGTCTTCTTTCATGCACAAAAGTTTTTAATTTTGGTGAAGTCCAATTTATCTATTTTTCCTTTTGTTACCTGTGCCTTCGGATTCATGTCGAAGAAATCATTGCCAAATCCAAAGTCATGAAGCTTTCCCCCTATGTTTTCTTCCAAGAGATTTTACATTTCAGTCTTTGATCCATTTTGAGGTAATTTTTTGTATAATGTGTTAAGTAAGGGTCCCACCTCATTGTGTTGCATGCATATCTAGCTTTCCCAACACCATTTGTTGAAAAGACTGTCTTTTCCCCGTTGAATGGTCTGGGCACCCCTGTCCAAAATCATTAGACAACGTATGCGAGAGTTTATTTCTGGGCTCTCTTTACCATTCCATGGGTCAACATGTCTGTCTTTATCCTAGTACCACACTGTTTGGTTACCATAGCTTTGCAGTAAATTTGGAAACCAGTAAGTGTGAGTCCTCTAACTTTGTTTTTTTTGAAGATACTCTTGGATGTTTCTGTTCCCTTGAAATCCCACATGTAGTGTAGGGTTGCTTTTTCTGTTTCTGCAAAGTAAAGGTCATTGGGACTTTCATAGGGATCGCATTTGAATGTGTACATCACTTGGGTATCATCGTCATCTTAACAATATTAAGTCTTCCAATCCATGAACACAGAATGTCTTTCCATTTACTTATGTCTTTTTATTCCTTTCCACAATGTTTTTTAGTTTTTCAGTGTACAAGTCTTTGATCCCCTTGGTTACATTAATTCCCCAGTATTTTACTCTTTTTGATGTTATTGTAAATGGAATGGTTTTCTTAACTTCTTGTTCAGATTCTTAATTGTCAGTCTATGGAAACACAACTAGTTTTCGTACATTGATTTTGAATCCTGCAACATTGCTGAATTCCTTTCTTAGTCTAAGAGGTCTTTGTAGAATCTTTACGGTTTTCTGCATATAAGTTAATGCCATCTGCAAACAGACGTAATTGTACTTCTTCTCTTCCATTTGGAGGCTTTCCCTTTCTTTTTCTTGACCAATTAATCTGGCTTGAACTTCTGTACTATGCTCCACAGGGGTTGTGAAAGGAGCATCCTTGTCTTCTTCCTGATCTTAGAGGAAAAGCTTTCAGGGCCGGCCCCATGGCATAGTGGTTAAGTTCAGCGTGCTCTGTTTCGCTGGTCTGGGCTCCCGGGTTCAGCTCCGTGTGAAGACCTACACCACTCATCAGCCATGCTGTGGTGGCGACCCACATACGAATTAGACGACGACTGGCACGACAGTTAACTCAGGGCTAATATTCCTCAAACAAAAAAAGAGGAAGATCGACCACAGATGTTAGCCCAGGGTGAATCTTTCTCACCAAAAAAAGAAAAGAAGCTTTCAGTGTTTCACCATTGAGTATGATGCTAGCTGTGGGACTTCCCTATAAGGCCTTCACTGTGATGCACTAGTTTCCCTCTATTCCTAAGAGTGCCAGTATTTTGTTAAATCGGTAACCACTTCTCTAGAGCTTTCCTTCACCATGATATTTAACCCATAGACCCGGAAGTAAACATCCTTCTCAGGGCGAGAAATCCTTTGATTGAAAACGCTTCAATGACTAAGCTTATGAAGACAGTGCAGGGCCATCCTCATTCCCTAACAACTTATTTGGCAACAAGTACATGTCTTCACTACTTACGTACAGTTCCACTGGCCCCAGAGATGGACAGAGTTGGCTAGCCTGCCTTCTCCAACATACACGGAAGTGTATATAGGAAATAGGACCTGATATTTTTAGAGTCAAAGAAAGTTCTAGGAAAAGAGGCAACTAAAGTTCCGGAGAGAAAAATTCCACTTGATTATGAGGATGCTGGACATGTGGTCTGAGAAGAGGTTCCTGGTGCTGATAGTACGGAGGGGTCCAGGGGAATTGGTCAGGGGTCATCCTGGGGTGATATGCGGGTCAGAGAGGAGGTGCAGCCCTCGCTTTACAGACTGTCACCTTAATGAATACTTAAAACCTTGTGCACAGGGCCACGGCCATCCTCTTGGTCACCTTCGCACAGCCCACCGTGGGATCTTTGAACTGACTGAGATCTCTGAGGAAGGAGCATAGCCCCAGAGCCCGGCCCCACTCTCACTCAGTCACCTCCTCTGTTTCTCCACAGACCCAGTGGCACAGCCCTCCATCGAAGCCAGCAACACCAAAGTCACAGAAGATAAGGACTCCGTAGTCCTGACCTGCCTCACAAATGACACTGAGATCTCCATCCAGTGGTTCTTCAGTAACCAGAGTCTCTGGCTCACAGAGCGGGTGAAGCTGTCCCAGGACAACAGCACCCTCACCATAGACCCCGTCAGGAGAGAGGATGCCGGGGATTATCAATGTGAGGTCTCCAACCTGGTCAGTTCCAGCAGAAGCGACGTCCTCAGCCTGGATGTGAAATGTAAGTGACCTCTTGTCCGATCCTACATCTTCCCGGGACGATGACTCTCCCAATGTTGTGCAAAGTGGATAGAAGTCACAGGGGGCAGAATATCCATTAGGACATGATTACAATAAACATAATGGCAAAATAGTTCAGAGCTCAGTCTCTGAATCAAATGTAGTAAGTTTCTCATCCTGAGTCTGGCTTATACTGTGTGACCTCGCACAAGATTCTTTCTTTTTCTTTCTGTTACCATTTTTAATGTCATAAATTATACCTAAGACTTACAGTTTTAACCATTTTTAAGTGTATACTTCAGTGGCATCAGTAGAGTCTTACTGTTGTGCAACCAACACCGCTCTCCATTTCCAAAACTTTTTTCATCTTACTATACTAAATTCTGTACCCAATAAACAATAACTTCTCACTCCCTGCTTTAGCCCCTGGTAACCAGCATTCTAGTTTCCGTCTCTATGAATTTGACTATTCTAGGTAAGTAGTATAAGTGGAATCAGATGATATTAGTCCTTTGTGTGTCTGGCTTATTTCACCTAGCATAAATGTGTTCAAGTTTGCGTCCATATTGTACCATATACCAGAACTGTATCCCTTGTTAAGGTTGAATAATATTCCCTTGTACGGATATGTCCCATTTTGTTTATCATTCATCCATCTTTGAACTTCTGCATTGTTTCCACTCTCTGGTTGTTGTGAATAATGCTGCTATGAACATGAGTAGACACATATCTGTTCCAATCCCTGCTTTCAGTCCTCTGGGGTATTTATCCAGAAGCGGAATTGCTGGATCAAATGGTAATTCTTTCTTCAATTTTCGAATGAACTGCTACACCATTTTCCGCAGTGGCTGCACCATTTTACATTCCCACTAACAATGCACAGAAGTTCCAATTGCTCCACATCCTCGCCAACACTTGTTGTTTTCTGTTTGTTTCTTTGTTTTTAAATAGCCACCCTAATGGGTGTGAGGTGGTACCTCATTGTGTTTTTGATTTGAATTTCCCTAATGATTAGTGATGCTGAGCATCCTTTCATGTGCTTATTGGCTATTTGTGTATCTTCTTTCGAGAAATGTCTGCTCAGGTGCTTTGCCCATTTTTTGACTGGGTTTTTTATTGTTGCTGAGCTGTAGTTCTCTATATTCTGGATGTTCATCCCTTAACAGATATATGATTTGCAAATATTTTCTCCCATTCTTTGGGTTGTCTTTTCACTTTGTGGATAGTCTTCTTTCATGCACAAAAGTTTTTAATTTTGGTGAAGTCCAATTTATCTATTTTTCCTTTTGTTACCTGTGCCTTCGGATTCATGTCGAAGAAATCATTGCCAAATCCAAAGTCATGAAGCTTTCCCCCTATGTTTTCTTCCAAGAGATTTTACATTTCAGTCTTTGATCCATTTTGAGGTAATTTTTTGTATAATGTGTTAAGTAAGGGTCCCACCTCATTGTGTTGCATGCATATCTAGCTTTCCCAACACCATTTGTTGAAAAGACTGTCTTTTCCCCGTTGAATGGTCTGGGCACCCCTGTCCAAAATCATTAGACAATGTATGCGAGAGTTTATTTCTGGGCTCTCTTTACCATTCCATGGGTCAACATGTCTGTCTTTATCCTAGTACCACACTGTTTGGTTACCATATCTTTGCAGTAAATTTGGAAATCAGGAAGTGTGAGTCCTCTAACTTTGTTTTTTTTTGAAGATACTCTTGGATGTTTCTGTTCCCTTGAAATCCCACATGTAGTTTAGGGTTGCTTTTTCTGTTTCTGCAAAGTAAAGGTCATTGGGACTTTCATAGGGATCGCATTTGAATGTGTAGATCACTTGGGTATCATCGTCATCTTAACAATATTAAGTCTTCCAATCCATGAACACAGAATGTCTTTCCATTTACTTATGTCTTTTTATTCCTTTCCACAATGTTTTTTAGTTTTTCAGTGTACAAGTCTTTGATCCCCTTGGTTACATTAATTCCCCAGTATTTTACTCTTTTTGATGTTATTGTAAATGGAATGGTTTTCTTAACTTCTTGTTCAGATTCTTAATTGTCAGTCTATGGAAACACAACTAGTTTTCGTACATTGATTTTGAATCCTGCAACATTGCTGAATTCCTTTCTTAGTCTAAGAGGTCTTTGTAGAATCTTTACGGTTTTCTGCATATAAGTTAATGCCATCTGCAAACAGACGTAATTGTACTTCTTCTCTTCCATTTGGAGGCTTTCCCTTTCTTTTTCTTGACCAATTAATCTGGCTTGAACTTCTGTACTATGCTCCACAGGGGTTGTGAAAGGAGCATCCTTGTCTTCTTCCTGATCTTAGAGGAAAAGCTTTCAGGGCCGGCCCCATGGCATAGTGGTTAAGTTCAGCGTGCTCTGTTTCGCTGGTCTGGGCTCCCGGGTTCAGCTCCGTGTGAAGACCTACACCACTCATCAGCCATGCAGTGGTGGCGACCCACATACGAATTAGACGACGACTGGCACGACAGTTAACTCAGGGCTAATATTCCTCAAACAAAAAAAGAGGAAGATCGACCACAGATGTTAGCCCAGGGTGAATCTTTCTCACCAAAAAAAGAAAAGAAGCTTTCAGTGTTTCACCATTGAGTATGATGCTAGCTGTGGGACTTCCCTATAAGGCCTTCACTGTGATGCACTAGTTTCCCTCTATTCCTAAGAGTGCCAGTATTTTGTTAAATCGGTAACCACTTCTCTAGAGCTTTCCTTCACCATGATATTTAACCCATAGACCCGGAAGTAAACGTCCTTCTCAGGGCGAGAAATCCTTTGATTGAAAACGCTTCAATGACTAAGCTTATGAAGACAGTGCAGGGCCATCCTCATTCCCTAACAACTTATTTGGCAACAAGTACATGTCTTCACTACTTACGTACAGTTCCACTGGCCCCAGAGATGGACAGAGTTGGCTAGCCTGCCTTCTCCAACATACACGGAAGTGTATATAGGAAATAGGACCTGATATTTTTAGAGTCAAAGAAAGTTCTAGGAAAAGAGGCAACTAAAGTTCCGGAGAGAAAAATTCCACTTGATTATGAGGATGCTGGACATGTGGTCTGAGAAGAGGTTCCTGGTGCTGATAGTACGGAGGGGTCCAGGGGAATTGGTCAGGGGTCATCCTGGGGTGATATGCGGGTCAGAGAGGAGGTGCAGCCCTCGCTTTACAGACTGTCACCTTAATGAATACTTAAAACCTTGTGCACAGGGCCACGGCCATCCTCTTGGTCACCTTCGCACAGCCCACCGTGGGATCTTTGAACTGACTGAGATCTCTGAGGAAGGAGCATAGCCCCAGAGCCCGGCCCCACTCTCACTCAGTCACCTCCTCTGTTTCTCCACAGACCCAGTGGCACAGCCCTCCATCGAAGCCAGCAACACCAAAGTCACAGAAGATAAGGACTCCGTAGTCCTGACCTGCCTCACAAATGACACTGAGATCTCCATCCAGTGGTTCTTCAGTAACCAGAGTCTCTGGCTCACAGAGCGGGTGAAGCTGTCCCAGGACAACAGCACCCTCACCATAGACCCCGTCAGGAGAGAGGATGCCGGGGATTATCAGTGTGAGGTCTCCAACCTGGTCAGTTCCAGCAGAAGCGACGTCCTCAGCCTGGATGTGAAATGTAAGTGACCTCTTGTCCGATCCTACAGCTTCCCGGGACGATGAGTCTCCCAAAGTTGTACAAAGTGGATAGAAGTCACAGGGGGCAGAATATCCATTAGGACATGATTACAATAAACATAATGGCAAAATAGTTCAGAGCTCAGTCTCTGAGTCAAATGTAGTAAGTTTCTCATCCTGAGTCTGGCTTGTACTGTGTGACCTCGCACAAGATTCTTTCTTTTTCTTTCTGTTACCATTTTTAATGTCATAAATTATACCTAAGACTTACAGTTTTAACCATTTTTAAGTGTATACTTCAGTGGCATCAGTAGAGTCATACTGTTGTGCAACCAACACCGCTCTCCATTTCCAAAACTTTTTTCATCTTACTATACTAAATTCTGTACCCAATAAACAATAACTTCTCACTCCCTGCTTTAGCCCCTGGTAACCAGCATTCTAGTTTCCGTCTCTATGAATTTGACTATTCTAGGTAAGTAGTATAAGTGGAATCAGATGATATTAGTCCTTTGTGTGTCTGGCTTATTTCACCTAGCATAAATGTGTTCAAGTTTGCGTCCATATTGTACCATATACCAGAACTGTATCCCTTGTTAAGGTTGAATAATATTCCCTTGTACGGATATGTCCCATTTTGTTTATCATTCATCCATCTTTGAACTTCTGCATTGTTTCCACTCTCTGGTTGTTGTGAATAATGCTGCTATGAACATGAGTAGACACATATCTGTTCCAATCCCTGCTTTCAGTCCTCTGGGGTATTTATCCAGAAGCGGAATTGCTGGATCAAATGGTAATTCTTTCTTCAATTTTCGAATGAACTGCTACACCATTTTCCGCAGTGGCTGCACCATTTTACATTCCCACTAACAATGCACAGAAGTTCCAATTGCTCCACATCCTCGCCAACACTTGTTGTTTTCTGTTTGTTTCTTTGTTTTTAAATAGCCACCCTAATGGGTGTGAGGTGGTACCTCATTGTGTTTTTGATTTGAATTTCCCTAATGATTAGTGATGCTGAGCATCCTTTCATGTGCTTATTGGCTATTTGTGTATCTTCTTTCGAGAAATGTCTGCTCAGGTGCTTTGCCCATTTTTTGACTGGGTTTTTTATTGTTGCTGAGCTGTAGTTCTCTATATTCTGGATGTTCATCCCTTAACAGATATATGATTTGCAAATATTTTCTCCCATTCTTTGGGTTGTCTTTTCACTTTGTGGATAGTCTTCTTTCATGCACAAAAGTTTTTAATTTTGGTGAAGTCCAATTTATCTATTTTTCCTTTTGTTACCTGTGCCTTCGGATTCATGTCGAAGAAATCATTGCCAAATCCAAAGTCATGAAGCTTTCACCCTATGTTTTCTTCCAAGAGATTTTACGTTTCAGTCTTAGATCCATTTTGAGGTAATTTTTTGTATAATGTGTTAAGTAAGGGTCCCACCTCATTGTGTTGCATGCATATCTAGCTTTCCCAACACCATTTGTTGAAAAGACTGTCTTTTCCCCGTTGAATGGTCTGGGCACCCCTGTCCAAAATCATTAGACAATGTATGCGAGAGTTTATTTCTGGGCTCTCTTTACCATTCCATGGGTCAACATGTCTGTCTTTATCCTAGTACCACACTGTTTGGTTACCATAGCTTTGCAGTAAATTTGGAAATCAGGAAGTGTGAGTCCTCTAACTTTGTTTTTTTTTGAAGATACTCTTGGATGTTTCTGTTCCCTTGAAATCCCACATGTAGTTTAGGGTTGCTTTTTCTGTTTCTGCAAAGTAAAGGTCATTGGGACTTTCATAGGGATCGCATTTGAATGTGTAGATCACTTGGGTATCATCGTCATCTTAACAATATTAAGTCTTCCAATCCATGAACACAGAATGTCTTTCCATTTACTTATGTCTTTTTATTCCTTTCCACAATGTTTTTTAGTTTTTCAGTGTACAAGTCTTTGATCCCCTTGGTTACATTAATTCCCCAGTATTTTACTCTTTTTGATGTTATTGTAAATGGAATGGTTTTCTTAACTTCCTTTTCAGATTCTTAATTGTCAGTCTATGGAAACACAACTAGTTTTCGTACATTGATTTTGAATCCTGCAACATTGCTGAATTCCTTTCTTAGTCTAAGAGGTTTTTGTAGAATCTTTACGGTTTTCTGCATATAAGTTAATGCCATCTGCAAACAGACGCAATTGTACTTCTTCTTTTCCATTTGGAGGCTTTCCCTTTCTTTTTCTTGACCAATTGATCTGGCTGGAAATTCTGTACTATGCTCCACAGGGGTGGTGAAAGGAGCATCCTTGTCTTCTTCCTGATCTTAGAGGAAAAGCTTTCAGGGCCGGCCCCATGGCATAGTGGTTAAGTTCAGCGTGCTCTGTTTCACTGGCCTGGGTTCCCGGGTTCAGCCCCGTGTGAGGACCTACACCACTCATCAGCCATGCTGTGGTGGCGACCCACATACAAAATAGACGACGACTGGCACGACAGTTAACTCAGGGCCAATCTTCCTCAAACAAAAAAAGAGGAAGATCGACCACAGATGTTAGCTCAGGGTGAATCTTTCTCACCAAAAAAAGAAAAGAAGCTTTCAGTGTTTCACCATTGAGTATGATGCTAGCTGTGGGACTTCCCTATAAGGCCTTCACTGTGATGCACTAGTTTCCCTCTATTCCTAAGAGTGCCAGTATTTTGTTAAATCGGTAACCACTTCTCTAGAGCTTTCCTTCACCATGATATTTAACCCATAGACCCGGAAGTAAACGTCCTTCTCAGGGCGAGAAATCCTTTGATTGAAAACGCTTCAATGACTAAGCTTATGAAGACAGTGCAGGGCCATCCTCATTCCCTAACAACTTATTTGGCAACAAGTACATGTCTTCGCTACTTACGTACAGTTCCACTGGCCCCAGAGATGGACAGAGTTGGCTAGCCTGCCTTCTCCAACATACACGGAAGTGTATATAGGAAATAGGACCTGATATTTTTAGAGTCAAAGAAAGTTCTAGGAAAAGAGGCAACTAAAGTTCCGGAGAGAAAAATTCCACTTGATTATGAGGATGCTGGACATGTGGTCTGAGAAGAGGTTCCTGGTGCTGATAGTACGGAGGGGTCCAGGGGAATTGGTCAGGGGTCATCCTGGGGTGATATGCGGGTCAGAGAGGAGGTGCAGCCCTCGCTTTACAGACTGTCACCTTAATGAATACTTAAAACCTTGTGCACAGGGCCACGGCCATCCTCTTGGTCACCTTCGCACAGCCCACTGTGGGATCTTTGAACTGACTGAGATCTCTGAGGAAGGAGCATAGCCCCAGAGCCCGGCCCCACTCTCACTCAGTCACCTCCTCTGTTTCTCCACAGACCCAGTGGCACAGCCCTCCATCGAAGCCAGCAACACCAAAGTCACAGAAGATAAGGACTCCGTAGTCCTGACCTGCCTCACAAATGACACTGAGATCTCCATCCAGTGGTTCTTCAGTAACCAGAGTCTCTGGCTCACAGAGCGGGTGAAGCTGTCCCAGGACAACAGCACCCTCACCATAGACACCGTCAGGAGAGAGGATGCCGGGGATTATCAGTGTGAGGTCTCCAACCTGGTCAGTTCCAGCAGAAGCGACGTCCTCAGCCTGGATGTGAAATGTAAGTGACCTCTTGTCCGATCCTACATCTTCCCGGGACGATGACTCTCCCAATGTTGTGCAAAGTGGATAGAAGTCACAGGGGGCAGAATATCCATTAGGACATGATTACAATAAACATAATGGCAAAATAGTTCAGAGCTCAGTCTCTGAGTCAAATGTAGTAAGTTTCTCATCCTGAGTCTGGCTTGTACTGTGTGACCTCGCACAAGATTCTTTCTTTTTCTTTCTGTTACCATTTTTAATGTCATAAATTATACCTAAGACTTACAGTTTTAACCATTTTTAAGTGTATACTTCAGTGGCATCAGTAGAGTCTTACTGTTGTGCAACCAACACCGCTCTCCATTTCCAAAACTTTTTTCATCTTACTATACTAAATTCTGTACCCAATAAACAATAACTTCTCACTCCCTGCTTTAGCCCCTGGTAACCAGCATTCTAGTTTCCGTCTCTATGAATTTGACTATTCTAGGTAAGTAGTATAAGTGGAATCAGATGATATTAGTCCTTTGTGTGTCTGGCTTATTTCACCTAGCATAAATGTGTTCAAGTTTGCGTCCATATTGTACCATATACCAGAACTGTATCCCTTGTTAAGGTTGAATAATATTCCCTTGTACGGATATGTCCCATTTTGTTTATCATTCATCCATCTTTGAACTTCTGCATTGTTTCCACTCTCTGGTTGTTGTGAATAATGCTGCTATGAACATGAGTAGACACATATCTGTTCCAATCCCTGCTTTCAGTCCTCTGGGGTATTTATCCAGAAGCGGAATTGCTGGATCAAATGGTAATTCTTTCTTCAATTTTCGAATGAACTGCTACACCATTTTCCGCAGTGGCTGCACCATTTTACATTCCCACTAACAATGCACAGATTTTCCAATTGCTCCACATCCTCGCCAACACTTGTTGTTTTCTGTTTGTTTCTTTGTTTTTAAATAGCCACCCTAATGGGTGTGAGGTGGTACCTCATTGTGTTTTTGATTTGAATTTCCCTAATGATTAGTGATGCTGAGCATCCTTTCATGTGTTTATTGGCTATTTGTGTATCTTCTTTCGAGAAATGTCTGCTCAGGTGCTTTGCCCATTTTTTGACTGGTTTTTTATTGTTGCTGAGCTGTAGTTCTCTATATTCTGGATGTTCATCCCTTAACAGATATATGATTTGCAAATATTTTCTCCCATTCTTTGGGTTGTCTTTTCACTTTGTGGATAGTCTTCTTTCATGCACAAAAGTTTTTAATTTTGGTGAAGTCCAATTTATCTATTTTTCCTTTTGTTACCTGTGCCTTCGGATTCATGTCGAAGAAATCATTGCCAAATCCAAAGTCATGAAGCTTTCCCCCTATGTTTTCTTCCAAGAGATTTTACATTTCAGTCTTTGATCCATTTTGAGGTAATTTTTTGTATAATGTGTTAAGTAAGGGTCCCACCTCATTGTGTTGCATGCATATCTAGCTTTCCCAACACCATTTGTTGAAAAGACTGTCTTTTCCCCGTTGAATGTTCTGGGCACCCCTGTCCAAAATCATTAGACAACGTATGCGAGAGTTTATTTCTGGGCTCTCTTTACCATTCCATGGGTCAACATGTCTGTCTTTATCCTAGTACCACACTGTTTGGTTACCATAGCTTTGCAGTAAATTTGGAAACCAGTAAGTGTGAGTCCTCTAACTTTGTTTTTTTTGAAGATACTCTTGGATGTTTCTGTTCCCTTGAAATCCCACATGTAGTTTAGGGTTGCTTTTTCTGTTTCTGCAAAGTAAAGGTCATTGGGACTTTCATAGGGATCGCATTTGAATGTGTACATCACTTGGGTATCATCGTCATCTTAACAATATTAAGTCTTCCAATCCATGAACACAGAATGTCTTTCCATTTACTTATGTCTTTTTATTCTTTTCCACAATGTTTTTTAGTTTTTCAGTGTACAAGTCTTTGATCCCCTTGGTTACATTAATTCCCCAGTATTTTACTCTTTTTGATGTTATTGTAAATGGAATGGTTTTCTTAACTTCCTTTTCAGATTCTTAATTGTCAGTCTATGGAAACACAACTAGTTTTCGTACATTGATTTTGAATCCTGCAACATTGCTGAATTCCTTTCTTAGTCTAAGAGGTTTTTGTAGAATCTTTACGGTTTTCTGCATATAAGTTAATGCCATCTGCAAACAGACGTAATTGTACTTCTTCTTTTCCATTTGGAGGCTTTCCCTTTCTTTTTCTTGACCAATTGATCTGGCTGGAACTTCTGTACTATGCTCCACAGGGGTGGTGAAAGGAGCATCCTTGTCTTCTTCCTGATCTTAGAGGAAAAGCTTTCAGGGCCGGCCCCATGGCATAGTGGTTAAGTTCAGCGTGCTCTGTTTCGCTGGCCTGGGTTCCCGGGTTCAGCCCCGTGTGAGGACCTACACCACTCATCAGCCATGCTGTGGTGGCGACCCACATACAAAATAGACGACGACTGGCACGACAGTTAACTCAGGGCCAATCTTCCTCAAACAAAAAAAGAGGAAGATCGACCACAGATGTTAGCCCAGGGTGAATCTTTCTCACCAAAAAAAGAAAAGAAGCTTTCAGTGTTTCACCATTGAGTATGATGCTAGCTGTGGGACTTCCCTATAAGGCCTTCACTGTGATGCACTAGTTTCCCTCTATTCCTAAGAGTGCCAGTATTTTGTTAAATCGGTAACCACTTCTCTAGAGCTTTCCTTCACCATGATATTTAACCCATAGACCCGGAAGTAAACGTCCTTCTCAGGGCGAGAAATCCTTTGATTGAAAACGCTTCAATGACTAAGCTTATGAAGACAGTGCAGGGCCATCCTCATTCCCTAACAACTTATTTGGCAACAAGTACATGTCTTCACTACTTACGTACAGTTCCACTGGCCCCAGAGATGGACAGAGTTGGCTAGCCTGCCTTCTCCAACATACACGGAAGTGTATATAGGAAATAGGACCTGATATTTTTAGAGTCAAAGAAAGTTCTAGGAAAAGAGGCAACTAAAGTTCCGGAGAGAAAAATTCCACTTGATTATGAGGATGCTGGACATGTGGTCTGAGAAGAGGTTCCTGGTGCTGATAGTACGGAGGGGTCCAGGGGAATTGGTCAGGGGTCATCCTGGGGTGATATGCGGGTCAGAGAGGAGGTGCAGCCCTCGCTTTACAGACTGTCACCTTAATGAATACTTAAAACCTTGTGCACAGGGCCACGGCCATCCTCTTGGTCACCTTCGCACAGCCCACCGTGGGATCTTTGAACTGACTGAGATCTCTGAGGAAGGAGCATAGCCCCAGAGCCCGGCCCCACTCTCACTCAGTCACCTCCTCTGTTTCTCCACAGACCCAGTGGCACAGCCCTCCATCGAAGCCAGCAACACCAAAGTCACAGAAGATAAGGACTCCGTAGTCCTGACCTGCCTCACAAATGACACTGAGATCTCCATCCAGTGGTTCTTCAGTAACCAGAGTCTCTGGCTCACAGAGCGGGTGAAGCTGTCCCAGGACAACAGCACCCTCACCATAGACACCGTCAGGAGAGAGGATGCCGGGGATTATCAGTGTGAGGTCTCCAACCTGGTCAGTTCCAGCAGAAGCGACGTCCTCAGCCTGGATGTGAAATGTAAGTGACCTCTTGTCCGATCCTACATCTTCCCGGGACGATGACTCTCCCAATGTTGTGCAAAGTGGATAGAAGTCACAGGGGGCAGAATATCCATTAGGACATGATTACAATAAACATAATGGCAAAATAGTTCAGAGCTCAGTCTCTGAGTCAAATGTAGTAAGTTTCTCATCCTGAGTCTGGCTTGTACTGTGTGACCTCGCACAAGATTCTTTCTTTTTCTTTCTGTTACCATTTTTAATGTCATAAATTATACCTAAGACTTACAGTTTTAACCATTTTTAAGTGTATACTTCAGTGGCATCAGTAGAGTCTTACTGTTGTGCAACCAACACCGCTCTCCATTTCCAAAACTTTTTTCATCTTACTATACTAAATTCTGTACCCAATAAACAATAACTTCTCACTCCCTGCTTTAGCCCCTGGTAACCAGCATTCTAGTTTCCGTCTCTATGAATTTGACTATTCTAGGTAAGTAGTATAAGTGGAATCAGATGATATTAGTCCTTTGTGTGTCTGGCTTATTTCACCTAGCATAAATGTGTTCAAGTTTGCGTCCATATTGTACCATATACCAGAACTGTATCCCTTGTTAAGGTTGAATAATATTCCCTTGTACGGATATGTCCCATTTTGTTTATCATTCATCCATCTTTGAACTTCTGCATTGTTTCCACTCTCTGGTTGTTGTGAATAATGCTGCTATGAACATGAGTAGACACATATCTGTTCCAATCCCTGCTTTCAGTCCTCTGGGGTATTTATCCAGAAGCGGAATTGCTGGATCAAATGGTAATTCTTTCTTCAATTTTCGAATGAACTGCTACACCATTTTCCGCAGTGGCTGCACCATTTTACATTCCCACTAACAATGCACAGAAGTTCCAATTGCTCCACATCCTCGCCAACACTTGTTGTTTTCTGTTTGTTTCTTTGTTTTTAAATAGCCACCCTAATGGGTGTGAGGTGGTACCTCATTGTGTTTTTGATTTGAATTTCCCTAATGATTAGTGATGCTGAGCATCCTTTCATGTGCTTATTGGCTATTTGTGTATCTTCTTTCGAGAAATGTCTGCTCAGGTGCTTTGCCCATTTTTTGACTGGTTTTTTATTGTTGCTGAGCTGTAGTTCTCTATATTCTGGATGTTCATCCCTTAACAGATATATGATTTGCAAATATTTTCTCCCATTCTTTGGGTTGTCTTTTCACTTTGTGGATAGTCTTCTTTCATGCACAAAAGTTTTTAATTTTGGTGAAGTCCAATTTATCTATTTTTCCTTTTGTTACCTGTGCCTTCGGATTCATGTCGAAGAAATCATTGCCAAATCCAAAGTCATGAAGCTTTCCCCCTATGTTTTCTTCCAAGAGATTTTACATTTCAGTCTTTGATCCATTTTGAGGTAATTTTTTGTATAATGTGTTAAGTAAGGGTCCCACCTCATTGTGTTGCATGCATATCTAGCTTTCCCAACACCATTTGTTGAAAAGACTGTCTTTTCCCCGTTGAATGGTCTGGGCACCCCTGTCCAAAAACATTAGACAACGTATGCGAGAGTTTATTTCTGGGCTCTCTTTACCATTCCATGGGTCAACATGTCTGTCTTTATCCTAGTACCACACTGTTTGGTTACCATAGCTTTGCAGTAAATTTGGAAACCAGGAAGTGTGAGTCCTCTAACTTTGTTTTTTTTTGAAGATACTCTTGGATGTTTCTGTTCCCTTGAAATCCCACATGTAGTTTAGGGTTGCTTTTTCTGTTTCTGCAAAGTAAAGGTCATTGGGACTTTCATAGGGATCACATTTGAATGTGTAGATCACTTGGGTATCATCGTCATCTTAACAATATTAAGTCTTCCAATCCATGAACACAGAATGTCTTTCCATTTACTTATGTCTTTTTATTCCTTTCCACAATGTTTTTTAGTTTTTCAGTGTACAAGTCTTTGATCCCCTTGGTTACATTAATTCCCCAGTATTTTACTCTTTTTGATGTTATTGTAAATGGAATGGTTTTCTTAACTTCCTTTTCAGATTCTTAATTGTCAGTCTATGGAAACACAACTAGTTTTCGTACATTGATTTTGAATCCTGCAACATTGCTGAATTCCTTTCTTAGTCTAAGAGGTTTTTGTAGAATCTTTACGGTTTTCTGCATATAAGTTAATGCCATCTGCAAACAGACGTAATTGTACTTCTTCTTTTCCATTTGGAGGCTTTCCCTTTCTTTTTCTTGACCAATTGATCTGGCTGGAACTTCTGTACTATGCTCCACAGGGGTGCTGAAAGGAGCATCCTTGTCTTCTTCCTGATCTTAGAGGAAAAGCTTTCAGGGCCGGCCCCATGGCATAGTGGTTAAGTTCAGCGTGCTCTGTTTCGCTGGCCTGGGTTCCCGGGTTCAGCCCCGTGTGAGGACCTACACCACTCATCAGCCATGCTGTGGTGGCGACCCACATACAAAATAGACGACGACTGGCACGACAGTTAACTCAGGGCTAATATTCCTCAAACAAAAAAAGAGGAAGATCGACCACAGATGTTAGCCCAGGGTGAATCTTTCTCACCAAAAAAAGAAAAGAAGCTTTCAGTGTTTCACCATTGAGTATGATGCTAGCTGTGGGACTTCCCTATAAGGCCTTCACTGTGATGCACTAGTTTCCCTCTATTCCTAAGAGTGCCAGTATTTTGTTAAATCGGTAACCACTTCTCTAGAGCTTTCCTTCACCATGATATTTAACCCATAGACCCGGAAGTAAACGTCCTTCTCAGGGCGAGAAATCCTTTGATTGAAAACGCTTCAATGACTAAGCTTATGAAGACAGTGCAGGGCCATCCTCATTCCCTAACAACTTATTTGGCAACAAGTACATGTCTTCGCTACTTACGTACAGTTCCACTGGCCCCAGAGATGGACAGAGTTGGCTAGCCTGCCTTCTCCAACATACACGGAAGTGTATATAGGAAATAGGACCTGATATTTTTAGAGTCAAAGAAAGTTCTAGGAAAAGAGGCAACTAAAGTTCCGGAGAGAAAAATTCCACTTGATTATGAGGATGCTGGACATGTGGTCTGAGAAGAGGTTCCTGGTGCTGATAGTACGGAGGGGTCCAGGGGAATTGGTCAGGGGTCATCCTGGGGTGATATGCGGGTCAGAGAGGAGGTGCAGCCCTCGCTTTACAGACTGTCACCTTAATGAATACTTAAAACCTTGTGCACAGGGCCACGGCCATCCTCTTGGTCACCTTCGCACAGCCCACCGTGGGATCTTTGAACTGACTGAGATCTCTGAGGAAGGAGCATAGCCCCAGAGCCCGGCCCCACTCTCACTCAGTCACCTCCTCTGTTTCTCCACAGACCCAGTGGCACAGCCCTCCATCGAAGCCAGCAACACCAAAGTCACAGAAGATAAGGACTCCGTAGTCCTGACCTGCCTCACAAATGACACTGAGATCTCCATCCAGTGGTTCTTCAGTAACCAGAGTCTCTGGCTCACAGAGCGGGTGAAGCTGTCCCAGGACAACAGCACCCTCACCATAGACCCCGTCAGGAGAGAGGATGCCGGGGATTATCAGTGTGAGGTCTCCAACCTGGTCAGTTCCAGCAGAAGCGACGTCCTCAGCCTGGATGTGAAATGTAAGTGACCTCTTGTCCGATCCTACAGCTTCCCGGGACGATGAGTCTCCCAAAGTTGTACAAAGTGGATAGAAGTCACAGGGGGCAGAATATCCATTAGGACATGATTACAATAAACATAATGGCAAAATAGTTCAGAGCTCAGTCTCTGAGTCAAATGTAGTAAGTTTCTCATCCTGAGTCTGGCTTGTACTGTGTGACCTCGCACAAGATTCTTTCTTTTTCTTTCTGTTACCATTTTTAATGTCATAAATTATACCTAAGACTTACAGTTTTAACCATTTTTAAGTGTATACTTCAGTGGCATCAGTAGAGTCATACTGTGTGCAACCAACACCGCTCTCCATTTCCAAAACTTTTTTCATCTTACTATACTAAATTCTGTACCCAATAAACAATAACTTCTCACTCCCTGCTTTAGCCCCTGGTAACCAGCATTCTAGTTTCCGTCTCTATGAATTTGACTATTCTAGGTAAGTAGTATAAGTGGAATCAGATGATATTAGTCCTTTGTGTGTCTGGCTTATTTCACCTAGCATAAATGTGTTCAAGTTTGCGTCCATATTGTACCATATACCAGAACTGTATCCCTTGTTAAGGTTGAATAATATTCCCTTGTACGGATATGTCCCATTTTGTTTATCATTCATCCATCTTTGAACTTCTGCATTGTTTCCACTCTCTGGTTGTTGTGAATAATGCTGCTATGAACATGAGTAGACACATATCTGTTCCAATCCCTGCTTTCAGTCCTCTGGGGTATTTATCCAGAAGCGGAATTGCTGGATCAAATGGTAATTCTTTCTTCAATTTTCGAATGAACTGCTACACCATTTTCCGCAGTGGCTGCACCATTTTACATTCCCACTAACAATGCACAGAAGTTCCAATTGCTCCACATCCTCGCCAACACTTGTTGTTTTCTGTTTGTTTCTTTGTTTTTAAATAGCCACCCTAATGGGTGTGAGGTGGTACCTCATTGTGTTTTTGATTTGAATTTCCCTAATGATTAGTGATGCTGAGCATCCTTTCATGTGCTTATTGGCTATTTGTGTATCTTCTTTCGAGAAATGTCTGCTCAGGTGCTTTGCCCATTTTTTGACTGGGTTTTTTATTGTTGCTGAGCTGTAGTTCTCTATATTCTGGATGTTCATCCCTTAACAGATATATGATTTGCAAATATTTTCTCCCATTCTTTGGGTTGTCTTTTCACTTTGTGGATAGTCTTCTTTCATGCACAAAAGTTTTTAATTTTGGTGAAGTCCAATTTATCTATTTTTCCTTTTGTTACCTGTGCCTTCGGATTCATGTCGAAGAAATCATTGCCAAATCCAAAGTCATGAAGCTTTCCCCCTATGTTTTCTTCCAAGAGATTTTACGTTTCAGTCTTTGATCCATTTTGAGGTAATTTTTTGTATAATGTGTTAAGTAAGGGTCCCACCTCATTGTGTTGCATGCATATCTAGCTTTCCCAACACCATTTGTTGAAAAGACTGTCTTTTCCCCGTTGAATGGTCTGGGCACCCCTGTCCAAAATCATTAGACAATGTATGCGAGAGTTTATTTCTGGGCTCTCTTTACCATTCCATGGGTCAACATGTCTGTCTTTATCCTAGTACCACACTGTTTGGTTACCATAGCTTTGCAGTAAATTTGGAAATCAGGAAGTGTGAGTCCTCTAACTTTGTTTTTTTTTGAAGATACTCTTGGATGTTTCTGTTCCCTTGAAATCCCACATGTAGTTTAGGGTTGCTTTTTCTGTTTCTGCAAAGTAAAGGTCATTGGGACTTTCATAGGGATCGCATTTGAATGTGTAGATCACTTGGGTATCATCGTCATCTTAACAATATTAAGTCTTCCAATCCATGAACACAGAATGTCTTTCCATTTACTTATGTCTTTTTATTCCTTTCCACAATGTTTTTTAGTTTTTCAGTGTACAAGTCTTTGATCCCCTTGGTTACATTAATTCCCCAGTATTTTACTCTTTTTGATGTTATTGTAAATGGAATGGTTTTCTTAACTTCCTTTTCAGATTCTTAATTGTCAGTCTATGGAAACACAACTAGTTTTCGTACATTGATTTTGAATCCTGCAACATTGCTGAATTCCTTTCTTAGTCTAAGAGGTTTTTGTAGAATCTTTACGGTTTTCTGCATATAAGTTAATGCCATCTGCAAACAGACGTAATTGTACTTCTTCTTTTCCATTTGGAGGCTTTCCCTTTCTTTTTCTTGACCAATTGATCTGGCTGGAACTTCTGTACTATGCTCCACAGGGGTGGTGAAAGGAGCATCCTTGTCTTCTTCCTGATCTTAGAGGAAAAGCTTTCAGGGCCGGCCCCATGGCATAGTGGTTAAGTTCAGCGTGCTCTGTTTCACTGGCCTGGGTTCCCGGGTTCAGCCCCGTGTGAGGACCTACACCACTCATCAGCCATGCTGTGGTGGCGACCCACATACAAAATAGACGACGACTGGCACGACAGTTAACTCAGGGCCAATCTTCCTCAAACAAAAAAAGAGGAAGATCGACCACAGATGTTAGCTCAGGGTGAATCTTTCTCACCAAAAAAAGAAAAGAAGCTTTCAGTGTTTCACCATTGAGTATGATGCTAGCTGTGGGACTTCCCTATAAGGCCTTCACTGTGATGCACTAGTTTCCCTCTATTCCTAAGAGTGCCAGTATTTTGTTAAATCGGTAACCACTTCTCTAGAGCTTTCCTTCACCATGATATTTAACCCATAGACCCGGAAGTAAACGTCCTTCTCAGGGCGAGAAATCCTTTGATTGAAAACGCTTCAATGACTAAGCTTATGAAGACAGTGCAGGGCCATCCTCATTCCCTAACAACTTATTTGGCAACAAGTACATGTCTTCACTACTTACGTACAGTTCCACTGGCCCCAGAGATGGACAGAGTTGGCTAGCCTGCCTTCTCCAACATACACGGAAGTGTATATAGGAAATAGGACCTGATATTTTTAGAGTCAAAGAAAGTTCTAGGAAAAGAGGCAACTAAAGTTCCGGAGAGAAAAATTCCACTTGATTATGAGGATGCTGGACATGTGGTCTGAGAAGAGGTTCCTGGTGCTGATAGTACGGAGGGGTCCAGGGGAATTGGTCAGGGGTCATCCTGGGGTGATATGCGGGTCAGAGAGGAGGTGCAGCCCTCGCTTTACAGACTGTCACCTTAATGAATACTTAAAACCTTGTGCACAGGGCCACGGCCATCCTCTTGGTCACCTTCGCACAGCCCACCGTGGGATCTTTGAACTGACTGAGATCTCTGAGGAAGGAGCATAGCCCCAGAGCCCGGCCCCACTCTCACTCAGTCACCTCCTCTGTTTCTCCACAGACCCAGTGGCACAGCCCTCCATCGAAGCCAGCAACACCAAAGTCACAGAATATAAGGACTCCGTAGTCCTGACCTGCCTCACAAATGACACTGAGATCTCCATCCAGTGGTTCTTCAGTAACCAGAGTCTCTGGCTCACAGAGCGGGTGAAGCTGTCCCAGGACAACAGCACCCTCACCATAGACCCCGTCAGGAGAGAGGATGCCGGGGATTATCAGTGTGAGGTCTCCAACCTGGTCAGTTCCAGCAAAAGTGACATCCTCACACTGTATGTGAATGGTAAGTGACCACTTGCCCCATCCTACATCTTCCTGGGGAGGTGACTCTACCACTGTTGCGCAAAATGGATAGAACTCACAGGAGGCAGAATATCAACTAAGAGACCATTCCAGTCAACTGAATGGGAAACTGTTTAAGAGGTCCGTCTCTGAATCAAATATACTAAGTTTCTTATCCTGAGTCTGGCATTTGCTGTGCGACCTGCACAAGATTCTTTTTTTTCTGTTACCTTTTAATCATAAAATATTTTGTGCTAAATTATTCATAAGATTTACCATTTTAACCATCTTGAACAGCTCCGTGGCATTAAACACATGCATATTGTTGTGCTGTCATTACCACTATCCATCTAGAAATTTCCATCTTACTATACTAAAACTCTGTACCCATTAAACAATAACTCCCCACTTCCCCACCGCAGTCCCTAGCAACCATCATTCTACTTTTTGTCTCTATGAATTTGACTATTCTAGGTACTCTGTATAAGTGGAATCATACAGTATTTGTCCTTTCATGTCTGGCTTATTTCACTTAGCATAATGTCATCAATGTTCCATCCATGTTGTAGCATATATCAGAATTTCATTCCTTTCTAAGGCTGAATTACCTCCCTTGAATGTATATATCACATTTTACTTATCATTCATCAGTCGATGAACTTTTCGGTTCTTTCCATCTTTTGGCTATTGTGAGTAATGCTGCTATGACCACGGGTGTTCAAATCCCTACTTTCAATTCGTTTCCATATTTACCAGAAGTGGAATTGCTGGAGCAAATGGCAATTCTTTTTTCAATTTTTGAATGAACTGCCATACCATTTTCCACAGTCACTGCACCATTTTACATTGCCACTAGCAATGCACAGAAGTTCCAATTTTCCACATCCTTGCCAACACTTGTTGTATTCTTTTGGGGGTTTTTAAACAATAGCCGTCCTAATGGGTGTGAGGTGGAATCTCACTGTGGTTTTGATTTGCATTTCCCTAATGATTAGTGATATGGAGCATCTTTTCATGTGCTTATTGGCCATTTGTATATCCTCTTTAGAGAAATGTCTATTCAGTTCCTCTGATCATTTTTAAATTGGGCCCTTTTTGTTGTTTTGTTGAGTTCTAATGGTTCTTAATACATTTGGATATCAATTCTTTGTCACATACATGATTTGCAAATTATTTCTCCCATTCTGTGGGTTGTCTTTTTGTTTTCTTGAAAATGTTCTTTGCTCCACAAAAGTTTTTAATTTTGATAAGGTCCAATTTATCTATTTTTTCTTTGTTGTCTGTGCTTTTGGTTTCTTATCCGAGAAATCACTGCCAAATCAAATGTCATGAAGCTTGCACTCTGTGTTTTCTTCTAAGAGTTTTATAGTTTTAGCTCTCACATTTAGATCTTTGATCCATTGTGAGTTAATTTTTTGTATATGGTGTTAGATACGAGTTCAACCTCATTCTTTTGCATGGATATACAGTTTTCCCAATACCATTAGTTTTAAACACTGTCCTTTCCCCCATTGAATGGTCTCATACCCTTGTCAAAAAACGTCTGACCATATTTGCAAGGATTTATTTCTGGGTTTTCTATTCCATCGGTCTGTATGTCTGTCTTTATGCTAGCACCACACTGTTTTGATTATTGTAGCTTTGTAGTAATTTTTGAAGTCAGGAAGTGTGAGTCCTCCAACTTGTTCTTCTTTTCCAGATTGTTTTGGCTATTTGGGGTCTCTTGAAATTCCACATGAATTTCAGGATGGATTTTTCTATTTCTGCAAAAAAAAGGTCATTGGCATTGTGATATGGATTGCACTGAATGTGTAGATCACTTTGGGTAGTGTTTTCATCTTAACAATATCAAGTCTTCCAATACACAAATATGGAATGCCTTTCCATTTATTTATACCTTCTTTAATTGCTTTCAGCAGTGTTTTTGTAGTTTTTCAGTGTGTAAGTCTTTCACCTCCCTGGTTAAGTTAATTCCTGGGTATTTATTCTTTTTGATGCTATTGTAAATAAAATTTTCTTAATTTCCTTTTCAAATTGTTCATTGTTCTTGTATAGAAACACAACTGATTTTTACATGTTGACTGAGTATCCTGTAGCTTTGCTGAATTCGTTTATTAGTTCTAACAGTTTTTTGTGGGATCTTTAGGGTTTTCTACATATAAGATCATATCATCTGCAAACAGAGATAATTTTACTTCTCCTTTCCAATTTGGATGACTTTTATTTCTTTTTCTTGCCTAATTATTGGCTAGAACTTCCAATATATTTTGAACAGAAGTGACAAAAGGAGGCATCCATGACTTGCTCCTGATCTTGGAGCAAAAACTTAAAGTCTTTCACCATTGAGTATGTTAGCTGTGGGTTTTTTATACACGGCTTGTCTTATGTTGACTTAGCTTCCTTCTATTCCTAGTTTGGGTGTTTTTACCATGAAAGAATGTTGAATTTTATCAAATGCTTTTACTGATTCAATCTCCTTACTAATTATAGGTCTATTCATATTTTCTATTTCTTTATGATTCTATCTTTGTAGGTATTGAGTTTCATAGAATTTGTCCATTTAACTACGTTATCCAACTTTGTTGGCATGCAATTATTCATAGTACTTTTAAAATTCTTATTTTTCTGTAGAATTGGTAGTCATATCCCCACTTTCATTACTGTTTTTAGTAATTTGAATCTTCTCTCTTTTTTTCTCAGTCAATCTAATTATAACATTGTCAATTTTGTTCATCGTTTTGAAAAACCAACTTTAGGTTTCATTGATTTTCTATATTGTTCTTCCATTGTCTACTTTATTTATCTCCACTCTAATCTTTATTGCTTCCTTCTTTCAGCTGGCTTTCAGCTTAGTTTGTTCTTCTCTTCTAATTCCTTAAGTTGTAAAGTTACGTTGTTGATTGGAGATCTTTCTTCTTTTTTAATGTAAGCATTTACAATTATAAACTTCTTGCACAAGACTCTTAACTTTTCTGAGCCTCAGGGCTCAACTGAAAATTGCAGTAAGAGCACAGTCAGCCCTCCGTATCCACATGTTCTGGATCCACAGATTCAACCAACCAGGGATCGAAAGGCCTACTATGGTTGCGTCTATACCAAACATGTGCAGACTTTTATTTCTTGTCATTATTCCCTAAACAATATGGTATAAGAACTATATACATAACATTTACGTTGTATGAGGTATTATAAGTAATCTAGAGGTGATTTAAAGTATACAGGAGGATGTGTGTAGGTTATATGCAAATACTACACCATTTTATATAAGGAATTTGAGCATCCACAGATTTTGGTATCTGCCGGGACGGGGGGCGGGGATGGGAGTTCTAGAACCAGTTCCCCATGGACACTGAGGGATTATTGTACCTGTTCCATGGTATTGTTTTAAAGATTTAATGTAATTTTCAATTGAACCTTTAGCAAAATGCCACAGTCAGAGGAAATGTTGCATAAGTGTTAGCTTCTATTCTATTATCATTAGCCTTTACGAAATCAGGAAGCCCTAGAGGCAAGGACTACATGACTCTGGATCCACCTTTTACTAGAAATGTGACTTTAGGCAAGTTTTTTCACCACTTTAAGCCTCAATTTTTCATTTCTAAAATGGAAATAATGTCTATCTGACAGCTTTATTACATGGATCAAATGAGATATATGTAAATTATAGAACATAGAGCCTGGCACAGTACCTCATAATAATTGCTAACATGAGCAATTATCAGTCTTGAGTTGACAGGTGAGGGCAACAGAAACAAAAAAGAAGAAACAGATGCAAAAGGAAATATATATTGTTGGGATGGGAGGTATAACACAGAAAATCACTGGGAACATGGTTACTGATTAAATATACGAGAGAAAAAAAAAAGGAGTTGAGTGCACAGTTTCCTGTCTGGTTTGTTAGTTTTCATCCTGAATCACAGCCAAGATGGGATTAGACATACAAGACATTTACTGGGGAAAATGCCTGTGAGGGAAATGGGGCAGGGGTGGCAGGAGCCCGGGAGATTCCTCCGACCATGATGCATGATCCCTGTGAAGGAGAAAGAGAAGGAAGGGAGCTTTAGTTTGCAGTGCAGTTCTAAGAGATTGTCTATAAGGCTGAGAGGGAGTCCTTGAGCTAACGTCACCCATCAGAGGAAAATCATTTCTCGCAGAATTGAGATTGCTTTCATATCCCTGCTGGGAGCCTGTGGGAAGTGTGGTCTCTGTGCAGTGAATGGTGATGGTGAATGGACATGAGGAATTCAGAGTGCACTAGCCCAGGCCTTCTGTCAATTAACTCCCCACCACAAGAGACCTGAGAGGCACATCTTCATGGCTGCCACACCTGGTACACAGAAAAAGATGCAACCATGAAAACGTGGGAAGTTATAACATACAAAAAGAGCCATCAGCCTTTCTCACATTTCCAGAGCCTTCAAAAACACCTGAGTGCAGAAAGGCCAGGGTGAGACTGAGGCAAGTCCGACTACCGACTGAGAAATATAGTGGGAGAAAAAATTTATAAAGATATAGTCAGCTAATCACCTCACAGCAATCTGCCCACAGAAAACTTATTCCTTGAAAGAACCAGTAGAGACTACGCCATGTTGAGAGCTGTTTCCCAGGGCACCCCCACTGTAAAATAATATCACCTTCACTCATTCTTCTCTTTTCTTTCCATGACAGAACCAAATTCTGCTGGCCTCTCAGCTGGGGCTGTTGACAGCATCGTGGTTGGAGTCCTGGCTGGGGCAGCTCTGATAGCACCGGTGTCCTTTCTCTACAGCTGAAAGACTGGAGGGTATGATCGCCTTTCTTAGTGTTTCTCTTCTCCAAGGTGAACTGCTATGCTTGGGGGAGGGAAGGAGCCTTCAACTCCATCTCTGGGCCTGGATCTGCTCCTCCTCCTTCCTAAACCCTGCTTCTCAGCACTAATTCCCTCAGGTCTCTTCTGCCCTGGTCTTTATGCTTCCTATACCCCACTATCTGTTGGACATGGTTATTCCCATCCCCATCTGGTTTAGAGGGGACAGATCTAATTATGTTACTCTGCCCTCCTTTGCTTGGAAGCGAAGGTCCAAGAAGGAAACAAAGTGAGGAAATGAAAGGAGGGACAGGAGAAAGCGAGTCATGTGCTCTGTCGACCATAGCAGGAGTGAGGGATAAGACAGAAAGAGAACCTAAGAAAAAGCAGAAACACCAAAGGCCTCTTGAGCAATAAATAAAGTGAGAAAAAAAAACAGCATCTACCTACAAAAGGGGAAAGGTGTCAGGGTAGAAGTAGGCTCAGGAGCAGTTGATAAAGAATGGACCTAGTGCACATCCAGCAAACAGGAAAGGAGTAAACACTAGAAGGAATCGTGGGTAGACTGAGGATGGAGGCCCTCAGAGGAAAGGCAGTACCCACTATGGTATAAATGAACACTGAGGAGCCCTGAGGAATTATCTGCTGACAGTGTCCTTCCTCGTTCAAGGAGCAAAGATCCTATGCTCGGGAATAGCAGTCACACTGTCTGATATTTATTTAGGGCAAGTGACCAGCGTGTTCTCACAGAGCACAAACCTTCAGCCTCCAACCACAGTAAGTAAAGTCCCTCACCCAGTGACAGCTGGTGTGTTCCACCACGTGCCCTGCCCTAGCAGGACATCCTGGATTCCCAACCACACCCTACCTTCTGAATTTTTAGAGGGGATCTCCACTTCCCAACCGTAAGTTGACATAGGTCCTCGCACCCTTCTTAGCCACAAAGGATTCCCCTGGGATATAGCCCCAGGAATGATGCTCACACTGCCTGGGCCAGACAGGCCTGAGTAAGATGGACATGTTTCCAGGAGCCATTTCCTCAGCCTCCTCCTTCCCCCAACCCTCTGCTTCTTTACGAATGTGGGCATTCTCTTTGGGTGAGACTTTCCCTGTTTTGTGGTGCTCTGGGTGCTGTGGGCCTCAATACTCTGCCTGGCCACTGAAACCTGTTGCTGAGAAACACATCAGAGATAAAAATCAAGGCCTTTTGACCAGGAAAGTCTTCAGAAGTGGACGAGGTCTCCTGTGGCTCTATTCCTGCCCCTCCTCTGGTACTAATGCCCTGGGTCTGGACCACACGCTCTGAGGATAGCCAATTCCTTAAGTGATCATGGACCATCTCCACACTCCACCCTCCCACTACCGGCCACCTTCTTTAGCCAGAAATCACAACAGCTTAGGAGCACCATCGTTCTAAGGCCATAAGTCAGCTGTGTATTTCCGTGGGTTGGTAACTCTTCTTTTGCTTCCCCAGGTCAGGGCCACTCTGACAACTCCCCTAACAAGGTAAGCACAGCCAGTTTCACTGGTTCACTTTCTCATGGAAAGATCTCTGTGTAGAAGGGGTTACTCTTGAAGACATCACTGTGAGACGAGGTTTGGGTCTAAGTTCCTCAGTGCAGCAGCAAAGAAGTGTTTGTAAATGACCCCCATGAGTCTACCTCATTGCAAGCATGTGGACTTTGGAATTATCCCCATCCTGTGTTTGAATCATGGCTGAGACTCTTAGTAGCTCTTTGACCTTAGACAACTAGCTTACTCTTTCTGATCCTCAGCTTTATCATCTGTAAAATGGGCATGCTGCCTACTTCAAAGTGAAGTTGAAGGAATCACGTGAGATACAAATGTAAAGCACCCAGCACAGTGCCCAACACATAGAAGGCCTCGATCATTCCCCCTCCTCTACCTTCAGTCTGACTCTGCTCTTACTGTCAAAGGATAATTTCCATTCTAATGGATCTGAGGTCTTAGTTCCTTTACTTTGTAATAATTTCACCAAGTTTTTCTCATCTTAACCTTTCAATAGCATACAGATATATACGGAAAAGTACTTAAATCATAAGTATATTTTAACAATGTACGAATTTTCCCGAGTTAAACATACCCATGTAAGCAGCACCAACATCAAGAAACAAAACATGTCATCCTGCCCCCAAAAAACCCTCCAGTTACTTGCCTCCAAAGAGTACCCACTATCCTGACTACCAATGCACTAGATTAGTTTTGCCTCTTTATGCTCCTACATAAATGAAAGACACAGTATATCCTTATATGTGTCTGGCTTCTTTCCTTCAAACTTGTTTTGTGAGATTCATTCATATTGTTGTATGCATTTGTAGTTGGTTTATTCTTGTTGCTGTATCATCGTATTCCGTTGTACGAATACCATAATCTCTCTCTTCCAGTGATCATTCACAGGGTGTTAGCAAGCAGAGATAATGGGTGATAAAAGCCCTTCTCCAAAGCTAAAAGTTTCAAAGTGGTGATAGCACGTGGTACTGAATCACACTAGACCAGGTGAGGGCCTGACCTGTGACACTGATTTAACTGACCGCTGCTCCTGCCTTTCAGGTCGATGAAGTTGCATATTCTTCCCTGAACTTCAATTCCAGGAATCAAAGAAACTAACTTCAGCCTCCCCATCCTCATCAGCCACAGAAGTAGTTTACTGAGATGTAAAAAAGAAGTAACGCAACCTGCCAGGCTCGCTGCACTGCTGACTTATTCCAAGCTTCTCATCCCCATCACTAGAAGGATCCCTTTTCCCTCAGGGAAAAGAGGAAGAAGTCTCTTTTCCTCCCTTTAATTCCCAAATGAGGCATCTCCAGGCTGCCCAGTCACAGCCCCTCCCTTCAGTGTCAATACATGAAAAGGTACATCTGGGAGTCTGTAGGAAACCCAACCTTCCTAGTCTTTGAAATTTGGCAAAGCAGACCCTCAGAGAGTTGCCAGAACCTCCCGCACCTCCCCTTCTCCTGACTGAGACTTGTTTTAAACTTACCTATTCAGAGCACAGTCACCTTCCCACCCCAGTCCTGTCCTATCCCAGTCTAGCTTGAATTTCCATAAGCTTGAGAGGTATGTCCTTATCCACTGAAATGCATGTGCCAGAAAAGAACAAAGAAAAAGTAAAAGTAAAAGCTTCTCAGTCAATCCAAAGCCCAGGGTGAACCCACCAGACACAGGAAAACAAATATAGAACCAATCTGAACTGGGAAATTCTACAGCTTTATGCATTGTTAGGGTGTCTACCTGTAGGACCAGGGCCTAAGAACCTTGCTGCTTAGGGGGAATACCACCTAAGCCCTTTGGCAAGCCTGTCTTCAGAGAACCCACTAGAAGCAACTAGGAAAACTATTTGCCAAGGTCCATAGGCGACTCCTAATGGAAAATGCACGCACATTTTAATCAATTTATGGGCTTTATTCAAGTAAATGCCCACAGAAGAGGGGTTGCAGCTTTAGGGAACAGTCAGCTGTTAACAGAGACAATTTGCTGGGAATTTGGGAAACGAATCAGAGAGCTACCCTTCAGAGATAATTTAAATAATTGTTAAAGAATGCACAATTTGGGAAATTGGGTTTTCTCTGAGACATTCTGCCATTTTAATTTTTGTAACTGCTTATTTATGTGAAAGGGGTTATTTTTACTTATCTTAGCTGTGTAAGCCAATCTGACTGCCTTAGGTGAAAGAAGCCACCAAAATCCCTCAAGTCCCCTTGGCCAGGAGCTCCTCAAGTCTTCTATGTCAGGGGCTCCAAATAGAAAACAAGATGCCGTTTTCCTCCTTCCTGGCTGGAAATGGATCTAACTCAGTTTCCAAGCGTCTCGGGCCAATCACCAGCCACCGTTCTATCCCATGTGTCTGCCTGTGCATGTTCTGTCTGTCTGCCCCACTCACTTTCTCAGGAAAGCTGGGCCCCTGCTAAGATGCATTTGGTCCTTGAGAAGTGGGAGCGCCCTGAGGGGAACATTATCACTCATGCCCTTGGCATTGTTTACAACCCAGAAAACTGCACTGGTGCTGATACTCCTTAGGACGCAAGGGGAATATTATAACTGGGCCCTAGGATTCTTGAACAGGCTCTGAAATTTGTTTTCTCTCATGGGGTCTCTGAGTCTTAGGATAAAAGGAAGGGCAGGAGAAGGAGAGACAAATGTACTTCCCACCCAGCCTTCTACGCAGATGGAATCTCTTTGGGGCTTTTGAGAGAAAGGTTTTATTCAATCCTGATTACTTGATCTCATGCTGTGTCTGAGAGGCCCCCTCAAAGAGGGTTACCTAGGAGTTCTCTGTACTCAGGTATCTCTTTCAGGGTTTTCTAACCCTGACACAGACTGTATATACCTCCCCCTCATCCACGCTATTCTGTGTTATTTAATTTTGCTTGGCTAAGGCTGCTTAGGAATTATTTGTAAAATATGCTCTATACTTACAATAAAAATTATATATCAGACATCAACATGCTGCCTCACAGTTGAAACTACTTTACACAATGTCTTCTTTACAGGCAGAAGAAAGAGAAATCACTGAACTGGCTAACAGAGTAAGCCTATTTCTAAGTCTACAGGTATTTCATCTAGTGATTAGAGAATTAGCTAAATTCATTTGCACACCTGTTAACAAAGTCGGTCTGTCTAGAGTCGACAGGCCAAAGCTCCAAACTGCCTGAAAGAAAATGCCTATTTTCCTCCCAGAAAGATGATTTCATGAGGAAGATTTCAACCAGCCTCTTTCTGAGGGACAAGTAACCCTTCCCACACAGGTCTCTTCAGTGAATCAAATGCAGCAATACAGCTTTCACGCACAAGAGTCTCCACGGGTTCAGTCACATAGAAATCTCTCCAGCACCTTCTATCTTCCTTGTCCCCAGTTCTTTCAGAGGGTCAGATCTCTTCTGGCCTGAAAAACCATCATTAATTAATTCCACTAAGTATTAACCTATTATCTCATCTCCTTCACTTCCAAACAATTGAAACATGTGTGCTGTCTTTCCCCTTCCTCATCACCTCATTTCTCCAGGGCCTCTGCTGTAGTGCCTCCAGACGCAAGACTGCTGGAAGCAGCATAAAATCAGTATCCATCTCTTGGCCAAATTCCAAGATATTTTCACCATCCTCACATTGTTCACTTTTACAACATCTAAGACCACAGACAACTTTTTCCTTCTTGGACACTCTCCTCCTCCCATCCACAGCCGATGCACTGCACCCCCACACCAGATTTAGTACTCAGACCCTGCTTGTCTCCCTCCACCACCCTCTTTCCACAGCTCAGTGACCTCTCTGCAGATGCCTCCTACATCTCTATCTCTACACCCGCTCCTTCTCAGAACTCATGATACATCCAAATACCTTCAGCCCTTGCTCTTTTGTTTCCCACACTCAATGTGTCATCAAAACCTGTTGATTCTTGTTTAATATCTTCACTTGTGTTGTTCTCTCCATTCCCGTAAACCTTAATAACCCAGGCCCTCAACAACTCGGCTGCTGGAAGTACAGCTTGACTTCTTGTCTCTGGTCTCTCTACTGAAGCTTCCTTGCATACTACTGCCTCATTACCTTCCTAAAATGTGGTTCACTCTCCTACTCAAGAATCTATATTGGTCTACCCTGGCCTACCAGATAAGTTCAAATTTCTTTCTCTTTAGGAACATTTCTTACTTTCTTTACTACTATTCTCTAGTGTAATTTTTCCATTCTAATTAGATCTGTTTCTTTACCCATCCCTGCCCCTCCACCCCATATAAACATATAATTCCTAGTCCCAAGGACATGCCTGAAAACAAACACCAAACAGGGCAATGTTCTCCGTGTTCTCTCGCAGGGGAGTTACCTACGCCAGTCATCATGAGCAACAACTCCGACCCCAGGGAGAACAAAGACCCTGTAGCATTAACGTGTGAACCTGAGACTCAGGACACAACCTACCCATGATTGAGAATCTTTTCCTGATGATTAGTTCCTGTATTCATGAAATCCTATGGAGCACCTACTGTGCTATAAGGCTCAGTGGTAGACTCCATTAAAGATACAGAAATGAGACAGGCAAAGTCCCTATGCCAGGGAACATAAAGCCTAAGACAGGAGATGAGACATGAAAAGTTACTATAATACAAAGATAGAAATGGATAAATGCCACAAGAGAAGACAGAGAAATCCAATGAGAAATATGGCTACACTTAGAATGACTGGGAAAATTTTAAAAACAACCGATACTCAGGCCTCACCCACAGATCCTGATTTCTTGGTGTGGGGTGGAACCCACGCAATGGCAGTTTTTTAAAGCTTCCCAGATAAATTTAACGTGTAGCCAGGATGGAGAACCCCTGCTATAATAGGTACAACTTGAGCCTAAAGGCAGTGGTTTTTAGCTAAAAGTATGATTCAGAATTACCTAGAGAACTTTTTCAACATAGATGATAAGTCTATAAACCATCCCTGAAGAAGCTGGTACAGTATGTCTGGAGTGAGACTTGGGCTTGTGTAGTTTTAAAAATTCCCAGGTGATTCTCACATATATTTTATGTTAGAAAACACTGACCTAAAATAGGTAGTATTGAAAAACTGGGGAGTTGGAGAACATTCTGTGAGATGCCCATGAGAAGAATAATCTATTCGGCAAGGCACAGAGAAGTACTCAAAAAGAAATTATTGGAAAAGAGCTAAACTTTAAAATACCAAGTGTTGTGAGGATGAGAAACAACTGGTATTCTTACATATTGCTGGGGGACATATAATGGCACAACTTGCCGTTTGGAAAAGAGCTTGGCATTGTCATATAAAGTTAAATATACTTATACAGTGCGGCAATCCCACTCCTAGGTATTTACCCAAGAGAAATGAAAACAGATATCCACACAAAGAGTTACATACGAATGTTCACAGTAACATTATTCACAGTAGCCAAAAAGGGGAAACAACCCAAATATCCCTCAATGTGTGAAGGGATAAACAGATTGCGGAATATCCATACAATGGAATGCTAATTAGCAATAAAAAGGGCACAAACATAGGCTAAAACAACATAAGATTAATCCCCAAAACACTATGCTGTGCACAGAAGGCAGACACAACGAGCATGTATGATATGATGCCATTTAAAGGAAGTTCAGGAACAGGCAACAGTAATTAATGGTGTTAGAACTCACCATAGGGGTGGAATTAACAACAAAGGTGCACAAGGGAGCATTTTGGGTTTGTGGAAATGTTCTACATCTCAATGCGGGTGGTGATTACATGGGTGTATACATGTACCAAAAACCAAATTGTACACTTGAGATCTGTATGCATTTCAGTGTATTTTAATTTTATCTCAATTTTTAAAAATAAAATAAACCAACAGCTAATTCAATCTATCAGGTACAAAATATCCATTTATTAGCTCAGAGAATGCAGTTTCTTGACGTTATAAGACTGAGGTCTACATTTGTCCTCTTAGGGACCACTCTCAGCTACTAGATGCTATTCTCAGGTCCTGGTCACAAGGCCCCTTCCATCTCAGCAATGGAGAACATCCCTTAAATCAAATCCCTTTCACACTTCTAATATCTCCGATTTCCGTTCTGAAACCAGCTGGAAAAAATGCCTGCTTTTAAATGACCTGTGTGATTAGATTAATCCCACTTAAATAATTTCTCTTTTTGTTAAACTCAAAGTCAACTGCTTAGTAACCCTAGTTACATCTGCAAAATCCCTTTTGCTACATAATGTAACATAATCACAGGCATGATATCTCACCATATTCACAGTCCTGAATTAGGGGTAAATTTGGGGTACCATTTTAGAACTCTGCCTACCACAGCACCATATGAGAGCTGTTCACGCTCTCTGGGAGCTCCTCCAGGGCCCTGTTCTGAAGAAACAGCAAAAAAGCCAAACAGGCTCAGTCCGAACTCAAAGAGAGATAACAAGAGATTAAGGACAAAAATCAGAAACAAGAAAGCAAAGGCCCATGTCCTTCTCGCCTGTGAATGTCTGACTCAAAGATACACTCATTGCCCTCAAACCTTTAGTGATGTTCTCAGGCACTGACGGTAGCTAGCGTCTCAGTTAATCCCTAACTCAAGTTGTCAGAAACCCAAAGCCATCCCAAGAGACCAAGCACAAATGACAGGCTACATAATCCAACCAGGACAGTTTATAGATTCCTGAAGATTCATTCCTTCAACACACATTTACTAGGCATTTACTATATGTCAAGCATTAAGCCAGGTACAGAAGAGAATATGAAGATTAAAAACTAAAGAACTTATTTGGGTCTTTATTCAAACAACACTGTGCAAAGAAAAGTGGGGGTGGGGGGAACAAAGGAAGATATAATAGAATATAGAAAAATGGGAAGGGAAGGGGAAACATTATGAGATAATTACAGAAATTTGAACATCAAATATTTTATGATATTGAGGAAGTATTAATTTTTAGTGTGATAATGGTATTGTGGTTATATTTTTTAAAGATCCCTGATATTTTAGTAATACAACTGAAATATTTACGGATGAAATGATTTGATATCTGGGATTTGCTTCAAAATACTCCAGGTTTGGAGAGGGGAGCATAGATAAAACAAGATTGGCCATGAAATAATTGCTGAAGCTGCAGGATGAGTACATGTAGATTCATTATATCATTAGCTTAACTTTGGCACGTATTTGAAATTTTTCAGGAAAAGAAAAGTCCTTGCTCTACAGAAGCTTCTAACACGAGGAGTCAGATATTCCAACAAATAGAATCCTAGGGAGTTAAACAAAATAAACACAAAGCACAAAGCGCTGCTCAAGCTCCTAGGACAGTGACTGCCCCGGGGTAGGCAGAAGGAGTCAGAGAAGATGTCACAGGAGCCTCCCCCTTGACCAGCTTCTTGAAGGAAGAGTGCCCCAGGCACAAGGGCAGCCCAGAGGTACAAAGGCACACAGATGGGCAGTGGCCGAGCTTCCGCACACTCTCTGGATGACTTGAGAGAGGCCATGTTACCTAAGAGCACCTGTTCCAGAGCCAGACCACCTGCGCTGGAGTTCCTGTTCCTGAATCCCCACTGTGAGACCTCAGGCTAGCTATTTGCAATGTCTCTGGGCCTCAGATTCTTTACCTATAAAATGTGGATTATAACAATACAAGCTTCACAGGGTGTTGTCAGGAGTCAATGAATCAATCCGGATGTAAAACACCTAGAAGACAGTGGGTGAGCAATAAATGTTAGCTGTTAGTAGTGGCAGCAGTATCCCAGCCCACAATACCACACATTTTGAAAATCACATCTAATTCCTATTTGTCGCTTATCCTCTCTTTGTTAGACTGTAAACCTGTAAAATAGGGACTGTGTGTTATCTCTATATCCTCAGAACCCAGCCTAAGGCCACGCGCACAATAGGCACTGATCAGGCATCTCTTCTTTCAGGGAGGTGGGGACAGACCAGCAGAAGCTTCTGCCTAGCCCCTCACGATTCCCCTATGGATTATACCCTCAATTCCTACAATTCTTTGGCTTCCTTTAACTTCCTTCCCTGTTCCCACTTCCTCTCTTACTCTGCTCCAGAGATGTGCATTCACCAATGGTGCTCTCCAGCCCCTTCCCTGGCAGGTGTTCCAATGTCTCCTTTCTCTCTCTCCCCACAGCTGTATTATCTAAACAGCCTCTGTATCACTTATTCTGAGATTAACAAAGGGTGAAGGGAGGCTGAATTTCTAGACTATTGGCCTCACACCTATTTGTGAGAGCTAGAATCCTCTGGAAATGAGAATAGCAGATAAGATGGTAGCTGGAACATAAAGCCTTCAAACACAGCCCCATCTTTGAGGAAATCCTATAGACACATTTGTACTGTCAGCTAACATCTCACTGGGGTTTGGGGGGTTCATAAACTGCTGGAGAGGAGAGGGAGGCATGATGGGAAGGGAGCCCAGCTTCATGTTAGTTTATTTTTTGGTGAGGAAGTTGGCCCTCAGCTAATATCCATTGCCTCTTTTTGCTGAGGAAGATTAGCCCTGAGCTAACATCTGTGCCCATCTTCCTCAATTTTGTATGTGGGATGCCGCCACAGCATAGCTTGATGAGCAGTGCATAGGTCCATGCCCGGGATCCAAACCTGTGAACCCCAGGCCACCAAAGTAGAGCACATGAACCTAACCACTATGCCACCGGGCTGGCCCCGATGTTAATTTTTGCTTTACAAACTTCAGGGTTTCTTTTTCCCACCACTGGTAAACATCCTCATTTTCCCCTTAGAGCAGAGACTCAGAGAAGAAGAGAATAAGAAGATCCAGAGCCTGAGAACTGACAAGATATAAGACTACAGATGGCTAGACTCTAAAGATGAAGTAGGAAGGTAAGATACAGGTCTCTCCTGAATCACAACCCTCTGTACAAAGTGCCCTCTGCCCTGAGCAGTGATGTGGGGCTGGAACATCATCCTGCTCTCCTCAAGAGTAGGAAAGGCTGGTAGAACATTAACTACCCTGGAAGAGAAGGAAATGGAGCCCTCTGAAGTACCTCTGCCTACCCATTCTCCCCTAGTTTCCTCTGACAGGAGGACAATTCAAGGCTATGTCCCCAGCCCTACAATTTGATGGTTCTTTTCTGTAAAAAAAAAAAAAAAAAAAAAAAACGTGGGGGAGGAGATCACAAACCTGAAATGGTCCACAGGAGAGAACACACTAAAAAGAGCAGCTTAAGCACGCTTTGTTTAAAGTCCAAGTCCTTGAGCGTGCCGATCTCCTTCACTGCTGGGCTCTCCATGACCACCAGCCTTGCCCCATACTTGGAGCCCCATCTGAACCCAGAACTCTCCTTGACTGGGGACTTAGTGCAAGAAACAAAGAGGGGAACTGGGAACAGGAAGACCAATAAATACAAGCACAGTGGCAGGCTCCCTGTAATACTAAGTGTGACGATAACAAAGTGAAACTGGTCTTCTTGTAGAGCTCAGACTGGTTTTGAGAGCAACCCTAAATGGTAAATGACCAAAATATTTTGAGTAATGACAGAACTTTTGGAATAAATGTAAAGCCATCCAGGACAACTACGTTTTAGGTGCCCATATTTACCTGGATATGATATACTTGTAAAAGGAATCCTGTAACTCATGTGAGTCTCATAACTTTATTGTCCTAACTTACATAGGACCGAGGAACAGTTTGATACAACAGGAGTTTGAGCAGGAAAAAAACAGGAGTGTATATGGTGGCAGAGATGTGTGGAGAAGAGAAACAAGAGCCAAAGAGAAGAGTAATAAAAGGAACAATAGTGGTTACCAGAGGGGAAGGGCGGAGGGAGGAGGGCGAAAGGGATAATTCGTCACATGTGTGGGGTGATGGGTTGTAATTAGTATTTGGATGGTGAACGTGATGTAATCTATGCAGAAATAGAAGTATAATGATGTACACTTGAAATTTATACAATGTTATAAACCAATGTTACTGCAACAAACAAAAGATTAAAAATAAAAATAAAATTTTAAAAAAAAGGAACAATAAACCCCTATCATAAACACAGAGATGGAAGCACTGAGTTAATTGTGACTCAAATCAGCGAACAGGCCAACTCCCACAATTAAAGCTTTCCTGAGTAACTCTGTGGTCAGCCAGCTCTGTACGGTCCAGGAGAGGGGTGGAGCAGGGATGGAAATGGGCAGAAATAGACACTAAATTCTCCCGCTTCCATTTAAACCAAAAGAGGGCTTTATTATCCTACACAGGAGAATTAGATTTTACACATTTGTTGGCTACTTTACGTTAGAGAAATATGATTAATGTCAATTCTTCAAAGAACCAGCAGTACAACTTGCCTACCATTAATTAGCAAATTAAAGACCAAGAGCTATTGGTGCTTATCTGTTTGTGAGCTTATTCTCTAAAGCAACCTCTGTACTTAAGAATCCTAAGGCCTCCATACGACCCAGCAATTCCACTCCCAGGTATATACCCAAGAGAAATGAAAACATATATCCACACAAGAACTTGTACTGATACATGATACAACATGGACGAATCTTAAAAACGTTATACTAAGTGAAAGAAGCTAGTCACAAAGACCACATATTTTATGATTCCATTTATATAAAATATCTAGAATAGGCAATTTCGCAGACACAAAAAAGTAGACTAGTGGCTTCCAGGGGATGGAGGGAGGAGATGCAGGGAAGGGACTGAAACGAAGAGCAATTGCTAATGGGTATGGGGTTTCTTGTTGGGGTGACGTAAATGATCTAAAATTAATTGTGGTGATGGTTGCACAATTCTGTGAATAGACTAAAAACCATTGATTTTTACACTTTAAATGGATGAATTGTATGGTATATGAATTATAGCTCAATAAAGCTCTTTTAAAAAAAGAATCTTAAAGCCTGGATAATGGCTATGTCAGCTGGCTGGAGTTCAGATTTAGCTGTCCTATCCCATAAGCCCATTAAGACCCATAGCTGGCTTGTAAAATCGCAATAATCTGAACGTTTGCTTTAATTTCTTTTTAAAACCAACATCAAGGGTTTGACCTAATTTCTGCTCTCTCCCTACCAGCGCTTTACCACTCGTTCAATTGGTTTAATGAGAAATGTGTCCAAAGGAACTATGACAAATCATTCATTAATATTAGAAATATTTACTGAGCATCTATTATGTGACAGGTACTTTTCTCGGCCCCAGGAATTCAACAATGAGACACGGAGGCCCTGCCTACAAGATGCTTACAGTACATTCACCAGGTGGTCTCAGGAGAGCACGGGAAATGCTACAAAAGGGATGAGCACTGGGAACTGCAGGATCATAATCTGGGGTTGTGTGTTAGTGGTGGATTACAGAAGAAGTAACGTTAGACCAATGCCTGAAGGATAACTAAAATTGATAGGAAAACAAAGAGGCATGCCAGGAGTGTTCCGGGCAAACAGAGGAAGTACAAAGTCCCTGACGCTATAGAGAGCAGGGGCATTTAAGGAATTAAAGTAGTTTGGTGACTAGAGCATAAAGTACAAGAACTGGGGTGGGATGAGGGGCAGGTCTGGCACAGGTGAAGCTGGACAAGACAGAGGTCTTTTAAATTTGTAACACGACAAAAAACTTGGGAGCCACGCTGAAGAGACCAAAGTGCATCCTGAGGCCAATAGAGAATGATTAGACTTTAATAATGGAAAAAGATAAATCAGAATTTTGTGTTCTAAGACCACTCTAGCTGCACTGTGGACAGTGAATTAGAGGGGGCATAGAACTACACTGGAGGCAAGGAGGGGAGTCAGAGAGGAGACCATTGCAGTGATCTAGAGAAGGAAATGATGGTGGCCTGAACGAGTAGTGTGAGTAAGGTTGGAAATAGGAGTGGACAGGTTAGAGAGATATTTAGGAGGCAGCATTTTCAAGACTCAGTGACTGACTACACGAAGGGAGGACTCAAGGATGTGGCCAGGATTCTGGCAGAGATCATTGTGGGTATCAGCCACTAAAAAAAATTTTTTTTAAAGGATCTGGTTTGGAGGTAAGACAAGTTCAGTTTTGGACATGTTGCATACTCAAAAGAAGATATCCAATAGACAGAGATATACAACTCAAGAGAGAGTGATTATAACTGAAGCCACAAAGGGCCCGGTGAGTATATATGGAATGGGAAGAGGGCATAGGACAGAATTCTAAACACCCCTGACATTTATGGGATGTGCAGATCAGAGGAGGTGGCCAAACTGAGAAGGAATGGCCAGACTGGTGGGAAGACACAGAGTGAGGGCCATAGCAGCAGCTCCAGAGTGAACAGTGGTCAACAGTCGCAAGTGCCTGTGACATCAGGTAAAACAAGGGTGAGAAGGGTTTATTGTATTTGGGGACGACTTCACCTTTGGAGACCTTGGCAGTTTCAAGTGCACGATGGGAGGAAAAATCAACGCTGCGATGCTGAGGGGTAGATGGGAGATAAAAAGGAGAAAGTGACTAAAAACAACTCTTTTAAGAAGTTTGTCTATTAAAAAGGAAAAGAGTGATACAGTGGAAGTCGGTAAGAGAAATATGGTTCGAAAATGGGATTTTTTTAAATATGAGAAAGATCTAAATATATTTAAATATTAATATAGATGCAGGGAGTTTGTAGTTTCACATTGTAATCCTGATCTTTCCCCTAAATTCCCCCTCCTTTGGGGTAGAGGAATCCTAGAAGGAAGATCTATCTTATCATATACTAGGTGCTAAGTATTTTAAGCCAGAGCAGCTTCCCTGCAGACTTGACTCACCAAAACCCTCTCAAACAAGATGCCTCCAATACCTCATTAAAATCTGCTCTGCTACCAGGTCTTTTCTCTATTTATGGCCACAAATAATGTAAAACTACTGATTTTGTCATCATCTTGAAAACAGTCTATATTCTTCTAAAATGGGCCTTTTAAAACCATAAGTATTTGCTAACTTATAAAGATGCAATGGAGACATGCAAATCATGACTCTTTCTCTTTTCTTATATCAGCAGTAGAATCTCCATTGCTAGCTCTGTGAGAGTGCTTATTTGTAATTGTTTTTAGAGGAGCTGTGGTTTCAGAGCTGGAAAAGGGAAGAATGTGTCAAAGCAGTAAGTGCATAGGAGGTGCTGACCCTAAGACTGGCTCCGGGAAGGCTACCCTGGGCAATTATTCAAAGATATCACCCCTAGCGCCAACCCCGTGGCTTAGCGGTTAAGTGCTCGCGCTCCATTGCTGGCGGCCGGGGTTTGGATCCGGGGCGTGCACCAACACACTGCTTCTCCGGCCATGCTGAGGCCAAGTCCCACATACAGCAACTAGAAGGATGTGCAGCACTGACATACAACTATCCACTGGGGCTTTGCGGGGAAAATAAATAAATAACATCTTTAAAAAAAAAAAGATATCACCCCTACTCTGCCTAAAATTTTCACCCCGCTTTATTAAACTACTTGATATTTCATCCAATTCATTTATCAAATGATTCTGAGAAGGTAAGAGAACTTTCAACTACACATGAATCACTTGAACACTCAGACTGCTTTTCCCCCACCACCTACCTCCAATCTACCACACTGAGTTGGGAGCTTTGATGGGATGAGGTTGGGAAAAGGACTCCAAAGCAAGGAAAACTTGGGCCTTAAGTGAGGAACAGGGTGAGCCTAGGTCAGATATTACAGTGGAGGGCTAATGGAACAGCAAAGTCCTATGTGCCTGAAATCTTGGAAAAGGGAGAAGAGTTCAGATGAAAAGGTATCAGAGGTAAGCACCATTTTTAAAGTGTGTCTCATGTTAATCCAGTTCCAGGAAAGGTAGATAAAACTCTTTTCCTTTCTCTAGAATATTTCTAAAATCCAGACCTTAAGTGTATTAGTCAGGGTTCTCCAGGGAAACAGAACCAATAGGATCGATATATATCTAGATATAGATAAAGAGAGAGCGAGAGAGAGAGAGAGAGAGAGAGGGAGAGAGAGGGAGAGAGATAGATGATGGATAGAGAGAAAGAAAGAGAATTATAAGGAATTGGCTCATGTGATTATAGAGGCTGACAATTCCCAATCTGCAGGGTGAGTCAGAAAGCTAGAGACCCAGGAGGGCCAATGGTGTGGTTCCAGTCCAGAGACCAGCAGGCTCAAGACCCAGAAGAGCCAACCTTTCAGTTCAGTCTGAAGGCAGGAAAAAGCAGATGTCCCAGCTGGAACGCAGGCAGGCAGGAGGAATCCTCTCTTACTCAGAGGAAGGTCAATCTTTTTCTTCTATTCAAGCCTTCAACTGATTGGATGAGGTCCACCCACATGAGGAAGAGCAATCTGTTTTACTCAAGCTACCCATTTAAACGTTAATCTCATCCAAAACCCCCCTCACAAAAACACCCAGAATAAAGTTTGACCAAATATCTGGGCACTCCATGGCCCAATCAAGTTGACACATAAAATTAACCATCACACTAAGTTAATAATGCAGTTCACCCACATGGGTCATTCAACATTTAAAGGCCCTGTACTATGGAATAGGCAGAGCCAAATTACTTATATGTGATAACCCATATACAATCCAGTAGACAGCATTAAGTATCATGAAGGGATCTAAAAGTTGAGACCTTCGGGATAGGAAGAGACTATTATTCCACAGGATTCCAAATAAAGAGTGTGGCATTTCATTCAGCAGGGACTTAAAGGATGGTGAGAATGGCATAAAGGAGGAGGGCATGCCTAACAAAGAAAAGAAACAAAAAGACAAAGAGTCAGGAAAATGTGGTGAGTCATCTCATTCAACTGTGGTTTAAAGTGCAAGAGGAGAAATGAAAGCCATTTGTATAATGCTATGTGGTAACGGAAACCCAGAGCCTCCCAATCTCCCTAACATGACTTTCTAAGAACCTATAACCTTTGGCCCAGAACCTTTCTGAAATTGTTTCAGTTCAACTGCTAAATATTTCTGAGAAGTAACTTACTTCCCATTCTGCTAACTTCTCACATCTCCTAGATTTCCTCTCCATCTCACGCCTTAGATATGCCCAGTTAACCCTGTTGGGCTATAGATTTAAAAGGCTTCTGAGGGGAAATCAGCACCTAATCAACCTTTACAACGTATTTCATGAAACATATTTCAAGTCCAAAACAATGAATTTCAAATTCATGAAACAAACATCTAGCATCACCTACTATGTATCATGCACTGTGGAAAATCTTGGGAATACAAAAATTAATGAAAATATGTTTCCTGCCCTAAAAGAACTCACTGTCTACTTTGGAACAAAGACTCATCAGAAGATGGAGAATATCTTTGGAGACATCTTGAGAAGGGCCATGCAAAACATATCTTCAAGCTCAGTTCTAACCTGGAAAGCAATTTTGCCTGGTTTGTGACCACAGAAAAAAGGGTACCCACCTTACTTTCAAATCAGTTCTCAGTGGCTGCTAGCTCAAGCCACTACTAACCGGCAGGTAACCAACGACTACTCCACTGCTAACCAGGAGCTAACCAACAGGTACCAAGCACCTCCAAGTATCAGGCATTGTAGTAGGCTTGGGAGATACAAAGAGGAGTGAGATATCTAAGAAGCATTTCTTAAATGCCTCCTGTTCACCAGGTGCTATGGCAGGTACTGGAGACATGGTCCCTAAGCATGGGAAAGGCTATCCTAGAGAAGAAGGAAGTAGCAAACACAGCTAAGTCAACCTATCCTCTTCCTGGGGTTTCACTCACTAAATTGCCTCAGTTTTAGCTCATCTTCACCCTACTCATTGATTCAATTTGTTCTGCACTTTGATAACTAGAGTGATCTCCCTAAAAATCAAATCTGACCATGTCAATGCCCTGCCTAAAACCTACATGCTGCTTTCCCTCACCTTGAGGATAAAATCCAAACTTCTTCACCCAGCATGCCAGGCTCTTCATAATCTGTTCCCTGCTTGCTTCTAACCACCATCCCTCTGTACTCTCTGTTACAACATACTCAACTACTTGCAGTTTCCTAAATATAGGTAACCTCTCGCCACTGACTTTACACATGTTATTGCCTCTGCCTGGAAGGCACTTCCTTCAACTTTTAACCCTCCTTTAGAATTTATCTTTGAAAAGATAAATTCTCACTGGCCTCAACACTTCCACCCTCATCCCAGGACGACTTAGCAGACCCTCCTCTGTGCTCCTATAACACCCATCTGTCCCTCAATCACAACACTTGTCATTCAATTCTGTAATGAGCTCCTTAAGGGTCACTAAAACCCTGAGTTTTTATTCCCATTAGTATACCCAGTGCCTAATATAATGCTTAGTGTCTAGCAGGCATTCAGGAAACTACATACTTATTAAGGGATGGATGAATGAATGAATGAACGAAAAGTATCAAGCACTTAGCAGAATCCATGTGTGAGAGAAGTCGTCAATTTAATAAATCTTTATTGGGTACCTATAATGTAAGCAGTATCTTGCCAGATACTTTAAAAATCAGAAACAAAGATTCAGTTTCTATCCTTAAGTTGCTTTCAGAGGAGCGTGAGACATTAAATATGTCCTCAGATAAAGAACGAGGCATAATGACAATGCAATAGGTGCTACTAAAGTTATCAAAAGGGCCATGGGACGGCCATGGCCACCACCACCTACTTCCTAGAGTTGCTCTTCCAACCCCCCTAGTTATGCTGGCTAGGTTGAATGAACCTTTTCTACTTCCTTCAGCCAAGACTGACTAATCTTCCAGTAGCAACTAACAACAAGAACAAGAAAAGAAAAAATACAAAAGAATTTTTTAAGAAGATGGAAATTTTCAACCAAGGATAAATGAAGCCTAACCAGAGAATTCTCACTGGATACCACATGCCTAGGTCTGAACTTCCTTGGACAACAGATCTGGCTCCTCAGGCCCCTAACCAGCTCCCCAAGGGTCTGGCCTGACTTTCTTTTCACTCCCTTTCACTAATCCTGGGCAACGCTGGATGGAAGCACGTCCTGACCACTGGCAGTGGAGAGCCCTTCTCTTTCTGCCCCCTGGCTCTTCTCCTGACCTTTAGCCTGACCTGAGCACACCAGGCAGCAGCCTCCTTTGCCCCACCCTAAAGAATACTCCAGTTTTGAGACCCTGGAATTTCTTCTGCTGCCTGAAACTCACCTTTTTTCTGTCTTTTAAACAAACAAACAAACAAACAACGTCTCTGGAAAATATATCTTAGCCTGATCTTTGTCAAGGATGGTTCTATCCTTTGGGGTATTTTAATATTTTTCACCACGGGCAATATTTGTGCCAGGCTCCAACGGCAGGTTGCATCTTCACAAAGCCTTCCTCATGTCCACTCTTGCCAAAACAATAGAAAACAGGTTCTTTTCCCATTTCAAAACGCTTTACCCCAAGTTATATAATGCCTATGGAAGTACAGACAATTCTAACAAGTGTTGGGAAAACAATTTGGCAGTATTTATCAAGAGCCCATGTAACTCCTTTGACCAAATTATCTATTCACATTCAGAAATATAGCCCAGGAAATAACTAGAAATGCAATACAAACAATGCAAAAAGATGTTTATCATAGCAAAATTCAAAAGAGGAAAAAATTGGAAATAACTCAGATGTCCAATAATAGGGAAACTATTAAGTAAGTTATGAATTATCCATTAATATAGTGTTATACAGTTATTTGCTAAATATTTGTAAAATTTTAATAATATGAAAAATTTCATAACAAGTGAAAAAAATCAGTAAACAAAGTTATATACATGGTACAATCTCAATAAGTAAAAAAATGAGCCAAAATATGGTGACTGACAAGAAATAATGTACAACTAAAATTTCACAACGTTATAAACTATTATGACATCAATTAAAAAAAAAAGAAATGGGGCCAAAAAATGTCTACACTTGGGCTGGCCCCACGACCTAGTGATTCTGCTCGGCATGCTCCACTTTGGCGGCCTGGGTTCAGTTCCCAGGCGCAGACCTACACAGCTCATCAAGCATGCTGTGGCAGCAACTCACACACAAAATAGAGGAAGACTGGCACAGATGTTAGTTCAAGGCGAATATTCCTCAAGCAAAAAGAGGAAGATTGGCAAACACTGTATGATCTCACTCATATGTGGAATATAAACCAACACATGGACAGAGAAAACTGTATTGTGGTTACCAGGGGCAATGGGGCGAGGGGGTGGGCACAAGGGGTGAAGGGAGTCACATATATGGTGATGGACAAACAAAAATGTACAGGGCCGGCCCGTGGCACATAGTGAGCACGCAGTATTTGTTGGCTATAACTTGTTCTGTTAGTACACACTTAGATACACTAGTTGCCAGTTGTACGATAATCAGTAAGCACACCATGTTTCTTGGCTATTAGTATTTTATGTTGCAATGCATACATATAAAACTCATTACTCCCAAGAAATTGACAGGTCAAGTAACTTTTAAGCTATAGGGAGCCTTCCAAGGAGATTTCTAGATCTAGTAGCCTAGCTATTAGCTTAATCTTTCTAAGTTACTTCTTCCCGTTTGCCCTCCTACTCTCATCCTTTCCCTTTCTCCCCTGTGTACACAGTATTCTCAACAAAACTTGAAATTTACATTGTGCTTTTATGTTTTACAATGAATGTTCAAGTGTTTGATAGGATATGTTTCGATTACCTTCTCTTCTCTATTACTTTCTCCGAAAGCCCTTCCTTTCCTTTAGGCAATTAATAAGTGACCCCACAGGCTAAGAATATCTATCTGGGCCAAAACCCTGAAAAGTCACTCTGATCAACAGAGGAAAGGTTAAAGAAGACTAGAACTCAGCCCTGCGGCTTGTGACAAGAGACCAGGCTAAGCAGTATCTCACAGACACAGACACAGGGCTCGCTCCCTCTCCTCTATCTTGGCCTCCACCACTCACCAGCCCCACTCACGGCCTCACCACTGGCAAAGCCCCAGCCTCCTTCTAGAGCTTTTCCCCAATGCCCATACAGTATTTCCACCTGGAGAATCCACAGACATCGTATCAAACATCCAAAACTGAGTTTAGCATCTCAGTCCCTAGGCGACCAATCTCTCAACCCTATCTAAGGGCTAATGACATCTGATCCACCCAAGAGCCCAAACTGAACACGGCTCCGAATCATCTTCAGTCCTCCTCCTCTTTGTCCTGTCAAATCCTCACAAATTTATTGTCTCTTTGTGTAAAAAGATATATGAACTGCCTGCTTGCTCACTCTCTGAGCATCATTTTTTTCTATGATCTTCCACGCAAATGTATTAACTTGGTTTTTCTCCTGTTAATCTGGGCTTGTTTCAATTTTATTATTAGTCCAGCCATAAGAACCTAAGATGTCCAGAGCGGGGAATTTCCCCCTCCCTGGCAGTTTTGGAGACCCAACCAGGAGAATCACCAGCTGGAATACTGCTTTTTCCCTCTAACTGCTGCATGGAAGAGATACTGGGATGTCTGACACAGAAGCTGGCAAAAAAGGTAAGCTTTCTTACAATGTCAGCCTCCCACATCTCTGTCTTCAGGATCTGATGGGTATGAAAGTGGTGAGCGTTGCTTTTTATGTCTCTCTCTAAATTTAGATTAGCAGAAATTATTTGTGGAATTAGTTCCTTAGGGCCCAGCGACTCTAGTAAATTTGGATGAGTACTCTTGATTTTTGTTGAACTCTTCCTCCCAGAGATAATCATTGTTTTCCTTCGTCTTTGTTGTGTCATTTTTTTATAAGGATGAAGAACCATAGGGCAGGGCAGCAGGTACAGGCCCTTTATAAGCCTGCTGTTTGAGCCAGTCTCACAGACTATTGCGTCTTACGGTTCTCAACAAACTGGCATCTATGTAGACAAAGTTTGCTCTGGGTCCTCTATGTAAAAACAGGATGAGGTTTTTCCTTCTACCTTGTTCTATGTCCTGAGAGCTTGGTTTTGTGACCAGTGAAAATATTTTCTCTGGCCCCCACCACCCAGAAGGTGCATTTCCAGAGTGCACCTGGTGGTCAGTCAAATAGACTGGGGTTCCGAGACACAAAGTCACAAACAGCTCTGTCTTTGTCTGGCTGTGCCAGCTCTCAGTTTGTCATAAGGGGTTCTAGTCCATAAGGTGCTTTTGTCATGTGAACCTTCATTGTTTATTAGTGCTGGAAAAGTCCCATTCCAGTAGCACCTTCCTGGTGTCACAAACTAGCAGGTTTGTGACTGGACGCATCCCACATTCCTGTGGGAGACATCATTTCCACTACGCCATCATTATTACCTGTGGAATGAAAGCCTTTGCTTTCTTAGACTGCACTTGGGAGTAAACTTTCTGGATCCTGTGAGAACTGCATCCTTGGCACTCTCCTTTGGGGACACCTCGTGTCTTTGGTTAAGCCATATAAAAACATATTGGTTTGAGTCACTATTAAGGTCCTACTCGTCAATGGCCAGATGATGGATCCTTTAAATTGGCTACACTAAAAAAAATCAAAATCAGGACATTCAAAGTACAATTGTCCTGCACTTGAGAAAAGCAGGAAAAATTTAAAAAGGAATTACTCTGAAACTCCTGGGGAAAACCTTGCATTTTTTTCCTCTCTGCCCTTTGAAATTGTAAATTCTCCTGTCTTTGGAATATAAATAACCCAGGAGATAACAGCCCACAATTGCCTGAGACTGAGCCTAGCTAGCTCAGTCAGTAAAGCCTGAGGTTAAAGAAAAATAAAGAAAGAGAATTGGCCATTTGAAATGCAAACTGTGGGCCAGCCCTAGTGGTCCAGTGGTTAAGTTTGGTGTACTCAGCTTCGGCAGCCTGGGTTTGGTTCTTGGACATGGACCTACAGCACTCATCTGTCAGTGGTCATGCTGTGGCGGTGGCCTACATACAAAAAGAGGAAGATTGGCAGCAGACGTTAGCTCAGTGTGAATCTTCCTCAGCAAAAATAAATACAAAATAAATAAAATAAAAGAGGAGGCAGGGGCAGCCCAGCCTGCATGCAAATGTTTTCAGAGTGGCACCCTGGCCCAGAAGAGCTCTCACCATGTCTTGGTGGCCCCACTCATGGGAACACTCCCCACCACTTAGTGGCTACTTAAGAAATTAGTTGATTACTTAAGAAAACTGAATCTTCTCAATAGCAAGAGCTAAGTTTTGCTAAGAGCTATGTAATCTTCTGAATTTGCCTTTAAAATCTTTTATTATCACTTTCATTAAATGGAGAACTAAGTGTTGTTTCTCAGTGACCCATCATCTTCTTTGACTAGTATTTTAAACCCTTTTGATTTTTTTTTTATTTTATTGAGGTCATAACAGTTGATAACATTGTGACATTTCAGTTGTACATTATTATTCGTCAGTCACCATACAGATGTGCCCTTTTATCCCTCATGCCCACTCCCGAACGCCTTCCTCCTCTCTGGTAACCATTAATCTATTCTCTTCATTCAAGTGTTTGTTTATCTTCCACATATGAGTGAAATCACGCAGTGTTTGTCTTTATCTTTCTGGCTTATTTCGCTTAACATAATACCCTCAAGGTCCATCTGTGTTGTTGCAAATGGGACGATTTTGTCTTTTTTATGGTTGAGTAGTATTCCATTGTATATATATACCACATCTTCTTCATCCATTCAGCAGTCGTTGGGCACTTGGGTTGCTTCCATGTCTTGGCTATCACGAACAATGCTGCGATGAACATAGGGGTGTATAAGTCTCTTTGGATTGTTGATTTCAACTTCTTTGCATAAATACCCAGTAGTGGGATAGCTGGGTCGTATGGTATTATTTTTAATTTTTTGAGAACTCTCCATACAGTTTTCCATACTGGCTGCACCAGTTTGCATTCCCACCAGCAGTGTACGCGGGTTCCCTTCTCTCCACATTCTCTGCAACACTGGTTATTTTTTGCCTTCCTAATTACTGCCGTTCTGACAGGTGTAAAGTGATACCTCATTGTAGTTTTGATTTGCATTTCCCTAATGATTAGTGATGTTGAACATCTTTTCATGTGCCTATTGGCCATCTGTATATCTTCTTTGGAAAAATGTCTGTTCATATCCCCTGCCTATTTTTTGATTAGGTTGTTTGTTTTGTTGTTGTTGAGTTGTATGTGTTCTCTACATATTTGGAGATTAACCCCTTGTCAGATATATGATTTGCAAATATTTTCTCCCAGTTGGTGAGTTGTCGTTTCGCTTTGTTCATGGTTTCCTTTACCTTGAAGAAGCATTTTAGTCTAATTAAGTCCCATTAGTTTACTTTTTCTTTTGTTTCCCCTGTCCGAGTAGACAGGGAATTCGAGAAGATCCCTTTATGACCAATGACGAATAGTGTACTGTCTACATTTTCTTCCAGGACTTTTACAGTTTCAGGTCTCACCTTCAGGTCTTTGATCCATTTTGAGTTAATTTTTGTGTATGGCGAAAGAAGATGGTCTACTTTCATTCTTTTGCAAGTGGCTGTCCGGTTTTCCCAGCACCATTTCTTGAAGAAACGTTGCTTTCTCCATTGTATGTTCTTTGCTCCTTTGTCAAGATTAGCTGCCTGTAGACATGAGGTTTTATTGCTGGGGTTTCGATTCTGTACCAATGATCTGCGTGTCTGTTTTTGTACCAGTACCATGCTGTTTTGATTATTATCGCTTTGTAGTATGTTTTGAAGTCAGGGATTGTGATGCCTCCAGCTTTGTTCTTTTTTCTCAGCATTGCTTTAGCTATTCAGGGTCTTTTGTTGCCCCATATGAATTTTAGGATTCTTTGTTCTATTACTCTGAAAAATGTCATTGGGATTCTGATTGGGATTGCATTGAATCTGTAGATTGCTTTAGGTAGTATGGACATTTTAACTATGTTATTCTTCCAATCTACGTGCATGGAATATTATTCCATCTCCTTACATCTTCTTCGATTTCTTTCAATAGTGTCTTATAGTTTTCATTGTATAGGTCTTTCACCTCCTTGGTTAAATGTATTCCTAGATATTTTATTCTTTTTGTTGCGATTGTAAATTGGATTGTATTCTTGAGTTCATTGTTAGTTCATTATTAGAGTATAGAAATGCAACTGATTTTTGTAAGTTGATTTTGTACCCTGCAACTTTGCTGCAGTTGTTGATTATTTCTAATAGTTTTCCGATGGATTCTTTAGGGTTTTCTATATAGAGAATCATGTCATCCACAAATCAAATCACACTGATTGATTTGTGGATGTTGAACCATCCCTGCATCCCTGGTACAAATCCGACATGATCATGGTGTATGATCCTTTAAATGTATTGCTGTATTTAGTTTGCCAACATTTTGTTGAGGATTTTTGCATCTATGTTCCTCAGTGATAGGGGCCTGTAATTTTCCTTCTTTGTGTTGTCTTTGTCTGGCTTTGGGATCAGGGTGATGTTGGCCTGGTAGAATGAGTTAGGAAATGTTCCGTCTTCTTCAATTTTTTCAAATAGTTTAAGAACGATAGGTATTAAATCTTCTTTGAATGTTTGGTAGAATTCTCCAGAGAAGATATCTGGTCCCGGACTATTTTAGGGGGGAAGGGTTTTTGATTATGTTTCAATCTCTTTACTTGCGATTTGTCTATTCAGATTCTCTATTTTTTCTTGATTCAGTTTTGGGAGGTTGTATGAGTCTAAAAATTTATCAATTTCTTCTAGGTTATCCAATTTGTTGGCATATAGTTTTTCATAGTATTCTCTTAAAATCCTTTGTATTTCTGTGATATCTATTGTAATTTCTCCTCTTTCATTTCTACTTTTATTTATTTGAGCCTTCTCTCTTTTTTTCTTGGTGAGTCTAGCTAAGGGTTTGTCAATTTTGTTTATCTTCTCAAAGAACCAGTTGTTAGTTTCATTGATCCTCTATCTTTTTTTTTTTTTTTTGGTCTCTAATTCATTTATTTATGCTCTGATTTTTATTATTTCCTTCCTTCTACAGACTTTGGGCTTTGTTTGTTCTTCTCTTTTTAGTTCTTTTAGGTATAGGGTAAAGTTGTTTATTTGAGATTTTTCTTGTTTGTTGAGGTAGGCCTCTATGGCTATAAATTTCCCGCTTAAGACCACCGTTGCTGCATCCCATATGAATTGGTATGGTGTATTTTCATTTTCATTTGTCTCCAGGTATTTTTTGATTTCTTCTTTAGTTTCTTCATTGATCCATTGGTTGTTCAGTAGCATGTTTTTTAGTCTCCACATGTTTGTCACTTTCCCAGTTTTTCTCTTGTGCTTGGTTTCCAGTTTCACAGCATTATGGTTGGAAAAGATGCTTGATATGATTTCAACCTTCCTAAATTTAATGAGGATTGCCTTGTTTCCCAATATATGGCCTATCTTTCAGAATGTTCCATGTACACGTGAGAAGAAGGTGTGTTCTGCTGATATTGGATGGAGTATTCTATATTATATATATATATACACACACACATATATATATAAAGTGCATCTGGTCTAGTTTTTTATTTAATTCCACTATTTCCTTGTTGACTTTCTGTCCGGATGACCTATCCATTGATGTAAGTGGGGTGTTGACGTCCCATACTATCAATCATTGTGTTGCTGTTAATTTCTCCTTGTAGGTCTGTTAATAGTTGCTTTCTGTACTTTGCTCCTGTGTTAGGCGCATACATATTTATATGTGTTATGTACTCTGGGTAGAGTGTCCCTTTTATCATTATATACTGCCCCTCTTTGTCTCGCGTTGCCTTTTTTATCTTGAAGTCTACTTTATCTGATATAAGTATGGCAAGACTTGCTTTCTTTTCTTTGCCAATAGCTTGGAAGATTGTCTTATATCCCTTCACTCTGAGCCTGTGTTTGTCTTTTTTTTTTTAATTTTATTTATTTATTTTTTCCCCCAAAGCCCCAGTAGATAGCTGTACATCATAGTTGCACATCATTCTAGTTGCTGTACGTGGGACGAGGCCTCAGCATGGCCGGAGAAACAGCACGTCCGTGCGCACCCGGGATCCGAACCCGAGCCGCCAGCAGCGGAGCTCGCGCACTCAACCGCCAAGCCACGGGGCCGGCCCCTGTGTTGGTCTTTAGAGCTGAGATGTGTTTCCTGGAGGCAGCATATTGTTGGTTCTTGTTTTTTAATCCATCCAGCCACACTGTGCCTTTGGATTGGAGAATTCAATCCATTTACATTTAGAGTGATTATTAATATAGGAGGGCTTAATACTGCCATTTTGTCACTTGTTTTCTGGTTGTTCTGTATTTGCCTTGTTTCTTGTCCCATGTACTTCCGACTGCCAGTTCAGTTTGGTGTTTCTCTGTGATGGTTTTCTCAGTTTTCTCTTTTTTTATCATTTGTGTTTCTGTTCTGATTTTTTATTTAGTGGTTACCATGAGCTTTGTATAAAAGAACTTATAGATGAGATAGTCCATTTTCTGACACTCTCTCATTTCCTTAGCCTAAGCAGGTTCCACCCCTTTCCTCTAACCTGTCTAAGTTATTTTTGTCACAACTTATACCATTTTGTGTTGTGAGTTTGTGAATAAAATGAAGTGATTATAGTTATTTTCGATGCTTTCCTTCCCTTTATCTTTAATGTTATAATTGTTTGCTAACCTGTTCTGATAGAGAGCTACAATTTTCTGATTTTGTCTCTTTATCTCCTTGCTCAAGGCTTTGTAAACCTTTTTTGTGTGTGTGAAGAAGATCAGCTCTGAGCTAACATCCTTGCCAATCTTCCTCTTTTTGCTTAGGAAGACTGGCCCTGGGCTAACATCTGTGCCCATCTTCCTCTACTTTAAATGGGACGTCACCACAGCATTGCCTGACAAGCAGTGCATCCGTGTGCACCCAGGATCTAAACCTGGGCCGCTAGCACCGGAGCACACACACTTAACCGCTACCCCAAGAGGGCCGGCTTCAACCCTATTTTTTTTTTACAGGGCCTTCTTGATCATTTCTTGTAGGGCAGTCTTATGGCAATGAACTCCCTCAGCTTTTGTTTATCTGGGAAAACTTTTATTTTTCCATTGTATCTGAAGGATAGTTTCACTGGATACAGTATTCTTAGCTGACAGTTGTTGTCTTTCAGAATTTTTAATATATCATTCCACTCTCTCTCTAGCCTGCTAAGTTTGTGCTGAGAAATCTGCTGAAAGCCTGATAGGAGTTCCTTTGTAGGTTATTTTCTTCTGCCTTATTACCCTTAATATTTTTTCTTTGTCATTGACCTTTGTCAGTTTTACTAATATATGCCTTGGAAAAGGTCTTTTTACACGGATGTAATTAGGAGTTCTATAAGCTTCATTTACATGTAACTCCAGCTCCTTCCCCAGATATGGGAAGTCCTCAGCTGTTTATTTCCTTGAACAAACTCTCTGCTCTTTTCTCCCTCTCTTCTCCTTCTGTAATACCTATAATCCTTATGTTGCATTTCATAATTGAGTTGGATATTTCTCAGAGAATTTCTTCATTTCTTTTTAGTCTTAGGTTTCTCTCCTCCTCCTCCACCTGCAGCATTTCTATATTTCTGTCCTCTAAATTACTGATTCTGCCCTCCATAATATCAGCTCTATTTTTTAAGGACTCCAGATTTTCCTTCATGTCATTCATTGTGTTTGTCATCTCCAACACTACTGATTGGTTTTTTTCATAGTTTTAATCTCTTTTGTGAAGAATTCCCTCTGTTAATTAATTCTAATCCTGAGCTCATTAACTGTCTGAGTTTTCTTGAAACTCCTTGAGTTTCTTTTTGATAGCTATTTTGAATTCTCTGTCATTTAGATTGTAAATTTCTGTGACTTCAGGATTGATTTCTGGGTACTTGTCATTTTCCTTCTGGTCTGGAGTGTTAATACAGCTCCTCAAGCTCTTTGATTGGGTGGACTTCTGCTATCACATAGTGGTAGTATCTGCTTGCAGATTCAACTGCCACCACTGTGGGGGGCAGGAGTTGTGTCTCCTGAGCCCTCTGCTACTCCTGGAAAATGTGCCTGTCCATTGTTAGCCCTACTGACAGGGCCTGTCTGTGATTGCCCACTGGCCACTGCTGCTTTACACATGTATGTGCCGGTGCTCTGGCAGGGATCCCCTGTTCTGGCTGACCAGCTGAGCTAGTGTGCCAGGTGGGAGGAGGGTGAGGGGTTCTTCCTTTCACATGAACAATCTCAGGCCCTGCCGCTCTGCACTCACTGTCTGCCAGCTTGGTCTGCTCAGCTTGGTCTGGATGCCCTCATGATTGCTTAGCTGCCTCGTTATGGAGCATTCCCACAGTCTGGGAGGCAACTTCGAGAGTGCAAGCATTCCCTGGGAGGGCTGCCCTTTCCTCCTTCTCCTCTCAGGGTCACATTCTGGCTGCTGACAAGGTCCCACACCCAAATTAGCTGATGTTCTGGGAGGGAGAGTCTCCTTACCTCCTTTCACTGCCTCCCTGGGGGGTCCAGCACCCCCCCCTTCAGACATATGGCTGTGTAGATCTCTCAAACGTCTATTGTGTTGTGTGAATGTCCTCTGTTTGTTTAGGAATGTCCTTTTTGTTATATCTTAGAGGGGGGAGGCTGAGGGAAGAGCTCACTCCACCATGATGCTGACGTCACTCTCAGTCTAACCCTTTAGATATTTTTGACAATCTTCCCACCAACAAATTCTAAATAAAGTCTTTTGACCTCAACTACCTTTGAAGTTTTTAGAGGACCCCTGGGACATTTGAAAGGATTTATTCAGTTTTCTTATAAAAAGAGAGATGTTAAACAAATTAGGCTTATTTGATATGTTAAATTACATGGGAAGCATTGTCAAATAAGAAGTAGCATTAAGCCTTCTTTATGTTGTATCTGCATATGTTAGAGGAGTTTCCTAGAAGTCTGATACATCCTGGGATAAAACGTTGCCTATCATAAAAATTGAGGCTCACACTAAAAGCACTGAATCTGAGTATAGGGAAATGCCCTGGTTGACTTTCATGCAAAGGCAGCACCAACAGAACCTGTAAAGACTGTGGCACATGTGGCTGAAGTCTATTCTGTTTCTGCAAAAAAATGACTCCTCGTTCCCAGACTTCTCACCATTCCAATGTCCTTGTAAGATGGCAACAGTCTGATCCAGAATCAGAGAAATTAAGATGAGTGAACAATGGCTTTAAATTAAAGTAAGAGTCAGGGCTATGGGAAACCCAAGATGAATGCTTGGTTCTTCCTGGCTCCCTGGCAAACGTCATTTTTCAGTTTTTGTATTCCTTCACTCACCATAGGAAAAACTATTTTCTCCCTAGAAACCTCAGAACTCCTCACTCTGGGTTCTTTAAGCACCTGCAGTTGGACTTCATTCAATTGCCACTTAGTATGGGTTAACAATTCGTTCTCATTGTTGTATGTATGTTTACCAGATGCGTTAAAGCCTTCCCTTGCTACAAAGCTGATGCCATCACAGTGACCAAGAAACTGCTAGAAAATATAGCTCCCACTTGGGGTGTACCTCCCACAATCTCCAGCGATCAAGGCACACACTTCACTAGGCACACAATAGAAGCAGTAACAAAAACCTTGCAAACTTCTTGAAAGTATAGCTGACACTATCCCCCTCAATCATAAGGTAAAGTCAAGAGAACTAATGGAAAACTGGATTTAAGCAGAAAAGGAATTAATTACATGGGACTACATGAACTGATGAGGATGATTATAATTTTTATGACTTTTGCCTGAAATATTCCTGTTCTAATCTTTTGTTTTTCCAGATTTAAGGAAATTTTTTTTCTTTTCTCAAGCTATCTATGACTTACAGCAATTTGGTGAATTATATCTTTATAAGCAAAACTGAAACAGTTACTTTTTCTCCCAACTTGATCCCTCCAGAATTCAGAAGCTCTCAGTGAGTGTTCTGACTTTCATGACAATATATTTACTTGCATAAATTCAATAAGAAACTGTGCTCTTTCTCACATGAAACATTTGTGATATTACCAAGGCTTTGACTAAAATGTCATGTTTGAGAGAGACATGCATAAACTCAGATGTGACCAAACAGCTTTAAGGAATTAAAGTTGACCTTATGGAGCCCATAAAAGCCCCTTGGAAAAACAGTCTGGTACCTACTTGCAGAGTTCCTGACAGGTTAACCAGGTGAGTAAAGAAGGTCACTTCCTGGCAGGTGCAGGAACCTCAAGAAGAGAGAAATTAACCCAAATATATATAGGTACTGCAGGCAGAATCAGATGGCAAATATTTGAATTGGCTTCTTAATCTCAAGAGCCTTCTTACCCTTTTTAGCTGTTAAAAGTTCAATCTGGAGATTCCTTATGAAAAACTCCAGCAAAGGGAATTTAAAAGAGCCTATATGGGGCCAGTCCCGTGGCTTTGTGGTTAAGTGCGTGCGCTCCGCTGCTGGCGGCCTGGGTTCGGATCCCGGGCGTGCACCGACATCATAAGAAAATAACTATTACCCATATTCCATTTTCCAACCATATTCTAGACTTAATCATTATTTAACATTTTGGAATACTTCTTCCAGTCTCTTTTTCTGGGTGGCAGACTGTAACCTCCTGGAATGCAAAGACTATATGTTTTTTCCAGTTCTTACAGTTCTGGATATCAGAAGCCCACGATTGGCCTCACTGGGCTAAAATCAACACATCAGCAGGATGGTATTTCTTCTGGAATTTCAAGGAGCAAATCAATTCCTTACCTGATCCAGTTTCTAGAGGCCACCCACACTCCTTGGTTCACAGACCCCTCCCATCTTCAAAGCCAGTGAGGACTGGTGGAGTCTTTCTCAAGCAGCAACATTCAGATCCTGACTCTCCTGCCTCCCTCTTTCACTTATAACGACGCTTGTGATTACATTGGTTCCACCTGGATCATCTGGGATACTCTTACCATCTCAAGATCCTTAACATCATCACATCTGCAAAGACCCTTGTGCCATATAAAGTAACATTTACAGGTTGCAGGGATTAGGATGTGGACATTTTGGGGAGGCCATTATTCTGCCTACCACAGGTACCTTTTCTAAACTTTACCCACAACAAAAATATGGTTCGTCTTCCTTCTCTTACACTTTTCTTCTGATACAGAGGCAAGAACACAAGCTTTGAGGTGAAACACACTAGCTCTGTCAGTAGCTGTATGGGTGACCCTGGACCAATCACTTCACCTCCCTTAGCCTCTTTTTTCTCATCTGTAACACAGGTTAACTCTTACTCCTTTAGGAAATGACAGTAAAAGAGTACATTAAGATACAGGGCCGGCCTGGTGGCGTAGTGGTTAAGTTTGCCGCTCCGCTTTGGCAGCCCGGGGTGCACGGGTTCAGATCCCAGGCGTGGACTTACGCACTGCTTGTCAGGCCATGCTGTGGAAGGCAGCCCACATATAAAGTAGAGGAAGAGGGGCATGGATGTTAGCCCAGGGCCGATCTTCCTCAACAAAAATAAGAGGATTGGCGGTAGATGTTAGCTCAGGGCTTATCCTTCACACCAAAAAAAAGAAAAAGAGTAGGTTAAGATATATACGGTATGAGGATTGCTGGGAAGATGATGGTGTACAAGGACTCTGAACACACCTCCTCTCATGGACACAACAAATTTACAACTATCCTTAGAACAATTACGCCTGAGAGAGAACTGAAAACTGGATCAAAAGAACCCCCACAACAAAGGACAGTGCTGACTAAAGTGGAAGAGGTAGAAATACCTTTCTGGAGAGGAAAAAACCACATTTAAACCATGGCACTTCACAGCCAAGAACAATCTTAAGGTACAAAGCATTCCCTGGAGGAGCAGGGTGTGTGAGCAGGAGAGCTATGCCACAATAAGCAGCTTTTGAATTCAGCACAACCAAGATGAGCATCATAATATCTGGCTTTATGCCTATTAACAACAAGGGGAAATACCCCCAGAAAACCTATAAGATAGAAGGGAAAGAAAAGCTTGCTCTAAAGGGCCCACGCACAAATTTACCCATTTCAGAAAGCAACTTAAAATCACAAGAGAGAAAGGTGCACAGTCCTTTGGTGAAAAGAGACTCACTTGATAGGCTCTGGGCAGATCTCAGCAAGAGGTGAGACCTCCCCAGGCTGGGACTGTGTCCCCAGGGACTGAGACATTGGCAGCAGCAATTATTGTGACCTAGTACAGGCGTGCTGACACAGACACTGCCAGATGACATTAGAGTTCTTCCCCTGGCCTGTTAGTGCAGGGGTATGCCCCACCCATTAGAGCACCGATTTAATCCAGCTCAGCCAGGGCAGGCAGCCTACCCTAGGGACTGACCCCACCCAATAGCAAGCCCTTAGGCAACTTGTGGGCCCACAAAAGTGGGGTGTGTGTGACCTCTGCAGCAGGGCAAGCCAGGCCACCTCTGTGGGGCACGGTGTGTGTGAGGGACAGGGCATGCAGAAGGGGCAGGCCTGCATTGGCAGAGTGTGTGAGACCTCTTCAGCGGGACAAGTGGGTCCACTTCAGTGTGTCAGGGAGTGCACAGGGGGCAGGACTGTGTTGACGGGGTGTGTGGGCCTGCAGGGAGTGGGGCTTGTCAGCTGCAGCGGACCCGTGCTTCTCAAACAGCCACATAGGGGATTGGCCCCACCTTCCAATGCCTGAAACAATTGTGTGCTGCCATGTCTGAGGCCAGCCCCACCCAGCTGCACTCCTGAGAGAGCTAACAACAGCCTTGCAGGCTGGAGGCCTGCAGCAATTGTAAGCCCCTGGGCCAAGCAACCAGCCACGCTGGGGGCCTACTCACTTAACAGAAAAACCGCAGAAGGAATGTGCTATTAGATCTTGCAGCCAAGTGTGCTAGGGCTCCCCACACCTGATAAAGTGACTGAAGGGACCATAGCAGCTGCATGCAGCTGAACATTACAACCAGTCGGCCAGGGGGACAGCTTAACCTTCCCGTGCCCCAGCAGCAAGAACAACCCTGCCACAACAGAAGGACACATGTAGCCCACACAGGGGACACTCTTGGAACTTTTGGAACTGGTGACGAAAGGGAAGTACGCTGCTGGGCCTCATGAGGCATCTCTTATATGAGGTCACCTCTCCAATATTGGGAGATGTAGCTGATCTACCTAACACACAGACATAAGCACAGAGAAAGAGGCAAAATGAGGATACAGGAATATGTTCCAAATAAAAGAACAGGACAAATCCTCAGAAAAAGAACTAAACGAAACAGAGATAAACAACCTACCTGATAAAGAGTAAAAACTAATAGTCATAAAGATGCTCATGGGTCTTGGGAGAAGAAGGGATGAATTCAGTGAGAACTTCAACAAAGAACTGGAAAATATAAAAAAAGAAATTGGTGGTATAGCAGTTGAGTCCATGCACTCCACTTCAGCAGCCCAGTGTTCCCAGGTTTGGATCCCAGGCGCAGACCAACACACTGCTTGTCAAGCCACGCTGTGGCGGCATGCCATATAAAGTAGAGGAAGATGGGCACGGATGTTAGCCCAGGGTCAATCTTCCTCAGCAAAAAGAGGAGGACTGGCATCGGATGTTACCGCAGAGCTAATCTTCCTCACGCACAAAAAAAGAACCAATCAGAAATGAAGAATACTGGAAAAGAACAATTCACAAGAGGGAAGACTCAATAGCAGAATAGATGATACGGAAGAACAAACCAGTGAGATGTACAAAAGACTAGAGGAAACTACCCTAGCTGACCAGATAAAAGAAAAAAGAACTAAAAAGAGTGAGGACAGTCTAAGGGATCTCTGGGACAACATCAAGTGCACTAACATCCATATTATAGGTGTCCCAGAAGGAGAAGAAAGGGACAAAGGAGCAGAGAATCTATTTGAAGAAATAATTGCTGAAAACTTTCCTACCCTAAGGAAGGAAACAGACATTCAGGTACAGGAAGTGCAGAGAGCACCAAACAAGATAAACCCAAAGAGGCCCATACCAAGACACATTATAATTAAAATGTCAAGAATTAAAGATAGAGAGAACCCTAATAGTTGCAAGAAACAGGCAACATGTTACATACAAAGGAAACCCCATAATGCTATCAGCTGAATTCTCAGCAGAATCCTTACAGGCTAGAACGGAGTGGCATGATATATTTAAAGTAGTGAAAGGAAAAAACCTAGAGCCAAGAATACTGTATCTGGCAAGGTTATCATTCAGGATAGAAGGAGAGATAAAGAGTTTTCCAGACAAGTGAAAACTAAAGGAGTTTATCACCAAGAAAACAGCCTCACAAGAAATGCTAAAGGGACTTATTTAAGTGGAAAAGAAAAGACCACAAATAGGAATAAGAGAATTATCAGAAAAAAAAACAATAAAATCACTGGTAAAGGCAAATGTACAGTAAAGGTAGCAGATCAACCACCTGTGAAGCTAATATCAAGGTCAAAAGACAAAAGTACTTTGTACAAAAGTACAAAATTTCAGTACTTTATCATCTATTTCCATGATAAGAGGGTAATGCATACACATGCACAAAAAAGATGTGGCATAGTGGTTAAGCTCATGCCCTCTGCTTCAGTGGCCCGGGGTTCTCAGGTTCGAATCCTGGTCATGGACCTATGTACCGTTCATCAAGCCATGCCGAGGCAGCATCCCACATACAAAATAGAGGAAGATGGGCAGAGATCTTAGCTCAGGCCCAATCTTCCTTACCAAAAAAAAAAAAAGACCCATATATATCTGCTGTATACAAGAGACACACTTCAGACCTAAAGACACTCACAAACTGAAAGCGAAGGCATGGCAATGAAAAGAAAGCTGGGGTAGCAATACTTATATCGGACAAAATAGACTTTAAAACAAAAACTGTAACAAGAGACAAAGAAAGGCACTACATAATGATAAAGGGAACAATTCAAAAAGAGGATATAACACTTGTAAATATCTATGCACCCAACGTAGGAGCACCTAAATATATAAAGAATTATTAACAGACATAAAAGGAGAAATAGACAGCAACACAAGAATAGTAGGGGACTTGAACACTCCACTTATGCCAATGGACAGATCATACAAACAGAAGATCAATGAGGAAACACTGGCCTTAAATGACACATTAGACCAGATGGACTTAGTAGATACATACAGAACATTTCATCAAAAAACTGCAGAATACACATTCTCTTTCAACGCAAATGGAAGAGTCTCCAGGATAGATCACGTATTAAGCCACAAAACAAGTCTCAATAAATTTAAGAAAACTGAAGTAATACCAAGCATCTTTTCTGACAAAACAATATGAAGCTAGAAATCCCCTAAGGGAAGAAAATCAGGGAAGAAAAGGGAAGAAAAAACATGAATATGTGGAGAATAAGCAAAATGTTCCTGAACAAATATTGGGTCAATGAAGAAATCAAAGGAGAAATCAAAAAATACCTAGAGACAAATGAAAATGAAACTACAACACGCCAGAATTTATGGGACACAGTAAAAGTGGTTCTAAGCAATACAGGCTTACCTCAACAAACAAGAAAAATCTCAAATAAACAATCTAACAGTGCACCTAAAGGAACTGGAAAAAGAAGAACAAACAAAGCACCAAATCAGTAGAAGGAAGGAAATAATAAAAATAAGAACAGAAATAAATGAAATAGAGACTAAAAAATGGTAGAAAAAATTAATGAAACCAAGAGCTGGATCTTTGAAAAGATAAACCAAATTGACAGTCCTTTAGCCAGACTCACCAAGAAAAAAAGAGAAAAAGCTCAAATAAATAAAATCAGAAATGAAAGAGGAGAAATTACAATGGACACCTCAGAAATACAAAAGATTAGAAGAGAATACTACAAAAAGCTTTACACCAACAAATTGGATAATCTAGAAGAAATGGATAAATGCTTAGAATCATACAACCTTCCAAAACTGAATCAAGAAGAAATAGAGAATTTGAATAGACCAATCACCAGTAAGGAGATGGAAACAGTAATCAAAAACCTCCCAAAAAATAAAAAGTTCAGGATCAGACGGCTTACCTGGTGAATTCTACCAAACATTCAAGGAAGACTTAATACCCATCCTTCTCAAAGTCTGCCAGAAAATTGAAGAGGAGGGGAAGCTTCCTAACCCATTCTGTGAAGCCAACATTACCCTGATACCAAACACAAACAAGGACAATACAAAAAAAGGAAATTATAGGCCAATATCACTGATGAACATCAATGCAAAAATCCCCAACAAAATACTAGCAAATCGAATACAACAATATACTTAAAAGATCATCAACATGATCAAGTGGGATTTATTCCAGGGAGGCAGGGATGGTTCAACATCCAAAAATCAATCAACTTCATATACCACATTAACAAAATGAAGAATAAAAATCACATGATCATCTCAATAGATGCATAGAAAGCATCTGACAAGATACAGCATCAATTTATAATAAAAAAAAAACACTGGTTAAAATGGGTATAGAAGGAAAGCACCTCAACATAATAAAGGACATATATGACAAACCCACAGCTAATATCATCCTCATTTGGTGAAAAACTGAAAGCTATCCCTCTAAGAACAGGAACCAGACAAGGATGCCCACTTTTACCACTCCTATTTAACATAATATTGGAAGTCCTAGCCAGAGCAATCAGACAAGAAAAAGAAATAAAAGGGATCCAAATTGGAAAGGAAGGAGTGAAACCGTCACTATTTGCAGATGACATGATTTTATATATAGAAAGCCCTAAAGAATCCACCAAAAAAATTTTAGAAATAATAAATGAATACAGTCAAGTTGCAGGATACAAAATCAACATACAAAAGTAAGTTGCATTTCCACATACTAACAATGAAGCAGCAGAAAGAGAAATTAATAATACAATCCCGGGTCCAGCCCCATGACATAGCAGTTAAGTGCACGCACTCCGCTGCTGGTGGCATGGGTTCGGAACCCGGGCACACACCGACACACCACTTGTCAGGACATGCTGTGGCAGCGTCCCATATAAAGTGGAGGAAGATGGGCACAGAGTTATCCCAGGGCCAGTCTTCCTCAGCAAAAAAAAGAGGAGGATTGGCATGGATGTTAGCTCAGGGCTTATCTTCCTCACAAAAAAAAAAAAAAGAATACAATCCCATTTACAATTGCAACAAAAAGAATAAAACACCTAGGAAGAAACTTAACCAAAGAGGTGAAAGATCTGTACACTGAAAACTATAAAACATTGCTGAAAGAAATTGAAGACACAAAGAAATGGAAAGCTATTCCATACTCTTGGACTGGAAGAATTAACATAGTTTAAATGTCCCTATTTCCTAAAGCAATCTATAGATTCAATGCAATCCCTATCAAAGTTCCACAAACATTTTTCACAGAAATAGAACAAAGAATCCTAAAATTTATGTGGAACAACAAAAGACCCCAAATAGCCAAAGCAATACTGAGAAAAAAGAGCAAAGCCAGAGGTATCACATTCCCTGATTTCAAAATATACTACAAAACTATAGTAACCAAAACAGCATGGTACTGACACAAAAACAGACACACGGATCAATGGAACAAAATCGAGAGCCCAGAAATAAACCCACACATCTGTAGACAGCTAATTTTCAACAAGGGACCCAAGAACAGACAATGCAGAAAGGAAAGTCTCTTCAATAAATGCTGTTGGGAAGACTGGACAGCCACATGCAAAAGAATGAAAGTAGACCATATTACCTCACCCCATACACAAAAATTAACTCAAAATGGATCAAAGACTTGAATGTAAGACCTGAAACCATAAAACTTCTAGAAGAAAACACACGCAGTATGCTCTTTGACATAGGTCTTAGCAGCATATTTTCAAGTACTATGTCTGACCAGGCAAGGGAAACAATAGAAAAAATAAACAAATGGAACTACATCAAACTAAAAAGCCTCTGCACAGCGAAGAAAACCATTAACAAAACGAAAAGACAAGCTAACAATTGGGAGAAGATGTTTGCAAACCATATATCTGATAAGGAGTTAATATCCAATATATAAAGAACTCATACATCTCAACAACAACAAAACTAACAACCCAATTAGAAAATGGGCAAAAGATCTGGACAGATATTTCTCCAAAGAAGATATACAGATGGCCAATAGGCACATGAAAAGATGTTCAACATCATTAACTATCAGGGAAATGCAAATCAAAACTATGATGAGACATCACCTCACGTCCGTCAGAATGGCTATAATTCACAAGACAGGAAACAACAAGTATTGGAGAGGATATAGAGAGAAGGGAACTCTCAAACACTGCCAGTGGTAGTGCAAACTGGTACAGCCACTACGGAAAACAGTGTGGAGATCCCTCAAAAAATTAAGAACAGAACTACCATACAATCCAGCAATTCCACTGCTGGGTATTTATCCAAACAACATGAAAACACGAATGCGTAAAGATATATGCACCCCCGTGTTCATTGCAGCAATATTCACAATAGCCAAGACTTGGAATCAACCTAGGCGCCCAGCAAGAGATGAATGGATAAAGAAGATGTGGTACATAAACACAATGGAATACTACTCGGCCATAAAAAATGATGAAATCTTGCCATTTGTGACAACATGGATGACCTTGGTGGTATTATGCTAAGCGAAGTAAGTCAGAGGGAGAAAGTTAAATACCTTATGATCTGACTCATAAATAAAACATAACAACAGCAGCAAACAAACAGATAGAGACAGAGATTGGATTGGTGGTTACCAGAGAGGAAGTGGGGGAGGGAGGAGGGTGAAAGGGATGATTAGGCACATGTGTATGGTGATGGATGGTAATTAGTCTTTGGGTGGTGAACATGATGTAATCCACACAGAAACTGAAATAAAATGATGCACACTTGAAATTATATAATGTTATAAACCATTGTTACCTCAAGAAAAAAAAGAAAGATACCTAAGGTATTACACACACAGCCTGGTATGCAATGAGCCCTCAGTAAATATTCTTTCAATCCTTTCCTTTTGCCATCCCATTTTCTTTCACTCTTGCCCATTTTCTCCTTTGTCTCCTTTCTCTACAGTGACTTAGTCTAACCTCAGTCTAAGCATTTAGCAAAGAAGGCCATGCTACCCATCTCTTGTGACTCTGCTTCAATGCTTCTTGGGACAGAGTCTGATATTTACTCAAGGCAGCCCACTATATACGGAGAGCTCTGTATTTTGTTTTGTTTATTTAAAGTCCTTTTATGTTCACTTAAAACTTATATATACTTCCTCGTAACTTAGACATGCCAGTTCCAATTCTGCCCTCTTAATTTACACGTTCGTTTCCTTATTTCATCCTTCTTCAGTCTGTCTCTTTACATCTTATAAATAAAGACGGTACAGAGACAAAAGTAAGGCCCGGGCCACAACAGGGAATTCCTTTAGCAAGATGAACGCTATTTGCAAGACATCCCCTGAAGCCTGTTTCTAGGCTTGGCTTTCAGCAAAGCCATTTAACTCTAGAACACATTCCCAGACCGCCAGGGACGATAACTACGACAGAAGCCACACACCTTCTGAGTATTTCTACCATGGATTTAGACATTCTTAATTCTTAATTTCTCTTTCTGCTGCTTCGTTGTTAGTGTATAGAAATGTAACTGCTTTTTGTATGTTGATTTTATATCCTGCAATTTTATGTTATTCATTTATTACCTCTAATAGTTTTTTGGCGGATTCTTTAGGGTTTTCTATATATAAAATCATGTCATCTGCCAATTGTGAGTTTCACTTCTTCCTTTCCAATTTGGATCCCTTTTATTTGTTTTTCTTGTCTGATTGCTCTGGCTAGGACTTCCAATACTATGTTAAATAGGAGTGGTGAAAGTGGGCATCCTTTTCTGGTTCCTGTCCTTGGAGGGACAGCTTTCAGTTTTTCACCAATGAGGATGATATTAGCTGTGGGTTTGTCATATATGGCCTTTATTATGTTGAGGTGCTTTCCTTCTATACCCATTTTAACCAGTTTTTTTTTATTATAAATTGATGCTGTATCTTGTCAGATGCTTTCTATGCATCTATTGAGATGATCATGTGATTTTTATTCTTCATTTTGTTAATGTGGTATATGAAGTTGATTGATTTGTGGATGCTGAACCATCCCTGCCTCCCTGGAATAAATCCCACCTGATCATGGTGTATAATCTTTTTAATATATTGTTGTATGCGATTTGCTAGTATTTTGTTGAGGATCTTTGCATTGATATTCATCAGTGATATTGGCCTGTAATTTTCTTTTTTTTGTGTTGCCCTCGTCTGGTTTAGGTATCAGGGTAATGTCAGCTTCACAGAATGAGTTAGGGAGCTTCCTCTCCTCCTCAGTTTTTTGGAAGAGTCTGAGAAGGATAGGTATTAAGTCTTCTTTGAATGTTTGGTAGAATTCACCAGGGAAGCCGTCTGGTCTTGGACTTCTATTTTTGGGGAGGTTTTGGATTACAGTTTCAATCTCCTTACTGGTGACTGGTCTATTCAAATTCTCTATATGTTCTTCATCCAGTTTTGGAAGGTTGGATGATTCTAAGAATTTATCCATTTCTTCCAGATTGTCAAATTGGTTGGCATATAGCTTTTCATAGTATTCTCTTATCATCTTTTGTATTTCTGAGGTGTCCGTTGTAATTTCTCCTCTTTCATTTCTGATTTTACTTATTTGAGCCTTCTCTCTTTTTTGCTTGGCGAGTCTACCTAAAGGTTTGTCAATTTGGTTTATCTTTCAAAGAACCAGCTCTTGGTTTTATTAATTTTTTCTATTGTTTTTTTAGTCTCTATTTCATTTATTTCGGCTCTGATTTTTATTATTTCCCTTCTTCTACTGATTTAGGCCTTTGTTTGTTCTTCTTTTTCCAGTTCCTTTAGGTGCATTGTTAGATTGTTTATTTGAGATTTTTCTTGTTTGTTGAGATAGGCCTCTATTGCTATAAACTTCCCTCTTAGAACCGCTTTTGCTGTATCCCATAAATTCTGGCATGCCGTATTTTCATTTTCATTTGTCTCCAAGTATTTTTTTATTTCTCCTTTGATTTCTTCGTTGACCCAATCGTTGCTCAGTAGCATTTTCTTTAATCTCCACAAATTTGTGACTTTTCTGATTTTCTTCCTGTAGTTGATTTCTACTTTCATACCGTTGTGGTCAGAAAAGATGCTTGGTATTATTTCAATCTTCTTAAATATATGGAGGCATCTTTTGTGGCCTAATATGTGATCAGACCTGGAGAATGTTCCATGTACATTTGAAAAGAATGTGTATTCTTCCATTTTAGATGGAATGTTCTGTATATATCTACTAGGTCCATCTCTTCTGGTGTGTCATTTAAGATCTAACCGTTGGTGTAAGTGGAGTGTTAAAGTCCCCTATTATTATTGTGTTGCTGTCTATTTCTCTTTTTATGTCTGTTAATAATTGCGTTACATATTTAGGTGCTCCTGCATTGGGTGCATAGATATTTACAAGTGTTATGTCCTCTTGCTGGATTGTTCCCTTGATCTTTATGTAGTGCCATTCTTTGTCTCTTTTTACAGTTTTCGTTTTAAAGTATCTTTGTCTGATATGAGTATTGCTACCCCAGCTTTCTTTTCACTGCCATTAGCATGCAGTATCTTTTTCCATCCCTTTACTTTCAGTGTGTGAGTGTCTTTATGTCTGAAATGTGTCTCTTCTATGCAGCATATATATGGGTCTTGTTTTTTTATCCAGTCAGCCATGTTATGCCTTTTAATTGGAGCATTTAGTCCATTAACGTTCAAAGTAGCTATTGATAAGTATGTAATTACTGCCATTTTTTAACTTTTTTTTCTTGGTGTTTTAGTAGTTCTTCTCTGTTCCTTTCTTCTTCTCTTGCTCTCTTCCCTTGTGGTTTGATGACTTTCTTTAGTATTATGTTTGGGTTCCTTTCTCTTAGTTTTTTGTGTATTTATTATTGGTTTCTGGTTTGTGATTACCATGGGGTTCATATATAGTAACCTACGTATATAGCAGTCTATATTAATTTGACCTCTGTCTGAAAGCTCTACTCTTTAACTCCCTTCCTCTCACATTTTATGTTTTTGATACCATATGCTCCCTTCTTCTTGTCTTGGGATATGTGAATAAGCTTTTCTCCATCTCCAATCACTGATGTCTCAGTATTTGGCTTACCACGCATCGGGCACACGAACCTGAGATTAAGAGTTTCAGTAATCCCCTGTTCCCTGACACCACACTCACAACTGTACATCCTTTCATAAAAGCTTGCTTTCATGAACCTCAATCTCTTTCTGGAAGAAATATGTTAAGGTTTCCAGTCTCCGTGAAAAGTCATTTTTACTGAATTGTCAGCTATTTACACAGCCACTCTCTGGCCATAAAAGGGGTGCACTAGGGAAAGACAGTGTAATGAGAAGGAAGCAGGAGGAAGCAAAGTCCCTGCAATGGTCACAAAGGGGAGAAGATTCCAAATGCTGAAACAGTCATAAGACACACCCAGAGTTTGTGGCCTTTGCACAATGACAACCCCACCTGTCCCTTTCCATGCCTGCTGGCATATGACTTCCTTCTCAGCCTGCCCCTCCTGGCCTTGTCTTCTTAGACCCACTAGAGCCTGGGGCCTGGGGTCAAACCACAGCAGCCAGCACTGAGCCATGTGGGTGGAGGGAGCAGAGAAGGGAATAAACTATTAAACTCATAGGGGACCTGACTCACCTATGTACACATCACTTGGGCAGGGAATGGATTAGTGAAGGGCTGCTCTGAAGGACTCATGGTTTAAGGAGTCACACTTCCTCAATGCTGTCTGACTTAGAGCAAAGGGCTGGGTGTGGGAGGCATCACAGCTTTCTCCCATTTAGACATCCATTTGCCCCTCCCTCTACCTCTTTTGGGTTACATGCCTCTATCCATAGGTCACTTATTTACTGAGTTGGGTTGGTGGGTGGCAGTGAGGGGGTGAATCTTACTTGAATTCCTTAAAGCCCCAAGCACTCAATTCAGTTCAAGAGTGTCTCTCAGCTGAGGGATGACCAGACACAAATATCTTTTAAAGGTTCACAGGAATTTTTGACAACAGCCTTTGCACCACCCACAATCCCTCTGGGGACCACTGAGCTACACACAAGAAAAGGACAGAACTTACTGTGTGCTGGGGACCTTTATGTTTGCATCTCACCTAATGCTCACAGTGACCCTTTGACAGCGGGATTATTATCCCTATTTTGCAAATGAGAAACCAAAACTTTAAGAAGTCAATTAACTTCTTCCTTATCCAAGAACTGGGAAAAGATGGAACCAGGATTCAGACTGACATATTTCTGAATCTAAAGCTCATGTTTCCACTCCACACCATCCTACGTACCAGAATTCAAAGAACAGAAAGATGACTGCTTCTAGCAGAAATACTCATAAAAGGCTTCGATGAAGAGACAAGATCTGAAATGGGCCTTAGAAGGAAGAATAACTCAGGAGGCTGAGCAAAAGGGCAAGGGTATTATAGAAAGAAGGAAAAAAATTAGAATCAATTAAGACATGAGAAAGTAAAACGCAGGTTCAGGTCTTACTACATAGACCAAGGGAACAGACTGGGGCCATGCTACAGGGTCTTTGATTGGCAGCCTAAGGAATTTGAACTTCATCCTACAGATGATAGGAGTCACTGGAATGCTTTAGAAGGTCAGGAACAGGACAAAACAGCATTTTCAGGAAGATTACTCTGACAGTATTAGGCAAGATGACTTAGGCAAGTGGTTCTGAACTCTGGCAACTCATTAATTATCTGGAAGCTTCTTTCTTTTCTTTTCTTAACTTTTCATTTTAACATAATTTCAGACATTCAAAATGTTCCAAAAATAGTCAAAGTTCCCCTATACTGGTCACTCAACTTCTCTAGATATTAATGCTGTAGATAACCTCAATATAATTATCAAAATCAATAACTTATCATTGATAGAATACAATGAAATAACCTACGGATCTTATTCAAATTTCATCACCATTCCCAGTAATGTCCTTTGTCTAAACTAGGATCCAATCCAGGATCACACAATACATTTCGTCGTATTGTCACTTCAGTCTCTTTAATCGGGGCCAGTTCTTCAGAATTTCTTTTACCTTCATGATCTTAATATATTTGGAGAGTATTGGCCATTTTATAGAACGACCCTCAGTTTGGGTTTACCTAATATTTCCTCATGATTAAATTTATGTTATGCACTTTTGGTAAGAACACCACAAAAGTGATGCTGCGCCTTCTCAGTCCATCATATCAGGCCCAGATCAATCTCTCTCCTTACTGGTGATGTTAACTTGGAACACTTGGCTAAGGTTTCATCACTGTAAAGTGACTATTTTACACGGAAGCTTTATTAAACTACCAATGCCTGGGCCACTCCATAGGCCAATCAAATCAGACTCTCTGGGAATAAGGCATAGGCAATTGTAGGTTTTAATGCGCTGGAGGTGATTCTAACCAGCAACCATGGTTGGAAACCACCAGCTTAGACAATGAAGATTAGAATCATGGAAATCAGCAAGGAAGACATTCCTTGAGCCTCTCTTTTAAAAAGAATAGGCAGTTCCAGGCACAAATAAATATACCTGGACTTCGGCATGGACACATGGTAGGGGAAAGGAAAGGCCAAAAATTCCCCCATTGAGAAAGTGATGAGTGAGTAGACTTCTGTCCAATGAGAAGAAAAGGCCAGAGGCTCAGTGAAGTGTCCAGCCCTCCTGGTCTATTTTCTCTCCATACCGCAGAGAAACCTTAGCTTCAGTGAAAGCACACACCATATAATTTTACTGACATAAGCCTGACATGAGCTTCTAATTGCCACTGAGGGAAGGAATTATGGATCACGTGGTATAAATACACCACCACACATGCAAACATGAACACTTCCAGGTATGGTTGAATGAATAAATCACAGAGTCGAGGTCAGAGGTACATGACCTGCCTTTAAAGCTTTGCCCTCCACACTTTGTATTTTGTCCTTAATCTCTTCTGAAGTAAGAGAGTAAGAACCCTGCTGTAAATTTCAGGAAATAGCAAAGTGTACACATCTGCTGTTACCAGGGTGCCGAAGCAATGATACTGTGCTCAACTTCCTTACTGTTATTACCTTGGAGTTTCCATAAAGAGATTTCATCAACCCCTCCCTTGGAAGGGCTATCTGATAACATGCAAAGGGAAACATCAATTTAACCAAAATCCAGAGGCAGGAAGGACCCTGACCAGAACTAGCCCTAAAGTGTTCACAAACTACCAGGATCTGGGGCTGCTGGTGTAGGAGGAGCTGCTGTTAGTCAATAAGTGACAAAGGAGAAGGCAGCTCAAACTTACAGGGTGTACTAACAAAGAATTAACTCAATCATCCCTCAGTTATTACACAGCCAATTATCCCTCAAACCTCTCTACGGAGTCTCACTGAGAGGGCTGGCACATAATTAAATGCTAACACATGGGTGAAATAATTTATAGAAGGGTGGGATTAACTAGGTCAGGAATGGCTGGGAAAGGTTTCAGGAAAGAGGCAGGATTCAGGTTAGACCTTTGAATAGTTAAGTCTTAGAAAAACAGAGACAAAAAGAAACACAAGCACAGGGAACCAGGTGTCAGGCACCACTGTAGATGCTAGTTTTGAAGGGGATTTCAGGAATGAGAGTAGGTTTGCATATGCTATTTTATTTATTCCTCTCAACCACAGTATGGGGTTATTTCAGAGGAGGATGCTGATCCTTCGAAAAGTGAAGCAACTTGCCAAGGTCGGAGATGGATCTGACATTACAAAGTACCTATGTCCAACTCCAAAGCCCATGCCAATTCACTACCCCTGAGAGAGGACTGAACACAGTATATTTAGGGAACAGGAAGGGGCAGGGACTGCTATAGCAGAAAGACAGGGTTAAGACACAGGGCAGTTAGGTAAGCTTGCTAATGTGGGACCATGTGTTGTATAGTCAGGAAAACTAGTTAGAGACATTTGAACTTGGTCTTGTGGTTACAGAAGAGCTACTGAAAGTTTTGAGTAAGGGAGTAACCAAAGTGAAGCCTTTGAGCAAAGACCAAAGGGGATGGTGGTGAAAATGGGAGTTCTGGGCTCCTAAGCTAAAGAGATGCCACTAACAACAGTAAAGGGGGCCACACAATATAGTGGAGCAAGAACTGGACTAGGAGTCAGAAGCTTGGGTTTAAATGTAAAAAGTCACACACTAAAGTTATGGCTACTGCAGGCAAGTCACATTCTCTCTCTGGACTTCAGTTTCTTTTCATCCATAAATCAGGTGAAGTGAGACTTAATCTCTAAATGACCTCGAAAGCTTTGCTACTCAAAGTGTGGTCCACCAACAAGCAGCAAGGCATTGTCCAAAATCTTATGAGAAATGCAGAATCTCAGGCCCCATCAGAAGAATCAGATCTGTATTTACACAAGATCCTCAGGTGATCCATAAGCACATTAAAGTGGGAGACACTCTCCAAATTGTTCAGACTCACCTCAACTCTGTCACTTCACAGGGAAAAACAAAAACAAAACACAGAATGTTTTCCTTTTCACTTCATCTGCGCCCTCTTCCTAATCCTAACCTCCCCTCTCAGACTCGCCCACATCAGCGTAGAGGTCTTAGGAACACCAACGGGGCAGCGCTGCCTCCTTGTGGCCATGATCAGTAAATGTACTTAATCTTCCCACTCTCACCAGTAAAGGAGGGGGAGGGTCGGCAGAGGGCGTGACGTCCAAGGCAGTTTAGATAAGAGAATCACAACCACCCACAATGACCAGAAGTAACTGTCAGACAGAGCTCAGTCTGCATCATACCGTCACATTTCAAAGAGCACTTTTTATACATCCTGATAAAATGTGGTCTTAGGGGGAAACCAGGCCTCTAAGCCAAGCTCTGCCCTTGTAACCTTCAAAAACACTCAGTGACGGTTATATTCAGACATCCAGCCCCTGCCAGAACTCTGCCAGTAAACTTGCAGTTTTCCAAGGAAACTAACTTTACTGTGTCAATTCTTTCTCATCCTGAGCCACAATGTGTCTGATGCATACTCACCAATCCCAGTCCTCCTCTCTGTAGGCACTGAAATAAGATTAATACCTTTTCACAAAACAGACCTCAAACACTTGTAAACAACCACCATGTGCCTCTCCCATCTTCCTTCAGCCACTTCCCAAATGACATATTCTGAAGTCCCTGCACCTCCTGTCTCTTTCCGGTGGGCAAGTGAAGTGTGTCAACCACAGCCAGAAACTCCAAATTCTAGGAGTGTTCTAACCAGAGCAGCAGAGCCACAGGACCACCTACCTCCCCATTCTGGGCCCTACACCCATATGCAGAAAGCCAAAGACCACCTCAGCTGATGTGAGGATACTGCTTTTCCTACTTGTGCTGCTGCTCAGGCATCCCATACCTGCGTAGGTGTATACTTCTTATTCAGTTTTATTTTTTAAGAAATATTTATTACAGCCTGCTATGTCCTATGTACTGGAGAGGAAAGATGAGTCAGACCTGGCCATGCCATCACAAAGCTCTAGGTTATGTGGGGAACCCAATTCAAAGACAGACATTACAGTTCAGTGAGAAAAACACTGATGAATGTGAACACAGAATTTTTTGGCCCATCTCAGCAACATCAATCATGGAATCGATCAACAAATATTTCTGAATGTCTGCTAAGTACACTGTAGAGTGGAGAAACCAAATAACTGTGGTGGAATAATATTTTCTCCCCATTTTCCCCTTATCTTCTTCCCAGAGTGGGGTCTTTGTAAGTCAGAGGGACTGTGCTGGCACAAACAATGTTCTGGAGGTGTGCTCTAAGTAGTTGTCCATATGAACAAAAGAAAAGTCTGTTTGTCTTGGGGGTCTTTTATATTAAGGGACCTGAGAGACCCAAAGCCCCCTCCCATGGCACACAGGACCCGAAACCCCAGCACAAGTCCATGGAGGGGAAAACCAGACAGAGTGAACTGACAAGGAGATGGGACCTAGGGAGAACAGAGGAGTAAACAGACTAGGGGACCTGGAGGAAGGTCTGAGGAGGAGTTCCCTGACCCTGAGCAGCCTCAGAGTGGACGGATGGCAACTCAATAAGAAAAGTAAAGCACCCCCATCGGGTTCCATGAGTATGCATGATCATTTATCAGCAAAATCTTATTTCTGGTAAGGGACTGCACTTTCACATGCATTCTAACACATCAGGCCTGGTTGAAGCGTTACAAAAATGTCATTCCATTCAACAAACATTTATAGAGTTCTCCCAAAGTGCCAGAGCCTACGTAAGTTCAGGAACACAAAAAAGAACGAAAACCAACCCCTGCCCTCAGACATCCATCCCCCCCACCCCCACCCTGCAATTAGCTCCAAGCTCCTTCTCTGCACTGCCCTCCTCTCTGCCCTCCACCAACACAAACCCACCCTACCCTTGAGTCCCCGACCAAGTTCCACTGACCCAGAGTCCCTCGAGCTACTCTGAGTCCACAGTGAACTCCTGTCACTTCTGAAATTTGGTTCCACTTGTATTTCGAGATTCTATGAAAGGTATGTCATCTCCCTAGGTACTCTTGAGCCTCCTGAGGACAGAGACCATTGTTAGAATTTTCCAGAGAGAAGTCACACCAGTGATTTGTATCCGACCAAGCTCAGACCAAGCCCAAGCCTTCAACGCAAGGACAATCTCCACTGCCAAACACAGTGCCTGGCCCCCTGCAGTGCTTTATAAACCTTGTGTAACAAAGTCTACAATCACCTCTCTAATGAGTCAACAAGCAGAGATAATCTGAAAAGTGAGAGAGTAAGAAGGATTAAACAAAAATCAAAAAAGGGGTGACTCATGCTTGCCTCTTCCCCCGCTTAGGTGAAATAAAGTCACACCACCTGTTCTCACTCCTGCCTGCAGGCTACCAGGGAGGACTTCCTTGTTAACCGTCCCCTCACTCCCCACAAATATCACCGAGCACTCATGCCCACCTCTCCTCTTCCTTTGGGCACGTTTCCTATTCCTAAAGTCTCTGGACTAGGAGTCAGGTTTAGTAAGTACTGATGTTCTGTAACCTTAATGTTCACTCCGAATCATATTACCTCCTTCTTTTGCCCTGGGCTGTTTCCAAACAAGGTCTGGACCCAAGAGCCCCAGAAGCCTGGGCAAACACTCTAAAGGGCACCTTCCACCCTGTGGTTCCTGTTTCTCAAATTCCATTTCTTGGACCTGAAGCCCTGGGGGTCCTCCATCAATCCAGTTCCCTGTCCTTTAGGCTGGAGCAACTAAGACACAGCCACCTTCCTGACGAACAACAAGGAGGCCTGATGTGACCCACTGCTCCAGGGCAGTGTTTGGGGCAAGAGAGAATAGCCTCTCCTACTTGATCGTCTCTGCTTCCCACCTCATGTGGCCACAGAATTGGAGGAAACTGTCAACAGAGTGAGGACAGGGCCACTTCCCAAACAACAACACTACTATAGCCAATATCGTGCCAAGATGGGAGCGGGAAGGACAGAGAGGAGAAATAAACCATGTCATCCTCTCTTCTGTCAAGACTTATACTCACTTTCCTGCCGATAATAAGCTAGACAGTGTCACTAAACGTTATAAGGAAACTCAACTGAGCAAAAAGATCTGGGGAAGAAATCACAACACATTGCGGGGTAGGGGGGGGAAGGAGGAGGGGAGGAAACAAGTGTCGCTGCCAGCTTATCAGTCACCTTCTTATGTTCTTAAGAATGTTTCATTTCTGTTGTTTGGTCAGTTTCACCTCCCAGATTCCTGTAAAGCACATGGTCCAACCTGTTACCTAACAAGGCCAGCGTCACTTCACTGTTCTCTCCTCTAATGGGAACACTGGCCTGGGATTACAGCACAGACCACCAAGCCAAGTACCGAGGCCTGAGCCATGTCAAGAAGTGGGCAGCCTCGAACTGGGAACCTTCCACACAGTCTTCAAGCAACTTAGAGCAGCACCAACAGTCACCATGAAAGTTCTAATCTCTTCCCTCCTTCTGTTACTGCCAATAATGCTGATGTCTGTGGTCTCTAGCAGCCCAAACCCAGGTAAGTAAGATTCATTTTCTATAAAGGGGAACAAGGCGGGAGAAAACATGCAAAAACACATGGATTAAAATGTAGCCCCTTTTAGCTACAGGGATTTGGGGCACATTAGCCTATTGCAGTGCCTGTTTCCTCATTCAGAAAAAGGAGAAAACTGTACTTACATCAAAGAGTGTTGTGAGAGTTAAATGAGATAGTGTATATGAAAATGTCTGAAACTGTAGCTGGCAAGAAAACAAAAAAGTAAAATAAAATACTGGCTCAACAAAGACGTGCTCCCTTATCTTCCCTCCAACCGCTTTTCCAGAAAAGTAATGAATTTCCTCAAGGCCAACCTTGGTGGTAGTGGTATAAAGGTGTTGAAGGCAATTGTAGAAGATAAGGAAGTCCTTGCTTATATTCTTTATAGTGCACCAGACATGCCATCAACAATTTTTAATGCTATTTAATGATGAAGTAACAAACCATAAAAATCCTGTCACCAGATGGTATCCATATTGGAAGCTTTAGCCACACCAAGCTCAGTTGTAACAGCTCACCTTTTGGGAAGCAGACCCTTGTTTAGGGGTTCCGAATGGGCTCCAGTTTCACTGCAGCTCAAGTGGCCCAGCCCTTAGCAAAACAACCATGCAGAAGACAGTTCATCACCACGTATGTTTCTCCTCAACAGAACCATCTCCTCAAGGGCTACTTTGAGGTGAAATAGCTTTGTTACATACTCATATCAGCTCAATGCTTAAAATCAGGTTCACCATTCTCCACCCCAATATCAAACCTCCCCTCCCTTGTAGAGACAGCTCTCTGGAAGCTGCTGGGCCCCAAAGCCCTAGGGCCTAGCCCACCCTTCTGGAAAGGAAGGCTTTTCTCCATCACTATGACAGACAACGAGGCTAGAGTCCTCAGCTGGATTCCTAGCTCTAACCACATTCTGCCTTTCCAGTCCACCCCTCCTCTCACTAACCAATGCTCTACGCTTCACCTAAACCAGACTGTTGGCTCTTCCCTGAACAGGTCTTCTGCTTTCCCACCAGCTCTACTTTGTTCACACACCCAGCTCAAAACCACCTCTTCCCCACAGCCTCCCTTGCTTCCTCCCACGACCAGATATGAGCTCTCCCTCCTGCGGACATTCTTAGCCCTAACTGGACTGTCTCTCTGCACTTATCATATTGTGCCTTATAGTGAAGGTGTTGCTGTGCCTCTCCTACCTCCATCCCCTGCCCTTCTACACTGTAGTCTCCTTGGTGGCACAATCTGGTGTATCATTTCCATATCCCTCACACTATCTAGCACAGCACTCAGTAAATATTTGCTATGTGAAAGAAAATAACCTCAGGTTTCTAAGTTGAAAACGTTGTTCTTGGAAAACTCTACACCCAGGATTGATAGCAGCTCTACTGACATGTGGGGCTGGATAATTCTTTGTTGTAGGGTGCCGTTCTGTGCAATGTAAGATATTTACCAGCATATGCATGGCCTCTACCCACTGGATACCAAGAGCAGCTTCTCCACAACCCCCCAACCCCCGTTAGGAGAGAGAAAAATCTCCTGGAGGGGGAACCACTCCCCTGTTGAGAACCACTGGTCTCTATCAATAGTTCTCAAACCTGGCTACACGTTTAGAATTACCTAGATCTTTAGACTCAGCCTTGAAGTCAGGGGAACCTAGATCCAAATCCTGGCTCCTCCTCTTACTTTGCAACCCTGGACAAGTTGCTTAGCTTTTCAGAGCCTCAGTCTTATCAACTTAAAATTAATAAAATACCACTTAGCACATAGAACTGTTACGATGATTAAATGATCTATAATGTGCACTTAGTAAAGCTTCTAAATGCACTAAGTAGAGTTTCTAAGTAGCTCCTAGAGCATGAGGACAATAGACTGGGGAAAGCTCGCTCGGCCGCCAGGTGGCGCGATTACAAACCACATGGGATCCGAGGTGCCGGCTCAATTCCTGCAACACAAAGTCTGGCTAGAGGAAATGACAGCCTCTACCTACTCCCTAAAAACAAAATGTGATTTTCTTTTTTTTTTTTTTTTTGGTGAGGAAGATTAGCCCTGAGCTAACATCCATTGCCAATCCTCCTCTTTTTTTACTGAGGTAGAGTGGCCCTGGGCTAACATCCTGCCCACCTTCCTCTACTTTATATGTGAGACGCTGCCACAGCGTGGCTTGATAAGCTGTGCGTACATCCGCGTCCGGGATACGAACCTGCAAACCCCAGGCCGCCCAAGCAGAGCGTGCGAACTTCACCACTACGCCACCAGGCTGGCCCCAAAATGTGATCTAAATTTATCTCTTTAAATAACTACATTCATGCTCAATATGCTTTTCACAGGAGAGAGGGGAAAAATGGATGAGAATGTATGAGAATCTTAGGAAATAAATTACTTATAATAATATAGTACTCCTTACTTATAATATTACTGATGAATTATAAAATTACTTATAATAATAGCCTACATATGTTAAGCTATCCTATGGGGCTGGCATTATTCTAAGCACTTCAGGCACATTACCTCACTCTGTCCTCGCAGAAATCTAATGTATTTTTTAATTTTTTTTTTTTTTGTAAGGAAGATCAGCCCTGAGCTAACATCCGTGCTAATCCTCCTCTTTTTGCTAAGGAAGACCGGCCCTGAGATAACATCTATTGCCAATCCTCCTCTTTTTTTTTCCCCAAAGCCCCAGTAGATAGTTGTATGTCATTGTTGCACATCCTTCTAGTTGCTGCACATGGGACACGGCCTCAGCATGGCCGGACAAGCAGTGCGTCGGTGCGCGCCCGGGGTCCGAACCTGGGCCGCCAGTAGCGAAGCGGGTGCACTTAACTGCTAAGCCACGGAGCCGGCCCTATTTTTTAATTTTTAACTTTTCATTTTTCAGACTTAAAAAGTGTTGTAAAAGTAATCAGACTTCCAATATATCCTTCATTCAATTTTTATCAAACAATATCTTACACAACCATAATATGATTACCAAAACCAAGAAATGAGCATGGTTACAATACTATTAACTAATGTACAAGTATTCAAATTTTGCTAATCATCCCATTAATGTCCTTTTTCTGGTCTAGAATCCAACCCAGGATCCTACACTCAATAAAGTTATCAGTCTCCTTGGTCTCCTCCAATCTGGGGTAGTTTTTCAGCCTTCTTTGTTTTTCATGACCTTGACACTTGTGAAGAGTACCGGTCAGTTATTTTCTAGAACATCCCTCAGTTTGAGTTTCTCTGATACTTCCTCAAGTTCAGATTACGCATTTTTGGCAAAACAACTCCACAAGTGACATGTGCCTTCTCAGTGCATCACACCATAAGGCCCATGATATCCATAACTCTCATTATCAGTGACGTTAACTTTGAATACTTGGTCAAGGTGCCGTCTGCCAGGGTTCTCTACTGTAAAGTTACTGTTTTTCCCATTGCAATTAATAAGTGTCTTGTGGAGAGGTACTCTGAGACTATGCAAATAGCCTGTTTCTTCTCAGCACACATTTGCCCATTAATTTTTGAAGTCCATTCATGATTCTTGCCTACAACAAGTTTTACTATAGTATTAGCCAAATGGTGATTTTCTATTTCCATCATTCCTTCTATGTGTATTAGTTGGGATTTTACTCTAAGAAAGAGCTGCTCCTTCTCTCCCATTTATTTATTTCTTCAATTATTTATTTACATAAGAAAAGACTCATGAATATTTGTGAATTATAATCCATTACTATCATTATTTATTATGTTGCTCAAATTGTCCCAAAATGGGCCATTGAGAGCTCTTTCAACGTGGCTTTTTTGTCACTTTCACATATCATTTATTTAGCAGTTCCTGACTTTCTGACACCACAAGATGTTCCAGGCTCATCTTGTACGAAATTTCCTGCCTTAGCCCTGGGATAGCCATTCTTCAAAGACCACTGGTTCCTTTCATGAGAGAACCGTATTCACAGACCATAGCACTAGGTATTGCCCATTGCTACTAGGTGCTATTGTTTCTAGGCCCTCTAGTGGATAGAGCTAGGAAACGGATACATGCATACACACATTAATGTGCTATTACTAGCCCCATTTGACAAATCAGGTAAATGAGGCATAGAAAAGTTAAGCAACTTATCCAAAATCACAAACTAATACGTAGTGAAACTGAGAAGTCAAAATAACGACAGATCTACCACAAGTCCTAATAAGTAGAAGTAACTTCTTTACACAAACACATCAGCAGAAAGCAACAAGCCTAACATTCTAGCATAGACTCTCTCTCCGGGAAAAAACTAGAAATCCACAAAAATAACCATAATAACCATCATGTACTGAACAGCTACTTGGGCACTGAGCACTGGACACCCACAGTAGCTCATGTATTCCTAACTCTACAAGGTGGATACCATTATCCTCATTTTACAAATCAGAGGACCAAAGACCAAAGCAGCTAAGTGACTTGTCCAAGACTACAGAGTTAAGTGACAGAACAAGTAGTTGAGCCAGGTCTGTCTGGGTATAAAGTTCACGCTTATTCCACCGTATGAGTACTTTCACATTTGATTTTAAGGAGAACACACATTAGCTTTTACTTTAATAGTTATATGTTTATTAGAATGCATGTTAGGAAAAAATCTAAGCATATATCAAACCCATAATCTCACAGATAATATTGCATAGGATGAGCCTGTTTTGTAAATTAAATTTATTTAAAGAAAAGGTACGAAGTAAATAACAGTAGAAATGGTACAAGCTATAGCAAAAATCATAAAGGTGGTCCTTACGTGTCCGAGGGCTGGGAGACATTAGACTATAGTAACGTGCAGCTTCATTGTCAGTAACACCAGGAAATTAGGGTTATCAGAGCTGCAGAAAGAAAAACAGACTAAGAATCTTGGACCTGGGCTTTAGCTTCAGATGTGTCACCATCACCTTTGGGAACTTGGGCATTTCATTTGCTCTCTCTGGGCCTCAGTTTCCTCATCTGAAAAAAAAAGAGATAGTGATTTAGTTAATTAGTAGAACCCTTAAATGCAATTTAGTAATGATATCAAGCAACACAAAGCTGTTCTTATCTTTTGACCCACTAATTCCACTCTGGGAATCTTGACCAAGACAATTAATCCAACATTTGGAAAACAGTTATAAGGACAAAGAAATTTATCAATACCCAGAAATAAAACAATCTAATTATTCAGCAATGGAACAATGTAAAGCACATTTACTTGTTGGGAGTGTTATGCAGTCATTAAAAATGTTACAAAGACAACAAAGCAACAAGCTGATAAAGTGAACAAAAAGAAATTTGTTCACACGCCATGGTTATCACTATACAGAGAAAATCATATGCAGGAAATACGCCAAAATACCAACTGTTGGTAACAGTAAAGATTTCTTTATTTGTACTTCCCATATTTTCTCTAACATAATTACATTACATTTAGAGTGAACAAAAACTTCTCAATGAGGGGATTCAACTAAATAATGTCCAAGATTCCTTCTGGCTCTAATCTTCTGTGGCTTTCCTCTGGAACTAGCAGTTGAGGTTAGGTGAGAGTGAACTATTATAACAGTTGGGATGAGAGGGGCTATGTATGCCTGTTTAATTACTTTAACAGCACTCAAAAGGCCCATGAGAACATTTGGAAACTAGCACTTGGGGAAATGATGCAACACCCTCCATCTGTGTGGCAGAAAGGGCACAAGTCTGGAAAATAGGAGACCTGGATTGAACCAGATGATCTCTGAGGGCCCTCTCTAGATCACTTGTCCGTCTGCTTACTAAACAAACATTTACCAAGTGCCTACCATGGGTCAGGAACCATGTAGCTGAATGACTACTGAGCCACTGATTCAGAATCTAATAAGGGAGAAACATTTTTAGTTCGCCAAGGCTGCCATAACAAAATACTACAGATTGAGTGGCTTAAACAGCAGAAATTTTGTTTTCTCACAGTTCTTGAGGCCAGATGTCCAAGATCAAGGTGTCGGCCATTTGGTTTCTTCTGAGGCCTCTCTCCTTGGCTTGCAGATGACTACCTACTTGCCATACCCTCACATGATCTTTTCTCTGAGAACCTATGTCCCTGGTGTCCCTGATGTCTCTTTGTGTCTCCAAATCTCTTCTTCTTATAAGGACTCCAGTCAGATTGGATCAGGGCCCACCATAATGGCCTCATTTTAACTCAATCACCTCTTTAAATTCCCTATATCCAAATACAGTCATTCTGAGGTATTAGGAGTTAGGGCTTCAGGAGGAATTTGGGGGGAAACAAGTCAGTCCACACAGATCTCAAACAACAAACTATAAGTATAACTGTGCAATAATAGAAGAGGAACCATGTGTAGGCTGACAGGAAATATCAGAAACTACTATAAAGAGGAAGCATCATCTGGGCCCAATTCTAGCTCCAGAATCTCAAGTCTATAAACCATCATCATTGATTGTCATAAAAATATTTTAGGTATCCCAAAAGGAGAATAAGACAGCATCAGGTGATAAGACAGACTTGAATAGAGGCCAAAAGAGGAATGGATTTGTTCCAGAGGAACAAAAGTAAATACCATCCTCTTATACTTGAACTGGGATTATGGATTCAAATACAGCAAATGTGGAGGTCAGGTGAAGACCCTGACTGGTTTATGGGATAATCTACCCCTTGCTCTCATTCCTTTAAGTCATGAGGATTCTAATGTGCGTGTTGGGGGGGTGGGGAGTAAGGTCTTGATTGACCCCCACCTTTTGTCCTCTCTTCCATCCAGAAGCCATTGTCTCCACCTACCTCCAGCTAAGCTTTTCTCTAGGCCAGATTTTAAACCTCAATTTCTTATCCATTTAAAATACTCCTCTCTGCAAGAGATCCCCAGATCCCCGAGCAAAAAATGAAGAGAAATGGAACTTCACTGACATAGACAACACAATGCTGGGGGGCCATTTCTGTTGCTCCCTTCCCTTTCCAGTGCCTCCAAGTAACCTGTTTCCTTCTGACAGGGGTCACAAGAGCCATAGGGACCAATGCCAGGCTTTTGGGAGGTGGCTCCAGGCAGGTGGCCAAGATTGTGAGTGCAAAGGTCAGTAACTTAGCGTCAACAACAGCAATGCACCATCATGATCCCAACACTCTCCCTTGAGTCCCTCTGAGACCAGTGCAGATGTCATCTGAGCTGACCTCACCCCTTCCCCTCTCCATCAGCCACAACAAGCACCAATGCTTGTTTTCTTCCTGAGTCTCAGGCAAGAGCTGGACTCCTCCAAGGTCCAGGGGAGAGCTGGCTAGATCTCTGGCTGTCCCCTCCCCCTGACCCTTTTCTCCAAGAACTCAGGGCTGCCTTCCAAAAGCTTCCCGGATCTTATTCTCCACCTTTTTTACTCACATGTGAGACTGAAACCGGAGAGGCAAAATGACTTTCCAAAGGTAAAGCAACAACTAAACGGTAGACATCTACATCTTATTCCTGATGTTTTGGTCTCTCTAATGATATCCTGATGCCCCCTCCAAACCTGCCACTAAATTCTTGCCAACACAGCTCAGGCAAAACAACTCAGAAGTCCTGGTACTCATATAACTGGATACCTCCACTGCTTTCTGTTGCCCCTTTTCCCTATCTCACTAAAGTAGGAAAAAAGAACTGAAAGGCAAGAAAGATGGCAAGTAAAGCCCTGCCATACTCTCTACTCTCAAACATATTAACCTTCCTGCCTAAGAGCAATGCCATTATTTCAGATTGGTTCCTGAGAGCCCCTAAAAGAAAACTCATGACAGTGCCTGGCCTCCCAAAGAATCAGTGTCCCTGTGATCATTTCAAGGGCAATGTGAAGAAAACCAGTATATTTCAAAAGAATGACCTTCCTTAAACCAGAGTCCCTCTGTGGAATCAACCAGAGATGAAGCAGGGGTTGAGAACAGACAAGAGAAGTGAAATGAAGACCAGGAGAAGCACACATCTCAGCCTTTTCTACTCAATGTCCACTCCTGGGGAAATAGGAAGAGGAAGAAAAGCAGGACACAATTCTCCTAATATCAGAAAGGGTTAACCAAATTCGTAGATTTTAGAGCCCCATTGCTTAACAAAGTGGAGGGAGATGGGGCTGTTGGGGACCCGGTCATTGATCTCTGAAGATGTCACCAGTGTCATTGTCAAGCAGAATTTGATTTCTCCCTAGGCCAGCAGTTTTCAAATGTCATATGAAAAAGCAAATTGGCAAATGTTAAACTCAATGATATTATGATATTATTAAGAAAGGGATAAACCAGGATCCTTATCACTGTCGACGGAATTAAAATACAAGTTAGTAGTACATATCAAAAATTTAAATGTGTGTGCCTTTTAACCCAGTAATCTCACTTCAAGAAATCTCTAAGGGTCGGCCCCGTGGCATACCGGTTAAGTGCGCGGGCTCCGCTGCTGGTGGCCCGGGTTCAGCTCCCGGAGGCACACCGACGCACCGCTTGTCATGCCAAGCTGTGGCGGCATCCCATATAAAGTGGAGGAAGATGGGCACAGATGTTAGCCCAGCACCAGTCTTTCTCAGCAAAAAGAGGAGGATTGGCATGGATGTTAGCTCAAGGCTGATCTTCCTCACCAAAAAACAAAGAAAAGGAATCTCTAGTACAGAATACTAGCATGCATACTCACAGATATACGTACAAGAATGTTAATTATAGTAGTATTTGTATTAACAAATAAACAGAAATAAAAAATGTTCATAAAAATAAATTGGGCAATTCTTTAGTTGTCAAAAACAATGAGGTAAATCATTATGTGTTGACCAGAAAGATATCAACAATACATCAAGTGAAAAAAAGATACAGAGACCCCTACTTCACACTCTTCACGAAAATAAATTTCAGGTGGATTAAAGATCTAAATTTGAAAGATAAATTTATAAGGGAATATAGGAGAATATATTCATGACCTTGTGATACAAAAGGACTTCTTAAACAAGATATAAAAAGTAAAAGCCATAAAGGAAAAGATTAACAAATCTGACTTCATTGAAATTAAGAAATTTTGGTCAACAAAAGAATAAAATAATCTAAAAGTAGGAGATGATATCTGCAACATATATAATTGACAAAGGATTAATATTGAGAATATTCAAAGAATTCCTATAGATCAGTGAAAGGAAGGCAGACAACACAACAGACAAACAGTCAAAAGACTTGAATAGGCAATGCGGAGACAAGGAAATCCAAATAGCTAATCAACATATGAAATGGCACTCAACCTTACCAGTAAGTGAGAAAATGAGAATTAAAACAAAACAGATATCACTATACATCATCAGATTGGCAAAAATTTTAAACTTTGGCAATACCAAGTGTTGGCAAAGAGTAGGACAGAGAAACTCTCATATCCTGCTAATGCGAGTGTAAACTGGTAAATAACTTTGAAAAAGTGCTGGCAGTTATCTATGAAAGTTTAAGCTCCATGACCAAGAAATGCTACTCTTAGGTATACACTCAAAAGGAATGCAGGCTTATATACACCGGGAGACACGTACAAAAATTTCATAGCAGCATTGCTCATAACTACCCCAAACTGAAAACTGATCAATGAATGAATAAATGGTGGTGCATTCAAATATTACATTGCAGGGAGATTTAATAAACACTGAACAATGTAAATGAATCTTATAAATATAATGTTGAGAAAAAAAAAACAAGACATGAGAGAATAGCCATAGTATGATTTCATAAAGTTCAAAAACAGGCAAAATTAAACTAAATTATTTAGAAATACATAAGTAAGTGGTAAACAATAAATAAAAGAAAGTAAATGCTTACTATAAGAGCCAGGATTACCTCTGTGAGGGGGAGAGAAAGAATAGTGATCAGAAAGGAGGGGCGGTGCTGGCAATATCCTATTTCTAGGCTTGGGTAGTTGTTTCATGAATATCTGCTTTATAACTATTTATTGAACCGCACATATAAGTTTTTATGGACCTCTATAGATGTATAATATTTTGAATACAAGATTTAAGGTGCAGAGCAAAGAATATGTGTAGCATAATCTCATTTTTGCGTTTTAAAGCGAACTACTATGTTTACATACAAAAAGATGTGGATGCAGCAAACTATTAACAGTAGTTAGCTCTGGAGAATGGGGAGTGGAGGTTGGGGTAGAAAAACGTCCTTTTGGTTTCTGGGTTTTTTTTTTTCAGAGAAAGATTCACCCTGAAGTAACATTTGTTGCCAACTTCTTTTTCTTTTTTTTTCCTCCCGAAAGCCCCAGTACATGGTTGTATATACAACAGTTGTAAGTCATTCTAGTTCTTCTATGTGAGCCACTGCCACAACATGGCAAGTGACAGACAGGTGGTATGGTTCTATGACACGGAAGTGAACCTGGGCAGCCAAAGCGGTGAGCACTGAACTTTAACCACTAGGCCATCAGGGATGGCTCCATCCTTTTAGTTTTTACTGGATATATTTTTTTACTTTAATTTTTTCCCCTGGATGAGTCTTACTTTATAATTTTAAAAGCTCTTGTAAAAGCTAAATTTTTTAAATGTTTTTAACACTAGTCTCTACCCTTTATTTTCACCCTAGGGCACCAAAGGAACCACAGGAAGTCAAACAAGCACTCCAGAGGCTGCCAGCATTTCTCAAACGATGTCAGCTAGCAAGCTTTGCTCTGCCTTTATAGGAGCTTTTAGCCCACTCTCCCAATGAAACATTCTCAGTCAAGAAGGCAGTGAGTGCACCGAGAGGATGCTCTTCTCCCACCTCAAGCTCCCCCTTCTCTTTCTCCACTCCAGAGATCTCAAAAAGCATTTTCCCCAAGATTATTACTCCCTCTAGTGCCTTCTTCTCTCCTCAGTCTTTTCCTGTACCCTCCTCTTACCCAGGCTTAAGATTAATTACCTGGAAGAAACCAGGAAGTTCTAGTTTCCCAGCTTGTCTCAACAACCAGAAATACAACCAGGAAAGTAGTGAACAGAAGTCAATAAATATTTTTAAGTGTAATAGGTCAAAATCATTTCTTTCAAATGGGGTCTGGCAACTCACACTCAATCCAGATTATCCACTTTACACTGTTCACTCCTAACCCTACCCAGATTCTACACACACTTCTCCCCACACCACCCTCACTCTCTCTCCCTCCACTGCCCAACTATTTATTCTTTCACTCATTCAACAAACCCTTCTGGGGTAAGAGCTAGGTGGGCAAAGAAAGCAGGTAGCGCAATGAATCAGACAGGGTCTTATTAAAGATAATATAGTTTTAAAAAAACAACAATCTGGGACAGTTTCCTAGTACATGGAACGCCTTCAGTCGTTATGATTATTATCATCATCATCATTAATGGTCATTGTACTTTATGAGTTTCCAAGGCAGTACAGAAGACATATATGCAGAACCATAGTTCAAAGCTACAGAGTTGGTGTGGAAGATCTCAAACACCACTGACAAGGGCTTCAAGCTCTAAAAATGGGATGAAAGCATTTTTTTTAACATGAGAGTGAAATGATCAAAGCAATAATATAAAGAAATTAAACTGGCAACCATTGGAAAGAATAAATAAAGAAGAAAAGATTATTAAAACACTACAGAGACTGCCTCCCCCTCGGACCCTTTCCTCAAACATCAGAAGGGGAGAAAAAAAAAATGGAACACTCATCCAGAATTTTGCTTCTGTCACCCCAGATGAAACAGAGGACTAAGTTGCCCTGCTTGCCTTAGAAGAAAAAACATTTTAACTGAGTGATGAGTGGGGTGGGGCCCTGTTTATGACACAAGAGGACAAGCGCCTCCCCTGTGGTAGGAGAGTGTCGGGCACACAGCCGCCTCCTGTTCCTACTCCCTCTTCCCACAGCAGGAGGCACAGAAGTGCATCACTTGGCACAGGAGTGGGAGCCAGCAGTGGTCGGTCCACTTTCCAACCACCTTAAAAAGGAAGACCAGGCATGTCAAGAGGAAGGAGTGGAATCCAAAGGGAGGTGCCATTATGAGCAATCAATGAGGGATCTGTGACAAAGGAGGTGTGGGGGCAGGGGCAGAAGGATTAAGCCTGGGAGATCAACATCTCCTGTGAGGGAAATAACAACAGTGGAGCCAGGTGCTGAGTCAGTATCTAGCCCTGACTGGGAACCTGAGCCACACCAGACACCAATCTCCCAGCCAGAGCCTGGGCCAGAAAAGGCACCTACAGCCCAACAGGCATCTAACACTCAGCAGGGACACAATACCCAACAGGAGCCTGCTTCACAGCAAAGACCCCTCACTCAGAAAGAGGCCCTTGCCCAACAGGAAGCTGAATCCCAGCAGGAACCTAGAACCCAACAAAAATCTGCTTTGCAGCAGGAATTTCTTGCCCCACAGGAGCCTGCACCACAGCAATCACCTCCCACCCAAAGGGTGACCTTCACTCAACGGGAAGCTGCCGCACAGCAGAGACCTGAGCCAAGAATAGAATCTAGAAGTCAACAGGAACAAGAATTGAAAGAGGCATATCCCAGCCAGGGCATGGCCGACAGAGCCACCTCTAGCTCAACAAGAAGCTGGATCAACACCTCCAGCCCAGCCTAGACCTGGACCACAAAATGGACCACCTTCCCAGAATGAATCTGCTCCTCAAGAGAGACCAGGACACTCAGACCCTACAGCCCGGCAAGCAGCTCCAGCCCAGGGAGCCAAATCCCAGCAGGGATCTCTGACGGACTGGATATTTCTATCAGACCTGCACCAACTGTTCTCACAGCAACCGGCCCCAGAGTAGAAGACATTTTTTTTGGAGGGGGGTGGTTTGAGTGGGTCACAGATGCAGACTCAGAATCAGATGGAGGTCTCCACTAAGGACCAATCACCAGCCATGAGGGGTGGGACCATGGCCAAGGGAATGAAGCTGGCCTTCAAGGCAAAGCCTGGTTATGGAGTGATGTCAGGACATGGTGGGACATCAGCACACGGGAAGAAGAGCCAGCCAGAATCACAGAAACTACCGGGACACAGGTGAGACTGAGCCTGGGGGACCAGGAGCCTCCCAGGGACGGTCATTCATTCAGTCAGGGGTACTAAGGACCTCCAGTATGTCAGTTAGCTCGGGGGATCCCTCCACAGTCCTGCCAGACAAAGACTCCCAGCCCCATTGGATGGATGAGGAAGCTGAGGCCTAGAGAAGAGGAGGTTGTACCTGAGGCCGGGCAGTTAAGGAGCAGCCAGCCAGGGTCCCAGGCAGGGTCGGACATCTTCCCCTGCACCAGGCTGCCCCCCCATGGAGGATCTGGGGGAAATCACAGAGAACTGGGAAGGGGCTCTGGGCTAGGGGCCAGGAAACTGGGGAAGCTGCCCTCCTGCCAGTATTCATCCACCCGTCCCCAAACCACCCAGCACAGCCCTGTGGCAGGCAGTGCCACAGGCACCAGCTACACCAGGCTGACGTGGACCCTTACCCTGGGGGGTTCCATGTCGACTTAGGATCCTGAGCTCCCAGGAAAGACACTTGCTCCCCGCCAGGCTGCCCCTTGCCACCCCGGGGTGTCCCAGGCCAGAAAGAGAGCCTGGGAGAGCGGCTGGGGTCGCCAAAGTCCCGGGCAAGGTCGCGGCTGGATGGAGAGTTGGGAGAGCAGAGGCGAAGGGTGACGGGCCCAAGACTCCGCGGGCCGCCAGCACTCCCCCTCCTCCTCCGAAGCAGGCCGTGGGCCCCGGGGTGCAGCTCCAGCTCCGCTCAGGCCCCGACCCTCCTTCTCTAGACTCGCAAGCCCCGCCATGCAGAGGGCAGGTGCCCGAGTTTCATCCGCAGAATGAGGGGTCCCTGTTGAAGGGGCCTGAGGGAAAACAGTGCAGCCCAATCCAGAAGCTGCGGGCGCTGTAGGGCCGCTGATCCGCAGGCCGGCAACGCTGGTCTCGGCCGAGGCCTGTGCCTCCCGGAAGGGCTGGGCGTCTCTCTCGGGGCTGAGGAGAAGACGGGAGCGGGTGTCTCTCTGGGCTGGTCGCCCGCTTTGGGAGGGCGGGGAGGAGGGTTAGGAGGGAAAGAGAGGGTCCCACGTTTGCGTTTTCCGGCACTTACGATGAAGAGCTGTTTCTCTAGGCTTCCAGAACCCAGTCTCCAGGGACGCCCTCGCTCGCCAAGGTGCCGCGCCACACGAGGCCGCCAAGGGCTCGAGGCAGTTGACTGTGTGCGCATGCGCGAGCCTCAAACCTCCTCTGTTTCCCGCCTTTTCCCAGGCACGCACCCCTCCCTCTACTGCCGCACCTCCCAGCTGGCTGGCCCTGGGGTGGGGCTAGTGTGCAGACACGGAGCTTTCTCCTTCCCACTCCATTCCATTCTCGGGGAGAGTAAGAGAGCACAGAAAAGAACCCCAAGGAACAGCGATAGGAGGACTAGGAGACAAAGTGTGGGAGAGAGAAAGCAGGTCTTCCTCCTCCAGTGCTGCCACCCCGCTCCGCCCCTCCCCCTTTGAATTGCCCCGCTCTCCGGATCCGTCTGGCAGGTCAGGTGGCATTGTAGGGAATCCCTTCGCGGGAAGGTGAGTGGGAATGTGAGGCTCACCGCCAGGACGTGAGAACATCTATGCTTCCCTCTGGAGTGACCCCCCGCGAGACTCCCCACTAGTCCTGTCCGAGGGACGCTTTTCCTGGCCTCCAGGGCAGCATTTTTGTTGCTCCTGGGCCCTTCCATGCGTGGGTGGGCGGGGCCAAGCCATAGGCCCCGGCTGTTGGGGGCGGGGCCAGGATTGCTCAGGGGCCGGGACCCAGAGAGGAGCGAGTCCAGGATTGCATGGTAGTAGGGCCTGGCCTTGAAGTGTAGCAACGATTGGCCCTCGGGGCGGGGCCTGGCAGCTGGAATTGGCCCCCGCTGGGGGATCTCGGGGAGTTGATGGAGTCCACCAGGAAAAGAGGGCCCGCCTCAGCCAGGAGCAGGTAAGAAGCAAAGAAGCACACGCAGCCCCCTCCCCAGGACCCACCCCCAGCCGCCCTCCTCCCTCTCACTGCTCACACCCGCTCCAGGTCTGAGTACATCCGCTGGGGGGGGGGTGGCCTATGCAGGCCGCCCCAGCCTCACCCGCCTGTACCCCACTAACCCCCAAGACAGTGAGGAGCTCAGCAGCCTGGCGAAGTCCGAGGGTCCGCGGAGCCTGGAGCTGCGGCCTCGCCCCCAGCAGGCAGCCCGCTCCCGGTCCTTGATGGTGCATGTCCACGGCGCGGCTTCGTGGCCCAGACCTCCAAATCCCGCGAGACCTACCTCAAGAGCTGGGCCCAGGAGCTGGGTGACCCCATCCTCTCCATCGGCTGCTCCCTGGCCTCCGAGGCTCCCTTCTCCCGCGCGCTGGAGGAACGCTTCTATGCCAGCTGCTGGGCCATCACGCGCTGTGCCCTCCTCGGTGAGCCCCAGCACCTCACTGCTGCCGACTCCGGGTTCCTGCCCCAGCCGGCTTCAGCCCCCACCCCGTACTGCAGGGGGAGTGGGCTATCTAGTGGCTCAAGCCTCAGTCTCTCACCGCAGCCTCTCCTTCCATCTCCTACCATCCAGTCCTCTGCCGCCTGTTGGCCGCCCCCCACCCCCACCTCTGCCTAAGCGCTTTCCCCCGCTGCCCCGTTGCTCACCAGACATTCCATCTCAACCACTTCCTCCTGCCTCCTGCTCCCCCACTTTAGCCCCGATGCTCCATCCCCTCCACCTCTCCATCTCCTCTGACCTTTTCTTTCCCCTTCCTGTTTCTCCACCCCCTGCTTTCCTGCCCTGGCCCAGCTCCAGCCCATTCTTCCAGCTCCTCTGACCTCCCACTTCCAGCATCTTGGGAGGCACAGGACAGTGTGGGGCTACGCCCCAGGTAACAGGGCATGTGGACCTTCTGTGCTGTCAGCCTGAACCCTGGCCTTCCATCTCCTGGCCTCAGATGCCCCTCCCTCCTGAAATGAGCCCTTGATCTCTCCTTTCACATGCCTGTCCTCCTTGTTTCTGACCGCCAGCCTCCCAGCTTCCCCAGAGCTTCCTGATCTCCAGGCCTCTCCATGTCCTAAGTCAGCCTGATCCTCTGACTACTGTCCTCCAAATGGGTCCAAATCCCTGCCTCAGTTTACCAGTCTCTAAAATTGCAGTTGGCTAGACCTTGGCCTTGGGGCCCCCATGCCCCACCTCTGAGAGCCCAGGGCTCCTGGCCCAGAGCTTGAGTTGCTCCCTGCCAGGATTGACCAAGGGCCGCTCCATACCAGGCTCAACAGGCAAGCGGCTATGCCTCATGGGGGACAGTGCAGGCGGGAACCTCTGCTTCACTGTGTCCCTTCGGGCAGCAGACTATGGGGTGCGGGTGCCAGATGGCATCATAGCAGCCTACTCTGCCACAATGCCGCGGCCTACAGCCTCACCCTTCTGCCTTCTGAGCCTCATGGACCCCCTGTTGCCCCTCGGCATGCTCTCCAAGTGTGTCAGCGCCTGTGCTGCTAAGGCCCCACCCACAGAGCTGGGGGCCTGGGGGTGCTTGGATGCCTGGGTCCTGCAGGGACAGGGGCTACAGCCCAGGCTTCTGGGTCTGAGGGAAGAGGGGCTGAGGAGAGGAATCTGAGATTCCTTGTTCCTGCTGAAGCGATCAGATATTCTTGGGTCCTTGGGGGCACAGATGCCTGAAGTTCTGGGTGTTGAGAAGGGACCCAGAAAGAAAAGACACCAACTCAGCCCCTCACATACATTCCACTCAGAGTGGTGAGGAGACAGAGGACCACTCTGACTCAGACAAGAAGGCGCTAGGCATGACGGGGCTGGTGTGGCAGGACACAGCCCTGCTCTTCTGAGACCTGCACCAGCGTACCTCCTATGGCTCAACTCCTTCCTGGAGCTGAGCAGGCACAGGTCTCACAGGAACTCGGTGCCCACGGCAGGTGAGTGAAGCCCGCCCCTCACATACCCATCCAGGGTGGCCAGGAGGGACAGCCTGCCACACCAGAAGTCCTGGAGGAGGATAGGAGGCATGCCCTGGGCACTCAGGGAAGCAGAGATCACCTTCCTGGTTCTGCCCCGTATCTGTCCTTGTCCCTGCCACACAGCCTTGATTTGCTTCCACGGTCCATGTCTGGAAACTCCAGGACTTCGGGTCCCCCAGGTCATCTTGGAGTCCCAGGAATTGTAGGATTTAGCTGTCCAAACAGCCTCTCCCAGAAAGGCACCCTGGGAAGTGACTCAGAAGGCCTGCCACATGTCATGATTTTCAGTCCCAAAAGCACCACTCAAATCGCTTGGGCCCTCAGGTGGGAGTCCAGTCCTCCTAGATTCTTTCCAGACTTTTAACTGAGGCCCATGGGGGTAATGCCGCCCTGCAGGGGCTGGCCTAGGAGCCTGGGGTGGGGAGATGAGCAGACTGGATGGACCTTGGGAAGTGGAGGAGATTTCCAGCCTTGGATGGCAGGACCCTCAGGCAGCTGAAAATCACACCTCTCTAGGGATCCATTTTTTCCCACCGTTTTTTAACATCTTTGGAATTTTAAAGCACAACCAACTTGAATTATGTTCTATCTCTAGCAAATCAACACTATTTTCTGAGTAATAGGAATTGTATGTTCAAAAGTAGATGCAGTTCCTATTATTCATAAAATTTTTCTAATTGGATATATTTTATTTTAAATTAAGTTTTTAATTTTTGGATATTTAAATGAATGCAAAGAAATACACACAAAAACAATTAAAGAGGATTTGAATTTTAGGCAAGTGGACCATTGAGCACTGGGGTTTTCCTTGTAGGATAAGGTGACAAGTGCAGCCTCTAGAGGCACACACATCAGTCTAGCTCCTTACAGCACCAGGCGCTCGCTAGTTGCTGGGTGATGTGGGCAAATATCGGTATCTGTGAGCCTTGCGTTGCTCCTCTGTGAAATGGGTACAATAAGAGTACCTGCCTCATAAGGATGTTGTAAGGACTGCGTGCACCTCTTTGTGTCAAGCACCCAGCACAATACGTGATGCACAGTAGGTGCTCTTGGAGCCCTGTGACTCTAGTCAACAGTTCTGTCCCAGTGACCCTCTGGGTCATGGTGCACTTATGCAGTTCTTCTCATATCGCCTTGCATTTTGCCTTCATGGATTTGCAAAGACAAGTGAAGAAACTGACAAATGTAGGGTCCTGGCCCTAGTGGTAAGCAGCATGGGTCAGATAAAATTAATTTATATCCCAACTGGAGCAAGAAGAACAGCTGTGCAATATGCAAAGAGAATCCTCCCAAGATGCACGTCCAGGTGAGAATCTGCAGCTGAGAGTTCTGGCAGGTGACCCTTCAGTTCATCACTGTCCAAGGTGGGAGCCACTGCCCACATGTGGCTACTGAGCACTTGAAATGGGACAAGTCCTAGTTGACATGGGCTGAAGTGTAAAACAAACACTGAATTTCAAAGACTTAGAATGAAAAACAGAGTGTAAAATATCTCATTGATAATTTTATATTGGTTACATATTGAAATTATATTAGATAAAATAAAATAAAAGTCATCTGTTTATTTTGACTTTTTAAGTGTACGGTATTAGTTTGCTATGGCTGCCATAACAAAGTGCCACAAACTGGGTGGCTTAGAACAAATAGCAATTTATTGTCTTACAGTCCTGGAGGCTGGACATCTGAGATCAAGGTGTCAACAGGGTCGGTTGTCAGGAAACATCTGTTCCAGGCCTCTCTCCTAGCTTCCGTGGTGTTCCTTGGTTTCTGGCAGCATAACTCCAATCTTCACATAGGGTTTTCCCTGGGTCTCTGTCTCTGTGTCCAAATTTCCCCTTTATATAAGCAGTCCTACTGTTTAGGGGCACCTAATGATGTCATCTTAACCAATTACATCTGCATTGACTCTATTTCCAAATCATATCACTTTCTGAGATACTGGTGTTAGGAATACAATATATGAATTTGGGCAGGGAGGGACACAATTCAATCCATAACATAGCTACTAGAAAACTTAAAATTGCACATACAGCTTGCCTTATATTTTGAGTGGACAGAGTTGCCCTAGATAATCAGTGAAACAGCGATGCCTGTTGACCTGGACTGGCTGAGGCTGTTGGGAAGCACATATTCATGCGTTCCACAGGTACTTGATGGGGATTCATTACATGATTCAGCACTAGGGGTCGCGCATAGGAACCTGGCCAAAACATTATTCCCCCTGGAGGCACTTGCAGTTTACTGAGGGAGGCGGAAAACAGTCAATAACCACACAAATATTTAATTGCAAAGTAGGCTAAGTGCTATGACAGACGAGTACAAGTGTGACAGCGCCCTGTGCTCCTGGAGAACAGTGATGGTTAGGAACTCACCACCTTTCTGTGTTCGGGAAATGGCTTACTGCCAGAATGCTCCCTTCCCCATATGACTTAGATAAGAGTCTAAGATGATGAACAGAGATGGCTCCCTGTTCACCTATGACAAGGCCAGACACAGACCCCCAAATTCCCATTCTCTGTCTCATAAATGAGCTCTGGTCTCATTCACAGAGCAGCGGGAGCTGTGAAGAGCTAGGCAGAAGAGCACTTTTGTATGACTTCCATTTTGAAACAATCAAGTTGTATCTCCTACTTCACATCTGTTTCCACGTGTCAGCCTCTAAGGTCTCAGAGAGAGTCGGCAGTGGTCAGTGTCGGTGAGATTGCAGATGAATGTGCGCTTTGATGCACTGACACCCTGTGTGCCTAAACCTTGCTACACACAGGCTTTTTAGCTCACATTTTGTGAGTACTCAATTTCCATGTCTTCCAGACACTGTACTAAGCCCTTTACACACATTATCTTATTTAATTTTTACAACTCTATGAAGTAGATACTATTAATACATTCATTTTTAAGAGGAGAAGTTAATTTGGCACAGGGCCCACAGCTAGTGAGGGGTAGAACAGAGACTCAAAGCTAGATGTGATCTGAGTCTGAGTCCATAAAACCTACAGTTCTTCAAGTTATTTATTTACAGTATGTCTGATTTTCTTGACTAGACCCTAAATTCTTGGAGGGCAGGAACTGAGTGTTATTTGGATTTGAATCCTGAACATGTGGTAAGCTTTGTTATGTATATGAACTTCAGCCTGGTGGATATTTAGGATTTGAACCCTCCAAGAGAAATGAGGAGAACCTTTCCGGTTATGGGAGGAGCATGACCTGAGGCCTAGAGTTGGAAGTGCGCATGGCACATGGGATTGGGGAGGTGGGCAGAGCAGAGACTTGCCTGAGTGGAGCAGTGGATGCTTGTTGGGGCTGGTGGAAGGCATGCTTGAATGCATTGCGGGTACTCCATGTAGTGGTCTGCACACCCAGAAGAGGACGTGTGAGTTTTATGCTGTAGCCATTGGGGACAGGGACATTGATGGCAGCAGAAGTGAGGAGTCAAGAAGAGAAACTAGGCGATGGCAGTCTGATTCCACTGCTAGAAAGCTTCAGCTTAAGAGAATAAGGGAAAGCGATCTTAGCTTAGTGCCTGTTTACTGCCAAGTGTCACGCTGGGTCCTCTTCTGTACGGGGCCACTCTCAGTTATCAAGCCCTGAGGGAAGTGTTAGGATACCAGGATCAGGGAGCTTTTGTAGTTTGTCTGATTTCACGGAGGTTGAAAGCACCTGTGACAGAATTTGAATACACACCTTCCTGACTACAAAGATCATGTTCTTTTCACTGCAACATACCTCCTCATTGCTGCTGTTAAAGGCCAGGCTTCTGGGAACCCAGAGAGATTATAAATAAGTCTGTTGCATTGGTGTTTAGAAGTGAAACAAATACTGGGGAAATAACAGATTAGAGAGATTGAAAGAAGTTAGCCCATCTTTGTGGGCAGGACAAGTAAGGCTTCCATAGAACAGGTGTCCAGAATATTTCAGCTGTCCTACAGGCATCTCAATGATTTATGTCCAAATGGGGCTCTTGAGTTTTTTTGTTCCCCTAATATGTATTTCCCTAGTGTTCCCCATATCATAAGATGGTACCACTATACCCCTGTGTTGATCAAGCCAAAAGCTTGATAAACAGCAGGTAGAACCTTGCATTCTTGATGCACCTGACAAGTAGGCACAGGAACACTCGGGACCCATGATGGATGCATTTCTAGCTCCCTGGGGCCTGCTGAAGTTTGCCCTGGGAGTGCTTCTGATTGCTTGAATGTCAGGCAACCGATCAGTGGGTACAATCTCAATGAGAGCAGGGGGTGCAAGAAACTGTCAGAGTAACAATTGTTTTGATGAAAAATGGGAGTTCTGAGTGAAGAAGTGCGGTGAATTTAATTCATATTCACCAGAGCTGAGGGAACTAGAACAATTGTTCTATTTATGGTGTTACATGTGAGTTAGTTGACTGGAAAATCCAAACTTATGAAGTTTGCTTCAGAACAGACAAACTGAGAGTTATAGTCAGAAATAAGGCAGTTCCTTGTCCATTACCAAAATGACTCTTTTTTCCACATGATACTTCTAAACTCTTTTTTCATCATCTGCTGAAAAGCATGTCATTACACAAGCCAATGATGTCACCAGAAACCTATACTAAGTTGTGTCTCTCTGGAAGAACTTCGTAAACTCGTGATCTCAGATACTGACAAAGTTAGGTAGGTACCCTGTAGGTCTGATGTTTTAGAATCTGAACCCGGCAAGTTTATCTGGTATGCTGGTCACCAGAGAAAACTTACGATGTCCCTTAGGCCGTGGCATCGTTCCCGTCATTTTCTTCCTTTACGTCAGCACAGGACCTCCACAGTGAGGCTGAGGGTTCCCTAGGACATGGCTGGTCCTGGGACTCCCCAGAGTAGCAACCATCTACTGCATGAGCTGGAAGTGTGTGTGCTGGGAGGTCCACAGTCACGGGCTTTCAAGAAACACGCTGTACGTATTTCCGTGGTTTGTATTACTATTCATGGTTGTGTGGGGGGAAATAGTGTCTGTGGGAGGAAGGGAGGATAAGTCTTTTTAGTGAAGGGGTGTTTGCTTCTGCGAGTACCCTGGTGATGGTGGGTTTTTATTTGTTTTTTGTTTTTTTTTAATATACTCAAGCTGTACGAGGCAAAGAAACAAAAGGTACTCAGGACAAAAGGTAGTTTGAATCACTTTCATTCTACTTGGGCCTGTAAAGTTCAGACATGCAATTAATCACAATTTAACACAGAAAACAAGAAAGATGGGAGGATGCTACTGGTTAATAATGACCCAACCAGTCACTCTGCGACTTTGAGCTGTAACGTGCACGACAGTGCTGGCCACCAGCAGGGCAGCCAGGAAACAGCGTGACAGGCTGAACCCAGGAAGGTACTGGTTGAGGTCGGTTCTCAGGCCTGTGTGCTCTGTTAGCTGTCCCATTGCCCACTCAAATTCATCCCTACCTTATAAGTCTGAAGACTTCAAGGCCCAGGTCAGAGTTGTAAGAATCATGTCACTCTGGATAGACTGCACCCCAGGCCCTGCGTGATCTGCCCCCATGCTTCAGGCACACTGGCCACTCCCAGTTTTGAAGGGATTTGGGTGTGGGTGTGAGTAGGGAGGGTGGGTCTCCAGGTCCTTTCATTCCTTGGACTAGAGCCCCATTTCCATTAATTTTATTGTAAGGTCATGAAGACCAAAATATGAGCTCTCCTTTTTTCAGGAACACTCCCTTGGTGTAGCTATTTACACATGCCAGCCCTGGTATGATCATTTGCAGGGCCCATTCCAACAGCTTGAAGGAATGGGTCTTAAGTTTACTCCAGAACACACGTGAGCTGTTGACCTGGCTGCCCCAGACAGTGACGGAGTCTGTGATACATGCTTGTCTGAAGTACTCAGTGTGGGAGAATGGAGAAGACTAACTTAACTGTGATCCTTTTCTGCTATTTTGTGAGGAAGATTCAGAGCCACAGGTAATATTTTTATCTCCTAAGACTCCAGGTACTTCTACATAATTGATTACATGATTGCTTGAGTATTTTGGTTTAGTTTTATAGATTAGGATAAGGAGACCCGCTTTGCAAATCTCTCTAAGCTACAATATGGCAACAATCTGTTCTACTGGTGTAACCTCTCAAATTATACTATTTAGGGAAATATTTCTCATATTCTCAGGGTTCTTGAGAATTACCTGGGGTGCCTTTTGAGAATGGAGATCCCTGTATTCCATGTTCTTATGGCCAAGGCTGAGAAAAACGAGGCTGGGGAGATGTTTTCCTTCTAGTGGGAGAAGCTGCAAGGTGCAGGCAAAGGGCGTGGATGTGTCATTCTAACATCGGGAAGACAGGAAGATTATGAAGAGTGATCCAATCTACAACATGAACTCTTGTTTATTAGATGTAGAAGACCTAGCTATGAATCCTTGCATTTAAAATAAATATTTGTTAAATGACAATCAAATTCCCTCACCCTGAGATTTCATGTGTGTGCATGGGCCCATCTCACACACACACACACACACACGCGCGCGCGCGCGCGCACATCCCTCGAGGAACCTACAGGATACTGGACAGAACAAGGCAGGCATCAGGAGCAACGAGACCAAAGAGCGCAAATGACCCTCATGATGTCCCTGGGGCAGTCAGCTCAGAGACTGCTGTGAAGCTGAGATGGAGGAAGCACAAATAAGCCCTGTTTGCAGTGGGAAAGAGTGGACATAACTACAGCTGCAGCAGGATTGAAAAGCCCTTAAAAATCTTCATGGCAATAAAGTTGATAACTTAGACAAAATTGACAACGTTCCCGGAAAATTAGAAATAACAAAAAAACTAACTCAAGAAGAAATAGTAAACCTCACCTGTACTATAACTATTAAAGGAAATTTAATTAATAGTTAAAGTATTTTCATACAAGCACACACACTCATGAACACACATATACGTATCTGCACATACTTGTACACACTCACAAAAAACACAGATGGCTTTAAAATGAATCTCAGGGGCTGGGCAGGCGGCGTAGCGGTTAAGTTTGCAAGCTCTGCTTCAGCAGCCCAGGGTTCGCAGGTTCGGATCCCGGCACGGACAGACACACCGCTTGTCAAGCCATGCTGTGGCGGCGTCCCATATAAAGTAGAGGAAGATGGGCACGGATGTTATACCAGGGCCAGTCTTCCTCAGGGGAAAAAAAAAAAGGAGGATTGGCAACAGATGTTAGCTCAGGGCTAATCTTTCTCACAAAAAAAAAATTTTAAATAAAATGAATCTGAGTATCTCTGCGGAGGAAAAAATATAAATTTAGACCCTAACTCACACCATACAATAATCTTATAAAAATTGATACAATTCATTAAAATTAGAATTTCTGTTCTTCAAAAGACACCCCATTCACTCTCTCTCTCTCTCCTACATATACAAGTTCTATACATATGTTTGTGTATCTATATGACAAAGAAGCCCTGTCCAAAGTGCATAACCAAATCCTACAAAAGCAATAAGAGAAAGACTGACAGTCCAATTGTTTTAAATGGCTAAAAACTTTAAGACACTAAGCAATAGAACATGTGTAAATGGCCAATAAGCATATGTAAAGCTGAATTTGCTTTACAGCTTATTGGGGAAATCCAAATAAAAGCCATTATGAAATATCATTTCAAACACACAAGAATGGCTAAAATTGAAAGGACTGACGATACCGAGACATGGAACATCTGACCATGTAAACAGTGCTAGTGGGAATACACCTTTATTCAACTATCTGCCAGAAGAATCTCAACTTCATATGTTTTAGAGGATGTTCCAGCAAATACAATGGTATCTACCCCCAGGAAATGAGTTACACACTCCAAAATACAAGTATAAGAATATTCATATCAGTGTTATTCAGAAGAGCCAAAAGGACAATCCAAATGTCAAAGAGAACAATGGATAAATATTCTGGAGTATTCAAACAAAAAAATCTTTTACAACATGGAAAATGAATGGATTACTGCTGCACACAACAACAAGGATAAATCCACATGCACAGACTTAAATGAAAGTAGTCAAATACAGAAAAGAGAATAAAGAATGATTCTACTTGCGTAAAGCTCTCAAAGAGACAAAACTATTCTCTGGTGCTAGAGGTCAGACAGGAGGTGACATTGGGGGTCTTATCAGAAGGGAGGGGCATGAGAGTGTTTCCTGGTGCGGGCAGTGTTCTGGACACTGGTTTCATGGGCACACACATAAGCAGAAATTTGTTGCAATGTTCATGTTACTTTACAAACAAAGGAGTGTAAAGTGACTTCAGGTAAAAAAAAAAAAAAAGACATACCCACAAATCAATCAAAGATCAGCTCATTCCAACCTTACACAACTCTTCCAGAGAACAGGAAAAGTAAACAATATTCGTTAACTCATTTTATATGGCAGTATAACCCTCATGTCAGAACCAGACCAGGAAAGAATGAGGAAGCAAAAGTGCAGGCCCTTCTGAGCCAGTCCCGTGGCTTAGCGGTTAAGTGCCCGCACTCTGCTACTGGCGGCCCGGGTTCGGATCCCAGGCGTGCATGGACGCACCGCTCCTCTGGCCATGCTGAGGCCGCGTCCCACATGCAGCAGCTAGAAGGATGTGCAACTATGACATACAACTATCTACTGGGGCTTTGGGGGAAAAAAAAAGGAGGAGGATTGGCAGTAGATGTTAGCTCAGAGCCGATCTTCCTCAGCAAAAAGAGGAGGATTAGCACAGATGTTAGCTCGGGGCTGATCGTCCTCACACACACAAAAAAAAGTGCAGGCCCTTCTCATGAACAGAAATGAAAAATCCCTAAAGAAAACACTACTAAAATGAATCAGGAATTACCAAGTTGAGTTGGTTCCCCAGGAATGCAAAGTGGGTTTAACAGTCAAATATCAACCATTACCTTTTACCACATTAACAGATTAACTAGAAAATAATTTATAATGATGAGAAGACAAGCAAAATGGCCTTTGATGAAATTCCCCATCCACTCAGATTGGACAATCCGGAAACCAATGGCAAACTCTGAGCAGAGGGATGCTCCTCAGCCTGATGACGGTATCTACGAACCTGCAGCAAGCTCCATGCTTACTGGAGAATCACTGAGAGCATCATTCTCGTCAGGAGTGAGGCAAGGCTGTCTGTGTTCACCACCTGGACTCCAAGCCCCTGGACCTCAGCCCTCCTACAGAGGCTCTCCCTTGGCCACACCCATGGGGACAGCTCAAGGGCAGGGGCAGAGCCACAGTTGGGGCTGGTGAGCAGAAGCCCTCTTGGGGTCAGAGCATCCTGAATAGACCTGGGCCTGAGGGAGGGCAGCTCCCCTGAATGGGAGACCCAGGCTCACTGCTCTGAATTCAGACCGCGGATGGAAGGAGCTAATACTCTGGGCCCTTACTAGGGGTGACTGTGTGACCTCAGGCCTGTGACACACAGCAGGTTTCCTGAATGCACCAGAGATAAAGGGGCCACCAGGAGACACACTTCTTGTGGCAGATAGGGAGAAAACAAAGAAAACATGCCAGGCCTCCTATTGCCTGGCCTGGAACTAACCCAGGTCTCCCCCTGCAGTCCATCAGCCTGAGTGAGTCATACAGCTAAGCCGGAGATAATGGGGGAGTGAGGGTAGACATGCTCCTCTTGTAGGGGGAGGAACTGCAAGGTCACACACAAAGGGTGTGGATGTGTCATTCTACTATGGGGAAGGCAGGGACAGTTAGGGGAGTGATCCACTCCTTTAGGGCCATGGACTCACAGTCATTTCCCCCAGTGCCCACACGTAGGGTGGAGGCATTTGGGCCATGAGTGTCCAGCCTTCACTGCCCACTATGCCTGGAACCATCCCTCTTCCCAGTTACTTGGGCCTGGGGTTCATTCCAGGTCACCAGTCCATGCTGCCACATCCTCCAATGGGAGGTTCCTCCCTGAGTCCCTGAAGTCAGCCCCAGGAGCTTCACCCAGAGCAAATCTAGAGTATTTGAGGGTTGGGGTTGTGGCAGTAAAAACACTTGCATTGGTCTCAGGTGATGGAAAAGGTCCCCAGGAGCTCCAGGAGGAACATGATTGCCCTCTAGTGGATGATTACCGCTACAAAAAGAGGCCAAGAGAGCTGAGAGATTAGGGCTGACCTTGGACGAAGGGCACATTCAGATTCACAAGGACTAGAAGTGAAGACGCAAGATGAGGGCGGACTGCAGGTGGGTGGAATGTTGGGAGATATGGGAAAGAGCAGGGTGAGGGGATGCCTCCTGGGAAAGCTAGGGGAAGGGCACACAGCAGGGCTCTCACTCTCACCACTGACACTGGGGCTGGTAATTCTTGTTGGGAGCTGTCTTCTGGACTGCAGGACGATTAGCACCAGCCCAGGCCTCTACCCACTAGATGCCAGTAGAACTGTCTACCCCCTAGTGTAAGAACATTTTCTCCAGACATTGCTATATGTTCTGAGGAAAGGGGAGAGGAGGGGGTACAATTGCCCCTGGTTGAGAACCACCGATCTACACTAATCTCTAATATCAACCAACCAAATGAAACCCCATACCTCTTGGTGTGTGAATAAGAGAAAAAACAAACATCTCTGATATCTAGGAAAAATTACTTTTAATCAATCAAAAGTTGATTTATCAGTGGAAGGCATACTTAGAGGTGATTAACAATGGCTGCCTGTAGCTCACCAGCTGGAAGACTGTGGTTTTCAAAGGGTGTAGCCACAAGTCAGAACGACATCACTAGGTTATATTGCAAAGTCAGATGAGGGAAATACTATAGATGTTGAGATGAAAACATACATGAATAATACATATGTAATGTCATTAGACAGTCTGCTCTGGTGTTCTTACCATCTTAGGAGTCAGCTTAGCAATGACTACAAAGTCATTTCTATCATTAGGAAAAAAATTAAGAAGAAAATTATATCATAGGAGTTTCTCTTTATTTTCAGAATCATATACCTTGGCATCATTCCTTAAGTATGAATCTACACCCAAAAATTGGACTTAGTGAGAGACTGGCCAGTGTCGAGGTCTCGTTCCCAGCAAATGTGCACTGACAGCATCCTGGCCCCCAACCCAGGGCCCCCTCTCCGAAGCACGGGAGCCTTTGATGCGCCCTCATTAGGGGAGGGAGGTCTTTCTAGTGTCCTCACCATTCACCCTTCCACTCTCACACTCTGGACCAATCTCTTGTCCATCTTGGATTTGATACTGAAATTACTGACCTTTATTTGTGTCCTTCATCCTTACAACATTGTGACAGACCCAGGAGGTCCCTTCTGCTCTTGATTTTGAGGGAAAAGTTCTCAAAAACACTTGCCTTTACCCATCTTGAACAGACCTCCACTTGAGTGCCATCATCATTACCCAGAAGGATTTGGACACTTTCTTTGGTAGTCAGATGATTTCCAAGTCTTAGGGGGAAATGTGACTTTCTCCACAGGGATGACCAGTAGAAATGGACGGAGAGAAATTGCGTTAGTGTTCACAGAGAAAGTGATCTATATGAATGCAAAAAAGCTTAAAATCCTATGAGAGTCCACATAAAAATCCACATTCCTGTGCTGAAACATGGATGCTAGTCGGCTTTCACCATTTCCTTAAGAAGTAAACTACAAAAAGTGACATTAAAAACGAACTAGAAGAATAAAACATGCATCACAGTTACTGATAAAACAAGTTATCTCTTTGTCCTTAAAAGAGCATTCCAGTGCATTATCATTTTCACCATGTCGAAAGGGAATGCCTTTCAGTCAGTATGTGTTCCCCACCATCCTAAAGCAGCTGGCTATCTCTAAATTTGGGACCTGGAAGAAACTATCCTTTCTTCCTTTACATCTCAAACACAAGACTAGAGGCAGCTCCTGAACCCTCTCCCAGATCCAACCACCTGTTATCAGCCACGGAGAACAGAGGCCTGAGCTTCCCTAGTTCTCAAGAGAGCAGAGGTTGCTCTCTGCGCTGCCTCTGCACTCAAGACATCTGCTTTGTCGCATGTCCACTAGGCACCAGCCTGGAGGATCCTGAGCACCACCCTACAGCTGCGATGCCAAACGTCACCAGAACCCTGTGCGCCTCACCCAGGCCACATCGAACTTGGGGAGCTTCTGGAAGCTGAATCCCTGCTTGCAGGCACCCACCCCGCCACCTGCTCCTCCAGGGATGCTGTCAGTGCACACCCAAGCCTGCCCTGCCCCCAGCGCACCCACTGTGAGCACAGGTCCCACCCAGACCCCACAACTACCCACCACGATGTGGCAGGACTGGGACCCACCAGTCTCTGCATGTGGTGGTCATCGGAGCTTGGAGGCGCTTTCCCACAATGGGGACCTGATTCACAGACCTAGCCCTCTTCTCCGTTTCTGGGAGAGTTACCTGAGGCATAGGGTTTGGTCTTCTTGGCACCACATAGCTGTGTGGGTCCCAGGGCCCTCAAAATTGCTCTTCTGAGCACAGAGGGGCCCCTCTGTATCCCTGCACAGGTACCCAGCTCTTCAAGGCCTCCCCCGTGCTCGAAAGAGCACCCAGACCCCAGTACCAGGGAGACGGTGCTGAGGCCTCAGGCAATGAGAAAGGGAGATGGAGGTTTGACAAAGAACTTCTGTTCTTTGAGAGCCGGGCAGTGAGAGCAGGAGACAGAAACAGTGAGAGATTAAGCCCCAGATGGCAGATAGGATGGTCCATTCCTTGTGTCCAGATGAGAACTCTGAATAGAAGCCTCTACTTCCCTCTAGGATGAGACAGAGCCAGATATCCAGCTGTCCCTGTCTGCTGACCCCCTGCTATAGGGACAGCACCAGCCAAGGACCCCAATCCTCAGCTGGATGAGGACTCCAACTCCAGGGCCTTGGGCCTTACCTCTGTGTATAGCAGAGGCCACCAGTGGGGCCATTTGCCACTGAGGACACCCACCTGTTGGGTCACCCCCTAAAAGTTGAGGCCCTCTAGGCCTCTTTGGAGACTCAAGTCCCAGCTGCTTTCACCCTGCTGGGCCCTGCATCTCACCAACATGGGTCACTAACCACCATAGGCCATCTCCACCAGCTCCCACTGACAGGGCTGCCAAGCTCCCAGACCCCCTGTCCCTCTCCTGTGGAGCAACCAAGCAAAGAATTTTGTTTGGAATGGTGAGATCCCAAATCCTGCTCTGCACCTCCTACAGACACCCTGGTCCCCCCATATTGAATCCACATTGGGGCCCCACTAACAGAAAATTGGGGACCTCTTGTAGTCCCAGACCAGTCACAGCTGCAGCACCTACCAGCCCCACCTTCCCCACTCCTCTCAATACTTCAGCCCCCATTTTTGCCAAACCCAAGGGCATCATACCCACAGGAAGTAGCCTGTGTCTCTGTCACTGCCACCCCAATTCAGACCTCAGCTGCCTCAACTTCTTCCACTTCTGTGAATCGAGCACCCCCAGATTTCTGGCTCAGCCATCAAGGAGGTAGTGGTCGCTATGGGGGCTCCTGGCCCCTCTCTTCCACCAAGCTGGAGGCCCAAGGCCTTTGTGGGGATGCAGGAGGAGGCCAGGCAGGATCCCTTTGGACATTAACCATCCTGCTCTCCACACTGGAGAGACATTCCTTCTATCAAAACCTTTGTCTCCCCCCTGCCTGCCCACTCCTTCTTGCCTTCTCGCCCGGAAGCAGACTTGCCAGAAGTCATGCTTCCTTGCCCGCCTCCCCCATATGCCCAGTCTGTAGATATGGATTTGTTCTCCTATAAAGTATTAAGAGGCTGCTTTATTATCATGGAGATTACCGTATTCTTTCTTGTTAAAACTCATCTAGGAAGATGTTTGTCTGAAGAAGAATTTTCAACTTTGGAACTACTCACGTTTTGGACCAGGTCATTCTTGGTTGTAGGGGATTGTCCTGTACGCGCATTGCAGGATTTTTAGCAACATCCCTGGCCTCGATCCAGTAGGTACCAATAGTTCACCCATAAGTTCTGACAATGAAAAAATACCTCCAGACATTGCCAAATATCTCTGGGAGGAAAACCCAGTACAGTTGAGAACCACTGAACCAGACTAAAGGTTTTTTTAAAGGCTAAATCCATAAAAGACAATGATGAATGAAAAAAGTGAGAAAGAGAGACCTAATATGTGATGCAATGCCATTTAAATAAATACAGTATTATATTTTCAGCATAATACCAAAGTTCATAAAGCAGGTAAGACGTCCTCTTGGACACTTTGCATGTTCTGTTCTTTGCATCCAAAGCATCTTTAAATACTGTTCAAACATGAATCTAATAGTTTTCCCAAGTTATAGAGTCAGAAAATACAGATGTAAACAAAGCTGGGTCACTTCTCTCATGGAGCTCACTTTCTAAAAGGTGTGGAGAGAGACAAACAAGTAAATAAATATATACTCTGTCAGTTGAGGATATGGTCTATAAAGAAAAATAAAATCAATTGATTCATTTCTTCTGAGGAGCTGACATTGATATTTGGGTGGGAAATTCCTTGTTATGTGGGACAGTCTCGAGCCTCTTAACACATTTATTATCACTGAACCCCACACTCTTAGTTCTGGAAAGCCCATGAAGTCACTGATGGAGCCAAAATACTCGCCCAAAGACGCACACATTTCCAAATGTTCTCTGAGTTGGGGGCAGTGCCATCCCCAGCTGAGAAAAACTTCTAAATCTTTAACATTTATTTCCAGGGTTTTTGCCTTCTCCTTAGGGAGTAGCGGACTTAGTAGGGGGCTTCCAGTGAAAGTGAACAGGTCTGTGACCCACTGGGGATCACCTGGAAAGGATCTAAATAAAGAGGACCCTTCCTTTCATTTGCTCTTTTTCTGCTCATGGGAATTTTCTCTTAGCAGAAATTCACCTGAGACTCTGGGTCTGTTCTTTCCGGGGGCGCATAGGAAAAATATTATGCCTAAATTATCCCAACCTCCATCCCTATTTCTTGCGAAAGATGAGTTGAGGTGGCAGAATGTGGTGGGGACAATATTAACAGGAAACAATGAGATTCTCAAGAGCCCCTGTCCACACAGGAGAGCACTGGGCTGTACTCGCACCATGGACAGCTCCCAGCCTCTTTCCCTTTGCAAACACAGGTAGGGACGCAAAAACGGAAAATGGGGCCCGCTGATGTCTACACAAATACAAGCTAAGAAGGCGTAACCATAGGTGATGGACTTATCGTCGGTGTAACTTCTTTTTGGCTCCCTCCCTCAGTGTCCTGAGCCCTCCTGCCCTCTTCAGCCCAGGCTCTGGTGAAAGACACTCATAAAACCCACCATCCTTAGACAGAATGATAAGTGTGCCTTTGCTAGAAAAATGATCTTGTCCCCAGGGGAAGTGACATCGTGTACCAGTGTGCACCTCCCAGGGACAGCTGTGCTGAAGGGACATCGGTCCCTTCTGATGGTGAAGGCTGAGTCTCCTGTAAGTGCAAACACTGCAGAGTGCCGTCTCCCTGCTCTTTCCCTACACATGGACCTGCCCAAGGAGCCTCAGCACCTTTTTCCCTGCTGGGACCATCATGGGCATCACGACTGGGGTCCAGGCTGGGCTGACTCTCACACAGAACCCTTCGGTGTCTTCTGTTCCCAGAAACCTGTGGGTAATGGGGCCCTTCTTCAGACCAGGCTCCCCTCTGACTCCCTTCTCCTCTGCTTGGGGGGAGACAGAGGGCCTCCCCTCAACAGCAAATGAGTCTCCCTTCTCATTCTCATTTCTCATTTCCCTTCCTTGACATTCTCCTGCACTCATCTAAGAGGATGACTTTTCCAGACACCCAGCACTTCCCCCAACTCTGCCATGTGATCCCAGGGAGCAGCTGGGAGTAAAGGCTCCAAGGACACCCACTTCCTCTGTCTCTTACCTCCTTGCACTGGGATCTCTGTCACTTAGGCCCAAGTTCCCTTCAAGTCCAAAGCCTCAGCACAAAGGACTTCACACTCTCCCCAAGGCATAGAACATTCCCAAGGAAACAGACCTCCAGAGGGAGGAATCTCCAACCTGACCAGAAGGCCATGTCCGTGGGCAATTCATCACCTGGCTCACTCCCCTCAGCCACTCTAGGAGCACCTGGGCCTTGGTGTGGGGTATTCCCTCCTCCGCTGGGGTTCCATGGGCTGGGACACCTCAAGTTCTTCTCAGAGAAAAATACCTCCAAGTCTTCAACACTCAACTCACCAAGTCACTGCTAAGTTTTACATCTCTATCTGTCTATCCTGACAGAACCATGAGGTCTCTGTATCAGAGAATAGACCATTTACTCAGAGTCAGAGGAAAAGAAACAAAGCTTAGGGAGATTGGAATGTTGGTGTGGATTTATCATTTAAAACTTGCTCACCCACTCTGGGAGAGTCCAGAGGACACACCTTTCACCATGACTGTGAGATATGAGTTTGTAAGGAAGCCTCAGCATCCTTGAAGAGCTCTGTGATGGCTCTTCTCTGTAGATCAGAAATTATGCTGAGAACTGCTGCCACTGCATTGGGAAACCTAAATGCAATAGAGGTAACTGGATCCTGAGGTAGCAGGGCCAAGAGATGGCACTTAATCACCAAAGGCAAGGTGGGCCATCATCACCATAATGGACAGCAGAGTCAAAGCAGCAATCGAAATAGCCTGACTCATGGAAACCAATAGCATTGGCTAGTTGATCATGGTGTTCCCAGAAATAAAATGGGTGGGAAATCTACTAAATTCTCCCTTGATCTGTATAAGCAGAAGAGTTCTAGGTTAAGTGAACAAAAGTCTAGCTTGAGTTATAGAAACAGAGTGTTACGGCCCCTCAGTCAATTCCCAGACTTGAACTAGTTTAAAGACTTAGAACCTCTTGAATAAAGGGGAGGCCCGGTCCCCTTGAGGAAGGACCCTACTATACTGCCAAAATGTATTCTGTTAATCTTTCTCCCAGCCTTCCCTGGAGATATGCATGGCCTTTTACCAGGGTGATTGTGCAGTGGGGAAAAGGAAATAATCAGACTTCTGGGGGATTTATGGACATGGGCTCTGAACTGACACTAACTGCAGGAGACCCAAAGTGTCCCGGTGGCCCACCAGAGTAGGGGCTTATTGGAGGTCAGGTGGTCAATGGAGTTTCAGCTCAGAGTCATCTCACAGTGAGGCCAGTGGGTCCCCAAATCCAGCCTGTGGTTATTTTCCCAGTTCTGGAATGCATAATTGGAATAGACATACTCAACAGCTGGCAGAATCCCCACATTGGTTCCCTGATCTGTGGAGTGAGGGCTATTATGGTGGGAAACATCAAGTGGAAGCCACTACAACTGCCTCTCCTAGGAAAATAGTAAACCAAAAGCAATACCACATTCCTGGAGGGCCTGCAGAGATTGGTGCCCCCATCGAGGACTTGAAGGATGCAGGGGTGGTGATTCCCACCACACCTCCATTCAATTCTAATATTTGGCAGAAGACAGATGGATCTTAGAGAATGACAGTAAATTACCATAAGATTAACTAAGTGACAACTCCAATTGCAGCTGCTGTACCAGATGTAGTTTCATTTCTTGAGCAAATTAAAACATCCCCTCGCACCTAGTATGCACCTATCAATCTGGCAAATAGTTTTCTCCACACCTGTCAGTACAGACCCACTGGAAGCAGGTTGCTTCCAGCTAGCAAGACCAGCAGTACACCTTCACCATCCTATCTGAGGGGTCTATCAACTCTCCTGCCTGTGTCATAATTTAGTTTGCAAAGATCTTGATAGTCTTTCCCTTCCACAAGACATCACCCTGGTCCATGACATTGATGACATCATGGTGATTTGACCTAGTGAGCAAGAAGTAGCAAGTGCTCTAGACTTATTGATAAGACATTTGCATGTGAGGACATGGGAAATAAATCTGACAGAAATTCAGGAGGCTGCTCCCTCCCTGAAATTTCTAGGGATCCAGGGGTGAGGAGAATATCGAGATGTATCTTCTAAGGTGAATAATCTGGTGTTACATCTGGTCCCTCCTATGACAATGCCAGGTGGGCCTCTTTGGATTTTGAGGCAACATATTCCTTATTTGGGTATGCTACCCTGGCCCATTTACCAAGTGAAGCAAAGAGCTACTGGTTTTAAGTGGTATCCAGGATAAGAGAAGGCACTGCACCAGGTCCAGGCTCTGTGAAAGCTGCTCTGCCATTTGGGCTATATAATCCAACAGACTCAAGGGTGCTTGAGGTGTCAGTGGCAGATAGGGTCGGTGTTTGGAGACTTTGGCAGGTGCACGTAAGTGAATCACAGCACAGGCCATTAGGATTTTGGACCAAAGCCTTGCTATCCTCTGAGGATAATGACCCTCATTTTGAGAAACAGCCTTTGGCTTGCTACTGGAACTTAGTAACTGAGACTGAACACTTGACCATGGGCCACCTAATTATCATGCAACCTGAGCTGCATGTGCACTGGGGAAACGGATATAATTAGGCCTTTGGGGGTTACTGGACACAGGCTCTGAACTGACACTAGTTCCGTCTTGAACTGGGTGTTGTCTGAACATCAAGCCATAAAGCTGGGCATGCACGGCGGCACTGCATCATCAAATGGAAGTGGTATATACATGATCCGGCCTGAGCAGGCCCTGAGGGCACAAGTAAGTTACATGAAGAAGTGGCCCAAATGCCATTGGTCCCACCTCTGCTACACTGTCTTCTCTCTCCCAACCACACCCAAGGGGAGTTCCCTACTATCAGTTGATGGAGGAAGAGAAGACTCAGGCCTGGTTTACAGATGGTTCTGTGGGATGTGCAGGCAATATGTAAAATTGGACAGCTGCAGCCCTACAGCCCCTCTCTGGGACTTCCCTGAAGGACAGGGGTGAAGGGAAATCCTCTCAGTGGGCAGAACTTCGGGCAGTGCACCTGGTTGTTCATTTTGCTTGGAAGGAGAAATGGCCAGATGTCTGATTATATGCTGATTCATGGGCTGTGGCCAGTGATTTGGCTGGATGGTCAGGGACTTGGAAAGAACATGATTGCAAAGCTGGTGACAAGGAGGTCTGGGCAAGAAGTATGTGGACAAACCTCTCTAAATGCTCACCATTCATCTCAGCAGAGAAGGATTTTAATAATCAAGTGGATAGGATGACCCGGTCTGTGGACACCGGTCAGCCTCTTTCCCCACTCACTCTTGTCATCGCCTGGTGTGCTCATGAACCAAGCAGCCATGGTGGCGGGGATGGAGGTTATGCATGGGCTCAGCAACATGGACTTCCGCTCACCAAGACCAACCTAGCTATGGCCACCACTGAGTGCCCTGTCTGCCAGCTCAGAGACCAACACTGGGCCCCCGATATGGCACCATTCCCCAGGGTGATCAGCCAGCTACCTAGTGCAGGCTGATTACACTGGACCATTTCTGTTATGGAAGAGGCAGTGTTTTGTTCTTATCGGGATAGGCACTTACTCTGGACACAGATTAGCCTTCCCTGTACACAATGTTTCTGCCAAAACCACCATTTGTGAACTCACAGAATGCCTTATCCTACATCATAGTACTCCACACAGCATGCTTCTGACCAAGGGACTCACTTCATAGCAAATGAAATGCAGCAGTGGGCCCATGCTCATGGAATCCACCAGTCCTACGATCCTGAAGCAGCTGGCTTGATAGATAAGTGGAATGGCCTTTTGGAAAGTCAGTTACAGCACCAGTTAGGTAGCAGTACCTTGCAGGGCTGGGGGAAGGTACTCTGGTATACGCTCTGAATCAGTGTCCAATATGTGGTGCTGCTTCTCCCATACCCATGGTTCTCAGGTCCGGGAATCAAGGGGTGAAAATGGGAGTGACACCACTCACTATCCCTCGAGTGATCCACGAGCAAGATCTCTGCTTCCTGTCCCCAGGACATTATGGTCTGCTGGCCTAGAGGTCTTAGTTCCAAAGAGAGGAATGCTTCCACCAGGAGACACAATAATGATTCCATTGACACATCAGGATTCCTCACTCTCAAGCTACTCAGAAAGTGCAGAACCTTGGAAAGCGCCAATCTCAGCTTCCTCCTTCTTCCCTCACAGGGGTCAGGGGTCAGAATAAATGAGAGGCTATTGAGGCCCAGAGATTGTGAGGGGGCAGCAAGCATAGAAGCAGGTGCCTGCAATGGGAGCCAGTGAGGCTACTGGCTGAGGCTGTCCACAGAGGCCCAGGGAGAAGGTGGTACAAGAAAGAAACCCCAGGCATGGGCAGGGGAGAAGAGAAAAAAAACAGGCACTGTGAGGGCCCAGCCTGGGCGCTGTGTGGAACTGTGTGTGTGAAGCCATCTCAGGACCAGGGCTCCTCCATTCACAACTGATATGCACAGAGAGTGCCTACAACAACCCTGGATCAATGTGGACTTAACACTTGAGAGTTAAGCCATGGGCACAGGGCACACGTGAGGCCCAGGTCCTGATGAACAGGAGAGGAAGCAGCTCCCATCTCACCTGACCCAGGGACACAGAGAGGTGTGTGGTGCTGTGTGTTCTCATAATCAGGGTTCCTGTTTGGACACCAGGCCCTGGGAGTGAGAAGGGAAGTTGACTTGTCCATCCTTCCCCCTCTGCTCCCCTGACACAGACCTTTCCCTCTCAACATCCCTGGTTCTCTGCTCCTCCTTCTTCCCACAGAACCACCAGCCAGCCCTCCAACCACACACACCACTCCACCCAACGGCATGCATAGTGTAACTTACAGAGACAAACACAAACTGATACGCTTTCCTGGGAATCTGAGTTTGGTGACGTGTCACTGAGGAAAGAGGCAGAGCCAGTGTACTTACAGCAACGGAGATTGGGACTCACAGAGCGGGAATATGATAGAGCATTAATATGATATATGACCCATGTGAAATGTCTATGAACTGATGTTGAATACACATGCAGAGCCGTATGGCGTGATGACTCTGCCTTCTGCGCTTCCATCCCTGTCCAGCGGAGGGCAGCAGAGCTACTCTGGAGGCTCCCCAGGGAGCTGCTGATCTCCCTCAGCATCGCCCACACCCAGCAGGGTCTGTTCCTCACTAGTCTCAATCAGTCCACCGTCCTCCTCGCTCTCCAAGTTCCCCACACTACACTCTCTCAGCCCCTCCACCCAGCCTGGCGTCGACCCCCTTAAAGGCTGGTCCCTCTGTAGGCAGCTCCTCCCTCCACACCGTTCGCCCTTTATGGGATGAACGTCCACTCTCACTTCAGGTCTCAGCCAAAAGGTCACTTTCTCAGGGTGCTCTCGGTGATCCCCAGACCAACTGAGACTTCATTACATGCTCCTGACACACCAGACACTTTCCCTTAATGGCCCTTCTCTCAAATACAATTAACTCCTTAGTTCCATGATTTTCTCTGAGTGCCTGTCTCCCTGTCACAAGGTAAACTCCGTAACCCCAGGGCCCACGTGTGTCCTCTTCTCTGTGGAGTTCACAGGGCCCACATCAGGGCCTGACACATCACAGATGCTCAGAAAATATTCACTAAATAGAGGACGGAAATCACACAACAGAAGCCTGTCATGCCTGTGTGACACCTGGGGGTCAGAGCACGTTCCGTGTAGACACGGGGCCACTGGCATCAGGATGGGAGGAGGCCAGCAATACTGTCTCTGGGATGGGCCTTTCCCCTTGTAGAGTCAGGAGGGAGGACAGGGACCTCATAACAGTGGGGGTTCATATCCCTATTCACTCCCAGAAGATCACACCCCCTCACCCCTCTACCTTGTAAGTGACTTCACTCCTTGGAGGCCCTGAGCCAGCAACCTGTGTCCCTCCTCTTCTCACAGAGACCTGACCTGGGACAAACTCTGAATTCTCAACACCAGCTGGACTTACCACCAGGAGAGGAGGGAGCCCCATCTTGACCTCAAAAGAATCAGGGGACAACTCCCCACCTACAGGGTCCCTAGTCTGTGGGGACACCTGACTGTGGTCCTATGAAGGCATCTCACCAGCTCAAGGCATCCTGAGGAATGAGAGGAACTTGCCATCCAGGATTCAACAGAAGAACCAGGATCTGTTTGCTTCCATCTCAGAGGTGCTGAGGGTCCCATAGGCGCCTCCCCTCTCCTAACAGTGGAACCTAGGGGATCCCCTGTCTGAGTCTCCACGTGGAGCTGCTGCAGTTCCTGGGCCCTGTGGGGAGGCCTAGAGCAGACAACGGACAGGGACACGGTTGACTTGATGCAAGATCCAGTGCTGTGATGGAGGAAACAGGACATTCTGGGGCCTAACCTCCGGGGCACTGTCCTCTCCCAAAAGCTTAAAGAGACACTCTACCCCACTCTTTAAATCTCAGGGACAGAAAGCTCACCCTGAGACAGCACATCCCCCAGGGGACAGTTCTTCTGACACGAGACCAGGAATCCTCTGGGCAACATCTGTCCTCTCCCTGGGCTCTCCCTGCACTGAGGTGGAGTCTGGCAGCCTGGGATCCCCAAAGCACAGGAGACAAACTTACCAGCCTCTCAGCCTGGAGGTCAATGATCACATCTGCACACGGCTCAGGATCAGCTCACACCCCCTGGGGCCTGGTCAGCATCCCTGGCGCAGCCCCTGACATTGGCCACAGGTCTCTTCATGCCCTCCAGGGGGCGACATTGGGACACACAGACAATTAACACCTGAAAGTGGCTTTGGCTAAGGAGATGGAGAAGGAGCCTGATTTCCATCCCTCCCTTTAACAGATCCTTCTGGGCCCCTCCTACATGCCTACTCTGTCCTGCCCACTCCTTCTAAGGGCCTCTGAGTAGCCTGCCTTGTCAGGGGTCCCTGAGCAGGTCCCCACCACCTGCCTGGCACCACCCATGGGGAAGGCAGGTGACCACAGGAAAGTCAGCCAAGCAGAGGACAGAGGCCTCCAGGATGGTCAGGGAGCACATGGACAGGCTCCGAGTCACAGCTGAGCCAACACACATGGAGAGGGGGGTGGTCTCCCTGAAGCCTTCTCCCGAGGACCAAGGAGCCCACAGCCACTTGACCTCCCACCACCACCATCCTCTCACCCGGGACACTCAGGAAACCTCCCCCTTCACACCCAAGAACTGCAGATTAAAATGACACCGCTACTGGGTCTCTGTCCCTGGAAGCAGAGGCCAGGCTGGTGACACTCAGAGATGGAGGGTGGGTACCCTCACCAGTCATCACTCAGCTTGCCCCTTTCTCACCCCCCAAGTCATCTCTGTGGCCTTCCTGTGGGGAGTAAATCCAACCTTCCCAGAGCATTTGAGGACACGGGGAAGACACTGGTGCCAGGCTGGGTTTCTGTGTCACAAACAAAAATAAGTCCCCGGGTTTGGAGACCCTTGGGTATCTGCGTGGTGCTGACAGACCCCAAAGCCAGGACACAGCAGAGGCCAATGCTGGGGTGGGTGGGTCATCCCTCTCAGGGTCAGGGGTCCCCATCAGCCTTGCTATTGCAAGTGTGCCCCCCAGGCCAGTGTGATCAGCATCACCTGAAAGCTCGTTAGAGGCAGACTCTCGGGTCCACCCCACACCTGCCGGGTCAGAATCTGCATCTTAACAGAATCTTCTGACTCTGAACAGGAGAAGGGGAGAGGCTGCCCCACCCCACAAAATGGGGTCTCAGCCTGGCTGTGTATCCACAAACCTGGACCGCTGCTAAAGTAGCATTTCTAAGGTGTCCCCTAGGCATTCACAAATTCTACAAAGTTCCACAGGTGATTGTGACTCAGAGCAGGAGTGATATCCCTGTGACAAGAGTTCCCTATGTAGCCCCAGAACCCCAGCTCTGAAGGGAAAAGTCAAATGTGAAAGAGAAAGGGCTGCAGGGGACACTGACTGTGCACCCTGACCCAGAGTTGTGGGGACTGCCCAGGGCAGCAGTGCCCCAGGTTTGTGCTTGTCCAAACAAGGGTGTGTCTGTCTGTCTGTCTGTATCTGTGTTTATGTGTGTGTATGGAGGGAATCACAGCTAAAGAGGGAGAGGCCTCCACTGTTGCCAGGGAACCAAAATGTAGACAGAAAGGGGAAGGAGAGGTCCAGGGAGGCAGAAATGAGAGGAGGAGAGGGAGGGACCTGGGCAGAGACCCCGCCCCCAGTGCATGTGACCCCACTAAGCACTCCTGCCCCTGGAGGAGGCTCAGTGCAGAGGCAGGAAGGACAGCAGAGCTGAAGCATCTGGACAGCGGCAGTTGTGAGCACTTCTGGAGCCCAGGCCCTTCTCAAAGAGGGAGGGACAGAGCAGGCAGCAGACACCATGGAGCCCCCCTCAGCCCCTGCCCACAGAGGGCACAGCCCCTGGCAGGGTCTCCTGCTGGCAGGTAAGAGGGGATGATTCCCTGAAGGGGGGCAGTAGATAGAGGACAGAGATTGCTGGGGTCTCCTGGGGAGGACAGGGCTCTGAGAGAGGACAGAGGACTTTTGTTTGGACCTGAGAGTAGAGGACATGGGCTCAGAGTAGGATGGGTGGAGGGGGCTCAGCAACAGGAAAATTTTAGTGAACTGGAGTTGGTGAGGGGTAGGAAACTCATAACTGCAATATTTTTTTGAAGTTACATTTTGAAAATAAGATAACTATATCCAAGTGATACTTCAGAAAAAGAACATAACCAGGGGCACCAAACATGGTCATAACTAATAAACCTCAGAAATTGACAAACAAACACCAGGACGAAGAGGGCCCTGAGAACACTCATTCATTCATCCAAGGTGTTTGCAGCCTGTTCCAGGCACTGGAGGTACCACAAGATCACACAAGTCCCTGCCCTCAGGAGCTCACATTCTATGGAGAGAAAGACAGACAATCAAAGAAATCTGAATGTGATGTCAGGGACACACAAGTGGCATGAAGGGAACAGAGCAGGGAAAGGTCAGACAGTGAAGACAGAGGGTCTTTAGAGAGGAGGTCAGGGAAGGCATCTCCCAAGGATGCACCTGAGAGTGAGCAGGGCTCTGAGGGCAGTGAGGGAGTGAGCCAGGCAGACACCTGGGAAGAGTGTTGGGAACAGAGGAAATCACAAGCCCAGAGGGGCTGACGTAATGGTGGTCATGCTCCTGACCTTGACCAGTAGACATAGACACACACACACACACACACACACACACACACACACACACACACACTCCAAGTCTAAGAGATGAAGAGACCTGTTCAGGACCCAGGGCCTCATCTTTCCATCCCAGTACATAGGTCCAAATATTGATTGATCTCTCTCTCTTCCCTCCTAGTCTCACTCATAACCTTCTGGAACCCGCCCACCACTGCTCAACTCACTATTGAATCAGTGCCGCCCAATGGTGTCCAAGGGAAGGATGTTCTTCTACTTGTCCACAATCTGACAGAGAATCTCATAGGCTATGGCTGGTTCAAAGCAGACAGAGTCGATCCCAATCAACAAATTGCAACATATGTGATAGACACACAAGAAATTACCCCAGGGCCCGTATACAGTGGACGGGAAACGATATACCCCAATGGAGCCCTGCTGTTGCAGAACGTCACCCAGGAGGACATAGGATACTACACGCTACAAGCCTGGAAAAAAAATTTTCTAAGTCAAGTAGGAACTGGACAGCTCCACGTATACCGTGAGTGATTCCTCTCTGACCTCTTGGGTTGGGTGGGGTGACACACACACAGGATTAACAGGCCTGGACTGTGCCTACATCCCCCTCTGCATTACGTCTCATGTTGAGGTTTGAGCATTTAGTGCAGGACACATACAATGGAGACAAACTTCATAAGATCGGAATTCCTTTCCCAGAATCCAGGTCTTGCAGACATTCCCTGCAGAGAGAAGAATCAATCTGATGAGAGTAACTCAGCAGAGGGAGATCAGTCTCAGTCCAGCCCCCTGGGCTCCTCCCCATGAACATGACCATGAGGAAGACTCTGCACAGCTCCGTCAGGGCCTGGCCTGAGGGGCTCCCTGGGATCCCCACAGGGAAGCTATATCTGGGAAGCCCCTGCCCAGACCCCTGTCTCAGGGCTCCTGACTCCAGTGACCTTGGGCAGCCTGCGCCAGGGTTAGATTTTGGCCACCTGGACAGGGTTGACTGGGAACAATGATTTCCTGGCTGCCCTAGTCCCAAGGCTCCTGAGCTGGTCACCAGCCAGGGCTCAGCCCAAAGAGCCACAGCTGGGCAGGGGCGGAGCCTGATCCTTCACCTGAGGCTTGCCATGGAGAACGCAGATGGACAAGGTCCCCAGGCCATTAGCCAACTGCCCTGGGGGTATAGGGGACTCTAAAGGATGGTCACCATCCACAGAAAGGAACGGAGGACAGAAGATGCTCCTGGCAGCTCCTCATCCACCAGGGATCAGGCCCAGGGAGGTGTCTCTCTTGAATGCCATTTATTTGGGCAGCTCCTCCATACTAAGCTTTAGGGCAAGTATTTGGGGATGTTTTAAGGATAATTCACAGACAACATATTAATCCAGAGACAATTTACCTGATTTTATTTGGGGGAAACTGAGGCACAAGGTGATACAGTCATTGAATCAGGGTCACATAGACTATGAGTGGCAGATCAGAGTCATGGCAAGATCTTAGTTCAGCCACAGCCCCGATCTCTCCACCACCCTGGGGACATCTATGGACCCCAAAACCAGCCGTTGGATCAGATCAAACAGCTTCTTTTTAGAGATCCACAGCTCAAGGTAGATTTTCTGGTAGGAGAGTGACAGCAAGAGGAGATTTAACCTGTTTTTACTCAAGAACCAAATTACCTGCATCAACAATCAGAGTCAATGCAGGGAAAGTCCAGGCCGCCCCTCAGGTGGCTGATCCACATCTCCCTACACTGAACTTAAAATCACTTATTTGGTTCCTGATGTGTTGGTGTCACTCCCACTGGAGTATAAAGGAAAGGACTTTGTTTTCTTACTCCCCACTCTACACCTGCAACCAGCACAGGTCCCAACAACTCAATTGCTCTTTTATGAAGGAGGGAAGAAATGATTGGTGAATGAGTGAATGAATGAATGATCCATAATCTCCTCCCAGACTGGAACCTGGGTTCAGAATCCTAGTTTATGATCACACTTGTTCTCTGTCTCTCCAGGGGCTGAGACCCATGTTCCATCCCTCTCACCACCAGCCCCTAAAGCCACTCCGAGAAAAGAGTATCATGACTGTGGGGCTGCTCAGAAAATAGAAGAGTTTTTAAGGCCGTTCTGGCCCTGTCCCTGGGAGAGCCATGGGCTCTTGCTGCCTAAGGTCTTTGATGTCACTGGTAACCCCCACTTCTCTGACCTTGGATGTTTCTGGCTCTCTTTGAGCCTTCCATGTCCCTCATCATCCTCCCCCTTCATTCCAGCTGGGACAGACCCTGTTCCGCACAGCTTCTTCCACTCTTAAGCCTCCCCGAATTCTCGCACTAACACCTGTAGCCAGACCCACCCTCCTGGCAATAGTCAAGGACAGAGAAATAAGTGGGAGCAGCAGCCCCTTGAGGCTCCATCATGAGCTAGTTACCCCAAGTCACCAGGAGAATGAGCTTCCACTGTACCACCATCCAGGGCTTTTTCCCTCCACAATGTCAACAAGTGGAATATGCCATGGGACAGGGGCGTGATTCTCTATGTGATTCAACCAGGGAGTCAAAGGCAGGAGGACAGGTCTGCAGTCCTCAAAAGCTCACAGGCTGATTTCACCTGTTTGCCTCCTGACTCACATCCTCATCCTGGTGAGGCTCCCATTAATCTAGTGGTTTCTGGGACCTTCCCAAGGTGGGGCTGACCAGACCCTGCACTGTCTGCACTGTCTGACTGGTTTACTGCCTATTTCACACACAGAAGTCCTCATGATGACACCTTTACCATAGGGTGGGATGCTCACAGAGGGTGAGCTCCACCAGCCTCTGTCCTTTCACTCAGACATTGCCCAATTTGGATAAATTTGATCAAACTTATGTTTCCGGAGGTCAAAAGAGAGCCACATACAAGCTTTGGACCTTCTTCCCATATTGCCTGACTGACCATACAAATTGGTGACAGAGACCACTTTCCTAAATTTACTAACATAACACATATCATTTCAACTAATTTGGTAGTATTCCTCCCTTTTTGTAACAGAGACACGTCAGACTTGCCACCTAATCAATTCTGTCCTCATAACAGGACTCACATGTCTCTCTCTACCCAGGGGGCCACTGATTTCAAACCCACTGTAGCATCTTCCTTTGATGATAATGTGATCCTGGTTGGACTGCAGAACTTGGTCTACGACCTTTAGTGCTCTCTAGAGAGATATTCCTCCAGAAACTGGTGTTACATCTTTGGGGCATTAATATTAACTTTCAATATGGAAAAAATTTAACTTCTCAGATTTCTGTCTCATAATTTTATTTAAAAATGGTCCGTGAGGGCTACATTCCACCCTCCGACCTTTCTACTGGTCACCCTTCTGCATTTGAAAACATCTACTTGTATTTCAAGAAAGATCAACATGGTCCTCACTGCCCTCTGCAGTGGGAGAAGAGACTTTAAAGACCAAGGGCAGAGCACAGGGTTCTGCTCTCAAAGCCAGCCAGCACCCGCCTGTCCCCCTCACTCTTTCCTGGATCATATCTAGCCTTAATACTGCTCTATCCTTTATGGAGTCACTGTCTCATGCCAGTCACCATGGAACACCTGGGCAGACCTGCCCCACTTCATGGCCCTGCAGCCTGAGTACGGAACTGACCTCTGGGCTTGCTCCTGATCTCCCAGTATACTATTTCTCCTCAAAAACCCAGTTCCAGGCTATGTTGCTCAGTCCTCCCTGGGTTTAAGAACTATAGGTAGGCCCATCATTACCCATCTCTAGGATAACCCTGGAAAGCAAGGCCTCAGGGAAAACTCATCTACACTAGATGATGTAGGTCTGTGTAATAGAAAAGGCCTCAGCACGCACACTTTCCAGGTGAGGACTCCAAGGTTGGTCAGACAGTTAGCTGGTCAGTGAAGAACAAGGAGAAGCACTGGGTGGTCTCTGACTCCCGGTCCTGTGTCTTTCCATGACCAACCGTGATGCTTATTTGACTTGGGAAAGTCTGTGTTTTCTCCCAGACCTAGAGCAGGTGGCCTTACATTCTCTGCCCAGATCTTTATGCATTTGCCTTGGGATACACAGACCTGCCTTATTCTTTTAAGGACTTGGGTTGGCAGAGAGGTGAGAGATGCCAATTGTGATTGAAGAGGCCTTTAGAGGAATCAAAGGTCCCACACAAGGCAATATTCTCTCTGTTATCTGTGCAGCGGAGTTAACCAAACCCAACGTCACATGCAACAACTCCAGCCCCGTGGAGCATGAGGACCGTGTAGTGTTAACATGTGAAGCTGAGACTCAGGACACCACCTACCTGTGGCTGATCAACAATCAGAGCCTCCTGGACAGCACCTGGCTGGAGCTGTCCCTGGACAACAGGACTCTCACTTTACTCCGTGTCACAAGGAATGACACAGGACCCTATGAGTGTGAAACCCGCAACCCAGTGAGTGCCCGTCGCAGTGATCCATTCTACCTCAATGTTCTCTGTGAGTAACTTCTGTCCCTACCTGGCCCAGGGTGTCTGCCCAAATCCACACTACCAGAGGCCAGGCCACATCCATCCCTCTCAGATTTGTGTACACAGACCCTCAGCCCTGGACACCAGGCTGGCCATGACTTCCTGTCTCAGGCAAATCTGGGCAGGCCCAGCCTTGAGCCAAGACTAGGAGGGGACGGGCTGCTGCTGCCTTGAGAGGCTCGGGGTCAAAAACCTGTGATGGGAGAAACAGGTTAATGTCTCAGACTCAGGATGAGTGAACACAGAGGGGTCATGGTTGGGAGTTTTTAAGGCAAGGTTGTGACCTGGCTCAGAAGGATACTGTGGCCCTCGTACAGACCAGGAGCTTCCCCTTCCCTCTGATTACATCACAAATGGCTTTATTCTGTTTGCTCTAGATGGCCCGGCTGCCCCCACCATTTCCCCCTCAGACTCCTATTACCGTGCGGGGGCAAACCTCAGCCTCTCCTGCCACGCGGCCTCTAACCCGCCTGCACAGTATTCTTGGCTTATTAATGGGAGGCCCCAGCAATCCACACAGGAGCTCTTTATCCCCAACATCACTGCGAATGATAGTGGATCCTATACCTGCCTCGCCCATAACTCTGTCACTGGCTTCAATAAGACCACAGTCAAGACTATTACAGTCTCTGGTAAGTAGCTCCCTGGACCATTGGCACCAGGCTTTGGGGTAGAAATCTGTCTGGTTTTCAGGAAAGAACCTCGCGAAAGCTATTGCCCATCTTGTGTCCATCCTGTTACTGAACCCTCCTATGACATCTCTTCAGACTCTTCCTCCCCTTGCTCTCTGATTTCCCAGAGCAGATGTGGGTCCAGCCTGGAATGTGGGGAGGGGGTTCTCTCAGCACCAGAAAGCCCCATACAGTGGAGGGGGCTTCACAGAGGGAGAAGGAAGAAGGTCCTTCTGTTCCTGGCTCACCTTATGACTGACTCTGCTCTGATGCCACCTGTGGTGGGACAGGGGCATGTAGGGAAGATACATGGGCAGCCTGTCCTCAATCTGGCCAAATTGTGCCACCCACTGACACCAGAGCCTTTCTCAGGCCAGGCTGCAGGAAAATGGGAAAAGAGACTGAACTGTGTCCTGGCTCTGAAGTCACCAGCTATATGACACTGTGAGACACTAGCACATACCTATACCAAAGGAGAACAGTGAATTATGGTGAAGACTTGGAAAAATAGGTAGATTCATCCATGAAGTCCCTTCATGGGATGGAAGGAGCAGTGCCAAAAAGTTTAGAGTTTACAGAGAGGGCTAAGTGTACCAGCATTTTATTAAAACTGTGACCACTTCTCTCTAGAGATTTCCTTCTCTGTGATACTCAATCCATGAACCAAGAAGTAAAAGTCTTATTCAGATTGAGAAACCCTAGACTGGAACTTCTCCATGTCCTAAGGTCATGATGACTGGCTGGGCCATGCTCATTCTCTAACAAACTATTTAGCAAAAGAAACACCTTCACTTCTCTATTTAAAGCTACCATACCCAAGAGCACGCCTGATCTTTCATAAAGTCACAGAAAGCTCTAACAAAGGGTCACACAAAAGCTAATGGGAGAAAAATTGCAGCTGCTGATGAGGATGCTGGATACATGGGCTGAGAAGAGGTTTCTGGTGATGATACTATGGAGATTGACATGGGGAACCAGTCTGCGGTCATACTGGCGTTATTAGGGGCTCAGAGAGGAGGTGCAGCCCTCCCCGTACAGACTGTCACCTGAACAAAAACACTCGTCCTTCTATAGGGGCCAGAGCCATCGTCTCGGTCACCTTTACACAGCTCACAGTGGGATCTGAGAACTGGCTGAGGAATGACTGTGACCACAGTCCTACTCTCACTCAGTCACCTTCTCTGTTTTCCACAGATCCAGTGGCACAGCCCTCCATCCAAGCCACCAACACCGCAATCGCAGAACATAAGGACGCTGTGGTCCTGACCTGCCTCACAAATGACACTGGGATCTCCATCCAGTGGTTCTTCAATAACCAGAGTCTCTGGCTCACAGAGCGGGTGAAGCTGTCCCAGGACAACAGCACCCTCACCATAGACCCCGTCAGGAGAGAGGATGCTGGGGATTATCAGTGTGAGGTCTCCAATCTGGTCAGTTCCAGCAGAAGCGACCTCCTCAGCCTGGATGTGAAATGTAAGTGACCTCTTGTCCGATCCTTCATCTGCCCAGGACGATGACTCTCCCAATGTTGTGCAAAATGGATAGAAGTCACAGGGGGAAGAATATCCATTAGGAGATGATTACAATAAACAAAATGGCAAAATACTTAAGAGCTCAGTCTCTGAATCAAATGTAGTAAGTTTCTCATCCTGAGTCTGGCTTATACTGTGTGACCTCGCACAAGATTCCTTTTTTTTCTTTCTGTTACCATTTTTAATGTCATAAAATATACCTAAGATTTACAATTTTAACCATTTTTAAGTGTATACCTCAGTGGCATCAGTACAGTCATACTGTTGTGCAACCAACACCGCTATCCATTTCCAAAACTTTTTCATCTTACTATACTAAATTCTGTACCCAATTAACAATAATTTCTCACTCCCTGCTTTAGCCCCTGGTAACCAGCATTCTAGTTTCTGTCTCTATGAATTTGACTATTCTAGGTAAGTAGTATAAGTGGAATCAGACGATATTAGTCCTTTTTCTGTCTGGCTTATTTCACCCAGCATAAATATGTTCAAGGTTGCATCCATATTTTACCATATACCAGAATTGTATCCCTTTTTAAGGTTGAATAATATTCCCTTGTACGTATATGTCACATTTTGTTTATCATTCATCCATCTGTGAACTTCTGGATTGTTTCCACCCTCTGGGTGTTGTGAATAATGCTGCTGTGAACATGAGTAGACACATATCTGTTCCAATCCCTGCTTTCAGTCCTTTGGGGTATTTATCCAGAAGTGGAATTGCTGGATCAAATGGCTATTCTTTGTTCAATTTTCGGATCAACTGCTACACCATTTTCCGCAGTGGCTGCACCATTTTACATTCCCACTAACAATGCACAGAAGTTCCGATTTCTCCACATTCTCGCCAACACTTGTTGTTTTCTGTTTGTTTCTTTGTTTTTAAATAGCCATCCTAATGGGTGTGAGGTGGTACCTCATGGTGTTTTTGATTTGAATTTCCCTAACGGTTAGTGATGCTGAGCATCCTTTCATGTGCTTATTGGCTGTTTGTGTATCTTCTTTCGAGAAATGTCTGCTCAAGTGCTTTGCCCATTTTTTGACTGAGTTTTTTATTGTTGCTGAGCTGTAGTTCTCTATATTCTGGATGTTCATCCCTTATCAGATATATAATTTGCAAATATTTTCTCCCATTCTTTGGCTTATCTTTTCACTTTTTGGAAAGTGTTCTTTGATGCACAAAAGTTTTTAATTTTGGTGAAGTCCAATTTATCTGTTTTTCATTTTGTTACCTGTGCCTTTGGATTCATGTCCAAGAAATCACTGCCAAATCCAAAGTCATGAAACTTTCACCCTATGTTTTCTTCCAAGAGATTTTACATTACGGTCTTTGATCGATTTTGAGTTAATTTTTTGTATAATGTGTTAAGTAAGGGGTCCACCTCATTGTTTTGCATGCATATCTAGCTTTCCCAACACCATTTGTTGAAAAGACTGTCTTTTCCCCGTTGAATGGTTGGGGCACCCCTGTCAAAAATCATTAGACAATATATGCGAAGGTCTATTTCTGGGCTCTCTATTCCATTTCATTGGTCAAGATGTCTGTCTTTATCCTAGTACCACATTGTTTGGTTACCATAGCTTTGCAGTGAATTTTGAAATCAGGAAGTGTGAGTCCTCTTACTTTGATCTTTTTGAAAATACTCTTGGATATTTCGGTTCCCTTGAAATTCCACATGAAGTTTAGGATTGCTTTTTCTGAAGGGAACAGAGCATGGAAAGGGCAGACGGTGAAGACAGAGGGTCTTTAGAGGGGAAGTCAGGGAAGGCATCTCCCCAGGACGCCCCTGAGAGTGAGCAGGGCTCTGAGGGCAGTGAGGGAGTGAGCCAGGCAGACACCTGGGAAGAGTGTTGGGAACAGAGGAAATCACAAGACCAGAGGGGCTGACTTAATGGTGGTCGTGCTCCTGACCTTGAGCAGTAGACACAGACACACACACACACAGACACACACACACACACACACAGACACTCCAAGTCTAAGAGATGAAGAGACCTGTTCAGGACCCAGGGCCTCATCTTTCCATCCCAGTACATAGGTACAAATATTGATTGATCTCTCTCTCTTCCCTCCTACTCTCAGTCATCTGGAAACCGCCCACCACTGCTCAACTCACTATTGAATCAGTGCCACCCAATGGTGTCCAAGGGAAGGATGTTCTTCTACTTGTCCACAATCTGACAGAGAATCTCATAGGCTATGGCTGGTTCAAAGCGGACAGAGTCGATCCCAATCAACAAATTGCAACATATGTGATAGACACACAAGAAATTACCCCAGGGCCCGTATACAGTGGTCGGGAAACGATATACCCCAATGGATCCCTGCTGTTGCAGAACGTCACCCAGGAGGACATAGGATACTACACGCTACAAGCCTGGACAAAAAGTTTTCTAAGTCAAGTAGGAACTGGACAGCTCCACGTATACCGTGAGTGATTCCTCTCTGTCCTCTTGGGTTGGGTGGGGTGACACACACACAGGATTAACAGGCCTGGACTGTGCCTACATCCCCCTCTGCATTACGTCTCATGTTGAGGTTTGAGCATTTAGTGCAGGACACATACAATGGAGACAAACTTCATAAGATCGGAATTCCTTTCCCAGAATCCAGGTCTTGCAGACATTCCCTGCAGAGAGAAGAATCAATCTGATGAGAGTAACTCAGCAGAGGGAGATCAGTCTCAGTCCAGCCCCCTGGGCTCCTCCCCATGAACATGACCATGAGGAAGACTCTGCACAGCTCCGTCAGGGCCTGGCCTGAGGGGCCCCCTGGGATCCTCACAGGGAAGCTATATCTGGGAAGCCCCTGCCCAGACCCCTGTCTCAGGGGGCCTGACTCCAGTGACCTTGGGCAGCCTGTGCCAGGTTTAGATTTTGGCCACCTGGACAGGGTTGACTGGGAACAATGATTTCCTGGCTGCCCTAGTCCCAGGCTCCGGAGCTGGTCACCAGCCAGGGCTCAGCCCAAAGAGCCACAGCTGGGCAGGGGCGGAGCCTGATCCTTCACCTGAGACTTGGCATGGAGACCACAGATGGACAAGGTCCCCAGGCCATTAGCCAACTGCCCTGGGGACGTAGGGGACTCCAGAGGATGGTCACCATCCACAGAGAGGAACGGAGGACAGAAGATGCTCCTGGCAGCTCCTCATCCACCAGGGACCAGGCACAGGGAGCTATCTCTCTAGAATGCCATTTATTTGGGCAGCTCCTCCATACTAAGCTTTAGGGCAAGTATTTGGGGATGTTTTAAGGATAATTCACAGACAACATATTAATCCAGAGACCATTTACCTAATTTTATTTGGGGGAAACTGAGGCACAGGGAGAAACAGTCATTGAATCAGGGTCACATAGACTATGAGTGGCAGATCAGAGTCATGGCAAGATCTTAGTTCAGCCACAGCCCCGATCTCTCCACCACCCTGGGGGCCTTATGGACCAGATCAAACAGTTTCTTCTTAGAGATCCACAGCTCAAGGTAGATTTTCTGATCTGGAGAGTGACAGCAAATGGAGATTTAACTTGTTTTTACTCAAGAACCAAATTACCTGCATCAACAATCAGAGTCAATGCAGGGAAAATCCAGGCCGCCCCCTCAGGTGGCTGATCCACATCTCCCTGCACTCAACTTGAAATCACTTTGTTTCCTGATGTGTTGGTGTCACTCCCACTGGAGTACAAAGCGAAGGACTTTGCTTTCTCATTCCCCACTCTACACCTGCAACCAGCACAGGACCCAACAACTCAATTGCTCTTTCAGGAAGGAGGGAAGGAATGAATGGTGAATGAATGAATGATCCCTAACCTCTTCACAGACTGGAACCTGGGTTCAGAATCCTAGCTTATGACCACACTTGTTCTCTGTCTCTCCAGGGGCTGAGACCCATGTTCCATCCCTCTCACCACCAGCCCCTAAAGCCACTCCGAGAAAAGAGTATCATGACTGTGGGGCTGCTCAGAAAATAGAAGAGTTTTTAAGGCCGTTCTGGCCCTGTCCCTGGGAGAGCCGTGGGCTCTTGGTGCCTAAGGTCTTTGATGTCACTGGTAACCCCCACTGCTCTGACCTTGAAGGTTTCTGGCTCTCTTTGCACATTCCGTGTCCCTCATCATCCTCCCCCTTCATTCCAGCTGGGACTCACCCTATTCTGCACAGCTTCTTCCACTCTTAAGCCTCCCCGAATTCTGGCACTAACACCTGTAGCCAGACCCACCCTCCTGGCAATAGTCAAGGACAGAGAAATAAGTGGGAGCAGCAGCCCCTTGAGGCTCCATCATGAGCTAGTTACCCCAAGTCACCAGGAGAATGAGCTTCCACTGTGCCACCATCCAGGGCTCTTTCCCTCCACAATGGCAACAAGTGGAATATGCCATGGGACAGGGACATGATTCTCTACATGATTCAACCAGGAAGTCAAAGGCAGAAGGACAGGTCTGCAGTCCTCAAAAGCTCACAGGCTCATTTCACCCCTTTGACTCCTGACTCACATCCTCATCCTGGTGAGGCTCCCATTAATCTAGTGGTTCCTGAGACCTTCCCAAGGTGGGGCTGGCCAGACCCTGCACTGTCCTACTATTTCACACACATAAGTCCTCATAATGACACCTTTACCGTAGGGTAGGATGCTCACAGATGGTGAGATCCACCAGCCTCTGTCCTTTCACTTAGACACTGCCCAATTTGGATAAATTTGATCAAACTTATGTTTCTGGAGGTTGAAAGAGAGCCACATGCAAGCTTTGGACCTTCTTCCCATTTTGCCTGACTGACCATATAAATTGGTGACAGAGACCGCTTTCCTAAATATACTAACATAACACATATCATTTCAACTAATTTGGTAGCATTCCTCCCTTTATGTAACAGAGACACGTCAGACTTGCCACCTAATCAATTCTGTCCTCATAACAGGACTTACATGTCTCTCTCTACCCAGGGGGCCACTGATTTCAAACCCACTGTAGCATCTTCCTTTGATGATAATGTGATCCTGGTTGGACTGCAGAACTTGGTCTACGACCTTTAGTGCTCTCTAGAGAGATATTCCTCCAGAAACTGGTGTTACATCTTTGGGGCATTAATATTAATTTTCAGTATGGAAAAAATTTAACTTCTCCTCAGATTTCTGTCTCATAATTTTATTTAAAAATGGTCCATGAGGGCTAGATTCCACCTCCTCCCCTTTGTACTGGTCACCCTTCTGCATTTGAAAACATCTACTTGTATTTCAAGAGAGATAAACATGGTCCTCACTGCCCTCTGCAGTTGGAGAAGAGACCTTAAAGACCAAGGGCAGAGCACATGGTTCTGCTCTCAAAGCCAGCCAGCCCCCGCCTGACCCTCTCATTCTTTTCTGGATCATTTCTAGTCTTAACTCTGCTCTATCCTTTATGGAGTCACTGTCCCATGCCAGTCACCATGGACCACCTGGGCATATATGCCCAACTTCATGGCCCTGCAGCCTGAGTACGGAACTGACCTCTGGGCTTGCTCCTGATCTCCCAGTATAGTATTTCGCTCAAATACCCAGTTCCAGGCTATGCTGCTCAGTCCTCTCTGAGTTTAAGAACTATACAAAGGCCCATCATTACCCATCTCTAGGATAACCCTGGAAAGCAAGGCCTCAGGGAAAACACATCTATACTAGATGATGTAGGTCTGTGTAATAGAAAAGGCCTCAGCACCCACACTTTCCAGGTGAGGACCCCAAGGTTGGTCAGACAGTTAGCTGGCCAGTGAAGAAGAAGGAGTAGCACTGGGTGGTCTCTGACTCACGGTCCTGTGTCTTTCCATGACCAACCCTGATGCTTATTTGACTTGGGAAAGTCTGTGTTTTCTCCCAGACCTAGAGCAGGTGGCCTTACATTCTCTGAGTGCTCAGATCCTTATGCATTTGCCTTGGGATACACAGACCTGCCTTATTCTTTTAAGGACTTGGGTTGGCTGAGAGGTGAGAGATGCCAACTCTGATTGAAGAGGCCTTTAGAGGAATCAAAGGTCCCACACAAGGCAATATTCTCTCTGTTATCCGTGCAGCGGAGTTAACCAAACCCAACGTCACATGCAACAACTCCAGGCCCGTGGAGCATGAGGACCGTGTAGTGTTAACATGTGAAGCTGAAACTCAGGACACCACCTACCTGTGGCTGATCAACAATCAGAGCCTCCTGGACAGCACCTGGCTGGAGCTGTCCCTGGACAACAGGACTCTCACTTTATTCCGTGTCACAAGGAATGACACAGGACCCTATGAGTGTGAAACCCGCAACCCAGTGAGTGCCCGTCGCAGTGATCCATTCTACCTCAATGTTCTCTGTGAGTAACTTCTGTCCCTACCTGGCCCAGGGTGTCTGCCCAAATCCACACTACCAGAGGCCAGGCCACATCCATCACTCTCAGATTTGTGTACACAGACCCTCAGCCCTGGACACCAGGCTGGCCATGACTTCCTGTCTCAGGCAAATCTGGGCAGGCCCAGCCTTGAGCCAAGACTAGGAGGGGACGGGCTGCTGCTGCCTTGAGAGGCTCGGGGTCAAAAACCTGTGATGGGAGAAACAGGTTAATGTCTCAGACTCAGGATGAGTGAACACAGAGGGGTCATGGTTGGGAGTTTTTAAGGCAAGGTTGTGACCTGGCTCAGAAGGATACTGTGGCCCTCGTACAGACCAGGAGCTTCCCCTTCCCTCTGATTACATCACAAATGGCTTTATTCTGTTTGCTCTAGATGGCCCGGCTGCCCCCACCATTTCCCCCTCAGACTCCTATTACCGTGCAGGGGCAAACCTCAGCCTCTCCTGCCACGCGGCCTCTAATCCACCTGCACAGTATTCTTGGCTTATTAATGGGAGGCCCCAGCAATCCACACAGGAGCTCTTTATCCCCAACATCACTGCGAATGATAGTGGATCCTATACCTGCCTCGTCCATAACTCCGTCACTGGCTTCAATAAGACCACAGTCAAGACTATTACAGTCTCTGGTAAGTGGCTCCCTGGACCATTGGCACCAGGCTTTGGTGTGGAAATCTGTCCGGTTTTCAGGAAAGAGCCTCCCGAAAGCTATTGCCCATCTTGTGTCCATCCTGTTCCTGAACCCTCCCACGACATCTCTGCAGACTCTTCCTCCCCTTGCTCTCTGATTTCCCAGAGCAGATGTGGGTCCAGCCTGGAATCTGGGAGAGGGTTCTCTCAGCCCCAGAAAGCCCCACACAGTGGAGGGGGCTTCACAGAGGGAGAAGGAAGAAGGTCCTTCTGTTCCTGGATCACCTTATGACTGACTCTGCTCTGATGCCACCTGTGGTGGCATGTGGAGAAGGTACATGGGCAGGGTGTCCTCAATCTGGCCAAATTGTGCCACCCACTGACACCAGAGCCTTTCTCAGGCCAGGCTGCAGGAAAATGGGAAAAGAGCAAGCCTCGGTGCAGACTCCGATGAGCCGTGTCCTTGCTCTGAAGTCACCAACTGTATGACACTGTGTGACACCAGCACAGTACCTATACCAAAGGAGAACAGTGAATTATGGTGAAGACTTGGAAAAATAGGTAGATTCATCCATGAAGTCCCTTCATGGGATGGAAGGAGCAGTGCCAAAAAGTTTTGAGTTTACAGAGAGGGCTAAGTGTACCAGCATTTTATTAAAACTGTGACCACTTCTCTCTAGAGATATCCTTCTCTGTGATACTCAATCCATGAACCAAGAAGTAAAAGTCCGATTCACATTGAGAAATCCTTTAGATTGGAACTTCTCTAGGTCCTAAGGTGATGATGACTGGCTGGGCCATGATCATTCTCTAATAAACTATTTAACAAAAGAAACACCTTCACTTCTCTATTTAAATCTACCATACCCAAGAGCACGCCTGATCTTTCATAAAGTCACAGAAAGCTCTAGCAAAGGGTCACACAAAAGCTAATGGGAGAAAAATTGCACCTGCTGATGAGGATGCTGGATACATGGGCTGAGAAGAGGTTTCTGGAGCTGATACTATGGAGATGACATGGGGAACCAGTCTGCGGTCATGCTGGTGTTATTAGGGGCTCAGAGAGGAGGTGCAGCCATCCCCTTATAGACTGTCACCTGAACAAAAACACTCGTCCTTCTATAGGGGCCAGAGCCATCCTCTCGGTCACCTTCACACAGCTCACAGCGGGATCTGAGAACTGGCTGAGGAAGGACTGTGGCCCCAGGCCCACTCTCACTCAGTCACCTCCTCTATTTCTCCACAGATCCAGTGGCACAGCCCTCCATCCAAGCCAGCAACACCATAGTCACAGAAAATAAGGACGCTGTGGTCCTGACCTGCCTCACAAATGACACTGGGATCTCCATCCAGTGGTTCTTCAATAACCAGAGTCTCTGGCTCACAGAGCGGATGAAGCTGTCCCAGGACAACAGCACCCTCACCATAGACCCTATCAGGAGGGAGGATGCTGGCGATTATCAGTGTGAGGTCTCCAACCTGGTCAGTTCCAGCAAAAGTGACCTCCTCAGGCTGGAGGTGAAAGGTAAGTGACCACTTGTCCCATCCCATATCTTCCTGGGAGGATGGATGACTCTACCAATGTCGTGCAAAATGGATAGAAGCTACAGAGGGCAGAATATCAACCAAGGGACCAATACAGTATACAGAATGGCAAAGTGGTTAAGACCTCAGTCTCTGAATCAAATATACGAAGTTTCTTATCGTGGGTCTGGCATTTCCTGTGTGACCTTGCACAAGATTCTTTCTTTTTCTGTTACCATTTTTTTTTAATTTTTTGTATATTGCAGTAAGATTGGTTTATAACATTGTATAAATTTCAGGTGTACATCATTATACTTCTATTTCTGCATAGAATACATCATGTTCACCACCCGAATACTCATTACAACTCATCACCACACACGTGCCGAATTATCCCTTTCGCCCTCCTCCCTCCCCCCTTTCCCTCTGGTAACCACCAGTTCAATCTCTGTCTCTATGTGTTTGTTTATTGTTGTTATTATCTACTACTTAATGAAGGAAATCATATGGTATTTGACCTTCTCACTCTGACTTATCTCACTTTGCATAATACCCTCAATGATCTTAAAGGAAAATCTTTCAGTGTTTCACCACTGAATATGCTGCAAGCTGTGGGCCTTTCATGTAAAGCCTTCACTATGGTGCACTAGTTTCCTTCTATTCCTAAGAGTGCCGGTATTTTGTTTAATCAGTAACCACTTCTCTAGAGATTTCCTTCACTGTGATATTCAATCCACAGACCTGAAAGTAAAAGTACTCTTCAGAGTGAGAAATCCTTTGACTGAAAACTCTTCAATGCCTAAGCTTATGAAGACTGGACAGGGCCATCCCCATTCCCTAACAAATTATTTAACAAGAAGTAAATGCCTTCCCTACTTACATAAAGTTCCCTTGGCCCCAGACATGGACAGCCTGCCTTCCCCAACACACACAAAAGTGTATATAGGGAATAGGACCTGATATTTTTAGAGTCAAAGAAAGTTCTAGAAAAAAGACAACAAAAGTACATGAGAGAAAAATTCCACTTAATCATGAAAATGCTGGACACATGGCCTGAGAAGAGGTTCCTGGTACTAGTACTACAGAGATGTCCAGGGGAACTGGTCAGTGGTCATCCTGGGGTGATCTGGGTCAGAGAAAAGGTGCAGCCCTCTCCTTACAGACTGTCACCTGAATAAATACTTACAACACTGTTCACAGGGTCAGGGCCATCCTCTGGGTCACCTTTACGTAGCTGACTGTGGGATATGAGAACTGGCTGAGATCTCTGAGGAGGGACCGTGGCCCCAGGCTCCAGCCCCACTCTCAGTCAGTCACCTCCTCTGATTCTCCATAGACTCAGTGGCACAGCCTTTCATCCAAGCCAGCAACACCACAGTCACAGAAAATAAGGACGCTGTGGTCCTGAGCTGCCTCACAAATGACACTGAGATCTCCATCCAGTGGTTCTTCAGTAACCAGAGTCTCTGGCTCACAGAGCGGGTGAAGCTGTCCCAGGACAACAGCACCCTCACCATAGACCCCGTCAGGAGAGAGGATGCCGGGGATTATCAGTGTGAGGTCTCCAACCTGGTCAGTTCCAGCAGAAGCGACGTCCTCAGCCTGGATGTGAAATGTAAGTGACCTCTTCTCCGATCCCACATCTTCCCGGGATGATGACTCTCCCAATGTTGTGCAAAGTGGATAGAAGTCACAGGGGGCAGAATATCCATTAGGACATGATTACAATAAACATAATGGCAAAATAGTTCAGAGCTCAGTCTCTGAATCAAATGTAGTAAGTTTCTCATCCTGAGTCTGGCTTATACTGTGTGACCTCGCACAAGATTCTTTCTTTTTCTTTCTGTTACCATTTTTAATGTCATAAATTACACCTAAGACTTACAGTTTTAACCATTTTTAAGTGTATACTTCAGTGGCATCAGTAGAGTCATACTGTTGTGCAACCAACACCGCTCTCCATTTCCAAAACTTTTTTCATCTTACTATACTAAATTCTGTACCCGATAAACAATAACTTCTCACTCCCTGCTTTAGCCCCTGGTAACCAGCATTCTAGCTTCCGTCTCTATGATTTTGACTATTCTAGGTAAGTAGTATAAGTGGAATCAGATGATATTAGTCCTTTGTGTGTCTGGCTTATTTCACCTAGCATAAATGTGTTCAAGTTTGCATCCATATTGTACCATATACCAGAACTGTATCCCTTGTTAAGGTTGAATAATATTCCCTTGTACGGATATGTCCCATTTTGTTTATCATTCATCCATCTTTGAACTTCTGCATTGTTTCCACTCTCTGGTTGTTGTGAATAATGCTGCTATGAACATGAGTAGACACATATCTGTTCCAATCCCTGCTTTCAGTCCTCTGGGGTATTTATCCAGAAGTGGAATTGCTGGATCAAATGGTAATTCTTTCTTCAATTTTCGAATGAACTGCTACACCATTTTCCACAGTGGCTGCACCATTTTACATTCCCACTAACAATGCACAGAAGTTCCAATTGCTCCACATCCTCGCCAACACTTGTTGTTTTCTGTTTGTTTCTTTGTTTTTAAATAGCCATCCTAATGGGTGTGAGGTGGTACCTCATTGTGTTTTTGATTTGAATTTCCCTAATGATTAGCGATGCTGAGCATCCTTTCATGTGCTTATTGGCTATTTGTGTATCTTCTTTCGAGAAATGTCTGCTCAGGTGCTTTGCCCATTTTTTGACTGGGTTTTTTATTGTTGCTGAGCTGTAGTTCTCTATATTCTGGATGTTCATCCCTTAACAGATATATGATTTGCAAATATTTTCTCCCATTCTTTGGGTTGTCTTTTCACTTTGTGGATAGTCTTCTTTCATGCACAAAAGTTTTTAATTTTGGTGAAGTCCAATTTATCTATTTTTCCTTTTGTTACCTGTGCCTTCGGATTCATGTCGAAGAAATCATTGCCAAATCCAAAGTCATGAAGCTTTCACCCTATGTTTTCTTCCAAGAGATTTTACATTTCAGTCTTTGATCCATTTTGAGGTAATTTTTTGTATAATGTGTTAAGTAAGGGTCCCACCTCATTGTGTTGCATGCATATCTAGCTTTCCCAACTCCATTTGTTGAAAAGACTGTCTTTTCCCCGTTGAATGGTCTGGGCACCCCTGTCCAAAATCATTAGACAATGTACGCGAGAGTTTATTTCTGGGCTCTCTTTACCATTCCATGGGTCAACATGTCTGTCTTTATCCTAGTACCACACTGTTTGGTTACCATAGCTTTGCAGTAAATTTGGAAATCAGGAAGTGTGAGTCCTCTAACTTTGTTTTTTTTTTTGAAGATACTCTTGGATGTTTCTGTTCCCTTGAAATCCCACATGTAGTTTAGGGTTGCTTTTTCTGTTTCTGCAAAGTAAAGGTCATTGGGACATTCATAGGGATCGCATTTGAATGTGTAGATCACTTGGGTATCATCGTCATCTTAACAATATTAAGTCTTCCAATCCATGAACACAGAATGTCTTTCCATTTACTCATGTCTTTTTATTCCTTTCCACAATGTTTTTTAGTTTTTCAGTGTACAAGTCTTTGATCCCCTTGGTTACATTAATTCCCCAGTATTTTACTCTTTTTGATGTTATTGTAAATGGAACGGTTTTCTTAACTTCCTTTTCAGATTCTTAATTGTCAGTCTATGGAAACACAACTAGTTTTCGTACATTGATTTTGAATCCTGCAACATTGCTGAATTCCTTTCTTAGTCTAAGAGGTCTTTGTAGAATCTTTATGGTTTTCTGCATATAAGTTAATGCCATCTGCAAACAGACGTAATTGTACTTCTTCTTTTCCATTTGGAGGCTTTCCCTTTCTTTTTCTTGACCAATTGATCTGGCTGGAACTTCTGTACTATGCTCCACAGGGGTGGTGAAAGGAGCATCCTTGTCTTCTTCCTGATCTTAGAGGAAAAGCTTTCAGGGCCGGCCCCATGGCATAGTGGTTAAGTTCAGCGTGCTCTGTTTCGCTGGCCTGGGTTCCCGGGTTCAGCCCCGTGTGAGGACCTACACCACTCATCAGCCATGCTGTGGTGGCGACCCACATACAAAATAGACGACGACTGGCACAAGAGTTAACTCAGGGCCAATCTTCCTCAAACAAAAAAAGAGGAAGATCGACCACAGATGTTAGCTCAGGGTGAATCTTTCTTACATAAAAAAGAAAAGAAGCTTTCAGTGTTTCACCATTGAGTATGATGCTAGCTGTGGGACTTCCCTATAAGGCCTTCACTGTGATGCACTAGTTTCCCTCTATTCCTAAGAGTGCCAGTATTTTGTTAAATCGGTAACCACTTCTCTAGAGCTTTCCTTCACCATGATATTTATCCCATAGACCCGGAAGTAAACGTCCTTCTCAGGGCGAGAAATCCTTTGATTGAAAACGCTTCAATGACTAAGCTTATGAAGACAGTGCAGGGCCATCCTCATTCCCTAACAACTTATTTAGCAACAAGTACATGTCTTCGCTACTTACATACAGTTCCACTGGCCCCAGAGATGGACAGAGTTGGCTAGCCTGCCTTCTCCAACATACACGGAAGTGTATATAGGAAATAGGACCTGATATTTTTAGAGTCAAAGAAAGTTCTACGAAAAGAGGCAACTAAAGTTCCGGAGAGAAAAATTCCACTTGATTATGAGGATGCTGGACATGTGGTCTGAGAAGAGGTTCCTGGTGCTGATAGTACGGAGGGGTCCAGGGGAATTGGTCAGGGGTCATCCTGGGGTGATATGCGGGTCAGAGAGGAGGTGCAGCCCTCGCTTTACAGACTGTCACCTTAATGAATACTTAAAACCTTGTGCACAGGGCCACGGCCATCCTCTTGGTCACCTTCGCACAGCCCACCGTGGGATCTTTGAACTGACTGAGATCTCTGAGGAAGGAGCATAGCCCCAGAGCCCGGCCCCACTCTCACTCAGTCACCTCCTCTGTTTCTCCACAGACCCAGTGGCACAGCCCTCCATCGAAGCCAGCAACACCAAAGTCACAGAAGATAAGGACTCCGTAGTCCTGACCTGCCTCACAAATGACACTGAGATCTCCATCCAGTGGTTCTTCAGTAACCAGAGTCTCTGGCTCACAGAGCGGGTGAAGCTGTCCCAGGACAACAGCACCCTCACCATAGACCCCGTCAGGAGAGAGGATGCCGGGGATTATCAGTGTGAGGTCTCCAACCTGGTCAGTTCCAGCAGAAGCGACGTCCTCAGCCTGGATGTGAAATGTAAGTGACCTCTTGTCCGATCCTACATCTTCCCGGGACGATGACTCTCCCAATGTTGTGCAAAGTGGATAGAAGTCACAGGGGGCAGAATATCCATTAGGACATGATTACAATAAACATAATGGCAAAATAGTTCAGAGCTCAGTCTCTGAATCAAATGTAGTAAGTTTCTCATCCTGAGTCTGGCTTATACTGTGTGACCTCGCACAAGATTCTTTCTTTTTCTTTCTGTTACCATTTTTAATGTCATAAATTATACCTAAGACTTACAGTTTTAACCATTTTTAAGTGTATACTTCAGTGGCATCAGTAGAGTCATACTGTTGTGCAACCAACACCGCTCTCCATTTCCAAAACTTTTTTCATCTTACTATACTAAATTCTGTACCCAATAAACAATAACTTCTCACTCCCTGCTTTAGCCCCTGGTAACCAGCATTCTAGTTTCCGTCTCTATGAATTTGACTATTCTAGGTAAGTAGTATAAGTGGAATCAGATGATATTAGTCCTTTGTGTGTCTGGCTTATTTCACCTAGCATAAATGTGTTCAAGTTTGCATCCATATTGTACCATATACCAGAACTGTATCCCTTGTTAAGGTTGAATAATATTCCCTTGTACGGATATGTCCCATTTTGTTTATCATTCATCCATCTTTGAACTTCTGCATTGTTTCCACTCTCTGGTTGTTGTGAATAATGCTGCTATGAACATGAGTAGACACATATCTGTTCCAATCCCTGCTTTCAGTCCTCTGGGGTATTTATCCAGAAGCGGAATTGCTGGATCAAATGGTAATTCTTTCTTCAATTTTCGAATGAACTGCTACACCATTTTCCGCAGTGGCTGCACCATTTTACATTCCCACTAACAATGCACAGAAGTTCCAATTGCTCCACATCCTCGCCAACACTTGTTGTTTTCTGTTTGTTTCTTTGTTTTTAAATAGCCACCCTAATGGGTGTGAGGTGGTACCTCATTGTGTTTTTGATTTGAATTTCCCTAATGATTAGTGATGCTGAGCATCCTTTCATGTGCTTATTGGCTATTTGTGTATCTTCTTTCGAGAAATGTCTGCTCAGGTGCTTTGCCCATTTTTTGACTGGGTTTTTTATTGTTGCTGAGCTGTAGTTCTCTATATTCTGGATGTTCATCCCTTAACAGATATATGATTTGCAAATATTTTCTCCCATTCTTTGGGTTGTCTTTTCACTTTGTGGATAGTCTTCTTTCATGCACAAAAGTTTTTAATTTTGGTGAAGTCCAATTTATCTATTTTTCCTTTTGTTACCTGTGCCTTCGGATTCATGTCGAAGAAATCATTGCCAAATCCAAAGTCATGAAGCTTTCACCCTATGTTTTCTTCCAAGAGATTTTACATTTCAGTCTTTGATCCATTTTGAGGTAATTTTTTGTATAATGTGTTAAGTAAGGGTCCCACCTCATTGTGTTGCATGCATATCTAGCTTTCCCAACACCATTTGTTGAAAAGACTGTCTTTTCCCCGTTGAATGGTCTGGGCACCCCTGTCCAAAATCATTAGACAATGTACGCGAGAGTTTATTTCTGGGCTCGCTTTACCATTCCATGGGTCAACATGTCTGTCTTTATCCTAGTACCACACTGTTTGGTTACCATAGCTTTGCAGTAAATTTGGAAATCAGGAAGTGTGAGTCCTCTAACTTTGTTTTTTTTTTTGAAGATACTCTTGGATGTTTCTGTTCCCTTGAAATCCCACATGTAGTTTAGGGTTGCTTTTTCTGTTTCTGCAAAGTAAAGGTCATTGGGACTTTCATAGGGATCGCATTTGAATGTGTAGATCACTTGGGTATCATCGTCATCTTAACAATATTAAGTCTTCCAATCCATGAACACAGAATGTCTTTCCATTTACTTATGTCTTTTTATTCCTTTCCACAATGTTTTTTAGTTTTTCAGTGTACAAGTCTTTGATCCCCTTGGTTACATTAATTCCCCAGTATTTTACTCTTTTTGATGTTATTGTAAATGGAACGGTTTTCTTAACTTCCTTTTCAGATTCTTAATTGTCAGTCTATGGAAACACAACTAGTTTTCGTACATTGATTTTGAATCCTGCAACATTGCTGAATTCCTTTCTTAGTCTAAGGGGTCTTTGTAGAATCTTTATGGTTTTCTGCATATAAGTTAATGCCATCTGCAAACAGACGTAATTGTACTTCTTCTTTTCCATTTGGAGGCTTTCCCTTTCTTTTTCTTGACCAATTGATCTGGCTGGAACTTCTGTACTATGCTCCACAGGGGTGGTGAAAGGAGGTTCCTTGTCTTCTTCCTGATCTTAGAGGAAAAGCTTTCAGGGCTGGCCCCATGGCATAGTGGTTAAGTTCAGCGTGCTCTGTTTCGCTGGCCTGGGTTCCCGGGTTCAGCCCCGTGTGAGGACCTACACCACTCATCAGCCATGCTGTGGTGGCGACCCACATACAAAATAGACGACGACTGGCACAAGAGTTAACTCAGGGCCAATCTTCCTCAAACAAAAAAAGAGGAAGATCGACCACAGATGTTAGCTCAGGGTGAATCTTTCTCACCAAAAAAAGAAAAGAAGCTTTCAGTGTTTCACCATTGAGTATGATGCTAGCTGTGGGACTTCCCTATAAGGCCTTCACTGTGATGCACTAGTTTCCCTCTATTCCTAAGAGTGCCAGTATTTTGTTAAATCGGTAACCACTTCTCTAGAGCTTTCCTTCACCATGATATTTATCCCATAGACCCGGAAGTAAACGTCCTTCTCAGGGCGAGAAATCCTTTGATTGAAAACGCTTCAATGACTAAGCTTATGAAGACAGTGCAGGGCCATCCTCATTCCCTAACAACTTATTTAGCAACAAGTACATGTCTTCGCTACTTACATACAGTTCCACTGGCCCCAGAGATGGACAGAGTTGGCTAGCCTGCCTTCTCCAACATACACGGAAGTGTATATAGGAAATAGGACCTGATATTTTTAGAGTCAAAGAAAGTTCTAGGAAAAGAGGCAACTAAAGTTCCGGAGAGAAAAATTCCACTTGATTATGAGGATGCTGGACATGTGGTCTGAGAAGAGGTTCCTGGTGCTGATAGTACGGAGGGGTCCAGGGGAATTGGTCAGGGGTCATCCTGGGGTGATATGCGGGTCAGAGAGGAGGTGCAGCCCTCGCTTTACAGACTGTCACCTTAATGAATACTTAAAACCTTGTGCACAGGGCCACGGCCATCCTCTTGGTCACCTTCGCACAGCCCACCGTGGGATCTTTGAACTGACTGAGATCTCTGAGGAAGGAGCATAGCCCCAGAGCCCGGCCCCACTCTCACTCAGTCACCTCCTCTGTTTCTCCACAGACCCAGTGGCACAGCCCTCCATCGAAGCCAGCAACACCAAAGTCACAGAAGATAAGGACTCCGTAGTCCTGACCTGCCTCACAAATGACACTGAGATCTCCATCCAGTGGTTCTTCAGTAACCAGAGTCTCTGGCTCACAGAGCGGGTGAAGCTGTCCCAGGACAACAGCACCCTCACCATAGACCCCGTCAGGAGAGAGGATGCCGGGGATTATCAGTGTGAGGTCTCCAACCTGGTCAGTTCCAGCAGAAGCGACGTCCTCAGCCTGGATGTGAAATGTAAGTGACCTCTTGTCCGATCCTACATCTTCCCGGGACGATGACTCTCCCAATGTTGTGCAAAGTGGATAGAAGTCACAGGGGGCAGAATATCCATTAGGACATGATTACAATAAACATAATGGCAAAATAGTTCAGAGCTCAGTCTCTGAATCAAATGTAGTAAGTTTCTCATCCTGAGTCTGGCTTATACTGTGTCACCTCGCACAAGATTCTTTCTTTTTCTTTCTGTTACCATTTTTAATGTCATAAATTATACCTAAGACTTACAGTTTTAACCATTTTTAAGTGTATACTTCAGTGGCATCAGTAGAGTCATACTGTTGTGCAACCAACACCGCTCTCCATTTCCAAAACTTTTTTCATCTTACTATACTAAATTCTGTACCCAATAAACAATAACTTCTCACTCCCTGCTTTAGCCCCTGGTAACCAGCATTCTAGTTTCCGTCTCTATGAATTTGACTATTCTAGGTAAGTAGTATAAGTGGAATCAGATGATATTAGTCCTTTGTGTGTCTGGCTTATTTCACCTAGCATAAATGTGTTCAAGTTTGCATCCATATTGTACCATATACCAGAACTGTATCCCTTGTTAAGGTTGAATAATATTCCCTTGTACGGATATGTCCCATTTTGTTTATCATTCATCCATCTTTGAACTTCTGCATTGTTTCCACTCTCTGGTTGTTGTGAATAATGCTGCTATGAACATGAGTAGACACATATCTGTTCCAATCCCTGCTTTCAGTCCTCTGGGGTATTTATCCAGAAGCGGAATTGCTGGATCAAATGGTAATTCTTTCTTCAATTTTCGAATGAACTGCTACACCATTTTCCGCAGTGGCTGCACCGTTTTACATTCCCACTAACAATGCACAGAAGTTCCAATTGCTCCACATCCTCGCCAACACTTGTTGTTTTCTGTTTGTTTCTTTGTTTTTAAATAGTCACCCTAATGGGTGTGAGGTGGTACCTCATTGTGTTTTTGATTTGAAATTCCCTAATGATTAGTGATGCTGAGCATCCTTTCATGTGCTTATTGGCTATTTGTGTATCTTCTTTCGAGAAATGTCTGCTCAGGTGCTTTGCCCATTTTTTGACTGGGTTTTTTATTGTTGCTGAGCTGTAGTTCTCTATATTCTGGATGTTCATCCCTTAACAGATATATGATTTGCAAATATTTTCTCCCATTCTTTGGGTTGTCTTTTCACTTTGTGGATAGTCTTCTTTCATGCACAAAAGTTTTTAATTTTGGTGAAGTCCAATTTATCTATTTTTCCTTTTGTTACCTGTGCCTTCGGATTCATGTCGAAGAAATCATTGCCAAATCCAAAGTCATCAAGCTTTCACCCTATGTTTTCTTCCAAGAGATTTTACATTTCAGTCTTTGATCCATTTTGAGGTAATTTTTTGTATAATGTGTTAAGTAAGGGTCCCACCTCATTGTGTTGCATGCATATCTAGCTTTCCCAACACCATTTGTTGAAAAGACTGTCTTTTCCCCGTTGAATGGTCTGGGCACCCCTGTCCAAAATCATTAGACAATGTACGCGAGAGTTTATTTCTGGGCTCTCTTTACCATTCCATGGGTCAACATGTCTGTCTTTATCCTAGTACCACACTGTTTGGTTACCATAGCTTTGCAGTAAATTTGGAAATCAGGAAGTGTGAGTCCTCTAACTTTGTTTTTTTTTTGAAGATACTCTTGGATGTTTCTGTTCCCTTGAAATCCCACATGTAGTTTAGGGTTGCTTTTTCTGTTTCTGCAAAGTAAAGGTCATTGGGACTTTCATAGGGATCGCATTTGAATGTGTAGATCACTTGGGTATCATCGTCATCTTAACAATATTAAGTCTTCCAATCCATGAACACAGAATGTCTTTCCATTTACTTATGTCTTTTTATTCCTTTCCACAATGTTTTTTAGTTTTTCAGTGTACAAGTCTTTGATCCCCTTGGTTACATTAATTCCCCAGTATTTTACTCTTTTTGATGTTATTGTAAATGGAACGGTTTTCTTAACTTCCTTTTCAGATTCTTAATTGTCAGTCTATGGAAACACAACTAGTTTTCGTACATTGATTTTGAATCCTGCAACATTGCTGAATTCCTTTCTTAGTCTAAGAGGTCTTTGTAGAATCTTTATGGTTTTCTGCATATAAGTTAATGCCATCTGCAAACAGACGTAATTGTACGTCTTCTTTTCCATTTGGAGGCTTTCCCTTTCTTTTTCTTGACCAATTGATCTGGCTGGAACTTCTGTACTATGCTCCACAGGGGTGGTGAAAGGAGCATCCTTGTCTTCTTCCTGATCTTAGAGGAAAAGCTTTCAGGGCCGGCCCCATGGCATAGTGGTTAAGTTCAGCGTGCTCTGTTTCGCTGGCCTGGGTTCCCGGGTTCAGCCCCGTGTGAGGACCTACAACACTCATCAGCCATGCTGTGGTGGCGACCCACATACAAAATAGACGACGACTGGCACAAGAGTTAACTCAGGGCCAATCTTCCTCAAACAAAAAAAGAGGAAGATCGACCACAGATGTTAGCTCAGGGTGAATCTTTCTCACCAAAAAAAGAAAAGAAGCTTTCAGTGTTTCACCATTGAGTATGATGCTAGCTGTGGGACTTCCCTATAAGGCCTTCACTGTGATGCACTAGTTTCCCTCTATTCCTAAGAGTGCCAGTATTTTGTTAAATCGGTAACCACTTCTCTAGAGCTTTCCTTCACCATGATATTTATCCCATAGACCCGGAAGTAAACGTCCTTCTCAGGGCGAGAAATCCTTTGATTGAAAACGCTTCAATGACTAAGCTTATGAAGACAGTGCAGGGCCATCCTCATTCCCTAACAACTTATTTAGCAACAAGTACATGTCTTCGCTACTTACATACAGTTCCACTGGCCCCAGAGATGGACAGAGTTGGCTAGCCTGCCTTCTCCAACATACACGGAAGTGTATATAGGAAATAGGACCTGATATTTTTAGAGTCAAAGAAAGTTCTAGGAAAAGAGGCAACTAAAGTTCCGGAGAGAAAAATTCCACTTGATTATGGGGATGCTGGACATGTGGTCTGAGAAGAGGTTCCTGGTGCTGATAGTACGGAGGGGTCCAGGGGAATTGGTCAGGGGTCATCCTGGGGTGATATGCGGGTCAGAGAGGAGGTGCAGCCCTCGCTTTACAGACTGTCACCTTAATGAATACTTAAAACCTTGTGCACAGGGCCACGGCCATCCTCTTGGTCACCTTCGCACAGCCCACTGTGGGATCTTTGAACTGACTGAGATCTCTGAGGAAGGAGCATAGCCCCAGAGCCCGGCCCCACTCTCACTCAGTCACCTCCTCTGTTTCTCCACAGACCCAGTGGCACAGCCCTCCATCGAAGCCAGCAACACCAAAGTCACAGAAGATAAGGACTCCGTAGTCCTGACCTGCCTCACAAATGACACTGAGATCTCCATCCAGTGGTTCTTCAGTAACCAGAGTCTCTGGCTCACAGAGCGGGTGAAGCTGTCCCAGGACAACAGCACCCTCACCATAGACCCCGTCAGGAGAGAGGATGCCGGGGATTATCAGTGTGAGGTCTCCAACCTGGTCAGTTCCAGCAGAAGCGATGTCCTCAGCCTGGATGTGAAATGTAAGTGACCTCTTGTCCGATCCTACATCTTCCCGGGACGATGACTCTCCCAATGTTGTGCAAAGTGGATAGAAGTCACAGGGGGCAGAATATCCATTAGGACATGATTACAATAAACATAATGGCAAAATAGTTCAGAGCTCAGTCTCTGAATCAAATGTAGTAAGTTTCTCATCCTGAGTCTGGCTTATACTGTGTCACCTCGCACAAGATTCTTTCTTTTTCTTTCTGTTACCATTTTTAATGTCATAAATTATACCTAAGACTTACAGTTTTAACCATTTTTAAGTGTATACTTCAGTGGCATCAGTAGAGTCATACTGTTGTGCAACCAACACCGCTCTCCATTTCCAACACTTTTTTCATCTTACTATACTAAATTCTGTACCCAATAAACAATAACTTCTCACTCCCTGCTTTAGCCCCTGGTAACCAGCATTCTAGTTTCCGTCTCTATGAATTTGACTATTCTAGGTAAGTAGTATAAGTGGAATCAGATGATATTAGTCCTTTGTGTGTCTGGCTTATTTCACCTAGCATAAATGTGTTCAAGTTTGCATCCATATTGTACCATATACCAGAACTGTATCCCTTGTTAAGGTTGAATAATATTCCCTTGTACGGATATGTCCCATTTTGTTTATCATTCATCCATCTTTGAACTTCTGCATTGTTTCCACTCTCTGGTTGTTGTGAATAATGCTGCTATGAACATGAGTAGACACATATCTGTTCCAATCCCTGCTTTCAGTCCTCTGGGGTATTTATCCAGAAGCGGAATTGCTGGATCAAATGGTAATTCTTTCTTCAATTTTCGAATGAACTGCTACACCATTTTCCGCAGTGGCTGCACCATTTTACATTCCCACTAACAATGCACAGAAGTTCCAATTGCTCCACATCCTCGCCAACACTTGTTGTTTTCTGTTTGTCTCTTTGTTTTTAAATAGCCACCCTAATGGGTGTGAGGTGGTACCTCATTGTGTTTTTGATTTGAATTTCCCTAATGATTAGTGATGCTGAGCATCCTTTCATGTGCTTATTGGCTATTTGTGTATCTTCTTTCGAGAAATGTCTGCTCAGGTGCTTTGCCCATTTTTTGACTGGGTTTTTTATTGTTGCTGAGCTGTAGTTCTCTATATTCTGGATGTTCATCCCTTAACAGATATATGATTTGCAAATATTTTCTCCCATTCTTTGGGTTGTCTTTTCACTTTGTGGATAGTCTTCTTTCATGCACAAAAGTTTTTAATTTTGGTGAAGTCCAATTTATCTATTTTTCCTTTTGTTACCTGTGCCTTCGGATTCATGTCGAAGAAATCATTGCCAAATCCAAAGTCATCAAGCTTTCACCCTATGTTTTCTTCCAAGAGATTTTACATTTCAGTCTTTGATCCATTTTGAGGTAATTTTTTGTATAATGTGTTAAGTAAGGGTCCCACCTCATTGTGTTGCATGCATATCTAGCTTTCCCAACACCATTTGTTGAAAAGACTGTCTTTTCCCCGTTGAATGGTCTGGGCACCCCTGTCCAAAATCATTAGACAATGTACGCGAGAGTTTATTTCTGGGCTCGCTTTACCATTCCATGGGTCAACATGTCTGTCTTTATCCTAGTACCACACTGTTTGGTTACCATAGCTTTGCAGTAAATTTGGAAATCAGGAAGTGTGAGTCCTCTAACTTTGTTTTTTTTTTTTGAAGATACTCTTGGATGTTTCTGTTCCCTTGAAATCCCACATGTAGTTTAGGGTTGCTTTTTCTGTTTCTGCAAAGTAAAGGTCATTGGGACTTTCATAGGGATCGCATTTGAATGTGTAGATCACTTGGGTATCATCGTCATCTTAACAATATTAAGTCTTCCAATCCATGAACACAGAATGTCTTTCCATTTACTTATGTCTTTTTATTCCTTTCCACAATGTTTTTTAGTTTTTCAGTGTACAAGTCTTTGATCCCCTTGGTTACATTAATTCCCCAGTATTTTACTCTTTTTGATGTTATTGTAAATGGAACGGTTTTCTTAACTACCTTTTCAGATTCTTAATTGTCAGTCTATGGAAACACAACTAGTTTTCGTACATTGATTTTGAATCCTGCAACATTGCTGAATTCCTTTCTTAGTCTAAGAGGTCTTTGTAGAATCTTTATGGTTTTCTGCATATAAGTTAATGCCATCTGCAAACAGACGTAATTGTACGTCTTCTTTTCCATTTGGAGGCTTTCCCTTTCTTTTTCTTGACCAATTGATCTGGCTGGAACTTCTGTACTATGCTCCACAGGGGTGGTGAAAGGAGCATCCTTGTCTTCTTCCTGATCTTAGAGGAAAAGCTTTCAGGGCCGGCCCCATGGCATAGTGGTTAAGTTCAGCGTGCTCTGTTTCGCTGGCCTGGGTTCCCGGGTTCAGCCCCGTGTGAGGACCTACACCACTCATCAGCCATGCTGTGGTGGCGACCCACATACAAAATAGACGACGACTGGCACAAGAGTTAACTCAGGGCCAATCTTCCTCAAACAAAAAAAGAGGAAGATCGACCACAGATGTTAGCTCAGGGTGAATCTTTCTCACCAAAAAAAGAAAAGAAGCTTTCAGTGTTTCACCATTGAGTATGATGCTAGCTGTGGGACTTCCCTATAAGGCCTTCACTGTGATGCACTAGTTTCCCTCTATTCCTAAGAGTGCCAGTATTTTGTTAAATCGGTAACCACTTCTCTAGAGCTTTCCTTCACCATGATATTTATCCCATAGACCCGGAAGTAAACGTCCTTCTCAGGGCGAGAAATCCTTTGATTGAAAACGCTTCAATGACTAAGCTTATGAAGACAGTGCAGGGCCATCCTCATTCCCTAACAACTTATTTAGCAACAAGTACATGTCTTCGCTACTTACATACAGTTCCACTGGCCCCAGAGATGGACAGAGTTGGCTAGCCTGCCTTCTCCAACATACACGGAAGTGTATATAGGAAATAGGACCTGATATTTTTAGAGTCAAAGAAAGTTCTAGGAAAAGAGGCAACTAAAGTTCCGGAGAGAAAAATTCCACTTGATTATGGGGATGCTGGACATGTGGTCTGAGAAGAGGTTCCTGGTGCTGATAGTACGGAGGGGTCCAGGGGAATTGGTCAGGGGTCATCCTGGGGTGATATGCGGGTCAGAGAGGAGGTGCAGCCCTCGCTTTACAGACTGTCACCTTAATGAATACTTAAAACCTTGTGCACAGGGCCACGGCCATCCTCTTGGTCACCTTCGCACAGCCCACTGTGGGATCTTTGAACTGACTGAGATCTCTGAGGAAGGAGCATAGCCCCAGAGCCCGGCCCCACTCTCACTCAGTCACCTCCTCTGTTTCTCCACAGACCCAGTGGCACAGCCCTCCATCGAAGCCAGCAACACCAAAGTCACAGAAGATAAGGACTCCGTAGTCCTGACCTGCCTCACAAATGACACTGAGATCTCCATCCAGTGGTTCTTCAGTAACCAGAGTCTCTGGCTCACAGAGCGGGTGAAGCTGTCCCAGGACAACAGCACCCTCACCATAGACCCCGTCAGGAGAGAGGATGCCGGGGATTATCAGTGTGAGGTCTCCAACCTGGTCAGTTCCAGCAGAAGCGACGTCCTCAGCCTGGATGTGAAATGTAAGTGACCTCTTGTCCGATCCTACATCTTCCCGGGACGATGACTCTCCCAATGTTGAGCAAAATGGATAGAACTCACAGGAGGCAGAATATCAACTAAGAGACCATTCCAGTAAACTGAATGGGAAACTGGTTAAGAGGTCAGTCTCTGAATCAAATATACTAAGTTTCTTATCCTGAGTCTGGCATTTGCTGTGCGACCTGCACAAGATTCTTTTTTTTTCTGTTACCACTTTTTTAATCATAAAATATTTTGTGCTAAATTATTCATAAGATTTACCATTTTAACCATCTTGAACAGCTCAGTGGCATTAAACACATGCATATTGTTGTGTTGTCATTACCACTATCCATAGAAATTTCCATCTTACTATTCTAAAGCTCTGTACCCATTAAACGATAACTCCCCACTTCCCCACCGCAGTCCCTAGCAACCATCATTCTACTTTCTGTCTCTATGAATTTGACTATTCTAGGTACTTTGTATAAGTGGAATCATACAGTATTTGTCCTTTCATGTCTGGCTTATTTCACTTAGCATAATGTCATCAATGTTCCATCCATGTTGTAGCATATATCAGAATTTCATTCCTTTCTAAGGCTGAATTACCTCCCTTGAATGTATATATCACATTTTACTTATCATTCATCAGTCGATGAACTTTTCGGTTCTTTCCATCTTTTGGCTATTGTGAGTAATGCTGCTATGACCACGGGTGTTCAAATCCCTACTTTCAATTCTTTTCCATATTTACCAGAAGTGGAATTGCTGGAGCAAATGGCAATTCTTTGTTCAATTTTTGGATGAACTGCCATACCATTTTCCACAGTCACTGCACCATTTTACCTTCCCACTAGCAATGCACAGAAGTTCCAATTTTCCACATCCTTGCCAACACTTGTTGTATTCTTTGGGAGTTTTTAAATAATAGCCGTCCTAATGGGTGTGAGGTGTAATCTCACTGTGGTTTTGATTTGCAGTTCTCTAATGATTAGTGATATGGAGCATCTTTTCATGTGCTTATTGGCCATTTGTATATCCTCTTTGGAGAAATGTCTATTCAGTTCCTCTGATCATTTTTCAATTGGGCCCTTTTTGTTGTTTTGTTGAGTTCTAATGGTTCTTAATGTATTTGGATATTAATTCTTTGTCACATACATGAGTTGCAAATTATTTCTCCCATTCTGTGGGTTGTCTTTTTGTTTTCTTGAAAATGTTCTTTGCTCCACAAAAGTTTTTAATTTTGATAAGGTCCAATTTATCTATTTTTTCTTTGTTGTCTGTGCTTTTGGTTTCTTATCCAAGAAATCACTGCCAAATCAAATGTCATGAAACTTGCACTCTGTGTTTTCTTCTAAGAGTTTTATAGTTTTAGCTCTCACATTTAGATCTTTGATCCATTGTGAGTTAATTTTTTGTATATGGTATTAGATACGAGTTCAACCTCATTCTTTTGCATGGATATTCAGTTTTCCCAATACCATTAGTTTTAAACACTGTCCTTTCCCCCACTGAATGGTCTCATACCCTTGTCAAAAAACGTCTGACCATATTTGCACGGATTTATTTCTGGGTTTTCTATTCCATCGGTCTGTATGTCTGTCTTTATGCTAGCACCACACTGTTTTGATTATTGTAGCTTTGTAGTAATTTTTGAAGTCAGGAAGTGTGAGTGCTCCAACTTGTTCTTCTTTTCCAGATTGTTTTGGCTATTTGGGGTCTCTTGAAATTCCACATGAATTTCAGGATGGATTTTTCTATTTCTGCAAAAAAAAGGTCTTTGGCATTTTGATATGGATTGCACTGAATGTGTAGATCACTTTGGGTAGTGTTTTCATCTTAACAATATCAAGTCTTCCAATACACAAATATGGAATGCCTTTCCATTTATTTATACCTTCTTTAATTGCTTTCAGCAGTGTTTTTGTAGTTTTTCAGTGTGTAAGTCTTTCACCTCCCTGGCTAAGTTAATTCCTGGGTATTTATTCTTTTTGATGCTATTGTAAATAAAATTTTCTTAATTTCCTTTTCAAATTGTTCATTGTTCTTGTATAGAAACACAACTGATTTTTACATGTTGACTGAGTATCCTGTAGCTTTGCTGAATTCGTTTATTAGTTGTAACAGTTTTTTGTGGGATCTTTAGGGTTTTCTACATATAAGATCATATCATCTGCAAACAGATAATTTTACTTCTCCTTTCCAATTTGGATGCCTTTTATTTCTTTTTCTTGCTTAATTATTGGCTAGAACTTCCAATACTATTTTGAATAGAAGTGGCAAAAGCAGGCATCCATGACTTGTTCCTGATCTTGGAGCAAAAACTTAAAGTCTTTCACCATTGAGTATGTTTGCTGTGGGTTTTTTATACACGGCTTGTCTTATGTTGACTTAGCTTCCTTCTATTCCTAGTTTGAGTGTTTTTACCATGAAAGAATGTTGAATTTTATCAAATGCTTTTACTGATTCAGTCTCCTTACTAATTATAGGTCTATTCATATTTTCTATTTCTTTATGATTCTGTCTTTGTAGGTATTGTGTTTGATAGAATTTGTCCATTTAACTACGTTATCCAACTTTGTTGGCATGCAATTATTCATAGTACTCTTAAAATTCTTATTTTTCTGTAGAATTGGTAGTCATATCCCCACTTTCATTACTGTTTTTAGTAATTTGAATCTTCTCTCTTTTTTTCTCAGTCAATCTAATTATAGCTTTGTCAATTTTGTTCATCTTTCTTGAAAAACCAACTTTAGGTTTTATTGATTTTCTATATTGTTCTTCCATTGTCTACTTTATTTATCTCCACTCTAATCTTTATTGCTTCCTTCTTTCAGCTGGCTTTCAGCTTAGTTTGTTCTTCTCTTCTAATTCCTTAAGTTGTAAAGTTACGTTGTTGATTGGAGATCTTTCTTCTTTTTTAATGTAAGCATTTACAATTATAAACTTCTTGCACAAGATTCTTAACTTTCTGAGCCTCAGTGCTCAACTGAAATTGCAGTAAGAGCACAGTCAGCCCTCCGTATCCACATGTTCTGGATCCACAGATTCAACCAACCAAGGATCAAAAGGCCTACTATGGTTGCGTCTATACCGAACATGTGCAGACTTTTATTTCTTGTCATTATTCCCCAAACAATATGGTATAAGAACTATTTACATAACATTTACATTGTATAAGGTATTATAAGTAATCTAGAGGTGATTTAAAGTATACAGGAGGATGTGTGTAGGTTATACGCAAATTATATAAGGAATTTGAGCATCCACAGATTTTGGTATCTGCCGGGACGGGGGGCGGGGATGGGAGTTCTAGAACCAGTCCCCCATGGATACTGAGGGATTATTGTACCTGTTCCATGGTATTGTTTTAAAGATTTAATGTAATTTTCAATTGAACCTTTAGCAAAATGCCACAGTCAGAGGAAATGTTGCATAAGTGTTAGCTTCTATTATTGCTACTATTATCATTAGCCTTTATGAAATCAGGAAGCCCTAGAGTCAAGGACTACATGACTCTAGATCCACCTTTTACTAGAAATGTGACTTGAGGCAAGTTTTTTCACCACTGTAAGCCTCAGTTTTTTCATTTCTAAAATGGAAATAATGTCTATCTGACAGCTTTATTACATGAATCAAATGAGATATATGTAAATTATAGAGCATAGAGCCTGGCACAGTACCTCATAATAATTGCTAACATGAGCAATTATCAGTCTTGAGTTGACAGGTGAGGGCAACAGAAACAAAAAAGAAGAAACAGATGCAAAAGGAAATATATATTGTGGGGATGGGAGGTATAACACAGAAAATCACTGGGAACATGGTTACTGATTAAATATACGAGAGAACAAAAAGGAGTTGAGTGCACAGTTTCCTGTCTGGTTTGTTAGTTTTCATCCTGAATCACAGCCAAGATGGGATTAGACATACAAGACATTTACTGGGGAAAATGCCTGGGAGGGAAATGGGGCAGGGATGGGAGGAGCCCGGCAGATTCCTCCGACCATGATGCATGATCCTTGTGAAGGAGAAAGAGAAGGAAGGGAGCTTTAGCTTGCAGTGCAGTTCTAAGATAGTGTCTATAAGGCTGACAGGGAGTCCTTGAGCTAACGGCACCCATCAGAGGAAAATCATTTCTCACAGAATTGAGATTGCTTTCATATCCCTGCTGGGAGCCTGTGGGAAGTGTGGTCTCTGTGCAGTGAATGGTGATGGTGAATGGACATGAGGAATTCAGAGTGCACTAGCCCAGGCCTTCTGTCAATTAACTCCCCACCACAAGAGACCTGAGAGGCACATCTTCATGGCTGCCACACCTGGTACACAGAAAAAGATGGCAACCATGAAAACGTGGGAAGTTATAACGTACAAAAAGAGCCATCAGCCTTTCTCACATTACCAGAGCCTTCAAAAACACCTGAGTGCAGCCAGGTCAGGGTGAGACTGAGGAAGTCCAACCACCAACTGAGAACTGTAGTGGGAGAAAAAATTTACAAGGATATAGTCAGCTAATCACCTCACAGCAACCTGCCCACAGAAAACTTATTCCTTGAAAGAACCAGTAGAGACTACGCCATGTTGAGAGCTGTTTCCCAGGGCACCCCCGCTGTAAAATAATATCACCTTCACTCATTCTTCTCTTTTCTTTCCATGACAGGTGATCCAACACCACCAAATTCTGCTGGCCTCTCAGCTAGGGCTATTGACGGCATTGTGGTTGGAGTCCTGGCTGGGGCAGCTCTGATAGCTCCGGTGTCCTTTCTGTACATCTGAAAGACTGGAGGGTATGATCGCCTTTCTTAGTGTTTCTCTTCTCCAAGGTGAACTGCCATGCTTGGGGGAGGGAAGGAGCCTTCAACTCTGTGGGTGGGCCTGGATCTGCTCCTCCTCCTTCCTAAACCCCTGCTTCTCAGCACTAATTCCCTCAGGTCTCTTCTTCCCTGATCTTTATGCTTCCTATACCCCACTATCTGTTGGACATTGTTATTCCCATCCCCATCTGGTTTAGAGGGGACAGATCTAATTATGTTACTCTACCCTCCAGTCAGGGAAGCGAAGGTCCCAGAAGGAAACAAAGTGAGGAAATGAAAGGAGGGCCAGGAGAAAGCGAGTCGTGTGCTCTGTCGACCATAGCAGGAGTGAGGGATAAAACAGAAAGAGAACTTAAGAAAAAGCAGAAACACCAAAGGCCTCTTGAGCAATAAATAAAGTGAGAAAAAAAAAACAGGCATCTACCTACAAAAGGGGAAAGGTGTCAGGGTAGAAGTAGGCTCAGGAGCAGTTGATAAAGAATGGACCTAGTGCACATCCAGCAAACAGGAAGGGAGTAAACACTAGAAGGAATCGTGGGTAGACTGAGGATGGAGGCCCTCAGAGGAAAGGCAGTACCCACCATGGTATAAATGAACACTGAGGAGCCCTGAGGAATTATCTGCTGACAGTGTCCTTCCTCGTTCAAGGAGCAAAGATCCTATGCTCGGGAATAGCAGTCACACTGTCTGATATTTATTTAGGGCAAGTGACCAGCGTGTTCTCACAGAGCACAAACCTTCAGCCTCCAACCACCAGTAAGTAAAGTCCCTCACCCAGTGACAGCTGGTGTGTTCCACCACGTGCCCCCCCCCCCACAGCAGGACATCCTGGATTCCCAACCACTCCCTACCTTTTGAATTTTTGGAGGGGATCTCCACTCCCCAACCTTAAGTTGACATAGGTCCTCGCACCCTTCTTAGCCACAAAAGATTCCCCTGGGATATAGCCCCAGGAATGATGCTCACTCTGCCTGGGCCAGACAGGCCTGAGTAAGATGGACATGTTTGCAGGAGCCATTTCCTCAGCCTCCTCCTTCCCCCAACCCTCTGCTTCTTTACGAATGTGGGCATTCTCTTTGGGTGAGACTTTCCCTGTTTTGTGGTGCTCTGGGTGCTGTGGGCCTCAATACTCCGCCTGGCCACTGAAACCTGTTGCTGAGAAACACATCAGGGATAAAAATCAAGGCCTTTTGACCAGGAAAGTCTTCAGAAGTGGACGAGGCCTCCTGTGGCTCTACTCCTGCCCCTCCTCTGGTACTAATGCCCCGGGTCTGGACCACACGCTCTGAGGATAGCCAATTCCTTAAGTGATCATGGACCATCTCCCCACTCCACCCTCCCACTACTGGCCACCTCCTTCAACTAGAAATCACAACAGCTTAGGAGCACCATCGTTCTAAGGCCATAAGTCAGCTGTGTATTTCCATGGGTTGGTAACTCTTCTTTTGCTTCCCCAGGTCAGGGCCACTCTGACAACTCCCCTAACAAGGTAAGCACAGCCAGTTTCACTGGTTCACTTTCTCATGGAAAGATCTCTGTGTAGAAGGGGTTATTCTTGAAGACATCACTGTGAGACGAGGTTTGGGTCTAAGTTCCTCAGTGCAGCAGCAAAGAAGTGTTTGTAAATGACCCCCATGAGTCTACCTCATTGCAAGCATGTGGACTTTGGAATTATCCCCTTCCTGTGTTTGAATCATGGCTGAGACTCTTAGTAGCTCTGTGACCTTGGACAACTAGCTTACCCTTTCTGATCCTCAGCTTTATCATCTGTAAAATGGGCATGCTGCCTACTTCAAAGTGAAGTTGAAGGAATCACGTGAGATACAAATGTAAAGCACCCAGCACAGTGCCCAACACATAGAAGGCCTCGATCATTCCCCTTCCTCTACCTTCAGTCTGACTCTGCCCTTACTGTCAAAGGATAATTTCCATTCTAATGGATCTAAGGTCTTAGTTCCTTTACTTTGTAATAATTTCACCAAATTTTTCTCCTCTTAACCTTTCAATAGCATACAGATATATACTGAAAAGTACTTAAATCATAAGTATATTTTAACAATGTATGAATTTTCCCAAGTTAAACATACCCATGTAAGCAGCACCAACATCAAGAAACAAAACATGTCATCCTCCCCCCAAAAAACCCTCCAGTTACATGCCTCCAAAGAGTACCCACTATCCTGACTACCAATGCACTAGATTAGTTTTGCCTCTTTATGCTCCTACATAAATGAAAGACACAGTATATCCTTATATGTGTCTGGCTTCTTTCCTTCAAACTTGTTTTGTGAGATTCATTCATATTGTTGTATGCATTTGTAGTTGGTTTATTCTTGTTGCTGTATCATTGTATTCCATTGTATGAATACCATAGTCTCTCTCTTCCAGTGATCATTCACAGGGTGTTAGCCAGCAGAGATAATGGGTGATAAAAGCCCTTCTCCAAAGCTAAAAGTTTCAAAGTGGTGATAGCACGTGGTACTGAATCACACTAGACCAGGTGAGGGCCTGACCTGTGACACTGATTTAACTGACCGCTGCTCCTGCCTTTCAGGTCGATGAAGTTGCATATTCTTCCCTGAACTTCAATGCCCAGGAATCAAAGAAACTAACTTCAGCCTCCCCATCCTCATCAGCCACAGAAGTAGTTTATTGAGATGTAAAAAAGGAGTAACACAACCTGCCAGGCTCGCTGCACTGCTGACTTATTCCAAGCTTCTCATTCCCATCACTAGAAGGATCCCTTTTGCCTCAGGGAGAAGAGGAAGAAGCCTCTTTTCCTCCCCTTAATTCCCAAATGAGGCATCTCCAGGCTGCCCAGTCACAGCCCCTCCCTTCAGTGTCAATACATGAAAAGGTACATCTGGGAGTCTGTAGGAAACCCAACCTTCCCTTCTTTGAAATTTGGCAAAGCAGACCCTCAGAGAGTTGCCAGAACCTCCCGCACCTCCCCTTCTCCTGACTGAGACTTGTTTTAAACTTACCTATTCAGAGCACAGTCACCTTCCCACCCCAGTCCTGTCCTATCCCAGTCTAGCTTGAATTTCCATAAGCTTGAGAGGTATGTCCTTATCCACTGAAATGCATGTGCCAGAAAAGAACAAAGAAAAAGTAAAAGTAAAAGCTTCTCCTGTCAATCCAAAGCCCAGGGTGAACCCACCAGACACAGGAAAACAAATATAGAACCAATTCTGAACTGGGAAATTCTACAGCTTTATGCATTGTTAGGGTGTCTACCTGTAGGACCAGGGCCTAAGAACCTTGCTGCTTAGTGGGAATACCACCTAAGCCCTTTGGCAAGCCTGTCTTCAGAGAACCCACTAGAAGCAACTAGGAAAACTATTTGCCAAGGTCCATAGGCGACTCCTAATGGAAAATGCAAAAAAAAATGCACGCACATTTTAATCACTTTATGGGCTTTATTCAAGTAAATGCCCACAGAAGGAGGGGTTACAGCTTTAGGGAACAGTCAGCTGTTAACAGAGACAATCTGCTGGGAATTTAGGAAACGAATCAGAGAGCTACCCTTCAGAGATACTTTAAATAATTGTTAAAGAATGCACAATTTGGGAAATTGGGTTTTCTCTGAGACATTCTGCCATTTTAATTTTTGTAACTGCTTATTTATGTCAAAGGGGTTATTTTTACTTATCTTAGCTGTGTAAGCCAATCTGACTGCCTTAGGTGAAAGAAGCCACCAAAATCCCTCAAGTCCCCTTGGCCAGGAGCTCCTCAAGGCTTCTATGTCAGGGGCTCCAAATAGAAAACAAGAAGCCGTTTTCCTCCTTCCTGGCTGGAAACGGATCTAACTCAGTTTCCAAGCGTCTCGGGCCAATCACCAGCCACCGTTCTATCCCATGTGTCTGCCTGTGCATGTTCTGTCTGTCTGCTCCACTCACTGTCTCAGGAAACCTGGGCCCCTGCTAAGATGCATTTGGTCCTTGAGAAGTGGGAGCGCCCTGAAGGGAAGATTATCACTCATGCCCTTGGCATTGTTTACAACCCAGAAAGCTGCACTGGTGCTGATGCTCCTTAGGACACAAGGGGAATATTATAACTGGGCCCTAGGATTCTTGAACAGGCTCTGAAATTTGTTTTCTCTCATGGGGTCTGTGAGTCTTAGGATAAAAGGAAGGGCAGGAGAAGGAGAGACAAATGTACTTCCCACCCAGCCTTCTATGCAGATGGAATCTCTTTGGGGCTTTTGAGAGAAAGGTTTTATTCAATCCTGATTACTTGATCTCATGCTGTGTCTGAGAAGCCCCCTCAAAGAGGGTTACCTAGGAGTTCTCTGTACTCAGGTATCTCTTTCAGGGTTTTCTAACCCTGACACAGACTGTATATACCTCCCCCTCATCCACGCTATTCTGTGTTATTTAATTTTGCTTGGCTAAGGCTGCTTAGGAATTATTTGTAAAATATGCTCTATACTTACAATAAAAATTATATATCAGACATCAACATGCTGCCTCACAGTTGAAACTACTTTACACAATGTCTTCTTTACAGGCAGAAGAAAGAGAAATCACTGAACTGGCTAACAGAGTAAGCCTATTTCTAAGTCTACAGGTATTTCATCTAGTGATTAGAGAATTAGCTAAATTCATTTGCACACCTGTTAACAAAGTGGGTCTGTCTAGAGTCAACAGGCCAAAGCTCCAAACTGCCTGAAAGAAAACGCCTATTTTCCTCCCAGAAAGAAGATGATTTCATGAGGAAGATTTCAGCCAGCCTCTTTCTGAGGGACAAGTAACTCTTCCCGCACAGGTGTCTTCAGTGAATCAAATGCAGCAATACAGCTTTCACGCACACGAGTCTCCACGGGTTCAGTCACATAGAAATCTCTCCAGCACCTTCTATCTTCCTTGTCCCCAGCTCCTTCAGAGGGTCAGATCTCTTCTGGCCTGAAAAACCATCATTAATTAATTCCACTAAGTATTAACCTATTATCTCATCTCCTTCACTTCCAAACTATTGAAACATGTGTAGTGTCTTTCCCCTTCCTCATCACCTCATTTCTCCAGGGCCTCTGCTGTAGTGCCTCCAGACGCAAGACTGCTGGAAGCAGCATAAAATCAGTATCCATCTCTTGGCCAAATTCAAAGATATTTTCACCGTCCTCACATTGTTCACTTTTACAACATCTAAGACCACAGACAACTTTTTCCTTCTTGGACACTCTCCTCCTCCCATCCACAGCCAATGCACTGCACCCCCACACCAGATTTAGTACTCAGACCCTGCTTGTCTCCCTCCACCACCCTCTTTCCACAGCTCAGTGTCCTCTCTGCAGATGCCTCCTACATCTCTATCTCTACACCTGCTCCTTCCCAGAACTCATGATACATCCAAAGACCTTCAGCGCTTGCTCTTTTGTTTCCCACACTCAATATGTCATCAAAACCTGTTGATTCTTTTTTAATATCTCTCATTTGTGTTGTTCTCTCCACTCCCCGTAAACCTTAATAACCCAGACCCTCAACAACTTGGCAGCTGGAAAGAAGTACAGCTTGACTTCTTGTCTCTGGTCTCTCTACTGAAATTTTCCTTGCATACTACTGCCTCATTACCTTCCTAAAAACTGGTTCACTCTCCTACTCAAGAATCTATATTGGTCTACCCTGGCCTACCAGATAAGTTCAAATTTCTTTCTCTTTAGGAACATTTCTTACTTTCTTTACTACTATTCTCTAGTGTAATTTTTCCATTCTAATTAGATCTGTTTCTTTACCCATCCCTGCCCCCCCACTCCATATAAACATATAATTCTTAGTCCCAACGACATGCCTGAAAACAAACACCAAACTGGGCAATGTTCTCCCTGTTCCCTCACAGGGGAGTTACCTACGCCACTCATCACGAGCAACAACTCCAACCCCAGGGAGGACAAAGACCCTGTAGCATTAACGTGTGAACCTGAGACTCAGGACACAACCTACCCACGATTGAGAATCTTTTCCTGATGATTAGTTCCTGTATTCATGAAATCCTATTGAGCACCTACTGTGCTATAAGGCTCAGTGGTAGACTCCGTGAAAGATACAGAAATGAGACAGGCAAAGTCCCTATGCCAGGGAACATAAAGCCTAAGACAGGAGATGAGACATGGAAAGTTACTATAATACAAAGATAGAAATGGATAAATGCCACAAGAGAAGACAGAGAAATCCAATGAGAAATATGGCTACAATTAGAATGAAGGGAAAGTTTTAAAAACAACTGATACTCAGGCCCCACCCACAGATCCTGATTTAATTCGTGTGGGGTGGAACCCAGGCAATGGCAGTCTTTTAAAGCATCCCAGATAAATTTAACGTGTAGCCAGGATGGAGAACCCCTGCTATAATAGGTACAACTTGAGCCTAAAGGCAGTGGTTTTTAGCTAGAAGTATGATTCAGAATTACCTAGAGAACTTTTTCAACATAGATGATAAGTCTATAAACCATCCCTGAAGAAGCTGGTACAGTATGTCTGGAGTGAGACTTGGGCTTGTGTAGTTTTAAAAATTCCCAGGTGATTCTCACACATATTTTATGTTAGAAAACACTGACCTAAAATAGGTAGTATTGAAAAACTGGGGAGTTGGAGAACATTCTATGAGATGCACATGAGAAGAATAATCTATTCTGCAAGGCACAGAGAAGTACTCAAAAAGAAATTATTGGAAAAGAGCTAAACTTTAAAATACCAAGTGTTGTGAGGATGGGAAACAACTGGTATTCTTACATATTGCTGGTGGACATATAATGGCACAACTTGCCATTTGTCAAAGAGCTTGGCATTTTCATATAAAGTTAAATATACTTATACAGTGCGGCAATCCCACTCCTAGGTATTTACCCAAGAGAAATGAAAACAGATATCCACACAAAGAGTTACATACGAATGTTCACAGTAACATTATTCACAGTAGCCAAAAAGGGGAAACAACCCAAATATCCCTCAATGTGTGAAGGGATAAACAGATTGTGGAATATCCATACAATGGAATGCTAATTCGCAATAAAAAGGGCACAAACATAGGCTAAAACAACATAAGATTAATCTCCAAAACACTACGCTGTGCACAGAAGGCAGACACAAAGAGCATGTATGATATGATGCCATTTAAAGGAAGTTCAAGAATAGGCAATAGTAATTAATGGTGTTAGAACTCACCATAGGGGTGGAATTAACAACAAAGGTGCACAAGGGAGCATTTTGGGTTCGTGGAAATGTTCTACATCTCAATACAGGTGGGGATTACATGGGTGTATACATGTACCAAAAACCAAATTGTACACTTAAGATCTGTATGCATTTCAGTGTATTTTAATTTTATCTCAATTTTTAAAAATAAAATAAACAAACAGCTAATTCAATCTATCAGGTACAAAATATCCATTTATTAGCTCAGAGAATGCAGTTTCTTGACATTATAAGACTGAGGTCTACATTTGTCCTCTTAGGGACCACTCTCAGCTACTAGATGCTATTCTCAGGTCCTGGTCACAAGGCCCCTTCCATCTCAGCAATGGAGAACATCCCTTAAATCAAATCCCTTTCACACTTCTAATATCTCCGATTTCCGTTCTGAAATCAGCTGGAAAAAATGCCTGCTTTTAAATGACCTGTGTGATTAGATTAATCCCACTTAAATAATTTCTCTTTTTGTTAAACTCAAAGTCAACTGCTTAGTAACCCTAGTTACATCTGCAAAATCCCTTTTGCCACATAATGTAACATAATCACAGGCATGATATCTCACCATATTCACAGTCCAGAATTAGGGGTAAATTTGGGGGTACCATTTTAGAACTCTGCCTACCACAGCACCATATGAGAGCTGTTCACGCTCTCAGGGAGCTCCTCCAGGGCCCTGTTCTGAAGAAACAGCAAAAAAGCCAAACAGGCTCAGTCCAAACTCAAAGAGAGATAACAAGAGACTAAGGGCAAAAATCAGAAACAAGAAAGCAAAGGCCCATGTCCTTCTCGCCTGTGAATGTCTGAGTCACAGCTACACTCATTGCCCTCAAACCTTTAGTAATGTTCTCAGGCACTGACGGTAGGACGGTAGCTGCATCTCAGTTAATCCCTAACTCAAGTTGTCAGAAACCCAAAGCCATCCCAAGAAACCGAGCACAAATGACAGGCTACATAATCCAACCAGGACAGTTTATAGATTCCTGAAGATTCATTCATTCAACACACATTTACTAGGCATTTACTATATGTCAAGCATTAAGCCAGGTACTGAAGAGAATATGAAGATTAAAAAATAAAGCCCTTATTTGGGTCTTTATTCAAACAACAAAGTGCAAAGAAAAGTGGGGGTGGGGGGGACAAAGGAAGATAGAATAAAGAAAAATGGGAAGGGAAGGGGAAACATTATGAGATAATTACAGAAATTTGAACATCAAATATTTTATGATATTGAGGAAGTATTCATTTTTAGTGTGATAATGGTATTGTGGTTATATTTTTTAAAGATCCCTGATATTTTAGTAATACAACTGAAATATTTCCAGATGAAATGATTTGATATCTGGGATTTGCTTCAAAATACTCCAGGTTTGGAGAGGGGAGTATAGATAAAACAAGATTGGCCATGAAATAATTGCTGAAGCTGCAGGATGAGTACATGTGGATTCATTATATCATTAGCTTAACTTTGGCACGTATTTGAAATTTTTCAGGAAAAGAAAAGTCCTTGCTCTACAGAAGCTTCTAACACGAGGAGTCAGATATTCCAACAAATAGAATCCTAGGGAGTTAAACAAAATAAACACAAAGCGCTGCTCAAGCTCCTAGCACAGTGACTGCCCCGGGGTAGACAGAAGGAGTCAGAGAAGGTGTCACAAGAGCCTCCCCCTTGACCAGCGTCTTGAAGGAAGAGTGCCCCAGGCACAAGGGCAGCCCAGAGGTACAAAGGCACACAGATGGGCAGTGGCAGAGCTTCCGCACACTCTCTGGATGACTTGCAAGAGGCCATGTTACCTAAGAGCACCTGTTCCAGAGCCAGACCACGGGCGCTGGAGTTCCTGCTCCTGAATCCCCACTGTGCGACCTCAGGCGAGCTATTTGCAATGTTTCTGGGCCTCAGATTCTTTACCTATAAAATGTGGATTATAACAATACAAGCTTCACAGGGTGTTGTCAGGAGTCAATGATTTAATCCTGGTGTAAAACATCTAGAAGACAGTGGGTGAGCAATAAATGTTAGCTGTTAGTAGTGGCAGCAGTATCCCAGCCCACAATACCACACATTTTGAAAATCACATCTAATTCCTATTTGTCGCTTATCCTCTCTTTGTTAGACTGTACACCTGTAAAGTAGGGACTGTGTCTTACTTATCTCTATATCCCCAGAACCCAGCCTAAGGCCACGCCCACAAGAGGCACTGATGAGGCAGCTCTTCCTTCAGGGAAGTGGGGATGGACCACCAGAAGCCTCTGCCTAGCCCCTCACGATTCCCCTATGGATTATACTCTCAATTCCTACAATTCTTTGGCTTCCTTTAGCTTCCTTCCCTGTTCCCACCTCCTCTCTTACTCTGCTCCAGAGATGTGCATTCACCAATGGTGCTCTCCAGCCCCTTCCCTGGCAGGTGTTCCAATGCCTCCTTTCTCTCTCTCCCCACAGCTGTATTATCTAAACAGCCTCTGTATCACTTATTCTGAGATTAACAAAGGGTGAAGGGAGGCTGAATTTCTAGACTATTGGCCTCACACCTATTTGTGAGAGCTAGAATCCTCTGGAAAACAGAAAAGAAGATAAGATGGTAGCTGGAACATAAGGCCTTCAAACACAGCCCCATCTTTGAGGAAATCCTATAGACACATTTGTACTGTCAGCTAACATTTCACTGGGGTTTTGGGGGTTCAGAAACTGCTGGAGAGGAGAGGGAGGCATGACGGGCAGGGAGCCCAGCTTCATGTTAGTTTATTTTTTGGTGAGGAATTTGGCCCTCAGCTAATATCCACTGCCTCTTTTTGCTGAGGAAGATTAGCCCTGAGCTAATATCTGTGCCCATCTTCCTCAATTTTGTATGTGGGATGCCGCCACAGCATGGCTTGATGAGCAGTGCATAGGTCCATGCCCGGGATCCAAACCTGTGAACCCCAGGCCACCAAAGTAGAGCACGTGAACCTAACCACTATGCAACCGGGCTGGCCCCGATGTTAATTTTTGCTTTACAAACTTCAGGGTTTCTTTTTCCCACCACTGGTAAACATCCTCATTTTCCCCTTAGAGCAGAGACTCAGAGAAGAAGAGAATAAGATCCAGAGCCTGAGAACTGACAAGATATGAGACTACAGATGGCTAGACTCTAAAGATGAAGTAGGAAGGTAAGATACAGGTCTCTCCTGAATCACAACCCTCTGTACAAAGTGCCCTCTGCCCTGAGCAGTGATGTGGTGCTGGAACATGATCCTGCTCTCCCCAAGAGTGGGAACTGCTGGTAGAACATTCACTACCCAGGAAGAGAAGGAAATGGAGCCCTCTGAAGTACCTCTGCCTACCCATTCTCCCTTAGTTTCCTCTGACAGGAGGACAGTTCAAGTCTATGTCCCCAGCCCTACAATTTGATGGTTCTTTTCTGTAAAAAAAAAAAAAAAAGTGGAGGAGGAGATCACAAACCTGAAATGGTCCACGGGCGAGAACACACTAAAAAGAGCAGCTTAAGCACGCTTTGTTTAAAGTCCAAGTCCTTGAGCGTGCCGATCTCCTTCACTGCTGGGCTCTCCATGACCACCAGCCTTGCCCCATACTTGGAGCCCCATCTGAACCCAGAACTCTTCTTGACTGGGGACTTAGTGCAAGAAACAAAGAGGGGAACTGGGAACAGGAAGATCAATAAATACAAGCACAGTGGCAGGTTCCCTGAAATACTAAGTGTGATGATAACAAAGTGAAACTGGTCTTCTTGTAGAGCTCAGACTGGTTTTGAGAGCAACCCTAAATGGTAAATGACCAAAATATTTTGAGTAATGACAGAACTTTTAGAATAAATGTAAAGCCATCCAGGACAACTACTTTTTAGGTGCCCATATTTATTACCTGGATATGATATACTTGTAAAAGGAATCCTGTAACTCATGTGAGTCTCATAACTTTATTGTCCTAACTTACATGGGACCGAGGAACAGTTTGATACAACAGGAGTTTGAGCAGAAAGGGAAGAGCAGGAAAAAAACAGGAGTGTATATGGTGGCAGAGATGTGTGGAGAAGAGAAAAAAGAGCCAAAGAGAAGAGTAATAAAAGGAACAATAGTGGTTACCAGAGGGGAAGGGGGAGAGGGAGGAGGGCGAAAGGGATAATTCGTCACATGTGTGGGGTAATGGGTTGTAATTAGTATTTGGCTGGTGAACATGATGTAATCTATGCAGAAATAGATGTATAATGATGTACACCTGAAATTTATACAATGTTATAAACCAATGTTACTGCAACAAACAAAAGATTAAAAATAAAAATAAATTTTAAAAAAAAAGGAACAATAAACCCCTATCATAAACACAGAGATGGAAGCACTGAGTTAATTGTGACTCAAATCAGCGAATAGGCCAACTCCCACAATTAAAGCTTTCCTGAGTAACTCCGTGGTCAGCCAGCTCTGTACGGTCCAGGAGTGGGGTGTAGCAGGGATGGAAATGGGCAGAAACAGACACTAAATTCTCCCACTTCCATTTAAACCCAAGGAGGGCTTTATTATCCTACACAGGAGAATTAGATTTTACACATTTGTTGGCTACTTTACATTAGACAGAGAAATTTGATTAATGTCAATTCTTCAAAGAACCAGCTGTACAACTTGCCTACCATTAATTAGCAAATTAAAGACCAAGAGCTATTGGTGCTTATCTGTTTGTGAGCTTATTCTCTAAAGCAACCTCTGTACTTAAGAATCCTAAGGCCTCCATACGACCCAGCAATTCCACTCCCAGGTATACCCAAGAGAAATGAAAACATATATCCACACAAGAACTTGTACTGATACATGATACAACATAGACGAATCTTAAAAACGTTATACTAAGTGAAAGAAGCTAGTCACAAAGACCACATATTTTATGATTCCATTTATATAAAATATCCAGAATAGGCAATTTCGCAGACACAAAAAAGTAGACTAGTGGCTTCCAGGGGATGGAGGGAGGAGATGCAGGGAAGGGACTGGAACGAAGAGCAATTGCTAATGGGTATGGGGTTTCTTGTTGGGGTGACGACGTAAATGTTCTAAAATTAATTGTGGTGATGGTTGCACAATTCTGTGAATAGACTAAAAACCATTGATTTTTACACTTTAAATGGATGAATTGTATGGTATATGAATTATAGCTCAATAAAGCTCTTTTTAAAAAAAGAATCTTAAAGCCTGGATAATGACTATGTCCGCTGGCTGGAGTTCAGATTTAGCTGTCCTATCCCATAAGCCCATTAAGACCCATAGCTGGCTTGTAAAATCGCAATAATCTGAACGTTTGTTTAATTTTTTTTAAAAACCAACATCAAGGCTTTGACCTAATTTCTGCTCTCTCCCTACCAGCTCTGCACCACTCATTCAACTGGTTTAACGAGAAACGTGTCCAAAGGAACAATGACAAATCATTCATTAATATTAGAAATATTTACTGAGCATCTATTATGTGACAGGTACTTTTCTCGGCCCCAGGAACTCAACAATGAGACACGGAGGCCCTGCCTACAAGATGCTTACAGTACATTCACCAGGTGGTCTCAGGAGAGCACGGGAAATGCTACAAAAGGGATGAGCACTGGGAACTGCAGGATCATAATCTGGAGTTGTGTGTTAGCGGTGGATTACAGAAGAAGTAACTTTTGGACCAAGGCCTGAAGGATAACTAAAATTGATAGGAAAATAAAGAGGCATGCCAGGAGTGTTCCAGGCAAACAGAGGAAGTACAAAGTCCCCGATGCTATAGAGAGCAGGGGCATTTAAGGAATTAAAGTAGTTTGGTGACTAGAGCATAAAGTACAAGAACTGGGGTGGGATGAGGGGCAGGTCTGGCACAGGTGAAGCTGGACAAGACAGAGGTCTTTTAAATTTGTAACACGACAAAAAACTTGGGAGCCACGCTGAAGAGACCAAAGTGCATCCTGAGGCCAATAGAGAATGATTAGACTTTTATAATGGAAAAAGATAAACCAGAATTTTGCTTTCTAAGACCACTCTAGCTGCACTGTGGACTGTGAATTAGAGGGGGCATAGAACTACACTGGAGGTAAGGAGGGGAGTCAGAGAGGAGACGATTGCAGTGATCTAGAGAAGGAAATGATGGTGGCCTGAACGAGTAGTGTGAGTAAGGTTGGAAATAGGAGTGGACAGGTTAGAGAGATATTTAGGAGGCAGCATTTTCAAGACTCAGTGACTGACTACACGAAGGGAGGACTCAAGGATGTGGCCAGGATTCTGGCAGAGATCATTGTGGGTATCAGCCACAAAAAAAATTTTTTTTAAAGGATCTGGTTTGGAGGTAAGACAAGTTCAGTTTTGGACATGTTGCATATTCAAAAGAAGATATCCAATAGACAGAGATATACAACTCAAGAGAGAGTGATTATAACTGAAGCCACAAAGGGCCCGGTGAGTATATACGGAATGGGAAGAGGGCATAGGACAGAATTCTAAACACCACTGACATTTATGGGATGTGCAGATCAGAGGAGGCGGCCAAACTGAAAAGGAATGGCCAGACTGGTGGGAAGACACAGAGTGAGGGCCATAGCAGCAGCTCCAGAGTGAACAGTGGTCAACAGTCGCAAGTGCCTGTGACATCAGGTGAAACAAGGGTTAGAAGGGTTTATTGTATTTGGGGACGACTTCACCTTTGGAGACCTTGGCAGTTTCAAGTGCACCATGGGAGGAAAAATCAACGCTGCGATGCTGAGGGGTAGATGGGAGATAAAAAAGGAGAAAGTGACTAAAAACAACTCTTTTAAGAAGTTTGTCTATTAAAAAGGAAAAGAGTGATACAGTGGAAGTCAGTAAGAGAAATATGGTTCGAAAATGGGATTTTTTTAAATATGAGAAAGATCTAAATATATTTAAATATTAATATAGATGCAGGGAGTTTGTAGTTTCACGTTGTAATCATGATCTTTCCCCTAAATTCCCCCTCCTTTGGGGTAGAGGAATCCTAGAAGGAAGATCTATCTTATCATATACTAGGTGCTAAGTATTTTAAGCCAGAGCAGCTTCCCTGCAGACTTGACTCACCAAAACCCTCTCAAACGAGATGCCTCCAATACCTCATTAAAATCTGCTCTGCTACCAGGTCTTTTCTCTATTTATGGCCACAAATAATGTAAAACTACTGATTTTGTCATCATCTTGAAAACAGTCTATATTCTTCTAAAATGGGCCTTTTAAAACCATAAGTATTTGCTAACTTATAAAGATGCAATGGAGACATGCAAATCATGACTCTTTCTCTTTTCTTATATCAGCAGTAGAATCTCCATTGCTATCTCTGTGGGAGTGCTTATTTGTTACTGTTTTTAGAGGAGTTGTGGTTTCAGAGCTGGAAAAGGGAAGAATGTGTCAAAGCAGTAAGTGCATAGGAGGTGCTGACACTAAGACTGGCTCCAGGAACGCTACCCTGGGCAATTATTCAAAGATATCACCCCTAGGGCCGACCCCGTGGCTTAGCGGTTAAGTGCTCGCGCTCCATTGCTGGCGGTCAGGGTTCAGATCCCGGGCGTGCACCAACACACTGCTTCTCCGGCCATGCTGAGGCTACGTCCCACATACAGCAACTAGACGGACGTGCAGCCATGACATACAACTATCCACTGGGGCTTTGCGGGGAAAATAAATAAATAAATAACATCTTAAAAAAAAAAAAGATATCACCCCTACTCTGCCTAAAATTTTCACCCCGCTTTATTAAACTACTTGATATTTCATCCAATTCATTTATCAAATGATTCTGAGAAGGTAAGAGAACTTTCAACTACACATGAATCACTTGAACACTCAGACTGCTTTTCCCCCACCACCTACCTCCAATCTACCACACTGAGTTAGGAGCTTTGATGGGATGGGGTTGGGAAGAGGGCTCCAAAGCAAGGAAAACTTGGGCCTTAAGTGAGGAACAGGGTGAGCCTAGGTCAGATATTACAGTGGAAGGCTAATGGAAGCAGCAAAGTCCTATGTGCCTGAAATCTTGGAAAAGGGAGAAGAGTTCAGATGAAAAGGTATCAGAGGTAAGCACCATTTTTAAAGTGTGTCTCATGTTAATCCAGTTCCAGGAAAGGTAGATAAAACTCTTTTCCTTTCTCTAGAATATTTCTAAAATCCAGACCTTAAGTGTATTAGTCAGGGTTCTCCAGGGAAACAGAACCAATAGGATGGATATATATCTAGATATAGATAAAGAGATAGATAGATAGATAGATAGATAGATAGATAGATAGATAGATAGACAGACAGATAGAGAGATAGATAGAGAGATAGAGAGAAAGAAAGAGAATTATAAGGAATTGGCTCATGTGATTATAGAGGCTGACAATTCCCAATCTGCAGGGTGAGTCAGAAAGCTAGAGACCCAAGAGAGCCAATGGTGTGGTTCCAGTCCAGAGACAAGCAGGCTAAAGACCCAGAAGAGCCAATGTTTCAGTTCAGTCTGAAGGCAGGAAAAAGCAGATGTCCCAGCTGGAAGGCAGGCAGGCAGGAGGAATCCTCTCTTACTCAGAGGAAGGTCAATCTTTTTCTTCTATTCAAGACTTCAACTGATTGGATGAGGTCCACCCACATGAGGAAGAGCAATCTGTTTTACTCAAGCTACCCATTTAAACGTTAATCTCATCCAAACCCCCCCTCACAAAAACACCCAGAATAAAGTTCAACCAAATATCTGGGCACCCCATGGCCCAATCAAGTTGACACATAAAATTAACCATCATACTAAGTTAATAATACAGTTCAGCCACATGGGTCATTCAACATTTAAAGGCCCTGTACTATGAAATAGGCAGAGCTAAATTACTTATATGTGATAACCCGTATACAATCCAGTAGACAGCATTAAGTATCATGAAGGGGTCTAAAAGTTGAGTCCTTGGGGATAGGGAGAGACTATTTCTTCCACAGGATTCCAAATAAAGAGTGTGGCATTTCATTCAGCAGGGACTTAAAGCGTGATGAGAATGGCATAAAGGAGGAGGGCATGCCTAACGAAGAAAAGAAACAAAAAGACAAAGAGTCAGGAAAATGTGGTGAGTCATCTCATTCAACTGTGGTTTAAAGTGCAAGAGGAGAAATGAAAGCCATTTGTATAATGCTATGCGGTAATGGAAACCCAGAGCCTCCCACTCTCCCTAACATGACTTTCTAAGAACCTACAACCTTTGGCCCACAACCTTTCTGAAATTGTTTCAGTTCAACTGCTAAATATTTCTGAGAAGTAACTTACTTCCCATTCTGCTAACTTCTCACATCTCCTAGATTTCCTCTCCATCTCACGCCTTAGATATGCCCAGTTAACCCTGTTGGGCTATAGATTTAAAAGGCTTCTGAGGGGAAATCAGCACCTAATCAACCTTTACAACATATTTCATGAAACATATTTCAAGTCCAAAACAATGAATTTCAAATTCATGAAACAAACATCTAGCATCACCTACATGCACTGTGGAAAATCTTGGGAATAGAAAAATTAATAAAAATATGTTTCCTGCCCTAAAAGAACTCACTGTCTACTTTGGAACAAAGACTCATCAGAAGATGGAGAATATCTTTGGAGACATCTTGAGAAGGGCCATGTAAAACATATCTTCAAGGTCAGTTCTAACCTGGAAAGCAATTTTGCCTGGTTTGTGACCACAGAAAAAAGGGTACCCACCTTACTTTCAAATCAGTTCTCAGTGGCTGCTAGCTCAAGCCACTACTAACCAAGAGGTAACCAACTACTACTCCACTACTAACCAGGAGCTAACCAACAGGTACCAAGCACCTCCAAGTATCAGGCATTGTAGTAGGCTTGGGAGATACAAAGAGGAGTGAGATATCTAAGAAGCATTTCTTAAATGCCTCCTGTCCACCAGGTGCTATGGCAGGTACTGGAGACATGGTCCCTAAGCATGGGAAAGGGTATCCCAGAGAAGAAGGAAGTAGCAAACACAGCTAAGTCAACCTATCCTCTTCCTGGGGTTTCACTCAATAAATTGCCTCAGTTTTAGCTCATCTTCCCCCTATTCATTGATTCAATTTGTTCTGCACTTTGATAACCAGAGTGATCTCCCTGAAACACAAATCTGACCATGTCAATGCCCTGCCTAAAACCTACATGCTGCTTTCCTTTACCTTGAGGATAAAATCCAAACTTCTTCACCCAGCATGCCAGGCTCTTCATAATCTGTTCCCTGCTTGTTTCTAACCACCATCCCTCTGTACTCTCTGTTACAACGTACTCAACTACTTGCAGTTTCCTAAATATAGGTAACCTCTCGCCACTGACTTTACACATGTTATTGCCTCTGCCTGGAAGGCACTTCCTTCAACTTTTAATCCTCCTTTAGAATTTATCTTTGAAAAGATAAATTCTCACTGGCCTCAACACTTCCACCCTCATCCCAGGACGACTTACCAGACCCTCCTCTGTGCTCCTATATAACACCCATCTGTCCCTCAATCACAACACTTGTCATTCAATTCTGTAATGAGCTCCTCAAGGGTCACTAAAACTCTGAGTTTTTATTCCCATTAGTATACCCAGTGCCTAATATAATGCTTAGTGTCTAGTAGGCATTCAGGAAACTACATACTTATTAAGGGATGGATGAATGAATGATTGAACGAAAAATATCAAGCACTTAGCAGAATCCATGTGTGAGAGAAGTCGTCAATTTAATAAATCTTTATTGGGTACCTATAATGTAAGCAGTATCTTGCCAGATACTTTAAAAATCAGAAACAAAGATTCAGTTTCTATCCTTAAGTTGCTTTCAGAGGAGCGTGAGACATTAAATATGTCCTCAGATAAAGAACGAGGCATAATGACAATGCAATAGGTGCTACTAAAGTTATCAAAAGGCCCATGGGACGGCCATGGCCACCACCACCTACTTCCTAGAGTTGCTCTTCCAACCCCCCTAGTTATGCTGGCTAGGTTGAATGAACCTTTTCTACTTCCTTCAGCCAAGACTGACTAATCTTCCAGTAGCAACTAACAACAAGAACAAGAAAAGAAAAAATACAAAAGAATTTTTTAAGAAGATGGAAATTTTCAACCAAGGATAAATGAAGCCTAACCAGAGAATTCTCACTGGATACCACATGCCTAGGTCTGAACTTCCTTGGACAACAGATCTGGCTCCTCAGGCCCCTAACCAGCTCCCCAAGGGTCTGGCCTGACTTTCTTTTCACTCCCTTTCACTAATCCTGGGCAACGCTGGATGGAAGCAGGCACTGACCACTGGCAGTGGAGAGCCCTTCTCTTTCTGCCCCCTGGCTCTTCTCCTGACCTTTAGCCTGACCTGAGCACACCAGGCAGCAGCCTCCTTTGCCCCACCCTAAAGAATACTCTAGTTTTGAGACCCTGGAATTTCTTCTGCTGCCTGAAACTCACCTTTTTTCTGTCTTTGAAACAAACAAACAAACAAACAACGTCTCTGGAAAATATATCTTAGCCTGATCTTTGTCAAGGATGGTTCTATCCTTTGGGGTATTTTAATATTTTTCACCACGGGCAATATTTGTGCCAGGCTCCAACGGCAGGTTGCATCTTCACAAGGTCTTCCTCATGTCCACCCTTGCGAAAACAATAGAAAACAGGTTCTTTTCCCATTTCAAAACGCTTTACCCCAAGTTATATAATGCCTATGGAACTACAGATAATTCTAACAAGTGTTGGGAAAACAATTTGGCAGTATTTATCAAGAGCCCATGTAACTCCTTTGACCAAATTATCTATTCACATTCAGAAATATAGCCCAGGAAATAACTAGAAATGCAATACAGACAATGCAAAAAGATGTTTATCATAGCAAAATTCAAAAGAGGAAAAAATTGGAAATAATTCGGATGTCCAATAATAGGGAAACTATTAAGCAAGTTATGAATTATCCATTAATGTAGTGTTATACAGTTATTTTCTAAATATTTGTAAAATTTTAATAATATGAAAAATTTCATAACAAGTGAAAAAAATCAGCATACAAAGTTATATACATAGTATGATCTCAATAAGTAAAAAAACGAGCCAAAATATGGTGACTGACAAGCTATAATGTACAACTAAAATTTCACAACGTTATAAACTATTACGACATCAATAAAAAAAAAAAAGAAATGGGGCCAAAAAATGTCTACACTTGGGCTGGCCCCACGACCTAGTGATTCTGCTCGGCATGCTCCACTTTGGCGGCCTGGGTTCAGTTCCCAGGCGCAGACCTACACGGCTCATCAAGCATGCTGTGGCAGCAACTCACATACAAAATAGAGGAAGACTGGCACAGATGTAAGTTCAAGGCGAATATTCCTCAAGCAAAAAGAGGAAGATTGGCAAACACTGTATGATCTCACTCATATGTGGAATATAAAGCAACACATGGACAGAGAATACTGTATTGTGGTTACCAGGGCCAATGGGGCGAGGGGGTGGGCACAAGGGGTGAAGGGAGTCACATATATGGTGATGGACAAACAAAAATGTACAGGGCCGGCCCGTGGGACATAGTGAGCACGTAGTATTTGTTGGCTATAACTTGTTCTATTAGTACACACTTAGCTACACTAGTTGCCAGTTGTACGATAATCAGTAAGCACACCATGTTTCTTGGCTATTAGTATTTTATGTTGCAATGCATACATATAAAACTCATTACTCCCAAGAAATTGACAGGTCAAGTAACTTTTAAGCTATAGGGAGCCTTCCAAGGAGATTTCTAGACCTAGTAGCCTAGCTATTAGCTTAATCTTTCTAAGTTACTTCTTCCCGTTTGCCCTCCTACTCTCACCCTTTCCCTTTCTCCCCTGTGGACACAGTATTCTCAACAAAACTTGAAATTTACGTTGTGCTTTTATGTTTTACAATGAATGTTCAAGTGTTTGATAGGATGTGTTTCGATTACCTTCTCTTCTCTATTACTTTCTCCGAAAGCCCTTCCTTTCCTTTAGGCAATTAATAAGTGACACCACAGGCTAAGAATATCTATCTGGGCCAAAACCCTGAAAAGTCACTCTGATCAACAGAGGAAAGGTTAAAGAAGACTAGAACTCAGCCCTGCGGCTTGTGACAAAGAGACCAGGCTAAGCAGTATCTCACAGGCACAGACACAGGGCTCGCTCCCTCTCCTCTATCTTGGCCTCCACCACTCACCAGCCCCACTCACAGCCTCACCACTGGCAAAGCCCCAGCCTCCTTCTAGAGCTTTTCCCCAATGCCCATACAGTATTTCCACCTGGAGAATCCACAGACATCGTATCAAACATCCAAAACTGAGTTTAGCATCTCAGTCCCTAGGCAACCAATCTCTCAACCTTATCTAAGGGCTAATGACATCTGATCCACCCAAGAGCCCAAACTGAACACGGCTCCGAATCATCTTCAGTCCTTCTCCTCTTTGTCCTGTCAAATCCTCACAAATTTATTGTCTCTTTGTGTAAAAACACATATAAACTGCCTGCTTGCTCACTCTCTGAGCATCATTTTTTTCTATGATCTTCCACGCAAATGTATTAACTTGGTTTTTCTCCTGTTAATCTGGGCTTGTTTCAATTTTATTATTAGTCCAGCCATAAGAACCTAAGATATCCAGAGCGGGGAATTTCCCCCTCCCTGGCAGTTTTGGAGACCCAACCAGGAGAATCACCAGCTGGGAAACTACTTTTTCCCTCTAACTGCTGCATGGAAGAGATACTGGGATGTCTGACACAGAAGCTGGCAAAAAAAGGTAAGCTTTCTTACCATGTCAGCCTCCCACATCTCTGTCTTCAGGATCTGATGGGTATGAAAGTGATGAGCGTTGCTTTTTTTGTCTCTCTCTAAATTTAGATTAGCAGAAATTATTCGTGGAATTAGTTCCTTAGGGCCCAGCGACTCTAGTAAATTTGGATGAGTACTCTTGATTTTTGTGGAACTCTTCCTCCCAGAGATAGTCATTGTTTTCCTTCGTCTTTGTTGTGTCATTTTTTTATAAGGATGAAGAACCATAGGGCATGGCAGCAGGTACAGGCCCTTTATAAGCCTGCTGTTTGAGCCAGTCTCACAGACTATTGCGTCTTATGGTTCTCACCACACTGGCATCTATTTAGAAAAACTTTGCTGTGGGTCCTCTATGTAAAAACAGGATGAGGTTTTTCCTTCTACCTTGTTCTATGTCCTGAGAGCTTGGTTTTGTGACCAGTGAAAATATTTTCTCTGGCCCCCACCACCCAGAAGGTGTATTTCCAGAGTGTACCTGGTGGTCAGTCGAATAGACTGGGGTTCCGAGACACCAAGTCACAAACAGCTCTGTCTTTGTCTGGCTGTGCCAGCTCTCAGGGGAGTTTGTCATAAGGGGTTCCAGTCCATAAGGTGCTTTTGTCATCTTAATCTTCATTGTTTATTAGTGCTGTAAAAGTCCCATTCCAGTAGCACCTGCCTGGTGTCACAAACTAGCAGGTTTGTGACTGGACGCATCCCACATTCCTGTGGGAGACATCATTTCCACTACGCCATCATTATTACCTGTGCAATGAAAGCGTTTGCTTTCTTAGACTGCACTTGGGAGTAAACTTTCTGGATCCTGTGAGAACTGCATCCTTGGCACTCTCCTTTGGGGACACCTCGTGTCTTTGGTTAAGCCATATAAAAACATATTGGTTTGAGTCACTATTAAGGTCCTACTCGTCAACGGCCAGATGATGGATCCTTTAAATTGGCTATACTAAAAAAAATCAAAATCAGGACATTCAAAGTACAATTGTCCTGCACTTGAGAAAAGCAGGAAAAATTTAAGAAGGAATTACTTTGAAACTCCTGGGGAAAACCTTGCATTTTTTTCCTCTCTGCCCTTTGAAATTGTAAATTCTCCTACTACGTCTTTGGAATATAAATACCCCAGGAGATAACAGCCCACAATTGCCTGAGATTGAGCCTAGCTAGCTCAGTCAGTAAAGCCTGAGGTTAAAGAAAAAAAAAAGAAAGAGAATTGGCCATTTGAAATGCAAACTGTGGGCCAGCCCTAGTGGTCCAGTGGTTAAGTTTGGTGTACTCAGCTTCAGAAGCCTGGGTTTGGTTCTCGGACATGGACCTACACCACTCATCTGTCAGTGGCCATGCTGTGGTGGTGGCCTACATACAAAAAGAGGAAGATTTGCAGCAGACGTTAGCTCAGCGTGAATCTTCCTCAGCAAAAATAAATACAAAATAAATAAAATAAAAGAGGAGGCAGGGGCAGCCCAGCCTGCATGCAAATGCTTTCAGAGTGGCACCCTGGCCCAGAGGAGCTCCCACCATGTCATGGTGGCCCCACTCATGGGAACACTCCCCACCACTTAGTGGCTACTTAAGAAATTAGTTGATTACTTAAGAAAACTGAATCTTCTCAATAGCAAGAGCTAAGTTTTGCTAAGAGCTATGTAATCTTCTGAATTTGCCTTTAAAATCTTTTATTATCACTTTCATTAAATGGAGAACTAAGTATTGTTTCTCAGTGACCCATCATCTTCTTTGACTAGTATTTTAAACCCTTTTGATTTTTTTTTTTATTTTATTGAGGTCATAACAGTTGATAACATTGTGACATTTCAGTTGTACATTATTATCCGTCAGTCACCATACAGATGTGCCCTTTTATCCCGCATGCCCACCCCCGAACCCCCCCTCTCTGGTAACCACTAATCTATTCTCTTCATTCAAGTGTTTGTTTATCTTCCACGTATGAGTGAAATCATGCAGTGTTTGTCTTTATCTTTCTGGCTTATTTCGCTTAACATAATACCCTCAAGGTCCATCTGTATTGTTGCAAATGGGACGATTTTGTCTTTTTTATGGTTGAGTAGTATTCCATTGTATATATATACCACATCTTCTTCATCCATTCAGCAGTCGTTGGGCACTTGGGTTGCTTCCATGTCTTGGCTATCACGAACAATGCTGCGATGAACATAGGGGTGTATAAGTCTCTTTGGATTGTTGATTTCAACTTCTTTGCATAAATACCCAGTAGTGGGATAGCTGGGTCGTATGGTATTATTTTTAATTTTTTGAGAACTCTCCATACAGTTTTCCATACTGGCTGCACCAGTTTGCATTCCCACCAGCAGTGTACGCGGGTTCCCTTCTCTCCACATTCTCTGCAACATTTGTTATTTTTTGCCTTCCTAATTACTGCCGTTCTGACAGGTGTAAAGTGATACCTCATTGTAGTTTTGATTTGCATTTCCCTAATGATTAGTGATGTTGAACATCTTTTCATGTGCCTATTGGCCATCTGTATATCTTCTTTGGAAAAACGTCTGTTCATATCCCCCGGCTATTTTTTGATTGGGTTGTTTGTTTTGTTGTTGTTGAGTTGTATGTGTTCTCTACATATTTTGGAGATTAACCCCTTGTCAGATATATGATTTGCAAATATTTTCTCCCAGTTGGTGGGTTGTCTTTTCGCTTTGTTCATGGTTTCCTTTACCTTGAAGAAGCATTTTAGTCTAATTAAGTCCCATTAGTTTACTTTTTCTTTTGTTTCCCTTGTCTGAGTAGACAGGGAATTCGAGAAGAACCCTTTATGACCAATGACGAATAGTGTACTGTCTACATTTTCTTCCAGGACTTTTATAGTTTCAGGTCTCACCTTCAGGTCTTTGATCCATTTTGAGTTAATTTTTGTGTATGGCGAAAGAAGATGGTCTACTTTCATTCTTTTGCAAGTGGCTGTCTGGTTTTCCCAGCACCATTTCTTGAAGAAACGTTGCTTTCTCCATTGTATGTTCTTTGCTCCTTTGTCAAGATTAGCTGCCTGTAGACATGAGGTTTTATTGCTGGGGTTTCGATTCTGTACCAATGATCTGCGTGTCTGTTTTTGTACAAGTACCATGCTGTTTTGATGATTATCGCTTTGTAGCATGTTTTGAAGTCAGGGATTGTGATGCCTCCAGCTTTGTTCTTTTTTCTCAGCATTGCTTTAGCTATTCAGGGTCTTTTGTTGCCCCATATGAATTTTAGGATTCTTTGTTCTATTACTCTGAAAAATGTCATTGGGATTCTGATTGGGATTGCATTGAATCTGTAGATTGCTTTAGGTAGTATGGACATTTTAACTATGTTATTCTTCCAATCTATGTGCATGGAATATTATTCCATCTCCTTACATCTTCTTCGATTTCTTTCAATAGTGTCTTATAGTTTTCATTGTATAGGTCTTTCACCTCCTTGGTTAAATGTATTCCTAGATATTTTATTCTTTTTGTTGCGATTGTAAATGGGATTGTATTCTTGAGTTCATTGTTAGTTCATTATTAGAGTATAGAAATGCAACTGATTTTTGTAAGTTGATTTTGTACCCTGCAACTTTGCTGTAGTTGTTGATTATTTCTAATAGTTTTCCGATGGATTCTTTAGGGTTTTCTATATAGAGAATCATGTCATCCACAAATCAAATCACACTGATTGATTTGTGGATGTTGAACCATCCCTGCATCCCTGGCATAAATTCCGCTTGATCATGGTGTATGATCCTTTCAATGTATTGCTGTATTCAGTTTGCCAACATTTTGTTGAGGATTTTTGCATCTATGTTCCTCAGTGATAGGGGCCTGTAATTTTCCTTCTTTGTGTTGTCTTTGTCTGGCTTTGGGATCAGGGTGATGTTGGCCTGGTAGAATGAGTTAGGAAATGTTCCGTCTTCTTCAATTTTTTCAAATAGTTTAAGAACGATAGGTATTAAATCTTCTTTGAATGTTTGGTAGAATTCTCCAGAGAAGATGTCTGGTCCCGGACTATTTTAGAGGGGAAGGGTTTTTGATTATGTTTCAATCTCTTTACTTGCGATTTGTCTATTCAGATTCTCTATTTCTTCTTGATTCAGTTTTGGGAGGTTGTATGAGTCTAAAAATTTATCAATTTCTTCTAGGTTATCCAATTTGTTGGCATATAGTTTTTCATAGTATTCTCTTAAAATCCTTTGTATTTCTGTGATATCTATTGTAATTTCTCCTCTTTCATTTCTACTTTTATTTATTTGAGCCTTCTCTCTTTTTTTCTTGGTGAGTCTAGCTAAGGGTTTGTCAATTTTGTTTATCTTCTCAAAGAACCAGTTGTTAGTTTCATTGATCCTCTATCTTTTTTTTTTTTTTTTTTTGGTCTCTAATTCATTTATTTATGCTCTGATTTTTATTATTTCCTTCCTTCTACAGACTTTGGGCTTTGTTTGTTCTTCTCTTTTTAGTTCTTTTAGGTATAGGGTAAAGTTGTTTATTTGAGATTTTTCTTGTTTGTTGAGGTAGGCCTCTATTGCTATAAATTTCCCACTTAAGACCACTGTTGCTGCATCCCATATGAATTGGTATGGTGTATTTTCATTTTCATTTGTCTCCAGGTATTTTTTGATTTCTTCTTTAGTTTCTTCATTGATCCATTGGTTGTTCAGTAGCATGTTTTTTAGTCTCCACATGTTTGTCACTTTCCCAGTTTTTCTCTTGTGCTTGGTTTCCAGTTTCACAGCATTATGGTTGGAAAAGATGCTTGATATGATTTCAACCTTCCTAAATTTAATGAAGATTGCCTTGTTTCCCAATATATGGCCTATCTTTCAGAATGTTCCATGTGCACGTGAGAAGGAGGTGTGTTCTTCTGATATTGGATGGAGTATTCTATATTATATATATATATATATATACACACACACATATATATATAAAGTGCATCTGGTCTAGTTTTTTATTTAATTCCACTATTTCCTTGTTGACTTTCTGTCCGGATGACCTATCCATTGATGTAAGTGGGGTGTTGACGTCCCATACTAGCAATCATTGTGTTGCTGTTAATTTCTCCTTTTAGGTCTGTTAATAGTTGCTTTCTGTACTTTGCTCCTGTGTTAGGCGCATACATATTTATATGTGTTATGTACTCTGGGTAGAGTGTCCCTTTTATCATTATATACTGCCCCTCTTTGTCTCTCGTTGCCTTTTTTATCTTGAAGTCTACTTTATCTGATATAAGTATGGCAAGACTTGCCTTCTCTTCTTTGCCAATAGCTTGGAAGATTGTCTTATATCCCTTCACTCTGAGCCTGTGTTTGTCTTTTTTTTATTTTATTTTATTTATTTATTTTTCCCCCAAAGCCCCAGTAGATAGCTGTACATCATAGTTGCACATCATTCTAGTTGCTGCACGTGGGACGCGGCCTCAGCATGGCCGGAGAAACAGCGCGTCCGTGCGCACCCGGGATCCGAACCCGGGCCGCCAGTAGCGGAGCTCACGCACTCAACCGACAAGCCATGGGGCTGGCCCCTGTGTTGGTCTTTAGAGCTGAGATGTGTTTCCTGGAGGCAGCATATTGTTGGTTCTTGTTTTTTAATCCATCCAGCCACACTGTGCCTTTGGATTGGAGAATTCAATCCATTTACATTTAGAGTGATTATTAATATATGAGGGCTTAATACTGCCATTTTATCACTTGTTTTCTGGTTCTTCTGTATTTGCCTTGTTTCTTGTCCCATGTACTTCCGACTGCCAGTTCAGTTTGGTGTTTCTCTGTGGTGGTTTTCTCAGTTTTCTCTTTTTTTATCATTTGTGTTTCTGTTTTGATTTTTTATTTAGTGGTTACCATGAGCTTTGTATAAAAGAACTTATAGATGAGATAGTCCATTTTCTGAGAGTCTCTCATTTCCTTAGCCTAAGCAGGTTCCACCCCTTTCCTCTAACCTGTCTAAGTTATTGTTGTCACAACTTATACCATTTTGTGTTGTGAGTTTGTGAATAAAATGAAGTGATTATAGTTATTTTCGATGCTTTCCTTCTCTTTATCTTTAATGTTATAATTGTTTGCTAACCTGTTGTGATAGAGAGCTACAATTTTCTGATTTTGTCTCTTTATTTATCTCCTTGCTCAAGGCTTTGTAAACTTTTGTGTGTGTGTGTGAAGAAGATCAGCTCTGAGCTAACACCCTTGCCAATCTTCCTCTTTTTGCTTAGGAAGACTGGCCCTGGGCTAACATCCGTGCCCATCTTCCTCTACTTTAAATGGGATGTCACCACAGCATGGCCTGACAAGCAGTACATCCGTGTGCACCCAGGATCCAAACCCAGGCTGCTAGCAGCGGAGCGCACACACTTAACCGCTACCCCAAGAGGGCCGGCTCCAACCCTTTTTTTTTTTTTTACAGGGCCTTCTTGATCATTTCTTGTAGGGCAGTCTTATAGCAATGAACTCCCTCAGCTTTTGTTTATCTGGGAAAACTTCTATTTCTCCATTGTATCTGAAGGATAGTTTCATTGGATACAGTATTCTTAGCTGACAGTTGTTGTCTTTCAGAATTTTTAATATATCATTCCACTCTCTCTCTAGCCTGCAAGGTTTCTGCTGAGAAATCTGCTGAAAGACTGATAGGGGTTCCTTTCTAGGTTACTTTCTTCTGCCTTATTACCCTTAATATTTTTTCTTTGTCGTTGACCTTTGTCAGTTTTACTAATATATGCCTTGGAAAATGACTTTTTACTCGGATGTAATTAGGAGTTCTATAAGCTTCATTTACATGTAACTCCAGCTCCTTCCCCAGATATGGGAAGTCCTCAGCTGTTTATTTCCTTGAACAAACTCTCTGCTCTTTTCTCCCTCTCTTCTCCTTCTGTAATACCTATAATCCTTATGTTGCATTTCATAATTGAGTTGGATATTTCTCAGAGAATTTCTTCATTTCTTTTTAGTCTTAGTTTTCTCTCCTCCTCCTCCACCTGCAGCATTTCTATATTTTTGTCCTCTAAATTACTGATTCTGCCCTCCATAATATCAGCTCTATTTTTTAAGGACTCCAGATTTTCCTTCATGTGCATTCATTGTGTTTTTCATCTCCAACACTACTGATTGGTTTTTTTCATAGTTTTAATCTCTTTTGTGAAGAAGTCCCTCTGTTAATTAATTCTAATCCTGAGCTCATTAACTGTCTGAGTTTTCTTGTAACTCCTTGAGTTTCTTTTTGATAGCTATTTTGCATTCTCTGTCATTTAGATTGTAAATTTCTGTGACTTCAGGATTGATTTCTGGGTACTTGTCATTTTCCTTCTGGTCTGGAGTGTTAATACAGCTCCTCAAGCTCTTTGATGGGGTGGACTTCTGCTATCACATAGTGGTAGTATCTGCTTGCAGATTCAACTGCCACCACTGTGGGGGGCAGGAGTTGTGTCTCCTGAGCCCTCTGCTACTCCTGGAAAATGTGCCTGTCCATTGTTAGCCCTACTGACAGGGCCTGTCTGTGATTGCCCACTGGCCACTGCTGCTTTACACATGTATGTGCCGGTGCTCTGGCAGGGATCCCCTGTTCTGGCTGACCAGCTGAGCTAGTTGCCAGGTGGGAGGAGGGTGAGGGGTTCTTCCTTTCACATGAACAATCTCAGGCCCTGCCACTCTGCACTCACTGTCTGCCAGCTTGGTCTGCTCAGCTTGGTCTGGATGCCCTCATGATTGCTTAGCTGCCTCGTTATGGAGCATTCCCACAGTCTTGGAGGCAACTTCGAGAGTGCAAGCATTCCCTGGGAGGGCTGCCCTTTCCTCCTTCTCCTCTCAGGGTCACATTCTGGCTGCTGACAAGGTCCCACACCCAAATTAGCTGATGTTCTGGGAGGGAGAGTCTCCTTACCTCCTTTCACTGCCTCCCTGGGGGGTCCAGCACCCCCCCTTCAGACATATGGCTGTGTAGATCTCTCAAACGTCTATTGTGTTGTGTGAATGTCCTCTGTTTGTTTAGGAATGTCCTTTTTGTTATATCTTAGAGGGGGAGACTGAGGGAAGAGCTCACTCCACCATGATGCTGACGTCACTCTCAGTCTAACCCTTTAGATATTTTTGACAATCTTCCCACAAACAAATTCTAAATAAAGTCTTTTGACCTCAACTACCTTTGAAGTTTTTAGAGGACCCCTGGGACATTTGAAAGGATTTATTCAGTTTCCGTATAAAAAGAGAGATGTTAAACAAATTAGGCTTATTTGATATGTTAAATTACATGGGAAGCATTGTCAAATAAGAAGTAACATTAAGCCTTCTTTATGTTGTTTTCTGCATATGTTAGAGGAGTTTCCTAGAAGTCTGATACATCCTGGGATAAAACGTTGTCTATCATAAAAATTGAGGCTCACACTAAAAGCACTGAATCTGAGTATAGGGAAATGCCCTGGTTGACTTTCATGCAAAGGCAGCACCAACAGAACCTGTAAAGACTGTGGCACATGTGGCTGAAGTCTATTCTGTTTCGGAAAAAAATGACTCCTCGTTACCAGACTTCTCACCATCCCAATGTCCTTGTAAGATGGCATCAGTCTGATCCAGAATCAGAGAAATTAAGATGAGTGAACAATGGCTTTAAATTAAACAAAGAATCGGGGATATGGGAAACCCAAGATGACTGCTTGGTTCTTCCTGGCTCCCTGGCAAACGTCATTTTTCAGTTTTTGTATTCCTTCACTCACCATAGGAAAAACTATTTTCTCCCTAGAAACCTCAGAACTCCTCTCTCTGGGTTCTTTAAGCACCTGCAGTTGGACTTCATTCAATTGCCACTTAGTATGGGTTAACAATTCGTTCTCATTGTTGTATGTATGTTTACCAGATGCGTTAAAGCCTTCCCTTGCTACAAAGCTGATGCCATCACAGTGACCAAGAAACTGTTAGAAAATATGGCTCCCACTTGGGGTGTACCTCCCACAATCTCCAGCGATCAAGGCACACACTTCACTAGGCACATAATAGAAGCAGTAACAAAAACCTTGCAAACTTCTTGAAAGTATCGCTGACACTATCCCCCTCAATCATAAGGTAAAGTCAAGAGAACTAATGGAAAACTGGATTTAAGCAGAAAAGGAATTAATTACTGGGACTACATGAACTGATAAGGATGATTATGATTTTTATGACTTTTGCCTGAAATGGTCCTGTTCTAATCTTTTGTTTTTCCAGATTTAAGGAAATTTTTTTTCTTTTCTCAAGCTATCTATGACTTACAGCAATTTGGTGAATTATATCCTTATAAGCAAAACTGAAACAGTTACTTTTTCTCCCAACCTGATCCCTCCAGAATTCAGAAGCTCTCAGTGAGTGTTCTGACTTTCATGACAATATATTTACTTGCATAAATTCAATAAGAAACTGTGCTCTTTCTCACATGAAACATTTGTGATATTACCAACGCTTTGACTAAAATGTCATGTTTGAGAGAGACATGCATAAACTCAGATGTGACCAAACAGCTTTAAGGAATTAAAGTTGACCTTATGGAGCCCATAAAAGCCCCTTGGAAAAACAGTCTGGTACCTACTTGCAGAGTTCCTGACAGGTTAACCAGGTGAGTAAAGAAGGTCACTTCCTGGCAGGTGCAGGAACCTCAAGAAGAGAGAAATTCACCCAAATCTATAGGTACTGCAGGCAGAATCGGATGGCAAATATTTGAATTGGCTTCTTAATATCAAGAGCCTTCTTACCCTTTTTAGCTGTTAAAAGTTCAATCTGGAGACTCCTTATGAAAAACTCCAGCAAAGCGAATTTAAAAGAGCCTATATGGGGCCAGCCCCGTGGCTTAGCGGTTAAGTGCGTGCGCTCCGCTGCTGGCGGCCTGGGTTCGGATCCTGGGCGCGCACCGACGCACTGCTTCTCTGGCAATGCTGAGGCCGCGTCCCACATACAGCAACTGGAAGGATGTGCAGCTATGACATACAACTATCTACTGGGGCTTTGGGGGGAAAAAATAAATAAGATTAAATAAAAGAGCCTATATGATCATTTGCTATTCTTGCTGTACTTATGTAAATAACTAAGCCAAGTTTATTGAACCCAGACTTATTTTGCAAAGTAGTCTTAATTTGACTATCTTTGGGGAAAAAAAATTGAGGGTGATTTTAGGGAGAAAAATTATGTTTCAGTAGAAACTATAACACACACTTCTGGATATTAGATTTCAGCACTGTTAATTTTCTTTGAAGTTTTGTTGTTTACCTAAACACTGGGCTGGATCCTAAATTCTTCTAGTTTCCTCCAATATCTAGCTACAACTCTCCAAACTAACATTTCCAATTTTTCTCCCATTTTTTACTGGAATCATTGAGAACGGAAGTGGCTCTTTTTCCCTGAAGCCCTGCCAACAAGCTGAAAAACTTAATCTAAACTTGCGAGATCACCACAATAGCTCCTGTTTAGACAATCTGCATGCCTGTTGCTGTGTAAGCTACTCAGAAAGTTTACCTGAACATCCAATGACACCATCAGAGATATTTCAGACTGTAAAAGATGCTTGAACCCTGACATCTAGAAATCTTCTTGACTGGCTGCCACCTAAAAACAGAAACTGGTTTGTAATTTTCTCCAACCACTAACCTTCGTTTTTCTTTGTTTCCATTGAAATGTCTCTAATTAAATATATGATTGCTTGCACCATAACCTAACTTTGGGGACCCACCTGCCATACCCACCTCGTGAAATGAGACAGAACTATTTAACTAAACTGAACAATTTTCAAGACTAAAAGATTCATTCAATGAATAAATAGAACAATCTACCAGCTCAACTTTTTTTTTACTGACGTTTTAATAGTTTATAATGTGAAATTTTGTTTGCACGTTTTTGTTTGTCAATCACCATATACACGCCTCCCTTCACCCTTGTGACCACCTCCCACCCCCATTGCCCCTGGTAACCACCATACAGTTTTCTCAGTCCATGTGTTGGTTTATATGCCACATATGTGTAAGATCATACGGTGTTTGTCTTTCTCTTTCTGGCTTATTTCACTTAACACAATACCCTCGAGGTCCATCCATGTTGTTGCAAATGGGACAATTTTGTCTTTTTTATGGCTGAGTAGTATTCCATTGTATATATATAACACATCTTCTTGATCCAATCATCAGTTGAGGGACACTTGGGTTGCTTCCACTTCTTGGCTATAGTGAATAATGCTGCAATGAACATAGGGGTGCATAAGCCTTTGGATTGTTGACTTCAGGTTTGTTAGATATATTCCCAATAGTGGGATAGCTGGATCAAAGGGTACCAGCTCAACTTTTAATACGTGAAAATTCCAGGGAAGTTTCAGAGGAGGGAATTGCTGGGGCCCAGAACTGTCTGGGGTAGGCTGCCACAAAATATTCCACAATGGCATATTGATTATTTTGAATTAAAGTTACTTAAGTCACTTGCGTAAATTAAAGTTTTGACCTTTCTGAAACTTTATTTTCCATGAAAGCAGGAATTAAATCTCCCATGTGAAAGGTACCCTCCTTATCATGAGAGCTAGGGAAATCACACCCAGGAAGCCTATATAAACTAAAACTGTGACTTTTACTAATTTACTACCTCAAGCCTAAACTCGCCACAAATTCCTCAGTAATTACATACCCCAAGCCAAAGCTTCTTTATCCTGTCAAATCCTCAAACACTTATTGTCCCTTTGTGTAAATATAAACTGCATGCTTTGTTCACTCTCTGAGTATCAGTTTTCAATGATCTGCCAGCGAATGTATTAAACTAGTTTTTCTCCTGTTAATTTGGTCTTGTGTCAGTTTTATTACTAGTCCAGCCATAAGAACTCAAGATGGGTAGTGGGGGAATTTCCTCCTCCCCAACACTCCCACAGGCAAATGAATGATTCCCTCTCTGTGCTCCCACAGTACACTGAACATACCTTTATTTGTAACATCATGAAACTTCTATGATATTTAATTTTTTCTTTTTAAAAATTAAGATAAAGTACAAAAAAGAAAATAACTATCACCCATATTCCATTTTCCAACCATATTCTAGACTTAATCGTTATTTAACATTTTGGAATACTTCTTCCAGTCTCTTTTTCTGAGTGGCAGACTGTAACCTCCTGGAATGCAAAGACTATATGTTTTTTCCAGTTCTTACAGTTCTGGATATCAGAAGTCCACAATTGGCCTCACTGGGCTAACATCAACACATCAACAGGATGGTATTTCTTCTGGAATTTCAAGGAGCAAATCAATTCCTTACCTGATCCAGTTTCTAGAGGCCACCCACACTCCTTGGTTCACAGATCCCTCCCATCTTCAAAGCCAGTGAGGACTGGTGGAGTCTTTCTCAAGCAGCAACATTCAGATCCTGACTCTCCTGCCTCCTTCTTTCACTTATAAGGACCCTTGTGATTACATTGGTTCCACCTGGATCATCTGGGATACTCTTACCATCTCAAGATCCTTAACATCATCACATCTGCAAAGTCCCTTGTGCCATATAAAGTAACATTTACAGGTTGCAGGGATTAGGATGTGGACATTTTGGGGAGGCCATTATTCTGCCTACCACAGGTACCTTTTCTAAACTTTACCCACAACAAAAATATGGTTCGTCTTCCTTCTCTTACACTTTTCTTCTGATACAGAGGCAAGAACACAAGCTTTGAGGTGAAACACACTAGCTCTGTCAGTAGCTGTATGGGTGACCCTGGACCAATCACTTCACATCCCTTAGCCTCTTGTTTCTCATCTGTAACACAGGTTAACTCTTACTCCTTTAGGAAATGACAGTAAAAGAGTACATTAAGATACAGGGCCGGCCTGGTGGCGTAGTGATTAAGTTTGCCGCTCCGCTCTGGCAGCCCGGGGTGCACGGGTTCAGATCACAGGCGTGGACCTATGCACTGCTTGTCAGGCCATGCTGTGGAAGGCAGCCCACATACAAAGTAGAGGAAGAGGGGCATGGATGTTAGCCCAGGGCCGATCTTCCTCAACAAAAATAGGAGGATTGCCGGTAGATGTTAGCTCAGGGCTTATCCTTCACACCAAAAAAAAGAAAAAGAGTAGGTTAAGATATATACGGTATGAGGGTTGCTGGGAAGATGATGGTGTACAAGGACTCTGAACTCACCTCCTCTCATGGACACAACAAATTTACAACTATCCTTAGAACAATTACGCCTGAGAGAGAACTGAAAACTGGATCAAAGAACCCCCACAACAAGGGACAGTGCTGACTGAGGTGGAAGAGGTAGAAATACCTTTCTGGAGAGGAAAAAACCACATTTAAACCATGGCACTTCACGGCCAAGAACAATCTTAAGGTACAAAGCATTCCCTGGAGGAGCAGGGTGTGTGAGCAGGAGAGCTATGCCACAATAAGCAGCTTTTGAATTCAGCACAACCAAGATGAGCGTCATAATATCTGGCTTTGCTGCCTATTAACAACAAGGGGAAATAAGCCTATAAGATACAAGGGAAAGAAAAGCTTGCTCTAAAGGGCTCACGCACAAATTTACCCATTTCAGAAAGCAACTTAAAATCACAAGAGAGAAAGGTGCACAGTCCTTTGGTGAAAAGAGACTCACTTGATAGGCTCTGGGCAGATCTCAGCAAGAGGTGAGACCTCCCCAGGCTGGGACTGTGTCCCCAGGGACTGAGACATTGGCAGCAGCAATTATTGTGACCTAGTACAGGCGTGCTGACACAGACACTGCCAGATGACATTAGAGTTCTTCCCCTGGCCTGTTAGTGCAGGGGTATGCCCCACCCATTAGAGCACCGATTTAATCCAGCTCAGCCAGGGCAGGCAGCCTACCCTAGGGACTGGCCCCACCCAATAGCAAGCCCTTAGGCAACTTGTGGGCCCACAAAAGTGGGGTGTGTGGGACCTCTGCAGCAGGGCAAGCCAGGCCACCTCTGTGGGGCACGGTGTGTGTGAGGGACAGGGCATGCAGAAGGGGCAGGCCTGCATTGGCAGAGTGTGTGAGACCTCTGCAGCGGGACAAGTGGGTCCACTTCAGTGGGTCAGGGAGCGCACAGGGGGCAGGACGGTGTTGACGGGGTGTGTGGGCCTGCAGGGAGTGGGGCTTGTCAGCTGCAGCCGACCCGTGCTTCTCAAACAGCCACATAGGGGATTGGCCCCACCTTCCAATGCCTGAAACAATTGTGTGCTGCCATGTCTGAGGCCAGCCCCACCCAGCTGCACTCCTGAGAGAGCTAACAACAGCCTTGCAGGCTGGAGGCCTGCAGCAATTGTAAGCCCCTGAGCCAAGCAACCAGCCACGCTGGGGGCCTACTCACTTAACAGAAAAACCACAGAAGGAATGTGCTATTAGATCTTGCAGCCAAGTGTGCTAGGGCTCCCCACACCTGATAAAGTGACTGAAGGGACCATAGCAGCTGCATGCAGCTGAGCATTACAACCAGTCGTCCAGGGGGACAGCCTAGCCTTCCCATGCCCCTGTAGCAAGAACAACCCTGCCACAACAGAAGGGTTGTAGCCCTTCTGTAGCCCACATGTAGCCCACACAGGGGACACTCTTGGAACATTTGGAACTGGTGACGAAAGGGAAGCACACTGCTGGGCCTCATGAGGCATCTCTTATATGAGGTCACCTCTCCAATCTTGGGAGATGTAGCTGATCTACCTAACACACAGACATAAGCACAGAGAAAGAGGCAAAATGAGGATACAGGAATATGTTCCAAATAAGAGAACAGGACAAATCCTCAGAAAAAGAACTAAACGAAACAGAGATAAACAACCTACCTGATAAAGAGTAAAAACTAATAGTCATAAAGATGCTCATGGATCTTGGGAGAAGAAGGGATGAACTCAGTGAGAACTTCAACAAAGAACTGGAAAATATGAAAAAAGAAATTGGTGGTGTAGCAGTTGAGTCCGTGCACTCCGCTTCAGCAGCCCAGTGTTCACAGGTTTGGATCCCAGGCGCAGACCAACACACTGCTTGTCAAGCCACGCTGTGGCGGCATGCCATATAAAGTAGAGGAAGATGGGCACGGATGTTAGCCCAGGGTCAATCTTCCTCAGCAAAAAGAGGAGGACTGGCATCGGATGTTACCGCAGAGCTAATCTTCCTCACACACAAAAAAAGAACCAATCAGAAATGAAAAATACTGGAAAAGAACAATTCACAAGAGGGAAGACTCAATAGCAGAATAGATGATACAGAAGAACAAACCAATGAGATGTACAAAAGACTAGAGGAAACTACCCTAGCTGACCAGATAAAAGAAAAAAGAACTAAAAAGAGTGAGGACAGTCTAAGGGACCTCTGGGACAACATCAAGTGCACTAACATCCATATTATAGGTGTCCCAGAAGGAGAAGAGAGGGACAAAGGGGCAGAGAATCTATTTGAAGAAATAATAGCTGAAAACTTTCCTACCCTAAGGAAGGAAACAGACGTCCAGGTACAGGAAGCGCAGAGAGCACCAAACAAGATAAATCCAAAGAGGCCCATACCAAGACACATTATAATCAAAATGTCAAGAATTAAAGATAGAGAGAACCCTAATAGTTGCAAGAGACAGGCAACACGTTACATACAAAGGAAACCCCATAATGCTATCAGCTGAATTCTCAGCAGAAACCTTACAGGCTAGAACGGAGTGGCATGATATATTTAAAGTAGTGAAAGGAAAAAACCTAAAGCCAAGAATACTGTATCTGGCAAGGTTATCATTCAGGATAGAAGGAGAGATAAAGAGTTTTCCAGACAAGTGAAAACTAAAGGAGTTTATCACCAAGAAAACAGCCTCACAAGCAATGCTAAAGGGACTTATTTAAGTGGAAAAGAAAAGACCACAAATAGGAAAAAGAGAATTATCAAAAAAAAAAAACAATAAAATCACTGGTAAAGGCAAATGTACAGTAAAGGTAGCAGATCAACCACCTGTGAAGCTAATATCAAGGTCAAAAGACAAAAGTACTTTGCACAAAAGTACAAAATTTCAGTACTTTATCATCTATTTCCATGATAAGTGGGTAATGCATACACATGCACAAAAAAGATGTGGCATAGTGGTTAAGCTCATGCCCTCTGCTTCAGTGGCCTGCTTCAGTGGCCCGGGGTTCGCAGGTTCGAATCCTGGTCATGGACCTATGCACCGCTCATCAAGCCATGCCGAGGCAGCATCCCACATACAAAATAGAGGAAGATGGGCAGAGATCTTAGCTCAGGCCCAATCTTCCTTACGAAAAAAAAAAAAAGACCCATATATATATGTTGCATACAAGAGACACACTTCAGACCTAAAGACACTCACAAACTGAAAGTGAAGGGATGGAAAAAGATACTCCATGCAAATGGCAATGAAAAGAAAGCTGGGGTAGCAATACATATATCAGACAAAATAGACTTTAAAACAAAAACTGTAACAAGAGACAAAGAAAGGCACTACATAATGATAAAGGGAACAATTCAAAAAGAGGATATAACACTTGTAAATATCTATGCACCCAACGTAGGAGCACCTAAATATATAAAGAATTATTAACAGACATAAAAGGAGAAATAGACAGCAACACAAGAATAGTAGGAGACTTGAACACTCCACTTACGCCACTGGACAGATCATACAAACAGAAGATCAATGAGGAAACACTGGCCTTAAATGACACATTAGACCAGATGGACTTAGTAGATACATACAGAACATTTCATCAAAAAACTGCAGAATACACATTCTCTTCCAACGCAAATGGAAGAGTCTCCAGGATAGATCACATATTAAGCCACAAAACAAGTCTCAATAAATTTAAGAAAACTGAAGTAATACCAAACATCTTTTCTGACCAAACAATATGAAGCTAGAAATCCCCTAAGGGAAGAAAATCAGGGAAGAAAAAACATAAATATGTGGAGAACAAGCGAAATGTTACTGAACAAATATTGGGTCAATGAAGAAATCAAAGGAGAAATCAAAAAATACATAGAGACAAATGAAAATGAAACTACAACATGCCAGAATTTATGGGACACAGTAAAAGTGGTTCTAAGCAATACAGGCTTACCTCAACAAACAAGAAAAATCTCAAATAAACAATCTAACAGTGCACCTAAAGGAACTGGAAAAAGAAGAACAAACAAAGCCCCAAATCAGTAGAAGGAAGGAAATAATAAAAATAAGAGCAGAAATAAATGAAATAGATACTAAAAAATGGTAGAAAAAATTAATGAAACCAAGAGCTGCATCTTTGAAAAGATAAACAAAATTGACATTCCTTTAGCCAGACTCACCAAGAAACAAAGAGAAAAGGCTCAAATAAATAAAATCAGAAATTAAAGATGAGAAATTACAATGGATACCTCAGAAATACAAAAGATTAGAAGAGAATACTACAAAAAGCTTTACACCAACAAATTGGATAATCTAGAAGAAACGGATAAATGCTTAGAATCATACAACCTTCCAAAACTGAATCAAGAAGAAATAGAGAATTTGAATAGACCAATCACCAGTAAGGAGATGGAAACAGTAATCAAAAACCTCCCAAAAATAAAAAGTTCAGGATCAGACGGCTTACCTGGTGAATTCTACCAAACATTCAAGGAAGACTTAATACCCATCCTTCTCAAAGTCTGCCAGAAAATTGAAGAGGAGGGGAAGCTTCCTAACCCATTCTGTGAAGCCAACATTACCCTGATACCAAACACAAACAAGGACAATACAAAAAAAGGAAATTATAGGCCAATATCACTGATGAACATCAATGCAAAAATCCCCAACAAAATACTAGCAAATCGAATACAACAATATACTTAAAAGATCATCAACATGATCAAGTGGGATTTATTCCAGGGAGGCAGGGATGGTTCAACATCCAAAAATCAATCAACTTCATATACCACATTAACAAAATGAAGAATAAAAATCACATGATCATCTCAATAGATGCAGAGAAAGCATCTGACAAGATACAGCATCAATTTATAATAAAAAAAAACACTGGTTAAAATGGGTATAGAAGGAAAGCACCTCAACATAATAAAGGACATATATGACAAACCCACAGCTAATATCATCCTCATTGGTGAAAAACTGAAAGCTATCCCTCTAAGAACAGGAACCAGACAAGGATGCCCACTTTTACCACTCCTATTTAACATAATATTGGAAGTCCTAGCCAGAGCAATCAGACAAGAAAAAGAAATAAAAGGGATCCCAATTGGAAAGGAAGGAGTGAAACCGTCACTATTTGCAGATGACATGATTTTATATATAGAAAGCCCTAAAGAATCCACCAAAAAATTTTAGAAATAATAAATGAATACAGTCAAGTTGCAGGATACAAAATCAACATACAAAAGTAAGTTGCATTTCTACATACTAACAATGAAGCAGCAGAAAGAGAAATTAATAATACAATCCCGGGGCCAGCCCCATGACATAGCAGTTAAGGGCACGCACTCCGCTGCTGGTGGCACGGGTTCGGAACCCGGGCACACACCGACACACCACTTGTCAGGACATGCTGTGGCAGCGTCCCATATAAAGTGGAGGAAGATGGGCACAGAGTTATCCCAGGGCCAGTCTTCCTCAGCAAAAAAAAGAGGAGGATTGGCATGGATGTTAGCTCAGGGCTTATCTTCCTCACAAAAAAAAAAAGAATACAATCCCATTTACAATTGCAACAAAAAGAATAAAACACCTAGGAAGAAACTTAACCAAAGAGGTGAAAGATCTGTACACTGAAAACTATAAAACATTGCTGAAAGAAATTGAAGACACAAAGAAATGGAAAGCTATTCCATACTCTTGGACTGGAAGAATTAACATAGTTTAAATGTCCCTATTTCCTAAAGCAATCTATAGATTCAATGCAATCCCTATCAAAGTTCCACAAACATTTTTCACAGAAATAGAACAAAGAATCCTAAAATTTATGTGGAACAACAAAAGACCCCAAATAGCCAAAGCAATACTGAGAAAAAAGAGCAAAGCCAGAGGTATCACATTCCCTGATTTCAAAATATACTACAAAGCCATAGTAACCAAAACAGCATGGTACTGACACAAAAACAGACACACGGATCAATGGAACAAAATCGAGAGCCCAGAAATAAACCCATACATCTGTAGACAGCTAATTTTCAACAAGGGACCCAAGAACAGACAATGCAGAAAGGAAAGTCTCTTCAATAAATGCTGTTGGGAAGACTGGACAGCCACATGCAAAAGAATGAAAGTAGACCATATTACCTCACCCCATACACAAAAATTAACTGAAAATGGATCAAAGACTTGAATGTAAGACCTGAAACCACAAAACTTCTAGAAGAAAACACATGCAGTATGCTCTTTGACATAGGTCTTAGCAGCATATTTTCAAGTACTATGTCTGACCAGGCAAGGGAAACAATAGAAAAAATAAACAAATGGAACTACATCAAACTAAAAAGCCTCTGCACAGCGAAGAAAACCATTAACAAAACGAAAAGACAAGCTAACAATTGGGAGAAGATGTTTGCAAACCATATATCTGATAAGGGGTTAATAACCAATATATAAAGAACTCATACATCTCAACAACAACAAAACTAACAACCCAATTAGAAAATGGGCAAAAGATCTGGACAGATATTTCTCCAAAGAAGATATACAGATGGCCAATAGGCACATGAAAAGATGTTCAACATCATTAACTATCAGGGAAATGCAAATCAAAACTATGATGAGACATCACCTCGCATCCGTCAGAATGGCTATAATTCACAAGACGGGAAACAACAAGTATTGGAGAGGATACAGACAGAAGGGAACTCTCAAACACTGCCAGTGGTAGTGCAAACTGGTACAGCCACTACGGAAAACAGTGTGGAGATCCCTCAAAAAATTAAGAATAGAACTACCATACAATCCAGCAATTCCACTGCTGGGTATTTATCCAAACAACATGAAAACACGAATGCGTAAAGATATATGCACCCCCGTGTTCATTGCAGCAATATTCACAATAGCCAAGACTTGGAATCAACCTAGGCGCCCAGCAAGAGATGAATGGATAAAGAAGATGTGGTACATAAACACAATGGAATACTACTCGGCCATAAAAAATGATGAAATCTTGCCATTTGTGACAACATGGATGACCTTGGTGGTATTATGCTAAGCGAAGTAAGTCAGAGGGAGAAAGTTAAATACCTTATGATCTGACTCATAAATAAAACATAACAACAGCAGCAAACAAACAGATAGAGACAGAGATTGGATTGGTGGTTACCAGAGAGGAAGTGGGGGAGGGAGGAGGGTGAAAGGGATGATTAGGCACATGTGTATGGTGATGGATGGTAATTAGTCTTTGGGTGGTGAACATGATGTAATCCACACAGAAACTGAAATAAAATGATGCACACTTGAAATTATATAATGTTATAAACCATTGTTACCTCAAGAAAAAAAAGAAAGATACCTAAGGTATTACACACACAGCCTGGTATGCAATGAGCCCTCAGTAAATATTCTTTCAATCCTTTCCTTTTGCCATCCCATTTTCTTTCACTCTTGCCCATTTTCTCCTTTGTCTCCTTTCTCTACAGTGACTTAGTCTAACCTCAGTCTAAGCATTTAGCAAAGAAGGCCATGCTACCCATCTCTTGTGACTCTGCTTCAATGCTTCTTGGGACAGAGTCTGATATTTACTCAAGGCAGCCCACTATATACGGAGAGCTCTGTATTTTGTTTTGTTTTTTTAAAGTCCTTTTATGTTCACTTAAAACTTATATATACTTCCTCGTAACTTAGACATGCCAGTTCCAATTCTGCCCTCTTAATTTACACGTTCGTTTCCTTATTTCATCCTTCTTCAGTCTGTCTCTTTACATCTTATAAATAAAGACGGTACAGAGACAAAAGTAAGGCCCAGGCCACAACAGGGAATTCCTTTAGCAAGATGAACGCTATTTGCAAGACATCCCCTGAAGCCTGTTTCTAGGCTTGGCTTTCAGCAAAGCCATTTAACTCTAGAACACATTCCCAGACCGCCAGGGACGATAACTATGACAGAAGCCACACACCTTCTGAGTATTTCTACCATGGATTTAGACATTCTTAATTCTTAATTTCTCTTTCTGCTGCTTCGTTGTTAGTGTATAGAAATGTAACTGCTTTTTGTATGTTGATTTTATATCCTGCAACTTTATGTTATTCATTTATTACCTCTAAAAGTTTTTTGGCGGATTCTTTAGGGTTTTCTATATATAAAATCATGTCATCTGCCAATTGTGACAGTTGCACTTCTTCCTTTCCAATTGGGATCCCTTTTATTTCTTTTTCTTGTCTGATTGCTCTGGCTAGGACTTCCAATACTATGTTAAATAGGAGTGGTGAAAGTGGGCATCCTTTTCTGGTTCCTGTTCTTAGAGGGATAGCTTTCAGTTTTTCACCAATGAGGATGATATTAGCTGTGGGTTTGTCATATATGGCCTTTATTATGCTGAGGTGCTTTCCTTCTATACCCATTTTAACCAGTTTTTTTTTTATTATAAATTGATGCTGTATCTTGTCAGATGCTTTCTCTGCATCTATTGAGATGATCATGTGATTTTTATTCTTCATTTTGTTAATGTGGTATATGAAGTTGATTGATTTTTGGATGCTGAACCATCCCTGCCTCCCTGGAATAAATCCCACCTGATCATGGTGTATAATCTTTTTAATATATTGTTGTATGCGATTTGCTAGTATTTTGTTGAGGATCTTTGCATTGATATTCATCAGTGATATTGGCCTGTAATTTTCTTTTCTTGTGTTGCCCTCGTCTGGTTTAGGTATCAGGGTAATGTCAGCTTCATAGAATGAGTTAGGGAGCTTCCCCTCCTCCTCAGTTTTTTGGAAGAGTCTGAGAAGGATAGGTATTAAGTCTTCTTTGAATGTTTGGTAGAATTCACCAGGGAAGCCGTCTGGTCTTGGACTTTTATTTTTGGGGAGGTTTTAGATTACAGTTTCAATCTCCTTACTGGGGACTGATCTATTCAAATTCTCTATATCTTCTTCATCCAATTTTGGAAGGTTGGATGATTCTAAGAATTTATCCATTTCTTCCAGATTGTCAAATTGGTTGGCATATAGCTTTTCATAGTATTCTCTTATCATCTTTTGTATTTCTGAGGTGTCCGTTGTAATTTCTCCTCTTTCATTTCTGATTTTACTTATTTGAGCCTTCTCTCTTTTTTGCTTGGCGAGTCTACCTAAAGGTTTGTCAATTTGGTTTATCTTTCAAAGAACCAGCTCTTGGTTTTATTAATTTTTTCTATTGTTTTTTTAGTCTCTATTTCATTTATTTCTGCTCTGATTTTTATTATTTCCCTTCTTCTACTGATTTTGTGCTTTGTTTGTTCTTCTTTTTCCAGTTCCTTTAGGTGCATTGTTAGATTGCTTATTTGACATTTTTCTTGTTTGTTGAGATAGGCCTCTATGGCTATAAACTTCCCTCTTAGAACCGCTTTTGCTGTATCCCATAAATTCTGGCATGCCGTATTTTCATTTTCATTTGTCTCCAAGTATTTTTTGATTTCTCCTTTGATTTCTTCACTGGCCCTATCGTTGCTCAGTAGCATTTTGTTTAATCTCCACAAATTTGTGACTTTTCTGATTTTCTTCCTGTAGTTGATTTCTACTTTCATACCGTTGTGGTCAGAAAAGATGCTTGGTACTATTTCAATCTTCGTAAATATATGGAGACATCTTTTGTGGCCTAATATGTGATCAGACCTGGAGAATGTTCCATGTACATTTGAAAAGAATGTGTATTCTTCTGTTTTTAGATGGAATGTTCTGTATATATCTACTAGGTCCATCTCTTCTGGTGTGTCATTTAAGATCTAACCGTTGGTGTAAGTGGAGTGTTAAAGTCCCCTATTATTATTGTGTTGCTGTCTATTTCTCTTTTTATGTCTGTTAATAATTGCTTTACATATTTAGGTGCTCCTGCATTGGGTGCATAGATATTTACAAGTGTTATGTCCTCTTGCTGGATTTTTCCCTTGATCTTTATGTAGTGCCATTCTTTGTCTCTTTTTACAGTTTTTGTTTTAAAGTATCTTTGTCTGATATGAGTATTGCTACCCCAGCTTTCTTTTCACTGCCATTAGCATGCAGTATCTTTTTCCATCCCTTTACTTTCAGTGTGTGAGTGTCTTTATGTCTGAAATGTGTCTCTTCTATGCAGCATATATATGGGTCGTGTTTTTTTATCCAGTCAGCCATGTTATGCCTTTTAATTGGAGCATTTAGTCCATTAACGTTCAAAGTAGCTATTGATAAGTATGTAATTACTGCCATTTTTTAACTTTTTTTTCTTGGTGTTTTAGTAGTTCTTCTCTGTTCCTTTCTTCTTCTCTTGCTCTCTTCCCTTGTGGTTTGATGACTCTCTTTAGTATTATGTTTGGGTTCCTTTCTCTTAGTTTTTGTGTATTTATTATAGGTTTCTGGTTTGTGATTACCATGGGGTTCATATATAGTAACCTACGTATATAGCAGTCTATATTAAGTTGATAGTCTCTTTAATTTGACCTCTGTCTGAAAGCTCTACTCTTTAACTCCCTTCCTCTCACATTTTATGTTTTTGATACCATATGCTCCCTTCTTCTTGTCTTGGGATATGTGAATAAGCTTTTCTCCATCTCCAATCACTGATGTCTCAGTATTTGGCTTACCACGCATCGGGCACACGAACCTGAGATTAAGAGGTTCAGTAATCCCCTGTTCCCTGACACCACACTCACAAATGTACATCCTTTCATAAAAGCTTGCTTTCATGAACCTCAATCTCTTTCTGGAAGAAATATGTTAAGGTTTCCAGTCTCCGTGAAAAGTCATTTTTACTGAATTGTCAGCTATTTACACAGCCACTCTCTGGCCATAAAAGGGGTGCACTAGGGAAAGACACTGTAATGAGAAGGAAGCAGGAGGAAGCAAAGTCCCTGCAATGGTCACAAAGGGGAGAAGATTCCAAATGCTGAAACAGTCATAAGACACACCCAGAGTTTGTGGCCTTTGCACAATGACAACCCCACCTGTCCCTTTCCATGCCTGCTGGCATATGACTTCCTTCTCAGCCTGCCCCTCCTGGCCTTGTCTTCTTAGACCCACTAGAGCCTGGGGCCTGGGGTCAAACCACAGCAGCCAGCACTGAGCTGTGTGGGTGGAGGGAGCAGAGAAGGGAATAAAGCATTAAACTCATAGGGGACCTGACTCACCTATGTACCTATCACTTGGGCAGGGAATGGATTAGTGAAGGGCTGCTCTGAAGGACTCATGGTTTAAGGAGTCACACTTCCTCAATGCTGTCTGACTTAGAGCAAAGGGCTGGGTGTGGGAGGCATCACAGCTTTCTCCCATTTAGACATCCATTTGCCCCTCCCTCTACCTCTTTTGGGTTACATGCCTCTATCCATAGGTCACTTGTTTACTGAGTTGGGTTGGTGGGGGGCAGTGAGGGGGTGAATCTTACTTGAATTCCTTAAAGCCCCAAGCACTCAATTCAGTTCAAGAGTGTCTCTCAGCTGAGGGATGACCAGACACAAATATCTTTTAAAGGTTCACAGGAATTTCTGACAACAGCCTTTGCACCACCCACAATCCCTCTGGGGACCACTGAGCTACACACAAGAAAAGGACAGAACTTACTGTGTGCTGGGGACCTTTATGTTTGCATCTCACCTAATGCTCACAGTGACCCTTTGACAGCGGGATTATTATCCCTATTTTGCAAATGAGAAACCAAAACTTTAAGAAGTCAATTAACTTGTCCCTTATCCAAGAACTGGGAAAAGATGGAACCAGGATTCAGACTGACATATTTCTGAATCTAAAGCTCATGTTTTCACTCCACACCATCCTACGTACCAGAATTCAAAGAACAGAAAGATGACTGCTTCTAGCAGAAATACTCATAAAAGGCTTCGATGAAGAGACAAGATCTGAAATGGGCCTTAGAAGGAAGAATAACTCAGGAGGCTGAGCAAAAGGGCAAGGGTATTATAGAAAGAAGGAAAAAAATTAGAATCAATTAAGACATGAGAAAGTAAAATGCAGGTTCAGGTCTTACTACATAGATCAAGGGAACAGACTGGGGCCATGCTACAGGGTCTTTGATTGGCAGCCTAAGGAATTTGAACTTCATCCTACAGATGATAGGAGTCACTGGAATGCTTTAGAAGGTCAGGAACAGGACAAAACAGCATTTTCAGGAAGATTACTCTGACAGTATTAGGCAAGATGACTTAGGCAAGTGGTTCTGAACTCTGGCAACTCATTAATTATCTGGAAGCTTCTTTCTTTTCTTTTCTTAACTTTTCATTTTAACATAATTTCAGACATTCAAAATGTTCCAAAAATAGTCAAAGTTCCCCTATACTGGTCACTCAACTTCTCTAGATATTAGTGCTGTAGATAACCTCAATATAATTATCAAAATCAATAACTTATCATTGATAGAATACAATGAACTAACCTACGGAGCTTATTCAAATTTCATCACCATTCCCAGTAATGTCCTTTGTCTAAACTAGGATCCAATCCAGGATCACACAATACATTTCGTCGTATTGTCACTTCAGTCTCTTTAATCAGGGCCAGTTCTTCAGAATTTCTTTTACCTTCATGATCTTAATATATTTTGAGAGTATTGGCCATTTTATAGAACGACCCTCAGTTTGGGTTTACCTAATATTTCCTCATGATTAAATTTATGTTATGCACTTTTGGTAAGAACACCACAAAAGTGATGCTGCGCCTTCTCAGTCCATCATATCAGGCCCATGACATCAATCTCTCTCCTTACTGGTGATGTTAACTTGGAACACTTGGCTAAGGTTTCATCACTGTAAAGTGACTATTTTACATGGAAGCTTTATTAAACTACCAATGCCTGGGCCACTCCATAGGCCAATCAAATCAGACTCTCTGGGAATAAGGCATAGGCAATTGTAGGTTTTAATGCACTGGAGGTGATTCTAACCAGCAACCATGGTTGGAAATCACCAGCTTAGACAATGAAGATTAGAATCATGGAAATCAGCAAGGAAGACATTCCTTGGGCCTCTCTTTCAAAAAGAATAGGCAGTTCCAGGCACAAATAAATATATCTGGACTTCGGCATGGACGCATGGTAGGGGAAAGGAAAGGCCAAAAATTCCCCCATTGAGAAAGTGATGGGTGAGTAGACTTCTGTCCAATGAGAAAAAAAGGCCAGAGGCTCAGTGAAGTGTCCAGCCCTCCTGGTCTATTTTCTCTCCAGGCCGCAGAGAAACCTTAGCTTCAGTGAAAGCACACACCATATAATTTTACCGACATAAGCCTGACATGAGCTTCTAATTGCCACTGAGGGAAGGAATTATGGATCACGTGGTATAAATACACCACCACACATGCAAACATGAACACTTCCAGGTATGGTTGAATGAATAAATCACAGAATCGAGGTCAGAGGTACATGACCTGCCTTTAAAACTTTGCCCTCCACATTTTGTCTTTTGTCCTTAATCTCTTCTGAAGTAAGAGAGTAAGAACCCTGTTGTAAATTTCAGGAAATAGCAAAGTGTACACATCTACTGTTACCAGGGTGTCGAAGCAATGATACTGTGCTCAACTTCCTTACTGTTATTACCTTGGAGTTTCCATAAAGAGATTTCATCAACCCCTCCCTTGGAAGGGCTATCTGATAACATGCAAAGGGAAACATCAATTTAACCAAAATCCAGAGGCAGGAAGGACCCTGACCAGAACTAGCCCTAAAGTGTTCACAAACTACCAGGATCTGGGGCTGCTGGTGTAGGAGGAGCTGCTGCTAGTCAATAAGTGACAAAAGAGAAGGCAGCTCAAACTTACAGGGTGTACTAACAAAGAATTAACTCAATCATCCCTCAGTTATTACACAGCCAATTATCCCTCAAACCTCTCTACGGGGTCTCACTGAGAGGACTGGCACATAATTAAATGCTAACACATGGGTGAAATAATTTATAGGAGGGTGGGATTAACTAGGTCAGGAATGGCTGGGAAAGGTTTCAGGAAAGAGGCAGGATTCAGGTTAGACCTTTGAATAGTTAAGTCTTAGAAAAACAGAGACAAAAAGAAACACAAGCACAGGGAACCAGGTGTCAGGCACCACTGTAGATGCTAGTTTTGAAGGGGATTTCAGGAATGAGAGTAGGTTTGCATATGCTATTTTATTTATTCCTCTCAACCACCGTACGGGGTTATTTCAGAGGAGGATGCTGATCCTTCGAAAAGTGAAGCAACTTGCCAAGGTCGGAGATGGATCTGACATTACAAAGTACCTATGTCCAACTCCAAAGCCCATGCCAATTCACTACCCCTGAGAGAGCACTGAACAGAGTATGTTTAGGGAACAGGAAGGGGCAGGGACGGCTATAGCAGAAAGACAGGGTTAAGACACAGGGCAGTTAGGTAAGCTTGCTAATGTGGGACCATGTGTTGTATAGTCAGGAAAACTAGTTAGAGACATTTGAACTTGGCCTTGTGGTTACAGAAGAGCTACTGAAAGTTTTGAGTAAGGGAGTAACCAAACTGAAGCCTTTGAGCAAAGACCAAAGGGGATGGTGGTGAAAATGGGAGTTCTGGGCTCCTAAGCTAAAGAGATGCTACTAACAACAGTAAAGGGGGCCACACAATATAGTGGAGCAAGAACTGGACTAGGAGTCAGAAGCTTGGGTTTAAATGTAAAAAGTCACACACTAAAGTTATGGCTACTGCAGGCAAGTCACATTTTCTCTCTGGACTTCAGTTTCTTTTCATCCATAAATCAGGTGAAGTGAGACTTAATCTCTAAATGACCTCGAAAGCTTTGCTACTCAAAGTGTGGTCCACCAACAAGCAGCAAGGCATTGTCCAAAATCTTATGAGAAATGCAGAATCTCAGGCCCCATCAGAAGAATCAGATCTGTATTTACACAAGATCCTCAGGTGATCCATAAGCACATTAAAGTGGGAGACACTCTCCAAATTGTTCAGACTCACCTCAACTCTGTCACTTCACAGGGAAAAACAAAAACAAAACACAGAATGTTTTCCTTATCACTTCATCTGCGCCCTCTTCCTAATCCTAACCTCCCCTCTCAGACTCGCCCACATCAGCGTAGAGGTCTTAGGAACACCAACGGGGCAGCGCTGCCTCCTTGTGGCCATGATCAGTAAATGTACTTAATCTTCCCACTCTCACCAGTAAAGGAGGGGGAGGGTCGGCAGAGGGCGTGACGTCCAAGACAGTTTAGATAAGACAATCACAACCACCCACAATGACCAGAAGTAACTGTCAGACAGAGCGCAGCCTGCATCATACCGTCACATTTCAAAGAGCACTTTTTATACATCCTAATAAAATGTGGTCTTAGTGGGACACCAGGCCTCTAAGCCAAGCTCTGCCCTTGTAACCTTCAGAAACACTCACTGTGACAGTTATATTCAGACATCCAGCCCCTGCCAGAACTCTGCCAGTAAACTTGCAGTTTTCCAAGGAAACTAACTTTACTGTGTCAATTCTTTCTCATCCTGAGCCACAATGTGTCTGATGCATACTCACCAATCCCAGTCCTCCTCTCTGTAGGCACTGAAATAAGATTAATACCTTTTCACACAACGGACCTCAAACATTTGTAAACAACCACCATGTGCCTCTCCCACCTTCCTTCAGCCACTTCCCAAATGACATATTCTGAAGTCCCTGCACCTCCTGTCTCTTTCCGGTGGGCAAGTGAAGTGTGTCAACCACAGCCAGAAACTCCAAATTCTAGGAGTGTTCTAACCAGAGCAGCAGAGCCACAGGACCACCCACCTCCCCATTCTGGGCCCTACACCCATATGCAGAAAGCCAAAGACCACCTCAGCTGATGTGAGGATACTGCTTTTCCTACTTGTGCTGCTGCTCAGGCATCCCATACCTGCGTAGGTGTATACTTCTTATTCAGTTTTATTTTTTAAGAAATATTTATTACAGCCTGCTATGTCCTATGTACTGGAGCGGAAAGATGAGTCAGACCTGGTCATGCCTTCACAAAGCTCTAGGTTATGTGGGGAACCCAATTCAAAGCCAGACATCACAGTTCAGTGAGAAAAACACTGATGAATGTGAACACAGAATTTTTTGGCCCATCTTATCAACCTCATGAAAATCTTCCACTCTCAGTTTTCTGGACTCAGTTGTTCTCATTTCAAGCTCAAAGTGAAATAAAAAGGCAAATGTCCAGATGGTCCTTTTTGTAGTCATGGTTGGACTGGACATTTCCTTCTGGCAAACCCAAGGTGCTGGAGGCTCCCCCTTCATCCTGAATGTCCTCTCTCTCCAATTAGTGCTCACCACATGTGCACGTGCAGCAGCCAGGCAGCTGCACATTAACAGAAATTCTAGCAAGTCGGGAAACTTGAGTTTTAGTCCTGTGGCTTTGAGGCTAACTGACTGTGTGATGTTGAACAAATCATATAACTTCCCTCAGATTTAATATCCACTCGCATAAAATGGAGCAGTTGGATTAGATCTCCATGGGTCTATGTGTACAGTGAGAGCTCCTCAGAGACAGCATCACCCCTTACTCCTCTCAGGAGCCACCACCTGGCAAATACCAGTGCTCAAATGTTCACTGAATGCATGTATGAATAAATGATGATTATTAGAGCAACATCAATCATGGAATCGATCAACAAATATTTCTGAATGTCTGCTAAGTACACTGTAGAGTGGAGAAACCAAATAACTGTGGTGGAATAATATTTTCTCCCCGTTTTCCCCTTATCTTCTTCCCAGAGTGGGGTCTTTGTAAGTCAGAGAGACTGTGCTGGCACAAACAATGTTCTGGAGGTGTGCTCTAAGTAGTTGTCCATATTAACAAGAGAAAAGTCTGTTTGTCTTGGGGGTCTTTTATATCAAGGGACCTGAGAGACCCAAAGCCCCCTCCCATGGTACACAGGACCCGAAACCCCAGCACAAGTCCATGGAGGGGAAAACCAGACAGAGTGAACTGACAAGGAACTGGGACCTAGGGAGAACAGAGGAGTAAACAGACTAGGGGACCTGGAGGAAGGTCTGAGGAGGAGTTCCCTGACCCTGAACAGCCTCAGAGTGGACGGACGGCAACTCAATAAGAAAAGCAAAGCACCCCTATCAGGTTCCATGAGTATGCATGATCATTTATCAGCAAAATCTTATTTCTGGTAAGGGACTGCACTTTCACATGCATTCTAACACATCAGGCCTGGTTGAAGCGTTACAAAAATGTCATTCCATTCAACAAACATTTATAGAGTTCTCCCAAAGTGCCAGAGCCTACGTAAGTTCAGGAACACAAAAAAGAACGAAAACCAACCCCTGCCCTCAGACATCCATCCCCCCCACCCCCACCCTGCAATTAGCTCCAAGCTCCTTCTCTGCACTGCCCTCCTCTCTGCCCTCCACCAACGCAAACCCACCCTACCCTTGAGTCCCCGACCAAGTTCCACTGACCCAGAGTCCCTCGAGCTACTCTGAGTCCACAGTGAACTCCTGTCACTTCTGAAATTTGGTTCCACTTGTATTTCGAGATTCTATGAAAGGTATGTCATCTCCCTAGGTACTCTTGAGCCTCCTGAGGACAGAGACCATTGTTAGCATTTTCCAGAGAGAAGTCACACCAGTGATTTGTATCCGACCAAGCTCAGACCAAGCCCAAGCCTTCAACGCAAGGACAATCCCCACTGCCAAACACAGTACCTGGCCCCCTGCAGTGCTTTATAAACCTTGTGTAACAAAGTCTACAATCACCTCTCTAATGAGTCAAGAAGCAGAGATAATCTGAAAAGTGAGAGGGTAAGAAGGATTAAACAAAAATCAAAAAAGGGGTGACTCATGCCTTGCCTCTTCCCCCCTCTTAGGTGAAATAAAGTCACACCACCTGTTCTCACTCCTGCCTGCAGGCTACCAGGGAGGACTTCCTTGTTAACCGTCCCCTCACTCCCCACAAATATCACCGAGCACTCATGCCCACCTCTCCTCTTCCTTTGGGCACGTTTCCTATTCCTAAAGTCTCTGGACTAGGAGTCAGGTTTAGTAAGTGCTGATGTTCTGCAACCTTAATGTTCACTCCAAACCATATTACCTCCTTCTTTTGCCCTGGGCTGTTTCCAAACAAGGTCTGGAACCAAGAGCCCCAAAAGCCTGGGCAAACACTCTAAAGGGCACCTTCCACCCTGTGGTTCCTGTTTCTCAAATCCCATTTCTTGGACCTGAAGCCCTGGGGGTACTCCATCAACCCAGTTCCCTGTCCTTTAGGCTGGAGCCACTAAGACACAGCCACCTTCCTGACGAACAACAAGGAGGCCTGATGTGACCCACTGCTCCAGGGGCAGTGTTTGGGGCAAGAGAGAATAGCCTCTCCTCCCTGATCCTCTCTGCGTCCCACCTCATGTGGCCACAGAATTGGAGGAAATTGTCAACAGAGTGAGGACAGGGCCACTTCCCAAACAACAACACTACTATAGCCAATATTGTGCCAAGATGGGAGCGGAAAGGACAGAGAGGAGAAATAAACCATGTCATCCTCTCTTCTGCCAAGACTTATACTCACTTTCCTGCCGATAATAAGCTAGACAGTGTCACTAAACGTTATAAGGAAACTCAACTGAGCAAAAAGATCTGGGGAAGAAATCACAACACATTGCGGGGTAGGGAGGCGGGAAGGAGGAGGGGAGGGAACAAGTGTCGCTGCCAGGTTATCAGTCACCTTCTTATGTTCTTAAGAATGTTTCATTTCTGTTGTTTGGTCAGTTTCACCTCCCAGATTCCTGTAAAGCACATGGTCCAACCTGTTACCTAACAAGGCCAGCGTCACTTCACTGTTCTCTCCTCTAATGGGAACACTGGCCTGGGATTACAGCACAGACCACCAAGCCAAGTACCGAGGCCTGAGCCATGTCAAGAAGTGGGCAGCCTCGAACTGGGAACCTTCCACACAGTCTTCAAGCAACTTAGAGCAGCACCAACAGTCACCATGAAAGTTCTAATCTCTTCCCTCCTTCTGTTACTGCCAATAATGCTGATGTCTGTGGTCTCTAGCAGCCCAAACCCAGGTAAGTAAGATTCATTTTCTATAAAGGGGAACAAGGCGGGAGAAAACATGCAAAAACACATGGATTAAAATGTAGCCCCTTTTAGCTACAGGGATTTGGTGCACATTAGCCTATTGCAGTGACTGTTTCCTCATTCAGAAAAAGGAGAAAACTGTACTTACATCAAAGAGTGTTGTGAGAGTTAAATGAGATAGTGTATATGAAAATGTCTGAAACTGTAGCTGGCAAGAAAACAAAAAAGTAAAATAAAATACTGGCTCAACAAAGACGTGCTCCCTTATCTTCCCTCCAACCGCTTTTCCAGAAAAGTAATGAATTTCCTCAAGGCCAACCTTGGTGGTAGTGGTATAAAGGTGTTGAAGGCAATTGTAGAAGATAAGGAAGCCCTTGCTTATATTCTTTATAGTGCACCAGACATGCCATCAACAATTTTTAATGCTATTTAATGATGAAGTAACAAACCATAAAAATCCTGTCACCAGATGGTATCCATATTGGAAGCTTTAGCCACACCAAGCTCAGTTGTAACAGCTCACCTTTTGGGAAGCAGACCCTTGTTTAGGGGTTCCGAATGGGCTCCAGTTTCACTGCAGCTCAAGTGGCCCAGCCCTTAGCAAAACAACCATGCAGAAGACAGTTCATCACCACGTATGTTTCTCCTTGACAGAACCATCTCCTCAAGGGCTACTTTGAGGTGAAATAGCTTTGTTACATACTCATATCAGCTCAATGCTTAAAATCAGAAGTTCACCATTCTCCACCCCAATATCAAACCTCCCCTCCCTTGTAGAGACAGCTTTCTGGAAGCTGCTGGGCCCCAAAGCCCTAGGGCCTAGCCCACCCTTCTGGAAAGGAAGGCTTTTCTCCATCACTATGACAGACACCGAGGCTAGAGTCCTCAGCTGGATTCAAAGCTCTAACCACATTCTGCCTTTCCAGTCCACCCCTCCTCTCACTAACCAATGCTCTACGCTTCACCTAAACCAGACTGTTGGCTCTTCCCTGAACAGGTCTTCTGCCTCCCACCAGCTCTACTTTGTTCACACACCCAGCTCAAAACCACCTCTTCCCCACAGCCTCCCTTGCTTCCTCCCACAACCAGATATGAGCTCTCCCTCCTGTGGACATTCTTAGCCCTAACTGGACTCTCTCTCTGCACTTATCATATTGTGCCTTATACTGAAGGTATTGCTGTGCCTCTCCTACCTCCATCCCCTGCCCTTCTACACTGTAGTCTCCTTGGTGGCACAATCTGGTGTATCATTTCCATATCCCTCACACTATCTAGCACAGCACTCAGTAAATATTTGCTATGTGAAAGAAAATAACCTCAGGTTTCTAAGTTGAAAACGTTGCTCTTGGAAACCTCTACACCCAGGATTGATAGCAGCTCTATTGACATGTGGGGCTGGATAATTCTTTGTTGTAGGGTGCCGTTCTGCGCAATGTAAGATATTTACCAGCATACGCATGGCCTCTACCCACTGGATACCAAGAGCAGCTTCTCCACAACCCCCCAACCCCCGTTAGGAGAGAGAAAAATCTCCTGGAGGGGGAACCACTCCCCTGTTGAGAACCACTGGTCTCTATCAATAGTTCTCAAACCTGGCTACACGTTTAGAATTACCTAGATCTTTAGACTCAGCCTTGAAGTCAGGGGAACCTAGATCCAAATCCTGGCTCCTCCTCTTACTTTGCAACCCTGGACAAGTTGCTTAGCTTTTCAGAGCCTGTCTTATCAACTTAAAATTAATAAAATACCACTTAGCACACAGAACTGTTACGATGATTAAATGATCTATAATGTGCACTTAGTAAAGCTTCTAAATGCACTGAGTAGAGTTTCTAAGTAGCTCCTAGAGCACGAGGACAATAGACTGGGGAAAGCTCGCTGGGCCGCCAGGTGGCGCGATTACAAACCACATGGGATCCCAGGCTCAATTCCTGCAACACAGACGAAGTCTGGCTAGAGGAAATGACACCCTCTACCTACTCCCTAAAAACAAAATGTGATTTTCTTTTTTTTTTTTTTTTTGGTGAGGAAGATTAGCCCTGAGCTAACATCCATTGCCAATCCTCCTCTTTTTTTACTGAGATAGAGTGGCCCTGGGCTAACATCCTGCCCACCTTCCTCTACTTTATATGTGAGACGCTGCCACAGCGTGGCTTGATAAGCCATGCGTACATCCGCATCCGGGATAGGAACCTGCAAACCCCAGGCCGCCCAAGCAGAGTGTGCGAACTTCACCACTACGCCACCAGGCCGGCCCCAAAATGTGATCTAACTTTATCTCTTTAAATAACTACATTCATGCTCAATATGCTTTTCACAGGAGAGAAGGGAAAAATGGATGAGAATGTATGAGAATCTTAGGAAATAAATTACTTATAATAATATAGTACTCCTTACTTATAATATTACTGATGAATTATAAAATTACTTATAATAATAGCTTACATATGTTAAGCTATCCTATGGGGCTGGCATTATTCTAAGCACTTCAGGCACATTACCTCACTCTGTCCTCACAGAAATCTAATGTATTTTTTAATTTTTTTTTTTTTTGTAAGGAAGATCAGCCCTGAGCTAACATCCGTGCTAATCCTCCTCTTTTTGCTGAGGAAGACCGGCCCTGAGCTAACATCTATTGCCAATCTTCCTCTTTTTTTTTTCCCAAAGCCCCAGTAGATAGTTGTATGTCATTGTTGCACATCCTTCTAGTTGCTGCATGTGGGACACGGCCTCAGCATGGCCGGACAAGCAGTGCATTGGTGCGCGCCTGGGGTCCGAAGCCGGGCCGCTAGTAGCGGAGCGGGCGCACTTAACCACTAAGCGATGGGGCTGGCCCTATTTTTTAATTTTTAACTTTTCATTTTTCAGACTTAAAAAGTGTTGTAAAAGTAATCAGACTTCCAATATATCCTTCATTCAGTTTTTTTCAAACAATATCTTACATAACCACAATATGATTATCAAAACCAAGAAATGAGCATTGTTACAATACTATTAACTAATGTACAAGTATTCAAATTTTGCTAATCATCCCATTAATGTCCTTTTTCTGGTCTAGAATCCAACCCAGATCCTACACTCAATAAAGTTATCATGTCTCCTTGGTCTCCTCCAATCTGGGGTAGTTTTTCAGCCTTCTTTGTTTTTCATGACCTTGATACTTGTGAAGAGTACCGGTCAGTTATTTTCTAGAACATCCCTCAGTTTGAGTTTCTCTGATACTTCCTCAAGTTCAGATTATGCATTTTTGGCAAAACAACTACAGAAGTGACATGTGCCTTCTCAGTGCATCACACCATAAGGCCCATGATATCCATAACTCTCATTATCAGTGACGTTAACTTTGAACACTTGGTCAAGGTGCCGTCTGCCAGGGTTCTCTACTGTAAAGTTACTATTTTTCCCATTGTAATTAATAAGTATCTTGCGGAGAGGTACTCTGAGACTATGCAAATAGCCTGTTTCTTCTCAACACACAGTTGCCCATTAATTTTTGAAGTCCATTCATGATTCTTGGCTACCACAAGTTTTACTATGGTATTAGCCAAATGGTGATTTTCTATTTCCATCATTCCTTCTATGTGTATTAGTTGGGATTTTACTCTAAGAAAGAGCTGCTCCTTCTCTCCCATTTATTTATTTATTCAATTATTTATTTACATAAGAAAAGACTCATGAATATTTGTGAATTATAATCCATTACTATCATTATTTATTATGTTGCTCAAATTGTCCCAAAATTGGCCATTGAGAGCTCTTTCAACGTGGCTTTTTTGTCACTTTCACGTATCATTTATTTAGCAGTTCCTGACTTTCTGACACCACAAGATGTTCCAGGCTCATCTTGTACAAAATTTCCTGCCCTAGCCCTGGGATAGCCATTCTTCAAGGACCCCTGGTTCCTTTCATGGGAGAACCGTATTCACAGACCATAGCACTAGGTATTGCCCATTGCTACTAGGTGCTATTGTTTCTAGGCCCTCTAGTGGATAGAGCTAGGAAACAGATACATGCATACACACATTAATGCGCTATTACTAGCCCCATTTGACAAATCAGGTAAATGAGGCATAGAAAAGTTAAGCAACTTATCCAAAATCACAAACTAATACGTAGTGAAACTGGGAAGTCAAAATAACGATAGATCTACCACAAGTCCTAATAAGTAGAAGCAACTTCTTTACACAAACACATCAGCAGAAAGCAACAAGCCTAACATTCCAGCATAACTCTCTCTCTGGGAAAAAACTAGAAATCCACAAAAATAACCATAATAACCATCATGTACTGAACACCTACTTGGGCACTGAGCACTGGACACCCACAGTAGCTCATGTATTCCTAACTCTACAAGGTGGATACCATTATCCTCATTTTACAAATCAGAGAACCAAAGACCAAAGAAGCTAAGTGACTTGTCCAAGACTACAGAGTTAAGTGACAGAACAAGTAGTTGAGCCCAGGTCTGTCTGGGTATAAAGTTCACGCTTATTTCACCGTATGAGTACTTTCACATTTGATTTTAAGCAGAACACACATTAGCTTTTACTTTAATAGTTATATGTTTATTAGAATGCATGTTAGGAAAAAGTTTAAGCATATATCAAACCCATAATCTCACAGATAATATTGCATAGGATGAGCCTGTTTTGTAAATTAAATTTATTTAAAAGGTACGAAGTAAATAACAGTAGAAATGGTACAAGCTATAGCAAAAATCATAAAGGTGGTCCTTACGTGTCCGAGGGCTAGGAGACATTAGACTATAGTAACGTGCAGCTTCATTGTCAGTAACACCAGGAAATTAGGGTTATCAGAGCTGCAGAAAGAAAAACAGACTAAGAATCTTGGACCTGGGCTTTAGCTTCAGATGTGTCACCATCACCTTTGCGAACTTGGGCATTTCATTTGCTCTCTCTGGGCCTCAGTTTCCTCATCTGAAAAAAAAAAGAGATAGTGATTTAGTTAATTAGTAGAACCCTTTTAAATGCAATTTAGTAATGATATCAAGCAACACAAAGCTGTTCTTATCTTTTGACCCACTAATTCCACTCTGGGAATCTTGACCAAGACAATTAATCCAACATTTGGAAAACAGTTATAAGGACAAAGAAATTTATCAATACCCAGAAATAAAACAATCTAATTATTCAGCAATGGAACAATGTAAAGCACATTTACTTGTTGGGAGTGTTATGCAGTCATTAAAAATGTCACAAGACAACAAAGCAACAAGCTGATAAAGTGAACAAAAAGAAATTTGTTCACACGCTATGGTTATCACCATACAGAGAAAATCATATGCAGGAAATATGCCAAAATACCAACAGTTGGTAACAGTAAAGATTTCTTTATTTGTACTTCCCATATTTTCTCTAACATAATTACATTACATTTAGAGTGAACAAAAACTTCTCAATGAGGGGATTCAACTAAATAATCTCCAAGATTCCTTCTGGCTCTAATCTTCTGTGGCTTTCCTCTGGAACTAGCAGTTGAGGTTAGGTGAGAGTAAATTATTAGAACAGTTGGGATGGCAAGGGCTATGTATGCCTGTTTAATTACTTTAACAGCACTCTAAAAGCCCATGAGAACATTTGGAAACCAGCACTCGGGGAAATGATGCAACACTCTCCATCTGTGTGGCAGAAAGGGCACAAGTCTGGAAAATAGGAGACCTGGATTGAACCAGATGATCTCTGAGGGCCCTCTCTAGATCACTTGTCCGTCTGCTTACTAAACAAACATTTACCAAGTGCCTACCATGGGTCAGGAACCACGTAGCTGAATGACTACTGAGCCACTGATTCAGAATCTAATAAGGGAGAAACATTTTTAGTTTGCCAAGGCTGCCATAACAAAATACTACAGACTGCGTGGCTTAAACAGCAAAAATTTTGTTTTCTCACAGTTATTGAGGCCAGATGTCCAAGATCAAGGTGTCAGCCATTTGGTTTCTTCTGAGGTCTCTCTCCTTGGCTTGCAGATAGCTACCTACTTGCCATACCCTCACATGATCTTTTCTCTGAGAACCTATGTCCCTGGTGTCCCTGATGTCTCTTTGTGTCTCCAAATCTCTTCTTCTTATAAGGACTCCAGTCAGATTGGATCAGGGCCCACCATAACGGCCTCATTTTAACTCAATCACCTCTTTAAATGCCCTATATCCAAATACAGTCATTCTGAGGTATTAGGAGTTAGGGCTTCAGGATGAATTTGGGGGGACACAAGTCAGTCCACACAGATCTCAAACAACAAACTATAAGTATAACTGTGCAATAATAGAAGAGGAACCATGTGTAGGCTGACAGGAAATATCAGAAACTACTATAAAGAGGAAGCATCATCTGGGCCCAATTCTAGCTCCAGAATCTCAAGTCTATAAACCATCATCATTGATTGTCATAAAAATATTTTAGGTATCCCAAAAGGAGAATAAGACAGCATCAGGTGATAAGACAGACTTGAATAGAGGCCCAAAGAGGAATGGATTTGTTCCAGAGGAACAAAAGTAAATACCATCCTCTTATACTTGAACTGGGATTATGGATTCAAATACAGCAAATGTGGAGGTCAGGTGAAGACCCTGACTGGTTTATGGGATAATCTACCCCTTGCTCTCATTCCTTTAAGTCATGAGGATTCTAATGTGCGTGTTGGAGGGGTGGGGAGTAAGGTCTTGATTGACCCCCATCTTTTGTCCTCTCTTCCATCCAGAAGCCATTGTCTCCACCTACCTCCAGCTAAGCTTTTCTCTAGGCCAGATTTTAAACCTCAATTTCTTATCCATTTAAAATACTCCTCTCTGCAAGAGATCCCCAGATCCCCAAGCAAAAAATGAAGAGAAATGGAACTTCACTGACATAGACAACACAATGCTGGGGGGCCATTTCTGTTGGTCCCTTCCCTTTCCAGTGCCTCCAAGTAACCTGTTTCCTTCTGACAGGGGTCACCAGAGCCATAGGGACCAATGCCAGGCTTCTGGGAGGTGGCTCCAGGCAGGTGGCCAAGATTGTGAGTGCAAAGGTCAGTAACTCAGCGTCAACAACAGCAATGCACCATCATGATCCCAACACTCTCCCTTGAGTCCCTCTGAGACCAGTGCAGATGTCATCTGAGCTGACCTCACCCCTTCCCCTCTCCATCAGCCCACCACATGCAGCACCAATGCTTGTTTTCTTCCTGAGTCTCAGGTAAGAGCTGGACTCCTCCAAGGTCCAGGGGAGAGCTGGCTGGATCTCTGGCTGTCCCCTCCCCCTGACCCTTTTCTCCAAGAACTCAGGGCTACCTTCCAAAAGCTTCCCGGATCTTATTCTCCACCCGTTTTACTCACATGTGAGACTGAAATCGGAGAGGCAAAATGACTTTCCAAAGGTAAAGCAACCACTAAACAGCAGACATCTACATCTTATTTCTGATGTTTTGGTCTCTCTAATGACATCCTGATGCCCCCTCCAAACCTGTCACTAAATTCTTGCCAACACAGCTCAGGCAAAACAACTCAGAAGTCCTGGTACTCATATAACTGGATACCTCCACTGCTTTCTGTTGCCCCTTTTCCCTATCTCACTAAAGTAGGAAAAAAGAACTGAAAGGCAAGAAAGATGGCAAGTAAAGCCCTGCCATACTCTCTACTCTCAAACATATTAACCTTCCTGCCTAAGAGCAATGCCATTATTTCAGATTGGTTCCTGAGAGCCCCTAAAAGAAAACTCATGACAGTGCCTGGCCTCCCAAAGAATCAGTGTCCCTGTGATCATTTCAAGGGCAATGTGAAGAAAACTAGTACGTTTCAAAAGAATGACCTTCCTTAAACCAGAGTTCCTCTGTGGAATCAACCAGAGATGAAGCAGGGGTTGAGAACAGACAAGAGAAGTGAAATGAAGACCAGGATAAGCACACATCTCAGCCTTTTCTACTCAGTGTCCACTCCTGGGGAAATAGGAAAAGGAAGAAAAGCAGGACACAATTCTCCTAATATCAGAAAGGGTTAACCAGAGGAAGTCAAGATGGCGGTGTAGGCAGACTCTGAACTCACCTCCTCCCACGGACACAGACAATTTACAACTACTCGTGGAAAAATTACCCCTGAGACAGAACTGAAAACTGGATAAGAGGAACTCCTGCAAAAACGGACAATCCTAATTGAGGATGAAGAGGCAGAAACTCCCTTCTGGAGAGGAAAAATGCCACCTTACCAGCTGCAGCGCCTCACGGCCGCCCGGTAACAGCCCACAGGTACGCAGCCCTCCCTGGAGGAGTGGGGCCCCGAGCCAGGGAGCGCCCCCGCTGTGGGCATTTTGCGGACCCAGCACAATTGAGACGAGTGGCATAATATCTGACTTTGCTTGCTACTAAAACATTGGGGAGTACCCCCAGAAAAGCTGGTTCACAAAGAAATTAAAACTGGCTCTTAAATGGCCCATGTGCAAACTCACCCGTTTCAGAAAGCAACCTAAAATCACCAGAAAGAAAGGTGCACAGTGCTTTGGTGAAAAGAGACTCATCTGATAGGCCCTGAGTGCATCTCGGTGAGAGGTGAGACCTCTCCAGGGACTGGGACATTGGCGGCGGCCATTGTTGTGGCCTGGTGTGAGTGTGCTGACACAGACGCCATTGGAGTTCTCCCTGGGGCCTCCTAGCCCAGGGTCTGCCCCACCCGCTAGAGCAACGATTTAATCCAGCTCAGCCAGGGCAGGCAGCCCACCCTAGAGACTGGCCCCACCCAACAACAAGCCCTCAGAGAATTTGTGGGCCTGCATAGATTGGTGACTGGATTCTCTGCAGCCTGGCAACTGAGCCGACTTCTGTGGGGCAGGGCGTGCACAAGGAGTGGGTGGAGAGTGTGGGGCAGTGGTGGAGTGTGTGGGGCTCCCGCCGTGGAGAGACTGGGTCCACTTCGGGAGGTTAGGGCGCGCACACGGGGCAGGACTGTGTTGACTGTGTGTGTGGACCTGGGGGGGCCAGGGCTTGACAGCTGCAGAAGACTTGTGCTTCTCAAAGACCCACATGGGGGGTTGCCCCACCTTCCAAAGCCTGAAACGATTGGGTGCTCCCGTGCCTGAGGCCAGCCCCACCCAGCTGCAATCCTCAGAGAGCTGACAAGAGACCTAAAGGCTGGAGGCTTATAGCAATTGTAAGCCCCTGAGCCTAACAATCTGCCACGCTGGGGGTCTACTCACTTAAAAGAAATACTGCAACACAAATGTGGTATTAGAACTTGCAGCCAGCTGTGCTGGGGCTCGCCACGCCTGATAAAGAGACCGAAGGGCCCACAACAACTACAAGCAGCTGAGCATTACAACAGCTGGCCAGGAGCATAACTCGGCCTCCCTGGGCGCCTACAGGGAGAGCAAACAGGCCACAACAGAGGGACACACGTAGCCCACATAGGGGTCACCCATGGAACATTGAGAACTGAGGGAAGCACACTGCAGGCATCTTAAGCCATCATTTACGTAAGGTCACCTATCCAAGAGCAGGAGACGTAGCTGACCTACCTAATACGTAGACAGAAGCACAGTGAAAGAGGCAAAATGAGGAGGCAAAGGAATACATTTCAAGTAAGGGAACAGGACAAAACCCCAGAAAAGGAACTAAGTGAAACAGAAATGAGCAACCTACCAGACAGAGAGTTAAAACAAAGAGTGTTAAGGATGCTCACTGATGTGGGGAGAAGAATAGATGAACTCAATGAGAATGTCAACAAAGAAATGGAGGATATAAAAAAGAACCAATCAGAAATGAAGAATACAATACTGGAAATGAAAAATTCAATAGAGGGACTCAAAAGCAGAGTAGAGGATACAGAAGAACGGATCTGTGAGCTGGACGAAAGACTAGAAGAAATTACCCAAGCTGAACAGGTAAAAGAAAAAAGAATAAAAAGAGTGAGGACAGACTACGGGACCTCTGAGACAACATCAAGCACACTAACATCCATGTTATAGGTGTCCCGGAAGGAGAAGAGCGAAACAAAGGGGCAGAGAATCTATTTCAAGAAATAATAGATGAAAACTTCCCTAACCTAAGGAAGGAAACAGACATCCAGGTACAGGAAGCACAGAGAGCCCCAAACAAGATAAACCCAAAGAGGCCCACACCAAGACACATCATAATCAAAATGTCAAGAATTAAAGATAAAGAGAGAATCCTAAAAGCCGCAAGAGAAAGTCAAGTTACATACAAAGGAAACCCCATAAGGCTATCAGCACACTTCTCAGCAGAAACCTTACAGGCTAGAAGAGAATGGCATGATATATTTAAAGTGCTAAAAGGAAAAAACTTACAGCCAAGAATACTCTACCCAGCAAGGTTATCATTCAAAATGGAAGGAGAGAGAAAAAATTTCCCAGACAAGCAAAAATTAAAGGAGTTTGTCACCAAGAAACCAGTGCTACAAGAAATGTTAAAGGGACTGATTTAAGGGGAAAAGAGAAGACCACAAATAGGAAAAATTATCTATTTCCATGATAAGAGGGTAATGGATACAAATGCACAAAAAAGAGGTTAGATATGATATCAAAAACATAAAAGGAGGGAAGAGGGGAGTTAAAGAGTAGAGCTTTCAGACAGAGCTCCAACTAAAGAGACTGTCAATTCTGTATAGAAGAAGAAAGGAACAGAGAAAGACTACTAAAACACTGAGAAAAAAAAAGTTAAAAAATGGCAGTAAGTACATACTTATCATTAGCTACTTTAAACGTCAATGGACTAAATGCTCCAATTAAAAGGCATAGGGTGCCTTACTGGATAAAAAAACAAGACCCATATATATGCTGCGTAGAAGAGACACATTTCAGACATAAAGACACTCACAAACTGAAAGTAAAGGGATGGAAAAAGATACTCCATGCAAATGGCAATGAAAAGAAAGCTGGGGTAGCAGTACTCATATCAGACAAAATAGACTTTAAAACAAAAACTGTAAAAAGAGACAAAGAAGGGCATTACATAATGATCAAGGGAACAATCCAACAAGAGGATATAACACTTGTAAATATCTACGCACCCAATGTAGGTGCACCAAAATATATAAAGCAATTATTACCAGACATAAAAACAGAAATAGACAGTAAAAATAATTGTAGGGGACTTTAACACTCCACTTACACCAACGGATAGATCATCCAAAGAGAAGATCAATAAGGAAACATTGGCGTTAAATGATACACTAGAACAGATGGACCTAGTAAATATATACAGAGCATTCCGTCCAAAAACCAAAGAATACACGTTCTTTTCAAATGCACATGGAACATTCTCCAGGATTGATCACATATTAGCCCACAAAACAAGTCTCCATAAATTTAAGAAGATTGAAATAATACCAAGCATCTTTTCTGACCATAACGGTATGAAACTAGAAATCAACTATAGGAAGAAAATCAGAAAAGCCACAAATATGTGAAGATTAAACAAAATGCTACTGAACAACGACTGGGTAAAAGAAGAAATCAAAGAAGAAATTAAAAAATATCTGGAGACAAATGAAAATGAAAATACGACATGCCAAATTTATGGGATACAGCAAAAGCCGTTCTAAGACGGAAGTTTATAGCAATACAGGCCTATCTCAACAAACAAGAAAAATCTCAAATAAACACTCTAATAATGCACCTAAAGGAACTGGAAAAAGAAGAACAAACAAAGCACAAAATCAGTAGAAGAAGGGAAATAATAAAAATCAGAGCAGAAATAAATGAAATAGAGACCAAAAAAAATACAAAAAATTAATAAAACCAAGAGCTGGTTCTTTGAAAAGATAAACAAAATTGACAAACCTTTAGCTAGACTCAACAAGAAAAAAACAGAGAAGGCACAAATAAGTAAAATCAGAAATGAAAGAGGAGAAATTACAACAGACACCTCACAAATACAAAACATTATAAGAGAATACTATGAAAAGCTATATGCCAACCAATTCGACAATCTGGAAGAAATGGATAAATTCTTAGAATCATACAACCTTCCAAAACTGGATCAAGAAGAAGTAGAGAATTTGAATAGACCAGTCACCAGTAAGGAGATCCAAACAGTAATCAAAAACCTCCCCAAAAATGAAAGTCCAGAACCAGATGGCTTCCCTGGGAATTCTATCAAACATTCAAAGAAGACTTAATATCTATCCTTCTCAAACTCTTCCAAAAAATTGAGGAGAGGGGGAAGCTCCCTAACTCATTCTATGACGCCGACATTACCCTGATACCAAAACCAGACAAGGACAACACAAAAAAAAGAAAATTACAGGCCAATATCACTGATGAACATCGATGCAAAAATCCTCAACAAAATACTAGCAAATCGCATACAACAATACGTTAAAAAGATTATACACCATGATCAAGTGGGATTTATTCCAGGTATGCAAGGATGTTTTAACATTTGCAAATCATCAACGTGATACACCACATTAACAAAGTGAAGAATAAAAATCACATGATCATCTCAATAGATGCAGAGAAAGCATCTGACAAGATACAGCATCAATGTATGACAAAAAAAAAAAAAAAACCACTGGTTAAAATGGGTATAGAAGGAAAGCACCTCAACATAATAAAAGCCATATATGACAAACCCACAGCTAATGTCATCCTCATTGGTGAAAAACTGAAAGCTATCCCTCTAAGAACAGGAACCAGACAAGGATGCCCACTGTTACCACTCCTATTTAACATAGTATTGGAAGTCCTAGCCAGAGCAATCAGGCAAGAGAAAGAAATAAAAGGGATCCAAATTGGAAAGGAAGGAGTGAAACTGTCACTATTTGCAGATGACATGATTTTATATATAGAAAGCCCTAAAGAATCCACCAAAAAAATTTTAGAAATAATAAATGAATACAGTCAAGTTGCAGGATACAAAATCAACATACAAAAATAAGTTGCATTTCTACATACTAACAATGAAGCCGTAGAAAAAGAAATTAAGAATACAGTCCCGGGGCCGGCCCCATGGCATAGCAGTTAAGTGCACACATTCTGCTGCTGGTGGCCCGGGTTCGGATCCCGGGCACGCACAGACACACCACTTGTCAGGCCATGCCATGGTGGCGTCCCATATAAAGTGGAGAAAGATGGGCACAGATGTTATCCCAGGGCCAGTCTTCCTCAGCAAAAAAACAGAGGAGGATTGGCATGGATGATAGCTCAGGGCTTATCTTTCTCACAAAAAAAGAAAAAAGAGGGGCCGGCCCGGTGGCGCAAGCGGTTAGGTGCGCGCGCTCCGCTGCGGCAGCCCGGGGTTCGCTGGTTCGGATCCCGGGCGCGCACCGACGCACTGCTTGGTAAGCCATGCTGTGGCGGTGTCCCATATAAAGTGGAGGAAGATGGGCACAGATGTTAGCCCAGGGCCGTCTTCCTTAGCAAAAAAAGGAGGAGGATTGGCGGATGTTAGCTCAGGGCTGATCTCCTCACAAAAAAAAAAAAAAAAAAAAGAAAAAAGAATACAATCCCATTTACAATTGCAACAAAAAGAATAAAATACTCAGGAAGAAACTTAACCAAAGAGTTGTGAAAGATCTGTACACTGAAAACTATAAAACATTGCTGAAAGAAATTGAAGAAGACACAAAGAAATGGAAAGATATTCCGTACCCTTGGATTGGAAGAATTAACATTGTTTAAGTGTCCATATTTCCTAAAGCAATTTATAGATTCAATGCAATCCCTATCAAAGTCCCACAAACATTTTTCACAGAAATAGAACTAAGAATCCTAAAATTTATATGGAAGAACAAAAGACCCCAAATAGCCAAAGCAATCCTGAGAAAAAAGAGCAAAGCCAGAGGTATCACATTCCCTGATTTTAAAATATACTACAAAACTATAGTAACCAAAACAGCATGGTACTGACACAAAAACAGACACACGGATCAACGGAACAAAATTGAGAGCCCAGAAATAAACCCATACATCTGTAGACAGCTAATTTTCAACAAGGGACCCAAGAACATACAATGCAGAAAGGAAAGTCTCTTCAATAAATGCTGTTCAGAAAACTGGACAGCCACATGCAGAAGAATGAAAGTAGACCATATTATCTCACCCCATACACAAAAATTAACTCAAAATGGATCAAAAACTTGAATGTAAGACCTGAAACCATAAAACTTCTACAAGAAAACGCATGCAGTATGCTCTTTGACATTGGTCTTAGCAGTATATTTTCAAGTACTATGTCTGACCAGGCAAGGGAAACAATAGAAAAAATAAACAAATGGAACTACATCAAACTAAAAAGCCTCTGCACAGCAGAGAAAACCATTAACAAAATGAAAGACAACCTAACAATTGGGAGAAGATGTTTGCAAACCATATATCTGATAAGGGGTTAATATCCAATATATAAAGAACTCATACATCTTAACAACAACAAAATTAACAACCCAATTAAAAAATGGGCAAAAGATCTGAACAGATATTTCTCCAAAAAGATATACAGATGGCCAAAAGGCAGATGAAAAGATGTTCAGCATCATTAACTATCAGGGAAATGTAAATCAAAACTATGATGAGACATCACCTCACGTCTGTCAGAATGGCTATAATTAACAAGACAGGAAACAACAAGTATTGGAGAGGATATAGAGAGAAGGGAACTCTCATACACTGCCAGTGGGAGTTCAAATTGGTACAGCCACTACGGAAAACAGCGTGGAGATCTCTCAAAAAATTAAGACTAGAACTACCACTTACACCAACGGACAGATCATCCAAACAGAAGATCAATAAGGAAACATTGGCCCTAACGATACACTAGAACAGATGGACCTAGTAGACATATACAGAGCATTCCACCCAAAAGCCGAAGAATACACGTTCTTTTCAAATGCACATGGAACATTCTCCAGGATTGATCACATATTAGCCCACAAAACAAGTCTCCATAAATTTAAGAAGATTGAAATAATACCAAGCATCTTTTCTGACCACAACAGTATGAAACTAGAAATCAACTATACGAAGAAAATCAGAAAAGCCACAAATACATGGAGATTAAACAAAATGCTACTGAACAATGACTGGGTAAACGAAGAAATCAAAGAAGAAATCAAAAAATACCTGGAGACAAATCAAAATGAAAATACAACATACCAGAATTTATGGGATACAGCAAAAGCGGTTCTAAGAGGGAATAGCAACACAGGCCTATCTCAACAAACAAGAAAAATCTCAAGTAAACAATCTAACAATGCACCTAAAGCAACTGGAAAAAGAAGAACAAACAAAGCACAAAATCAGTAGAAGAAGGGAAATAATAAAAATCAGAGCAGAAATAAATGAAATAGAGACCAAAAAAAAATACAAAAAATTAATAAAACCAAGAGCTGGTTCTTTGAAAAGATAAACAAAATTGACAAACCTTTAGCTAGACTCAACAAGAAAAAAACAGAGAAGGCACAAATAAGTAAAATCAGAAATGAAAGAGGAGAAATTACAACAGACACCTCACAAATACAAAAGATTATAAGAGAATACTATGAAAAGCTATATGCCAAACAATTTGACAATCTGGAAGAAATGGATAAATTCTTAGAATCATACAACCTTCCAAAACTGGATCAAGAAGAAGTAGAGAATTTGAATAGACCAATCACCAGTAAGGAGATTGAAACAGTAATCAAAAATCTCCTCAAAAATAAACGTCCAGGACCAGATGGCTTCCCTGGTGAATTCCACCAAACATTCAAAGAAGAATTAGTACCTATCCTTCTCAAACTCTGCCAAAAAATTGAGGGGGGGGGAAGCTCCCTAACTCATTATACAAAGCTGACATTACCCTGATACAAAAACCAGACAAGGACAACACAAAAAAAGAAAATTACAGGCCAATATCACTGAGGAATTCGATGCAAAAATCCTCAACAAAATACTAGCAAATCACATACAACAATACGTTAAAAAGATTATACACCATGATCAAGTGGGATTTATTCAAGGTATGCAGGGATGGTTTAACATTCGCAAATCAATCAATGTGATAACACCACATTAATAAAATGAAGAATAAAAATCACATGCTCTTCTCAATAGATACAGAGAAAGCATTTGACAAGATACAGCATCCATTTATGATAAAAACTCTGAATAAAATGGGGATAGAAGGAAAGTACCTCAACATAATAAAGACCATATATGAGAAACCCGCAGCTAATACCATCCTCAATGGTGAAAAACTGAAAGCTATCCCTCTAAGAACAGGAACCAGACAAGGATGCCCACTGTCACCACTCCTATTTAACATAGTACTGGAAGTCATAGCCAGAGCAATCAGGCAAGAGAAAGAAATAAAAGGGATCCAAATTGGAAACGAAGAGGTGAAACTGTCACTATTTGCAGATGACATGATTTTATATATAGAAAACCCTAGGAGAGTGACGTCAGCATCATGGCGGAGTGAGCTTTCCCGTGAATTCTTCCCCCACAAGATACAACAAAAGTAACAGCCACAGACCAACAACGGAATCCCAGACAGTGAAAAGCTAGAGCGGAGGGATCCACACTGCCGCACATCTGAGAGCGGAACGTGCTGGGCCCCCAGAGGAAGTGGGGAGAGGTAAGGAGAACTCCGCTCCCTCCCCATCAGATCAGCGATCCGGTCCGCGCGGCTCCCAGAGAGGGGGGAGGGGCGGCCCTCGGCGGGAAACTGTAGCTCTTCGGGCTCTCTCAGCCAGTGGGAAACTCCCGCACAGAGGGCTCAGAGGAGCCACAGGGCTACCATCAACATCTGAGCACCCCAGAGAGCGGATAAAGAGGGGCAAACGAGAAGCCTCCCACGTCAGGGACCCAGAGGGCAAAAGAGAGAGCTCCCCCCTCCCCGCAACCCGGAGTCTGCAGCTCGACCAGATCTAGTGGTCCGAGGCAGACCTGAATAAACTGGACTGGACCCGTGGATCGCAGTGGGGAAAAAAAACAAAACAAAACAAAACAAAACTGCGGATCGCAGCAGAAAAACTGGGGCAGAGCGCAGGGGGCTTAGACTACACAGCCCTTTACCACCAGACAGTGGCGGCAGGTGGAAATTGCAACCAGAGACTTCCAGGATGAGGAAAATCAAAACCAACACAGGAACCACAATGCAAAAATATATGAAATCACCAGACCAGAAACAAAATGACAAGCACCCAGAAATCAACCCCGAAGACACAGAAATCCATAAACTAAATGACAGAGATTTCAAAATAGCTATCATAAAAACACTCAACGAAATACGAGACAACACAGACAAACAATTAAATGAGATTAGGAGTTTCTTCACAAAAGAGATTGAAATCATAAAGAAAAACCTATCAGTGCTGATGGAGATGAAGAACACAATGGAGGAGATAAAGGAGAATCTGGAATCTTTAAAGAACAGAGCTGACAATATGGAGGAAAGAATTAGTACTTTAGAGGATAGGAATACAGATATACTCCAGATGGAAGAAGAGAGAGAACTAAGAATAAAAAGAAATGAAGAAAGACTCCGAGAAATATCGGACTCTATTAGAAAATGTAACATAAGAATTATAGGTATTCCTGAGGGAGAGGAGAGGGAAAGAGGAACAGAGAGCCTATTCAAGGAAATAATAGCTGAAAATTTCCCAAATCTGGGGAAGGAGCAGGAAATACCAGTAAGCGAAGCCAACAGGACTCCTATATATATTAACAGACAAAGGCCTTCACCACGACACCTAGTGGTAAGGCTAGCCAGGGTCAACGACAAAGAAACAATATTAAGGGCAGCTAGACAAAAACAAAAAATAACGTACAAAGGAACTCCCATCAGGCTCTCAGTGGATTTCTCAACAGAAACTTTTCAGGCTAGAAGAGACTGGAATGATATATTCAAAATACTGAAAGACAAAAACTTTCAGCCAAGAATACTCTATCCAGCAAAAATATCCTTCAAATATGATGGAGAAATAGTAACTCTCCCAGATAAACAAAAGCTAAGGGAGTTCATGGCCACGAGACCGCCACTACAAGAAATACTCAAGAAGGCCCTCAGGCCTGAAAAAAAGAAGAGAAAGGGAACACAAAGCTTGGAGTAAGGAGAAAAGTAGGTAGACAAAATCAGAGAAATAGTAGATCTTTACCGGAATAGGTTAGCAACCACTTAAATACTAAACTCAAAGATCAAAGGAAGAAATTCACCAAAAATAAATTTAACCTCATCACTGTAAACACACAGCCACAACACAAGATAGAATAAGGTATAACAAGAGCAACTTAGAAGGGGAAGAGGAAAGTGACTGAATTGACTTAGTATAAGGAAATAGGAGGCTATCAGATAACGGACTATCTCATACAGAAGATTTTTCGCCCAAACCTCAAGGTAACCACTAAACAAATAATCAAATTAAAACCACATATGATAAACAAAGAGAAAACTAGAAGAATCATAGGACAGAACAACCAAACTGAATTGGCAGTCCAAAACAAATGGGACAAGAAACAAAGGAAATGCAAAAGAACCAGAAAATAATTGACAAAACAGCAACATTCAACCCTCATATTTCAATAATTACCCTAAATGTAAATGGATTGAACTCTCCAATCAAAAGATACAGAGTGGCAGGATGGATTAAAAAGCAAGACCCAACAATATGCTGCCTTCAGGAAACACATCTTAGCACTAAAGACAAGCACAGGCTCAGAGTGAAAGGATGGAAGACAATACTCCAAGCTAATGGCAAACAAAAGAAAGCAGGTGTTGCCATACTCATATCAGACAAAGTAGACTTCAAGATAAAACAGGTTAAGAAAGACAAAGAAGGGAAATATATAATGATAAAAGAGACACTCCATCAAGAAGACATATCACTTATAAATATATATGCACCCAACATAGGAGCACCAATGTACATAAAACAACTATTAACAAACCTAAAAGGAGAAATCAACAACAACACAATAATAGTAGGGGATCTTAACACCCCACTTACAGCAATGGATAGATCATCCAGACAAAAAGTTAATAAAGAAATAGAAAACCCTAAAGAATCCACCAGAAAACTTTTAGAAGTAATAAACGAATATGGTAAAGTTACAGGATACAAAATCAACATACAAAAATCAGTTGCATTTCTATACACTAACAACCTGCAGCAGAAGGAGAAATTAAGAATACCATCCCATTTACAATTGCAACAAAAAGAATAAAATACCTAGGAATAAACTTAACCAGAGGTGAAAGAGCTGTACATGGAAAACTATAAACATTACTGAAAGAAATTGAAGAAGACACAAAGAAATGGAAAGATATTCCATGCTCTTGGATTGGAAGAATTAACATAGTTAAGATGTCCATACTTCCTAAAGCAATCTATAGATTCAATGCAATCCCTACCAAAGTTCCAACAACATTTTTCACAGAAATAGAACAAAGAATCCTAAAATTTATATGGAACAACAAAAGACCCCGAATAGCTAACGCAATCCTGAGATAAAAGAACAAAGCTGGAGGTATCACACTCCCTGATTTCAAAATATAGTACAAAGCTATAGTTACCAAAACAGCATGGTACTGGCACAAAAACAGACAGACAGATCAATGGAATAGAATCAAAAGCCCAGAAATAAACCCACACATCTATGGACAGCTAATCTTCGACAAGGGGCCAAGAACATACAATGGAGAAAAGAAAGTCTCTTCAACCAATGGTGTTGGGAAAACTGGACAGCCACATGCAAAGAAATGAAAGTAGACCCTTACCTTACACCATACACAAAAATTAACTCAAAATGGATCAAAGACTTGAATGTAAGACCTGAAACTATGAAACTTCTAGAAGAAAACATAGGCAGTACGCTCTCCGACATCGGTCTTAGCAACATATTTTCAAGCACCATGCCTGACCGGGCAAGAGAAACAATAGAAAAAATAAACAAATGGGACTACATCAAACTAAAAAGCTTGTGCACAGCAAAGGAAACCATCAACAAAACGAAAAGACAATCTAACAACTGGGAGAAGATATTTGCAAACCATACATCTGATAAGGGCTTAATCTCCAAAATATATAAAGAACTCATGCATCTCAACAACAAAAAGACTAACAACCCAATTAAAAAATGGGCAAAAGACCTGAACAGACATTTCTCCAAAGAAGATATACCGATGGCCAACAGACACATGAAAAGATGTTCAAAATCATTAACTATCAGGGAAATGCAAATCAAAACTACAATGAGATATCACCTCACGCCCATCAGAATGGCTATAATTAACAAGACAGGAAACAACATGTGTTGGAGAGGATATGCAGAGAAGGGAACTCTCATACACCGCTGGTGGGAGTGCAAACTGGTGCAGCCACTATGGAAAACCGGATGGAGATTCCTCAAAAAATCAAGGATAGACCTACCATATGATCCAGCTATTCCACTGCTGGGTATTTATCCAAAGAACTTGAAAACACCAATGCATAAAGATACATGCACCCCTGTGATCATTGCAGCATTATTCACAATAGCCAAGACTTGGAAGCAACCTAAGTGCCCATTAAGGGACGAATGGATAAAGAAGATGTGGTATATATACAGAATGGAATACTACTCAGCCATAAGAAATGATGAAATCCAGCCATTTGTGACAACATGGATGGACATTGAGGGTATTATGCAAAGTGAAATAAGTCAGAGGGAGATGGTCAAATACCGTATGATTTCCTTCATTAAGTAGTAGATAATAACAACAATAAACAAACACATAGAGACAGAGATTGGATTGGTGGTTACCAGAGGGAAAGGGGGGAGGGAGAAGGGCGAAAGGGATAATTCGGCACATGTGTGTGGTGATGGGTTGTAATTAGTATTTGGGTGGTGAACATGATGTAACCTATGCAGAAATAGAAGTATAATGATGTACACCTGAAATTTATACAATGTTATAAACCAATGTTACTGCAATAAACAAAATTTTAAAAATTGCTTAGAACCATCAAAAAAAAAAAACAAAGGGTTAACCAAATTCGTAGATTTTAGAGCCCCATTGCTTAACAAAGTGGAGGGAAATGGGGCTGTTGGGGACCTGGTCATTGATCTCTGAAGATGATACCAGTGTCAGCGTCAAGCAGAATTTGATTCCTCCCTAGTCCAGCAGTTTTCAAATGTCATATGAAAAAGCAAATTGGCAAATGTTAAACTCATTGATATTATGATATTATTAAGAATGGGATAAACCAGGATCCTTATCACTGTTGATGGAATTAAAATACAATTTAGTAGTACCTATCAAAAATTTAAATGTGTGTGCCTTTTAACCCAGTAATCTCACTTCAAGAAATCTCTAGGGGCCAGCCCCGTGGCATACCAGTTAAGTGCGCAGGCTCCGCTGCTGGTGGCCCAGGTTCAGATCCAGGACACACACCGACACACCACTTGTCATGCCAAGCTGTGGCGGCGTCCCATATAAAGTGGAGGAAGATGGGCACAGATGTTAGCCCAGGGCCAGTCTTCCTCAGCAAAAAGAGGAGGATTGGCATGGATGTTAGCTCAAGGCTGATCTTCCTCACAAAAAAAAAAGAAGAAATCTCTAGTACAGAATACTAGCATGCATACTCACAGATATACGTACAAGAATCTTAATTATAGTGGTATTTGTATTAACAAATAAACAGAAATAAAAAATGTTCATAAAAATAAATTGGGCAATTCTTTAGTTGTCAAAAACAATGAGGTAAATCATTATGTGTTAATCAGAAAGATATCAACAATACATCAAGTGAAAAAAACATACAGAAACCCCTACTTCACACTCTTCACGAAAATAAATTTCAGGTGGATTAAAGATCTAAATTTGAAAGATAAATTTATAAGGGAATATAGGAGAATATATTCATGACCTTGTGGTACAAAAAGACTTCTTAAACAAGATATAAAAAGTAAAAGCCATAAAAAAAAATTAATAAATCTGACTTCATTGAAATTAAGAAATTTTGGTCAACAAAAGAATAAAATAACAATCTAAAAGTAGGAGATGATATCTGCAACATATAAAATAGACAAAGGATTAATATTCAGAATATAAAAAGAATTCCTATAGATCAGTGAAAGGAAGACAGACAACACAACAGACAAACAGTCAAAAGACTTGAATAGGCAATGAGGAGAGAAGGAAATCCAAATAGCTAATCGACATATGAAACGGCACTCAACCTTACCAGTAAGTGGGAAAATGAGAATTAAAACCAAACAGATATCACTATACATCATCAGATTGGCAAAAATTTTAAACTTTGGCAATACCAAGTGTTGGCAAAGAGTAGGACAGAGAAACACTCATATCCTGCTAATGCGAGTGTAAACTGGTAAATAACTTTGAAAAAGTGCTGGCAGTTATCTATGAAAGTTTAAGCTCCATGACCAAGAAATTCTACTCTTAGGTATACACACTCAAAAGGAATGCAGGCCAGGAGACACGTACAAAAATTTCATAGCAGCATTGCTCATAACTACCCCAAACTGAAAACTGATCAATGAATGAATAAATGGTGGTGCATTCAAATATTACATATCGGGGAGAATTAACAAACACTTAACAATGTAAATGAATCTTATAATGTTGAGAAAAAAAAAACAAGACATGAGAGAATAGCTATAGTATGATTTCACAAAGTTTAAAAACAGGCAAAATTAAACTAAATTATTTAGAAATACATAAGTAAGTGGTAAACAATAAATAAAAGAAAGTAAATGCTTACTATAAGAGTCAGGACTACCTCTGTGAGGGGGAGAGAAAGGATAGTGATCAGAAAAGGAGGGGCGGTGCTGGCAATATCCTATTTCTAGGGTTGGGTAGTTGTTTCATGAATATCTGCTTTATAACTGTTTATTGAACTGCACATATGAGTTTTTATGGACCTCTAGAGATGTATAATATTTTGAATACAAGATTTAAGGCGCAGAGCAAAGAATATGTATAGCATAATCTCATTTTTGTTTTTTAAAGCGAACTATTATGTTTACATACAAAAAGATGTGGAAGACTATGCAGCAAACTATTAACAGTAGTTAGCTCTGGAGAATGCGGAGGGGAATTTGGGGTAGAAAAACATCCTTTTAGTTTTTCGGTTTTGGGGTTTTTTTTTTCAGGGAAAGATTCGCCCGGAAGTAACATCTCTTGCCAATCTTCTTTTTTTTTTTTTTTCCTCCCCAAAGCCCCAGTACATGGTTGTATATACAACAGTTGTAAGTCATTCTAGTTCTTCTATGTGAACCACTGCCACAACATGGCAAGTGACAGACGGGTGGTATGGTTCTATGACACGGAAGTGAACCTGGGCAGCCAAAGCGGTGAGCACTGAACTTTAACCACTAGGCCATCAGGGATGGCTCCATCCTTTTAGTTTTTACTGGATATATTTTTTTACTTTAATTTTTTCCCCTGGATGAGTCTTACTTTATGATTTTAAAAGCTCTTGTAAAAGTTAAATTTTTTAAATGTTTTTAACACTAGTCTCTACCCTTTATTTTCACCCTAGGGCACCAAAGGCACCACAGGAAGTCAAACAAGCACTCCAGAGGCTGCCAGCATTTCTCAAACGATGTCAGCTAGCAAGCTTTGCTCTGCCTTTATAGGAGCTTTTAGCCCACTCTCCCGATGAAACATTCTCAGTCAAGAAGGCAGTGAGCGCACCTAGAGGATGCTCTTCTCCCACCTCAAGCTCCCCCTTCCCTGTCTCCACTCCAGGGATCTCAAAAAGCATTTTCCCCAAGATTATTACTCCCTCTAGTGCCTTCTTCTCTCCTCAGTCTTTTCCTGTACCCTCCTCTTACCCAGGCTTAAGATTAATTACCTGGAAGAAACCAGGAAGTTCCAGTTTCCCAGCTTGTCTCAACAACCTGAAATACAACCAGGAGAGTAGTGAACAGAAGTAAATAAATATTTTTAAGAGTAATAGGTCAAAATCATTTCTATCAAATGGGGTCTGGCAACTCACACTCAATCCAGATTATCCACTTTACACTGTTCACTCCTAACCCTACCCAGATTCTACACACACTTCTCCCCACACCACCCTCACTCTCTCTCCCTCCACTGCCCAACTATTTATTCTTTCACTCATTCAACAAACCCTTCTGGGGTAAGAGCTAGGTGGGCAAAGAAAGCAGGTAGAGCAGTGAATCAGACAGGGTCTTATTAAAGATAATATAGTTTTAAAAAAACAACAATCTGGGACAGTTTCCTAGTACATGGAACGCCTTCAGTCGTTATGATTATCATCATCATCATCATTAATGGTCATTGTACTTTATGAGTTTCCAAGGCAGTACAGAAGACATATATGCAGAACCATAGTTCAAAGCTACAGAGTTGGTGTGGAAGATCTCAAACACCACTGACAAGGGCTTCAAGCTGTAAAAATGGGATGAAAGCATTTTTTTTAACACGAGAGTGAAATGATCAAAGCAATAATATAAAGAAATTAAACTGGCAACCATTGGAAATAATAAATAAAGAAGAAAAGATTATTACAACACTACAGAGACTGCCTCCCCCTCGGACCCTTTCCTCAAACATCAGACGGGGAGAAAAAAAAATGGAACACTCATCCAGAATTTTGCTTCTGTCACCCCAGATGAAACAGAAGACTAAATTGCCCTGCTTGCCTTAGAAGAAAAAACATTTTAACTGAGTAATAAGTGGGGCGGGGCCCTGTTTATGACATAAGAGGACAAGCGCCTCCCCTGTGGTAGGAGAGTGTCGGGCACACAGCCGCCTCCTGTTCCTACTCCCTCTTCCCACAGCAGGAGGCACAGAAGTGCATCACTTGGCACAGGAGTGGAGGCCAGCAGTGGTCGGTCCACTTTCCAACCACCTTAAAAAGGAAGACCCAGGATGTCAAGAGGAAGGAGTGGAATCCAAAGGGAGGTTCCATTGTGAGCAATCAATGAGGGATCTGTGACAAAGGAGGTGTGGGGGCAGGGGCAGAAGGATGAAGCCTGGGAGATCAACATCTCCTGTGAGGGAAATAACAACAGTGGAGCCAGGAGCTGAGTCAGTATCTAGCCCTGACTGGGAACCTGAGCCACACCAGACACCAATCACCCAGCCAGAGCCTGGGCCAGACAAGGCACCCACAGCCCAACAGGCATCTAACACTCAGCAGGGACACAATACCCAACAGGAGCCTGCTTCACAGCAAAGACCCCTCACTCAGCAGGAGGCCCTTGCCCAACAGGAAGCTGAATCCCAGCAGGAACCTAGAACCCAACAAAAATCTGCTTTGCAGGAGGAATTTCTTGCCCCACAGGAGCCTGCACCACAGCAATCACCTCCCACCCAAAGCGGGCCCTTCACTCAACAGGAAGCTGCCTCACAGCAGAGACCTGAGCCAGGAATAGAATCTAGAAGTCAACAGGAACAAGAATTGAAAGAGGCATATCTCAGCCAGGGCATGGCCGGTAGAGCCACCTCTAGCTCAACAAGAAGCTGGATCAACACCTCCAGCCCAGCCTAGACCTGGACCACAAAATGGACCACCTTCCCAGAATGAATCTGCTCCTCAAGAGAGACCAGGACACTCAGACCCTACAGCCCGGCAAGCAGCTCCAGCACAGGGAGCCAAATCCCAGCAGGGATCTCTGACGGACTGGATATTTCTATCAGACCTGCACCAACTGTTCTCACAGCAACCGGCCCAGAGTGGAAGACATGTTTTGAGTGGGTCACAGATGCAGACTCAGAATCAGATGGAGGTCTGCACTAAGGACCGATCACCAGCCATGAGGGGTGGGACCATGGCCAACGGAATGAAGCTGGCCTTCAAGGCAAAGCCTGGTTATGGAGTGATGTCAGGACATGGTGGGACATCAGCACACGGGAAGAAGAGCCAGCCAGAATCACAGACACTACCGGGACACAGGTGAGTCTGAGCCTGGGAGACCAGGAGCCTCCCAGGGACGGTCATTCATTCAGTCAGGGGTACTAAGGACCTCCAGTATGTCAGTTAGCTCAGGTGATCCCTCCACAGCCCTGCCAGACAAAGATCCCCAGCCCCATTGGATGGATGAGGAAGCTGAGGCCTAGAGAAGAGGAGGCTGTGCCTGAGGCCGGGCACTTAAGGAGCAGCCAAGCCAGCATCCCAGCCAGGGTGGGACATCTTCCCCTGCACCAGGCTGCCCCCCATGGAGGATCTGGGGGAAATCACAGAGAAGTGGGAAAGGGCTCTGGGCTAGGGGCCAGGAAACCGGGGAAGCTGCCCTCCTGCCAGTATTCATCCGCCCGTCCCCAAACCACCCAGCACAGCCCTGAGGCAGACAGTGCCACAGGCACCAGCAACACCAGGCTGACGTGGACCTTTACCATCGGGGGTTCCATCCCGACTGTGCAATCCTGAGCTCCCAGAAAAGACACTTGCTCCCCGCCAGGCTGCCCCCTCAGGGGAGTCCCAGACCAGCCAGGCCTCATGGCTTTGGGGGTGTTCTTAGGAAGGGGAGCCTGGGAGAGCGGCTGTGGGGTCGCCAAAGTCCCGGGCAAGGTCGCGGCTGGATGGAGAGTTGGGGGAGCGGAAGGGGAGGGTGACGGGCCCAAGACTCCGCGGGCCGCCAGCACTCCCCCCCCCTCCTCCGAAGCAGGCCGTGGGCCCCGGGGTGCAGCTCCAGCTCCGCTCAGGCCCCGACCCTCCTTCTCTAGACTCACAAGCCCCGCCATGCAGAGGGCAGGCGCCCGAGTTTCATCCGCGGAATGAGGGGTCCCTGTTGAAGGGGCCTGAGGGAAAACAGTGCAGCCCAATCCAGAAGCTGCGGGCGCTGTAGGGCCGCTGATCCGCAGGCCGGCAACGCTGGTCTCGGCCGAGGCCTGTGCCTCCCGGAAGGGCTGGGCGTCTCTCTCGGGGCTGAGGAGAAGACGGGAGCGGGTGTCTCTCTGGGCTGGTCGCCTGCTTTAGGAGGGCCGGGAGGAGGGTTAGGAGGAAAAGAGAGGGTCCCAGGTCTGCTTTTTCCAGCGCTGACGACGTAGAGCTGTTTCTCTAGGCTTCCAGAACCCAGTCTCCAGGGACGCCGTCGCTCGCCAAGGTGCCGCGCCACACGAGGCCGCCTCTCTCCAAGCGCTCGAGGCAGTTGACTGCTTGCGCATGCGCGAGCCTCAAACCTCCTGTTTCCCGCCTTTTCCCAGGCACGCACCCCCTCCCTCTACTGCCGCACATCCCAGCTGGCCGGCCCTGGGGTGGGGCTAGTGTGCAGACACCGAGCTTTCTCCTTCCTTCTCCCTTCCATTCTCGGGGAGAGTAAGAGGGGAGAGAAAAGAACCCCAAGGAACAGCGATAGGAGGACTAGGAGACAAAGTGTGGGAGAGAGAAAGCAGGTCTTCCTCCTCCAGTGCTGCCACCCCGCTCCGCCCCTCCCCCTTTGAATTGCCCCGCTCTCCGGATCCGTCTGGCAGGTCAGGTGGCATTGTAGGGAATCCCTTCGCGGGAAGGTGAGTGGGAATGTGAGGCTCACCGCCAGGACGTGAGAACATCTATGCTTCCCTCTGGAGTGACCCCCCCGCGAGACTCCCCACTAGTCCTGCCCGAGGGACGCTTTTCCTCGCCTCCAGGGCAGCGTTTTTGTTGCTCCTGGGCCCTTCCATGCGTGGGTGGGCGGGACCAGGCCGTAGGCCCCGGCTGTTGGGGGCGGGGCCCAGAGAGGAGCGAGTCCAGGATTGCATGGTAGTAGGGCCTGGCCGTGGAGTGTAGCAACGATTGGCCCTCGGGGCGGGGCCTGGCAGCTGGAATTGGCCCCCGCTGGGGGATCTCGAGGAGTTGATGGAGTCCACCAGGAAAAGAGGGCCCGCCTCAGCCAGGAGCAGGTAAGAAGCAAAGAAGCACACGCAGCCCCCTCCCCAGGACCCACCCCCAGCCGCCCTCCTCCCTCTCACTGCTCACACCCGCTCCCGGTCTGAGTACATCCGCTGGGGGGGGGGGGTGGCCTATGCAGGCCGCCCCAGCCTCACCCGCCTGTACCCCACTAACCCCCAAGACAGTGAGGAGCTCAGCAGCCTGGCGAAGTCCGAGGGTCCGCGGAGCCTGGAGCTGCGGCCTCGCCCCCAGCAGGCAGCCCGCTGCCGGTCCTTGGTGGTGCATATCCACGGAGCGGCTTCGTGACCCAGACCTCCAAATCCCGCGAGACCTACCTCAAGAGCTGGGCCCAGGAGCTGGGTGACCCCATTCTCTCCATCAGCTGCTCCCTGGCCTCCGAGGCTCCCTTCTCCCGCGCGCTGGAGGAACGCTTCTATGCCAGCTGCTGGGCCATCACGCGCTGCGCCCTCCTCGGTGAGCCCCAGCACCTCACTGCTGCCGACTCCGGGTTCCTGCCCCAGCCGGCTTCAGCCCCCACCCCGTACTGCAGGGGGAGTGGGCTATCTAGTGGCTCAAGCCTCAGTCTCTCACCGCAGCCTCTCCTTCCATCTCCTACCATCCAGCCCTCTGCCGCCTGTTCGCCGCCCCCCACCCCCACCTCTGCCTACGCGCTTTCCCCCGCTGCCCCATTGCTCACCGGACATTCCATCTCAACCACTTCCTCTTGCCTCCTACTCCACCACTTTAGCCCCGATGCTCCATCCCCTCCACCTCTCCATCTCCTCTGACCTTTTCTTTCCTCCTCCTCTTTCTCCACCCCCTACTGTCCTGCGCTGGCCCAGCTCCAGCCCATTCTTCCAGCTCCTCTGACCTCCCACTTCCAGCATCTTGGGAGGCACAGGACAGTGTGGGGCCACGCACCAGGTCACAGGGCATGTGGACCTTCTGTGCTGTCAGCCTGAACCCTGGCCTTCCATCTCCTGGCCTCAGATGCCCCTCCCTCCTGAAATGAGCCCTTGGTCTCTCCTTTCCCACGCCTGTCCTCCTTGCTTCTGACCACCAGCCTCCCAGCTTCCCCAGAGCTTCCTGATCTCCGGGCATTTCCATGTCCTAAGTCAGCCTGATCCTCTGACCACTGTCCTCCAAATGGGTCCAAATCCCTGCCTCAGTTTACCAGTCTCTAAAATTGCAGTTGCCTAGACCTTGGCCTTGGGGCCCCCATGCCCCACCTCTGAGCCCAGGGCTCCTGGCCCAGAGCTTGAGTTGCTTCCTGCCAGGATTGACCAAGGGCCACTCCAAACCAGGCTCAACAGGCAAGCGGCTATGCCTCATGGGGGACAGTGCAGGCGGGACTGCTTCACTGTGTCCCTTCGGGCAGCAGACTATGGGGTACAGGTGCCAGATGGCATCATAGCAGCCTACTCTGCCACAATGCTGCAGTCCACAGCCTCACCCTCCCGCCTTCTGAGCCTCATGGACCCCCTGTTGCCCCTCGGTGTGCTCTCCAAGTGTGTCAGCGCCTATGCTGGTAAGGCCCACACCCACAGAGCTGGGGGCCTGGGGGTGCTTGGATGCCTGGGTCCTGCACGGACAGGGGCTACAGCCCAGCCTCCTGGGTCTGAGGGAAGAGGGACTGAGGAGAATCTGAGATTCCTTGTTCCTGCTGAAGCGATCAGATATTCTTGGGTCCTTGGGGGCACAGATGCCTGAAGTTCTGGGTGTTGAGAAGGGGCCCAGAAAGAAAAGACACCAACTCAGCCCCTCACATACATTCCACAGGTGAGGAGACAGAGGACCACTCTGACTCAGACAAGAAGGCGCTAGGCATGATGGGGCTGGTGTGGCAGGACACAGCCCTGCTCTTCTGAGACCTGCTCCAGCGTACCTCCTATGGCTCAACTCCTTCCTGGAGCTCAGCAGGCACAGGTCTCACAGGAACTCGGTGCCCACGGCAGGTGAGTGAAGCCCGCCCCTCACACACCCATCCAGGGTGGCCAGGAGGGACAGCCTGACACACTAGAAGTCCTGGGGGAGGATAGGAGGCATGCCCTGGGCACTCAGGGAAGCAGAGATCACCTTCCTCGTTCTGCCCCGTATCTATCCTGGTCCCTGCCACACAGCCTTGATTTGCTGCCACGGTCCATGTCTGGAAACTTCAGGACTTCGGGTCCCCCGGGTCATCTTGGAGTCCCAGGAATTATAGGATTTAGCTGTCCAAACAGCCTCTCCCAGAAAGGCACCCTGGGAAATGACTCAGAAGGCCTGCCACGTGTCATGATTTTCAGTCCCAAAAGCGCCACTCAAATCGCTTGGGTCCTCAGGTGGGAGTCCAGTCCTCCTAGATTCTTTCCAGACTCTTAACTGAGGCCCATGGGGGTAATGCCGCCCTGCAAGTGCTGGCCTAGGAGCCTGGGGTGGGGAGATGAGCAGACTGGACGGACCTTGGAAAGTGGAGGAGATTTCCAGCCTTGGATGGCAGGACCCTCAGGCAGCTGAAAATCACACCTCTCTAGGGATCCATTTTTTCCCACTGTTTTTTAACATTTTTGGAATTTTAAAGCACAACCAACTTGAATTATGTTCTATTTCTAGCAAATCAACACTATTTTCTGAGTAATAGGAATTGTATGTTCAAAAGTAGATGCATTTCCTATTATTCATAAAATTTTTCTAATTGGATATATTTTATTTTAAATTAAGCTTTTAATTTTTGGATATTTAAATGAATGCAAAGAAATACACACGAAAACAATTAAAGAGGATTTGAATTTTAGGCAAGTGGACCATTGAGCACTGGGGTTTTCCTTGTAGGATAAGGTGACAAGTGCAGCCTCTAGAGGCACACACATCAGTCTAGCTCCTTACAGCACCAGGCACTCGCTAGTTGCTGGGTGATGTGGGCAAATATCGGTATCTGTGAGCCTTGCGTTGCTCCTCTGTGAAATGGGTACAATAGGAGTACCTGCCTCATAAGGATGTTGTAAGGACTGCGTGCACCTCTTTCTGTCAAGCACCCTGCACAATACGTGACACACAGTAGGTGCTCTTGGAGCCCTGTGACTCTAGTCAACAGTTCTGTCCCAGTGACCCTCTGGGTCATGGTGCACTTATGCAGTTCTTCTCATATCACCTTGCGTTTTGCCTTCATGGATTTGTAAAGACAAGTGAAGAAACTGACAAATGTAGGGTCCTGGCCCTAGTGGTAAGCAACATGGTTCAGATAAAATTAATTTATATCCCAACTGGAGCAAGAAGAACAGCTGTGCAATATGCAAAGAGAATCCTCCCAAGATGCACGTCCAGGTGAGAATCTGCAGCTGAGAGTTCTGGCAGGTGACCCTTCAGTTCATCACTCTCCAAGGTGGGAGCCACTGCCCACATGTGGCGACTGAGCACTTGAAATGGGACAAGTCCTAGTTGACATGGGCTGAAGTGTAAAACACACTGAATTTCAAAGACTTAGAATGAAAAACAGAGTGTAAAATATCTCATTGATAATTTTATATTGGTTACATATTGAAATTATATTAGATAAAATAAAATAAAAGTCATCTGTTTATTTTGACTTGTTAAGTGTACGGTATTAGTTTGCTATGGCTGCCGTAACAAAGTGCCACAAACTGGGTGGCTTAGAACAAATAGCAATTTATTGTCTTACAGTCCTGGAGGCTGGACATCTGAGATCAAGGTGTCAACAGGGTCGGTTGTCAGGAAACATCTGTTCCAGGTCTCTCTCCTAGCTTCCGTGGTGTTCCTTGGTTTCTGGCAGCATAACTCCAATCTTCACATAGGGATTTCCCTGGGTCTCTGTCTCTGTGTCCAAATTTCCCGTTTATGTAAGGACACCAGTCCTACTGCTTAGGGCCTCCTAATGACGTCATCTTAACGAATTACATCTGCATTGACTATTTCCAAATCATATCACTTTCTGAGATACTGGTGTTCGGAATACAATATATGAATTTGGGGAGGGAGGGACACAATTCAATCCATAACATAGCTACTAGAAAACTTAAAATTGCACATACAGCTTGCCTTATATTTTGAGTGGACAGAGTGGCCTAGATAATCAGTGAAACAGCGATGCCTGTTGACCTGGACTGGCTGAGGCTGTTGGGAAGTGCATATTCATGCGTTCCACAGGTACTTGATGGGGATTCATTACATGATTCAGCACTAGAGGTCGCGCGTAGGAACCTGGCCAAAACATTATTCCCCCTGGAGGCACTTGCAGTTTACTGAGGGAGGCGGAAAACAGTCAATAACCACACAAATATTTAATTGCAAAGTCGGGTAAGTGCTTTGACAGACGAGTACAAGTGTGACAGCACCCTGTGCTCCTGGAGAACAGTGATGGTTAGGAACTCACCACCCTTCTATGTTCGGGAAACAGCTTACTGCCAGGAAGCTCCCTTCCCCGTATGACTTAGATAAGACTCGTGATGGCTCCCTGTTCACCTATGACAAGGCCAGACACAGACCTCCTAATTCCCACTCTCCGTCTCATGAATGAGCTCTGGTCTCATTCACAGAGCAGCGGGAGCTGTGAAGAATTAGGCAGAAGAGCACTTTTGTATGACTTACATTTTGAAACAATCAAATTGTATCTCCTACTTCACATCTCTTTCCACGTGTCAGCCGCTAAGTTCTCAGAGAGAGTCGGCAGTGGTCAATGTCGGTGAGATTGCAGATGAATGTGCGCTTTGATGCATTGACACCCTGTGTGCCTAAACCTTGCTACACACAGGCTTTTTAGCTCACATTTTGTGAGTACTCAATTTTCATGTCTTCCATTTTCATGTACTAAGCCCTTTACACACATTATCTTATTTAATTTTTACAACTCTATAAAGTAGATACTATTAATACATTCATTTTTAAGAGGAGAAGTTAATTTGGCACAAGGCCCACAGCTAGTGAGGGGTAGAGCAGAGCTCAAAGCCAGATGTGATCTGAGTCTGAGTCCATAAAACCTACAGTTCGTCAAGTTATTTATTTACAGTATGTCTGATTTTCTTGACTAGACCCTAAATTCTTGGAGGGCGGGAACTGAGTGTTATTTGGATTTGAATCCTGAACATGTGGTAAGCTTTGTTATGTATATGAACTTCAGCCTGGTGGATATTTAGGATTTGAACCCTCCAAGAGAAATGAGGAGAACCTTTCTGATTATGGGAGGAGCATAACCTGAAGTGCGCATGGCACATGGGACTGGGGAGGTGGGCAGAGCAGAGACTTGCCTGAGTGGAGCAGTGGATGCTTGTTGGGGCTGGTGGAAGGCACGCTTGAATGCATTGCGGGTACTCCATGTAGTGGTCTGCACACCCAGAAGAGGACGTGTGAGTTTTATGCTGTAGCCATTGGGGACAGGGACATTGATGGCAGCAGAAGTGAGGAGTCAAGAAGAGAAACTAGGCGATGGCAGTCTGATTCCACTGCTAGAAAGCTTCAGCTTAAGAGAATAAGGGAAAGCGATCTTAGCTTAGTGCCTGTTTACTGCCAAGTGTCACGCCGGGTCCTCTTCTGTACGGGGCCACTCTCGGTTATCAAGCCCTGAGGGAAGTGTTAGGATACCAGGATCAGGGAGCTTTTGTAGCGTGTCTGATTTCACGGAGGTTGAAAGCACCTGTGACAGACTTTGAATACACTCCTTCCTGACTACAAAGATTATGTTCTTTTCACTGCAACATGCCTCCTCGTTGGTGCTGTTAAAGGCCAGGCTTCTGGGAACCCAGAGAGATTATAAATAAGTCTGTTGCATTGGTGTTTAAAAGTGAAACAAATACTGGGGAAATAACAGGTTAGAGGGAGTGAAAGAAATTAGCCCATCTTTGTGGGCAGGACAAGTAAGTCTTCCATAGAACAGGTGTCCAGAATATTTCAGCTGTCCTACAGGCATCTCAATGATTTATGTCCAAATGGGGCTCTTGAGTTGTTTTGCCCCCTAATATGTATTTCCCTAGTGTTCCCCATATCATAAGATGGTACCACTATCCCCCTGTGTCGATCAAGCCAAAAGCTTGATAAAGAGCAGGTAGGGCCTTGCATTCTTGATGCACCTGACAAGTAGGCGCAGAAACACTCGGAACCCATGATGGATGCATTTCCAGCTCCCTGGGGCCGGCTGAAGTTTGCCCCGGGAGTTCTTCTGATTGCTTGAATGTCAGGCAACCAATCAGTGGGTACAATCTCAATGATAGCAGGGGGTGCAAGAAACTGTCAGAGTAACAATTGTTTTGATGAAAAATGGGAGTTCTGAGTGAAGAAGTACGGTGAATTTAACTCATATTCACCAGAGCTGAGGGAACTAGAACAATTATTCTATTTATGGTGTAACATGTTAATTAGTTGACTGGAAAATCCAAACTTACAAAGTTTGCTTCAGAACAGACAAACTGAGAGTTATAGTCAGAAATAAGGGAGTTCCTTGTCCATTACCAAATGACTCTTTTTTCCACATGATACTTCTAAACTCTTTTTTCATCATCTGCTGAAAAGCATGTCATTACACAAGCCAATGATGTCACCAGAAACCTATACTAAATTGTGTCTCTCTGGAAGAACTTCTTAAACTCGTGATCTCGGATATTGACAAAGTTAGGTAGGTGCCCTGTAGGTCTGATGTTTTAGATTCTGAACCCGGCAAGTTTATCTGGTATGCTGGTCACCAGAGAAAACTTACAATGTCCCTTAGGCCATGGCATCGTTCCCGTCATTTTCTTCCTTTACGTCAGCACAGGACCTCCACAGTGAAGCTGAGGGTTCCCTAGGACATGGCTGGTCCTGGGACTCCACAGAGTAGCAACCATCAACTGCATGAGCTGGAAGTGTGTGTGCTGGGAGGTCCACAGTCACGGGCTTTCAAGAAACACACTGTACATGTTTCCGTGGTTTGTATTACAATTCGTGGTTGTGTGGGTAGAAATAGTGTCTGAGGAGGAAGGGAGGATATGTCTTTTGAGTGAATGGGTGTTTGCTTCTGCGAGTACCCTGGTGACGGTGGGTTTTTATTTGTTTGTTTTTTTTAATATATTTAAGCTGTACGAGGCAAAGAAACAAAAGGTACTCAGGACAAAAGGTGGTTTGAATCACTTTCATTCTACTTGGGCCAGTAAAGTTCAGACAGGCAATTAATCACAATTTAACACAGAAAACAAGAAAGATGGGAGGATACAACTGGTTAATAATGACCCATCCAGTGACTCTGCGACTCTTTGAGCTGTAACGTGCACGACAGTGCTGGCCACCAGCAGGGCAGCCAGGAAACAGCGTGACAGGCTGAACCCAGGCAGGTACTGGTTGAGGTCAGTTCTCAGGCCTGTGTGCTCTCTTAGCTGTCCCATTGCCCACTCAAATTCCTCCCTACCTTATAAGTCTGAAGACCTCCAGGCCCAGGTCAGTGTTGTAAGAATCATGTCACTCTGGATGGACTGCACCCCAGGCCCTGCGTGATCTGCCCCCATGCTTCAGGCACACTGGCCACTCCCAGTTTTGATGGGATGTGGGTGTGGGTGTGAGTAGGGAGGGTGGGTCTCCAGGTCCTTTCATTCCTTGGACTAGAGCCCCATTTCCATTAATTTTATTGTAAGGTCATGAAGACCAAAATCTGAGCTCTCCTTTTTTCAGGAAGACTCCCTCGGTGTAGCTATTTACACATGCCAGCCCTGCTATGATCATTTGCAGGGCCCATTCCAACAGCTTGAAGGACTGGGTCCTAACATTACTCCAGAACACACGTGAGCTGTCGACCTGGCTGCCCCAGACAGTGACGGAGTCTGTGATACATGCTTGTCTGAAGTCCTCAGTGTGGGAGAATGGAGAAGAGTAACTTAACTATGATCCTTTTCTGCTATTTTGTGAGGGAGATTCAGAGCCACAGGTAATATTTTTATCTCCTACGACTCCAGGTACTTCTACATAATTGATTACATGATTGCTTGAGTATTTTGGTTTAGTTTTATAGATTAGGATAAGGAGACCCACTTTGCAAATCTCTCTAAGCTACAATATGGCAACAATCTGTTCTACTGGTGTAACCTCTCAAATTATACTATTTAGGGAAATATTTCTCATATTCTCAGGGTTCTTGAGAATTACCTGGGGTGCCTTTTGAGAGTGGAGATCCCTGTAGTCCATGGTCTTATGGCCAAGGCTGAGAAAAACGAGGCTGGGGAGATGTTCTCCTTCTAGTGGGAGAAGCTGCAAGGTGCAGGCAAAGGGCATGGATGTGTCATTCTAACATCGGGAAGACAGGAAGATTATGAAGAGTGATCCAATCTACAACACGAACTCTCGTTTATTAGATGTAGAAGACCTATCTATGAATCCTTGCATTTAAAATAAATATTTGTTAAATGACAATCAAATTCCCTCACGCTGAGATTTCATGTGTGTGCAGGGGCCCATCTCACACACACACACACACACACACACACACACACATACACATCCCTCAAGGAAGCTACAGGATCCTGGACAGAACAAGGCAGGCATCAGGAGCAACGAGACCAAAGAGCGCAAATGACCCTCATGATGTCCCTGGGGCAGTCAGCTCAGAGACTGCTGTGAAGCTGAGATGGAGGAAGCACAAATAAGCCCTGTTTGCAGTGGGAAAGAGTGGACATAACTACAGCTGCAGCAGGATTGAAAAGCCCTTAAAAATCTTCATGGCAATAAAGTTGATAACTTAGACAAAATTGACAACGTTCCCGGAAAATTAGAAATAACAAAAACTAACAAGAAGAAATGGTAAACCTGACCTGCACTATAACTGTTAAAGGAAATTTAATTAATACTTAAAGTATTTTCATACAAGCACACACACTCGTGAACACACATATACATATCTGCACATACATGTACACTCTCACAAAAAACACAGATGGCTTTAAAATGAATCTGAGGGGCCGGCCAGGCGGTGTAGCGGTTAAGTTTGCAAGCTCTGCTTCAGCAGCCCGGGGTTCGCAGGTTCGGATCCCGGGCACGGACAGACACACCGCTTGTCAAGCCATGCTGTGGCGGCATCCCATATATAAAGTAGAGGAAGATGGGCACGGATGTTATACCAGGGCCAGTCTTCCTCAGGAAGAAAAAAAAAAGGAGGATTGCCAACGTATGTTAGCTCAGGGCTAATCTTCCTCACAAAAACAATTTTTAAAAATAAAATGAATCTGAATATCTCTGCGGAGGAAAAAATATGAATTTAGACCCTAACTCACACCATACAATAATCTTATAAAAATTGATACAATTCATTAAAATTAGAATTTCTGTTCTTCAAAAGACAACCAATTCACTCTCTCTCTCTCTCCTACATATACAAGTTCTATACATATGTTTGTGTATCTGTATGACAAAGAAGCCCCGTCCAAAGTGCATAACCAAATCCTACAAAAGCAATAAGAGAAAGACTGACAGTCCAATTGTTTTAAATGGCTAAAAACTTTAAGACACTAAGCAATAGAACATGTGTAAATGGCCAATAAGCATATGTAAAGCTGAATTTGCTTTACAGTTTATTGGGGAAATCCAAATAAAAGCCATTATGAAATATCATTTCAAACACACAAGAATGGCTAAAATTGAAAGGACTGACGATACCGAGACACGGAACATCTGACCATGTAAACAGTGCTAGTGGGAATACACCTTTATTCAACTATCTGGCAGAAGAATCTCAAATTCATATGTTTTAGAAGATGTTCCAGCAAATGCAATGGTATCTACCCCAAGGAAATGAGTTACACACACCAAAATACATGTATAAGAATATTCATATCAGTATTATTCAGAAGAGCCAAAAGGACAATCCAAATGTCAAACAGAACAATGGATAAATATTCTGGAGTATTCAAACAAAGAAATATTATACAACATGGAAAATGAATGGATTACTGCTGCACACAACAACAAGGATAAATCCACATGCACAGACTTAAATGAAAGTAGTCAAATACAGAAGAGAAAATAAAGAATGATTTTACTTGCGTAAAGCTCTCAAAGAGACAAAACTATTCTCTGGTGCTAGAGGTCAGACAGGAGGTGACATCGGGGGTCTTATCAGAAGGGAGGGGCATGAGAGTGTTTCCTGGTGCGGGCAGTGTTCTGGACACTGGTTTCATGGGCACACACATAAGCAGAAATTTGTTGCAATGTTCATTTTACTTTACAAACAAAGGAGTGTAAAGTGACTTCAGGTAAAAAAAAAAAAAAAGACATACCCACAAATCAGTCAAAGATCAGCTCATTCCAACCTTACACAACTCTTCCAGAGAACAGGAAAAGTAAATAATATTCGTTAACTCATTTTATGTGGCAGTATAACCCTCATGTCAGGACCAGACCAGGAAAGAATGAGGAAGTAAAAGTGCAGGCCCTTCTGGGCCGGCCCCGTGGCTTAGCGGTTAAGTACCCGCGCTCTGCTACTGGCAGCCCAGGTTCGGATCCCGGGCGCGCACCGACGCACCGCTTCTCTGGCCATGCTGAGGCCGCATCCCACATGCAGCAACAAGATTGATGTGCAACTATGACATACAACTATCTACTGGGGCTTTGGGGGAAAAAAAAAAAAGGAGGAGGATTGGCAGTAGATGTTAGCTCAGAGCCGATCTTCCTCAGCAAAAAGAGGAGGATTAGCACGGATATTAGCTCGGGGCTGATCTTCCTCACAAAAAAAAAAAAAAAGTGCAGGCCCTTCTCATGAACAGAAATGAAAAATCCCTAAAGAAAACACTACCAAAATGAATCAGGAATTACCAAGTTGAGTTGGTTCCCTAGGAATGCAAAGTGGGTTTAACAGTCAAATATCAACCATTACCTTTTACCACATTAACAGATTAACTAGAAAATAATTTATAATGATGAGAAGACAAGCAAAATGGCCTTTGATGAAATTCCCCATCCACTCAGATTTGGACAATCTGGAAACCAACGGCAAACTCTGAGCAGAGGGAAGGTCCTCAGCCTGATGACGGTATCTACGAACCTGCAGCAAGCACCATGCTTACTGGAGAATCACTGAGAGCATCATTCTCGTCAGGAGTGAGGCAAGGCTGTCTGTGTTCACCACCTGGACTCCAAGCCCCTGAACCTCAGCCCTCCTACAGAGGCTCTCCCTTGGCCACACCCATGGGGATAGCTCAAGGGCGGGGGCAGAGCCACAGTCGCGGCTGGTGAGCAGAAGCCCTCTTGGGGTCAGAGCGTCCTGAATAGACCTGGGCCTGAGGGAGGGCAGCTCCCCTGAATGTGAGACCCAGGCTCACCGCTCTGAATTCAGACCGCAGATGGAAGGAGCTAATGCTCTGGGCCCTTACTAGAGGTGACTGTGTGACCTCAGGCCTGTGACACACAGCAGGTTTCCTGAATGCACCAGAGATAAAGGGGCCACCAGGAGACACACTTCTTGTGGCAGATAGGGAGAAAACATGCCAGACCTCCTATTGCCTGGCCTGGAACTAACCCAGATCTCCCCCTGCAGTCCATCAGCCTGAGTGAGTCATACAGCTAAGCCGGAGATAATGGGGGAGTAGGGGTGGACATGCTCCTCTTGTAGTGGGAGGAACTGCAAGGTCACACACAAAGGGTGTGGATGTGTCATTCTTCTATGAGGAGGGCAGGGACAGTTAGGGGAGTGATCCACTCCTTTAGGGCCATGGACTCACAGTCATTTCCCCCAGTGCCCACACGTAGGGTGGGGGCATTTGGGCCCTGAGTGTCCAGCCTTCACTGCCCACTGTGCCTGGAACCATCCCTCTTCCCAGTGACTTGGGCCTGGGGTTCATTCCAGGTCACCAGTCCATGCTACCACATCCTCCAATGGGAGGTTCCTCCCTGAGTCCCTGAAGTCAGCCCCAGGAGCTTCACCCAGAGCAAATCTAGAGTATTTGAGGGTTGGGGTTGTGGCAGTGAAAACACTTGCATTGGTCTCAGGTGATGGAAAAGGTCCCCAGGAGCTCTAGGAGGAACATGATTGCCCTCTAGTGGATGACTACTGCTACAAAAAGAGGCCAAAAGAACTGAGAGATTAGGGCTGACCTTTGACGAAGGGCACATTCAGATTCACAAGGACTAGAAGTGAAGACGCAAGATGAGGGGGGACTGCAGGTGGGTGGAATGTTGGGAGATATGGGAAAGAGCAGGGTGAGGGGATGCCTGCTGGGAAAGCTGGGGGAAGGGCACACAGCAGGGCTCTCACTCTCCCCACTGACACTGGGGCTGGTAATTCTTGTTGGGAGCTGTCTTCTGGACTGCAGGACGATTAGCACCAGCCCAGGCCTCTACCCACTAGATGCCAGTAGAACTGTCTACCCCCTAGTGTAAGAACATTTTCTCCAGACATTGCTATATGTTCTGGGGAAAGGGGAGAGGAGGGGGTACAATTGCCCCTGGTTGAGAACCACCGATCTACACTAATCTCTAATATCAACTAACCAAATGAAACCCCATACCTCTTGATGTGTGAATAAGAGAAAAAACAGACGTCTCTGATATCTATGAAAAATTACTTTTAATCAATCAAAAGTTGATTTATCAGTGGAAGCCATACTTAGAGGTGATTAACAATGGCTGCCTGTAGCTCACCAGCTGGGAGTCTGTGGTTTTAAAGGGTGTTAGCAACAGGTCAGAACGACATCACTAGGTTATATTGCAAAGTCAGATGAGGGAAATACTATAGATGTTGAGATGAAAACATACATGAATAATACATATGTAATGTCATTAGACAGTCTGCTCTGGTGTTCTTACCATCTTAGGAGTCAGCTTAGCAATGACTACAAAGTCATTTCTATCATTAGGAAAAAAATTATTAAGAAGAAAATTATATCATAGGAGTTTCTCTTTATTTTCAGAATCATATACCTTGGCATCATTCCTTAAGTATGAATCTACACCCAAAAATTGGACTTAGTGAGAGACTGGCCAGTGTCGAGGTCTCGTTCCCAGCAAATGTGCACTGACAGCATCCTGCCCCACAACCCAGGGCCCCCTCTCTGAAGCACGGGAGCCTTTGATGCGCCCTCATTAGGGGAGGGAGGTCTTTCTAGTGTCCTCACCATTCACCCTTCCACTCTCACACTCTGGACCAATCTCTTGTCCATCTTGGATTTCATACTGAAATTACTGACCTTTATTTGTGTCCTTCATCCTTACAACATTGTGACAGACCCAGGAGGTCCCTTCTGCTCTTGATTTTGAGGGAAAAGTTCTCAAAAACACTTGCCTTTACCCATCTTGAACAGACGTCCACTTGAGTGCCATCATCATTACCCAGAAGGATTTGGACACTTTCTTTGGTAGTCAGATGCTTTCCAAGTCTTAGGGGGAAGTGTGACTCTCTCCACAGGGATGACCAGTAGAAATGGACGGAGAGAAATTGCATTAGTGTTCACAGAGAAAGTGATCTATATGAATGCACAAAAGCTTCAAATCCTATGAGAGTCCACATAAAAATCCACATTCCTGTGCTGAAACAAGGATGCTGGTCAGCTTTCACCATTTCCTTAAGAAGTAAACTACAAAAAGTGACATTAAAAACGAACTAGAAGAATAAAACCTGCATTACAGTTACTGATAAAACTAAGTTCTCTCTTTGTCCTGGAAAGAGCATTCCAGTGCATTATCATTTTCACCATGTCGAAAGGGAATGCCTTTCAGTCAGTATGTGTTCCCCACCATCCTAAAGCAGCTGGCTATCTCTAAATTTGGGACCTGGAAGAAACTCTCCTTTCTTCCTTTACATCTCAAACACAAGACTAGAGGCAGCTCCTGAACCCTCTCCCAGATCCAACCACCTGTTATCAGCCACGGAGAACAGAGGCCTGGGCTTCCCTAGTTCTCAAGAGAGTAGAGGTTGCTCTCTGCGCTGCCTCTGCACTCCAGACATCTGCTTTGTCGCATGTCCACTAGGCACCAGCCTGGAGGGTCCTGAGCACCACCCTACAGCTGCGATGCCAAACGTCACCAGAACCCTGTGTGCCTCACCCAGGCCACATCTGAGCTTGGGGAGCTTCTAGAAGCTGAATCCTTGCTCGCAGGCACCCACCCCGCCACCTGCTCCTCCAGGGATGCTGTCAGTGCACACCCGAGCCTGCCCTGCGCCAAGCGCAACCACTGTGAGCATGGGTCCCACATGGACCCCACGACCACACACCAGTATGTGGCAGGCTGGGACCTGCCAGTCTCTGCACGTGGTGGTCATCTGGGCTTGGAGGCGCTTTCCCACAATGGGGCCCTGATTCAAATACCCAGCCCTCTTCTCCATTTCTGGGAGAGTTACCTGAGGCATAGGGTTTGGTCTTCTTGGCACCACATAGCTGTGTTGGGCCCAGGGACCTCAAAATCACTCTTCTAAGCACAGACGGCCCCCTCTGTATCCCTGCACAGGTACCCAGCTCTTCAAGGCCTCCCCCGTGCTCGAAAGAGCACCCAGACCCCAGTACCAGGGAGACGGTGCTGAGGCCTCAGGCAATGAGAAAGGGAGATGGAGGTTTGACAAAGAACTTCTGTTCTTTGAGAGCCGGGCAGTGAGAGCAGGAGACAGAACTAGTGAGAGATTAAGCCCCAGATGGCAGATAGGACGGTCCCTTCCTTGTGTCCAGATGAGAACTCTGAATAGAAGCCTCTACTTCCCTCTAGGATGAGACAGAGCCAGATATCCAGCTGTCCCTGTCTGCTGACCCCCTGCTATAGGGACAGCACCAGCCAAGGACCCCAATCCTCAGCTGGATGAGGACTCCAACTCCAGGGCCTTGGGCCTTACCTCCATCTATAGCAGAGGCCACCAGTGGGGCCTACCTGCCACTGAGGACACCCACCTGTTGGGTCACCCCCTAAAAGTTGAGGCCCTCTAGGCCTCTTTGGAGACTCAAATCCCAGCTGCTTTCACCCTGCTGGACCCTGCATCTCACCAACATGGGTCACTAACCACCATAGGCCACCTCCACCAGCTCCCACTGACAGGGCTGCCAAGCTCCCAGACCCCCTGTCCCTCTCCTGTGGAGCAACCAAGCAAAGAATTTTGTTTGGAATGGTGAGATCCCAAATCCTGCTCTGTACCTCCTACAGACACCCTGGTCCCCCTATATTGAATCCACATTGGGGCCCCACTAACAGAAAATTGGGGACCTCTTGTAGTCCAGACCAGTCACAGCTGCAGCACCTACCAGCCCCACATTCCCCACCCCTCTCAATACTTCAGCCCCTATTTTTGCCAAACCCAAGAGCATCATACCCACAGGAAGTAGCCTGTGTCTCTGTCACCCCCACCCCAATTCAGACCTCAGCTGCCTCAACTTCTTCCACTTCTGTGAATCGAGCAGCCCCAGATTTCTGGCTCAGCCATCAAGGAGGTAGTGGTCGCTATGGGGGCTCCTGGCCCCTCTCTTCCACCAAGCTGGAGGCCCAAGGCCTCTGTGGGGATGCAGGAGGAGGCCAGGCAGGATCCCTTTGGACATGAACCATCCTGCTCTCCACACTGGAGAGACATTGCTTCTATCAAAACCTTTGTCTCCCCCCTGCCTGCCCACTCCTTGCCTTCTCGCCGGAAGCAGACTTGCCAGAAGTCATGCTTCCTTGCCCGCGTCCCCCATATGCCCAGTCTGTAGATAGGGATTTGTTCTCCTATAAAGTATTAAGAGGCTGCTTTATTATCATGGAGATTACCGTATTCTTTCTTGTTAAAACTCATCTAGGAAGATGTTTGTCTGAAGAAGAATTTTCAACTTTGGAACTACTCACATTTTGGACCAGATCATTCTTGGTTGTAGGGGATTGTCCTGTACGCGCATTGCAGGATTTTTAGCAATATCCCTGGCCTCAATCCAGTAGGTACCAATAGTTCACCCATAAGTTCTGACAATAAAAAAATACCTCCAGACATTGCCAAATATCTCTGGGAGGAAAACCCAGTACAGTTGAGAACCACTGAACCAGACTAAAGGTTTTTTTAAAGGCTAAATCCATAAAAGACAATGATGAATGAAAAAAATGAGAAAGAGAGACCTAATAAGTGATGCAATACCATTTAAATCAATACAATATTATATTTTCGGCATAATACCAAAGATCAGAAAGCAGGTAAGACGTCCTCTTGGACACTTTGCATGTTCTGTTCTTTGCATCCAAAGCATCTTTAAATACTGTTCAAACATGAATCTAATAGTTTTCCCAAGTTATAGAGTCAGACAATACAGATGTAAACAAAGCTGTGTCACTTCTCTCATGGAGCTCACTTTCTAAAAGGTGTGGAGAGAGACAAACAAGTAAATAAATATATACTCTGTCAGTTGAGGATATGGTCTGTAAAGAAAAATAAAATCAATTGATTCATTTCTTCTGAGGAGCTGACATCGAGATTTGGGTGGGAAATTCCTTGTTATGTGGGACAGTCTCGAGACTCTTAACACATTTATTATCGCTGAACCCCACACTCTTAGTTCTGGAAAGCCCATCAAGTCACTGATGGAGCCAAAATACTTGCCCAAAGACACACACATTTCCAAATGTTCTCTGAGTGGGGGGCAGTGCCATCCCCAGCTGAGAAAAACGTCTAAATCTTTAACATTTATTTCCAGGGTTTTTGCCTTCTCCTTAGGGAGTAGCGGACTTAGTAGGGGGCTTCCAGTTAAAGTGAACAGGTCTGTGACCCACTGGGGATCACCTGGAAAGGATCTAAATAAAGAGGACCCTTCCTTTCATTTGCTCTTTTTCTGCTCATGGGAATTTTCTCTTAGCAGAAATTCACCTGAAACTCTGGGTCTGTTCTTTCCGGGGGCGCATAGGGAAAATATTATGCCTAAATTATCCCAACCTCCATCCCTATTTCCTGCGAAAGATGAGTTGAGGTGGCAGAATGTGGTGGGGACAATATTAACAGGAAACAATGAGATTCTCAAGAGCCCCTGTCCACACAGGAGAGCACTGGGCTGTACTCCCACCATGGACAGCTCCCAGCCTCTTTCCCTTTGCAAACACAGGTAGGGACGCACAAACGGAAAATGGGGCCAGCTGATGTCTACACAAATACAAGCTAAGAAGGCGTAACCATAGGTGATGGACTTATCGTCGGTGTAACTTCTTTTTGGCTCCCTCCCTCAGTGTCCTGGGCCCTCCTGCCCTCTTCAGCCCAGGCTCTGGTGAAAGACACCCATAAAACCCACCATCCTTAGACAGAATGATAGGTGTGCCTTTGCTAGAAAAATGATCCTGTCCCCAGGGGAAGTGACATCGTGTACCAGTGTGCACCTCCCAGGGACAGCTGTGCTGAGAGGACATCAGTCCCTTCTGATGGTGAAGGCTGAGTCTCCTGTAAGTGCAAACACTGCAGAGTTCCGTCTCCCTGCTCTTTCCCTACACATGGACCTGCCCAAGGAGCCTCAGCAACTTTTTCCCAGCTGGGACCATCATGGGCATGATGACTGGGGTCCAGGCTGGGCTGACTCTCACACGGAACCCTTCGGTGTCTTCTGTTCCCGGAAACCTGTGGGTAATGGGGCCCTTCTTCAGACCAGGCTCCCCTCTGACTCCCTTCTCCTCTGCTTGGGGGGAGACAGAGGGCCTCCCCTCAACAGCAAATGAGTCTCCCTTCTCATTCTCATTTCTCATTTCCCTTCCCTAACATTCTCCTGCACTCATCTAAGAGGATGACTTTTCCAGACACCCAGCACTTCCCCCAACTCTGCCATGTGAGCCCAGGGAGCAGCTGGGAGTAAAGGCTCCAAGGACACCCACTTCCTCTGTCACCTACCTCCTTGCACTGGGATCTCTGTCACTTAGGCCCAAGTTCCCTTCAAGTCCAAAGCCTCAGCACAAAGGACTTCACACTCTCCCCAAGGCATGGAACATTCCCGAGGAAACAGACCTCCAGAGGGAGGACTCTCCAGCCTGACCAGAAGGCCATGTCCGTGGGCAATTCATCACCTGGCTCACTCCCCTCAGCCACTCTAGGAGCACCTGGGCCTTGGTGTGGGGTATTCCCTCCTCCTCTGGGGTTCCATGGGCTGGGACACCTCAAGTTCTTCTCAGAGAAAAATACCTCCAAGTCCTCACCACTCAACTCACCAAGTCACTGCTAAGTTTTACATCTCTATCTGTCTATCCTGACAGAACCATGAGGTCTCTGCATCAGAGAATAGACCATTTACTGAGAGTCAGAGGAAAAGAAACAAAGCTTAGGGCAATAGATTGGAATGTTGGTGTGGATTTATCATTTAAGACTTGCTCACCCACTCTGGGAGAGTCCAGAGGACACACCTTTCACCATGACTGTGAGATATGAGTTTGTAAGGGAGCCCCAGCATCCTTGAAGAGCTCTGTGATGGCTCTTCTCTGTAGATCAGAAATTATGCTGAGAACTGCTGCCACTGCATTGGGAAACCTAAATGCAATGGAGGTAACTGGATCCCGAGGTAGCAGGGCCAAGAGATGGCACTTAATCACCAAAGGCAAGGTGGGCCATCATCACCATAATGGACAGCAGAGTCAAAGCAGCAATCAGAATAGCCTGACTCATAGAAACCAATAGCATTGGCTAGTGGATCACGGTGTTCCTAGATATAAAATGGGTGGGAAATATACTAAATTCTTCCTTGATCTGTATAAGCAGAAGAGTTCTAGGTTAAGTGAACAAAAGTCTAGCTTGAGTTATAGAAACAGAGCGTTACGGCCCCTCAGTCAATTCCCAGACTTGAACTAGTTTAAAGACTTAGAACCTCTTGAATAAAGGGGAGGCCCGGTCCCCTTGAGGAAGGACCCCGCTATACTGCCAAAATGTATTCTGTTAATCTTTCTCCCAGCCTTCCCTGGAGATATGCATGGCCTTTTACCAGGGTGATTGTGCACTGGGGAAAAGGAAATAATCAGACTTCTGGGGCATTTATGGACATGGGCTCTGAACTGACACTAACTGCAGGAGACCCAAAGTGTCATGGTGGCCCACCAGAGTAGGGGCTTATTGGAGGTCAGGTGGTCAATGAAGTTTCAGCTCAGAGTCATCTCACAGTGAGGCCAGTGGGTCCCCAAACCCAGCCTGTGGTTATCTTCCCAGTTCTGGAATGCATAATTGGAACAGACATACTCAACAGCTGGCAGAATCCCCACATTGGTTCCCTGATCTGTGGAGTGAGAGCTATTATGGTGGGAAACATCAAGTGGAAGCCACTACAACTGCCTCTCCTAGGAAAATAGTAAACCAAAAGCAACACTACATTCCTGGAGGGCCTGCAGAGATTAGTGCCCCCATCGAGGACTTGAAGGATGCAGGGGTAGTGATTCCCACCACGCCTCCATTCACTTCTAATATTTGGCAGAAGACAGATGGATCTTAGAGAATGACAGTAAATTACCATAAGCTTAACCAAGTGATAACTCCAACTGCAGCTGCTGTACCAGATGTAGTTTCATTGCTTGAGCAAATTAAAACATCCCCTTGTACCTAGTATGCACCTATCAATCTGGCAAATAGTTTTCTCCACACCTGTCAGTAGAGACCCACTGGAAGCAGTTTGCTTCCAGCTAGCAAGACCAGCAGTACACCTTCACCATCCTATCTGAGGGGTCTATCAACTCTCCTGCCTGTGTCATAATTTAGTTTGCAAAGATCTTGATAGTCTTTCCCTTCCACAAGACATCACCCTGGTCCATGACATTGATGACATCATGGTGATTTGACCTAGTGAGCAAGAAGTAGCAAGTGCTCTAGACTTATTGATAAGACATTTGCATGTGAGGACATGGGAAACAAATCTGACAGAAATTCAGGAGCCTGCTCCCTCACTGAAATTTCTAGGGATCCAGGGGTGAGGAGAATATCGAGATGTATCTTCTAAGGTGAATAATCTGGTTGTTAAATCTGGTCCCTCCTATGACAATGCCAGGTGGGCCTCTTTGGATTTTGAGGCAACATATTCCTTATTTGGGTATGCTACCCTGGCCCATTTACCAAGTGAAGCAAAGAGCTACTAGTTTTAAGTGGTATCCAGGATAAGAGAAGGCACTGCACCAGGTCCAGGCTCTGTGAAAGCTGCTCTGTCATTTGGGCTATATAATCCAACAGACTCAAGGGTGCTTGAGGTGTCAGTGACAGATAGGGTCGGTGTTTGGAGACTTTGGCAGGCGCACATAAGTGAATCACAGCACAGACCATTAGGATTTTGGACCAAAGCCTTGCTATCCTCTGAGGATAATGACCCTCATTTTGAGAAACAGCCTTTGGCTTGCTACTGGAACTTAGTAACTGAGACTGAACACTTGACCATGGGCCACCCAATTATCATGCAACCTGAGCTGCATGTGCACTGGGGAAACGGATGTAATTAGTCCTTTGGGGGTTACTGGACACAGCCTCTGAACTGAACTAGTTCTGTCTTGAACTGGGTGTCGTCTGAATATCAAGCCATAAAGCTGGGCGTGCACAGCGGCAGTGCATCATCAAATGGAAGTGGTATATACGTGAACCGGCCTGAGCAGGCCCTGAGGGCACAAGTAAGTTACATGAAGAAGTGGCCCAAATGCCATTGGTCCCACCTCTGCTACACTGTCTTCTCTCTCCCAACCACACCCAAGGGGAGTTCCCTACTATCAGTTGATGGAGGAAGAGAAGACTCAGGCCTGGTTTACAATGGTTCTGTGGGATGTGCAGGCACCATGTGAAAGTGGACAGCTGCAGCCCTACAGCCCCTCTCTGGGACTTCCCTGAAGGACAGGGGTGAAGGGAAATCCTCTCAGTGGGCAGAACTTCAGGCAGTGTACCTGGTTGTTCATTTTGCTTGGAAGGAGAAACGGCCAGATGTGAGATTATATGCTGATTCGTGGGCTGTGGCCAGTGATTTGGCTGGATGGTCAGGGACTTGGAAAGAACATGATTGGAAAACTGGTGACAAGGAAGTCTGGGCAAGAAGTATGTGGACAAACCTCTCTAAATGCTCACCATTCACCTCAGCAAGAAGGATTTTAATAATCAAGTGGATAGGATGACCCGGTCTGTGGACACCAGTCAGCCTCTTTCCCCACTCACTCTTGTCATCGCCTGGTGGGCTCATGAACCAAGCAGCCATGGTGGCGGGGATGGAGGTTATGCATGGGCTCAGCAACATGGACTTCCACTCACCAAGACTGACCTAGCTATGGCCACTGCTGAGTGCCCTGTCTGCCAGCTCAGAGACCAACACTGGGCCCCCGATATGGCACCATTCCCCAGGGTGATCAGCCAGCTACCTAGTGCAGGCTGATTACACTGGACCATTTCTGTTATGGAAGAGGCAGTGTTTTGTTCTTATTGGGATAGGCACTTACTCTGGACACAGATTAGCCTTCCCTGTACACAATGCTTCTGCCAAAACCACCATTTGTGAAGTCACAGAATGCCTTATCCTCCATCATAGTATTCCACACAGCATTGCTTCTGACCAAGGGACTCATTTCATAGCAAATGAAATGCAGCAATGGGCCCATGCTCATGGAATCCACCAGTCCTACCATCCTGAAGCAGCTGGCTTGATAGAAAAGGGGAATGGCCTTTTGGAAAGTCAGTTACAGCACCAGTTAGGTAGCAGTACCTTGCAGGGCTGGGGGAAGATACTCTGGTATACGCTCTGAATCAGTGTCCCATATGTGGTGCTGCTTCTCCCATACCCATGGTTCTCAGGTCCGGGAATCAAGGGGTGAAAATGGGAGTGACACCACTCACTATACCTCGAGTGATCCACAAGCAAGATCTCTGCTTCCTGTCCCCAGGACATTATGGTCTGCTGGCCTAGAGGTCTTAGTTCCAAAGAGAGGAATGCTTCCACCAGGAGACACAATAATGATTCCATTGACACATCGGGATTCCTCACTCTCAAGCTATTCAGAAAGTGCAGAACCTTGGAGAGCGCCAATCTCAGCTTCCTCCTTCTTCCCTCACAGGGGTCAGGGGTCAGAATAAATGAGAGGCTAGTGAGGCCCAGAGAATGTGAGGGGGCAGCAAGCATAGAAGCAGGTGCCTGCAATGGGAGCCAGTGAGGCTACTGGCTGAGGCTGTCCACAGAGGCCCAGGGAGAAGGTGGTACAAGAAAGAAACCCCAGGCATGGGCAGGGGAGAAGAGAAAAAAAACAGGCACTCTGAGGGCCCAGCCTGGGCGCTGTGTGGGACTGTGTGTGTGAAGCCATCTCAGGACCAGGGCTCCTCCATTCACAGCTGATATGCACAGAGAGTGCCTACAACAACCCTGGATCAATGTGGACTTAACACTTGAGAGTTAAGCCATGGGCACAGGGCACACGTGAGGCCCAGGTCCTGATGAACAGGAGAGGAAGCAGCTCCCATCTCACCTGACCCAGGGACACAGAGAGGTGTGTGGTGCTGTGTGTTCTCATAATCAGGGTTCCTGTTTGGGCACCAGGCCCTGGGAGTGAGAAAGGAAGTTGACTTGTCCATCCTTCCCCCTCTGCTCACCTGACACAGACCTTTCCCTCTCAACATCCCTGGTTCTCTGCTCCTCCTTCTTCCCACAGAACCACCAGCCAGCCCTCCAACCACACACATCACTCCACCCAACGGCATGCATAGTGTAACTTACAGAGACAAACACAAACTGATACGCTTTCCTGGGAATCTGAGTTTGGTGACATGTCACTGAGGAAAGAGGCAGAGCCAGTGTACTTACAGCAACGGAGATTGGGACTCACAGAGCAGGAATATGATAGAGCATTAATATGATATATGACCCATGTGAAATGTCTATGAACTGATGTTGAATAAACATGCAGAGCAGTATGGCGTGATGACTCTGCCTTCTGCGCTTCCATCCCTGTCCAGCAGAGGGCAGCAGAGCTACTCTGGAGCCTCCCCAGGGAGCTGCTGACCTCCCTCAGCATCGCCCACAGGCCAGCAGGGTCTGTTCCTCACCAGCCTCAATCAGTCCACCGTCCTCCTCCCTCTCCAAGTTCCCCACACTGGACTCTCTCAGCCCCTCCACTCAGCCTGGCATCGACCCCCTTAAAGGCTGGTCCCTCTGTAGGCAGCTCCTCCCTCCACACCATTCGCCCTTTATGGGATGAACGTCCACTCCCACTTCAGGTCTCAGCCAAAAGGTCACTTTCTCAGGGTGCACTCGGTGATCCCCAGACCAACTGAGACTTCATTACATGCTCCTGACACACCAGACATTTTCCCTTCATGGCCCTTCTCTCTAATAGAATTAACTCCTTAGTTCCATGATTTTCTCTGAGTGCCTGTCTCCCTGTCACAAGGTAAACTCCGTAACCCCAGGGCCCACGTGTGTCCTCTTCTCTGTGGAGTTCACAGGGCCCACATCAGGGCCTGACACATCACAGATGTTCAGAAAATACTCACTAAATAGAGGAAGGAAACCACACAACAGAAGCCTGTCATCCCTGTGTGACACCTGGGGGTCAGAGCACATTCCGTGTAGACACAAGGGCCACTGGCATCAGGATGGGAGGAGGCCAGCAATACTGTCTCTGGGATGGGCTTTTCCCCTTGTAGAGTCAGGAGGGAGGACAGGGCCCTCCTAACCTTGGGGGTTCATATCCCTATTGACTCCCAGAAGATCACACCCCCTCACCCCTCTACCTTGTAAGTGACTTCTCTCCTTGGAGGCCCTGAGCCAGCAGCCTGTGTCCCTCCTCTTCTCACAGAGACCTGACCTGGGACAAACTCTGAATTCTCAACACCAGCTGGACTTACCACCAGGAGAGGAGAGAGTCCCACCTTGACCTCAAAAGAATCCGGGGACAACTCCCCACCTACAGGGTCCCTAGTCTGGGGGACACCTGATTGTGGTCCCATGAAGGCATCTCACCAGCTCAAGGCATCCCAGGAAATGAGAGGAACTTCCCTCCCAGAATTGAACAGGAGAACTAGGATCTGTTTGCTTCCATCTCAGAGGTGCTGAGGGTCCCATAGGCGCCTCCCCTCTCCTAACAGTGGAACCTAGGGGATCCCCTGTCTGAGTCTCCACGTGGAGCTGCTGCAGCTCCTGGGCCCTGTGGGGAGGCCTAGAGCAGACAACGGACAGGGACACGGTTGACTTGATGCAAGATCCAGTGCTGTGATGGAGGAAACAGGACATTCTGGGGCCTAACCTCCAGGGCACTGTCCTCTCCCAAAAGCTTAAAGAGACACTCTACCCCACTCTTTAAATCTCAGGGACAGAAAGCTCACCCTGAGACAGCACATCCCCCAGGGGACAGTTCTTCTGACACGAGACCAGGAATCCTCTGGACAACATCTGTCCTCTCCCTGGGCTCTCCCTGCACTGAGATGGAGTCTGGCAGCCTGGGATCCCCAAAGCACAGGAGACAAACTTACCAGCCTCTCAGCCTGGAGGTCAATGATCACATCTGCACACGGCTCAGGATCAGCTCACACCCCCTGGGGCCTGGTCAGCATCCCTGGCGCAGCCCCTGACATTGGCCACAGGTCTCTTCATGCCCTCCAGGGGGCGACATTGGGACACACAGACAATTAACACCTGAAAGTGGCTTTGGCTAAGGAGGTGGAGAAGGAGCCTGGTTTCCATCCCTCCCTTTAACAGACCCTTCTGGGCCCCTCCTACATGCCTGCTCTATCCTGCCCACTCCTTCTAGGGGCCTCAGAGTAGCCTGCCTTGTCAGGGGTCCCTGAGCAGGTCCCCACAACCTGCCTGACACCACCCATGGGGAAGGCAGGTGACCACAGAAAAGTCAGCCAAGCAGAGGACAGAGGCCTCCAGGATGGTCAGTCTCCGAGCCACAGCTCAGCCAACACACATGGAGAGGGGGGTGGTCTCCCTGAAGCCTTCTCCCAAGGACCAAGGAGCCCACAGCCACCTGACCTCCCACCACCACCATCCTCTCACCCGGGACACTCAGGAAACCTCCCCCTTCACACCCAAGAACTGCAGATTAAAATGACACCGCTACTGGGTCTCTGTCCCTGGAAGCAGAGGCCAGGCTGGTGACACTCAGAGATGGAGGGTGGGTACCCTCACCAGTCATCACTCAGCTTGCCCCTTTCTCACCCCCCAAGTCATCTCTGTGGCCTTCCTGTGGGGAGTAAATCCAACCTTCCCAGAGCATTTGAGGACACGGGGAAGACACTGGTGCCAGGCTGGGTTTCTGTGTCACAAACAAAAATAACTCCCCGGGTTTGGAGACCCTTGGGTATCTGCGTGGTGCTGACAGACCCCAAGGCCAGGACACAGCAGAGGCCAATGCTGGGGTGGGTGGGTCATCCCTCTCAGGGTCAGGGGTCTCCATCAGCCTTGCTATTGAAAGTGTGCCCCCCAGGCCAGTGTGATCAGCATCACCTGAGAGCTTGTTAGATGCAGACTCTCGGGTCCACCCCACACCTGCCGGGTCAGAATCTGCATCTTAACAGAATCTTCTGACTCTGAACAGGAGAAGGTGAGAGGCTGCCCCACCCCACAAAATGGGGTCTCAGCCTGGCTGGGTATCCACAAACCTGGGCAGCTGCTAAAGTAGCATTTCTAAGGTGTCCCCTAGGCATTCACAAATTCTACAAAGTTCCACAGGTGATTGTGACACAGAGCAGGAACGACATCCCTGTGACAAGAGTTCCCGATGTAGCCACAGAACCCCAGCTCTGAAGTCTATGTGAAAAGTCAAATGTGAAAGAGAAAGGGCTGCAGGGGACACTGACTGCGCACCCTGACCCAGAGTTGTGGGGACTGCCCAGGGCAGCAGTGCCCCAGGCTTGTGCTTGTCCAAACAAGGGTGTGTGTGTCTGTCTGTCTGTGTGTCTGTGTGTATGTGTGTGTATGGAGGGAATCACAGCTAAAGAGGGAGAGGCCTCCACAGTTGCCAGGGAACCAAAATGTAGACAGAAAGGGGAAGGAGAGGTCCAGGGAGGCAGGAATGAGGGGAGGAAAGGGAGGGACCTGGGCAGAGACCACGCCCCCAGTGCATGTGTCCCCACTAAGCACTTCTGCCCCTGGAGGAGGCTCAGTGCAGAGGGAGGAAGGACAGCAGAGCTGAAGCACCTGGACAGCGGCAGTTGTGAGCACTTCTGGAGCCCAGGCTCTTCTCACAGAGGGAGGGACAGAGCAGGCAGCAGACACCATGGAGTCCCCCTCAGCCCTGCCCACAGAGGGCACATCCCCTGGCAGGGTCTCCTGCTGGCAGGTAAGAGGGGACGATTCCCTGAGGGTTGGCAGTAGTTAGAGGACAGAGACTGCTGGAGTCTCCTGGGGAGGACAAGGCTCTGAGAGAGGACAGAGGACTTTTGTTTGGACCTGAGAGTAGAGGACATGGGAGCAGAGTAGGATGGATAGAGGGGGCTCAGCAACAGGAAAATTTTAGTGAACTGGAATTGGTGAGGGGTAGGAAACTCGTAACTGCAATATTTTTTTGAAGTTACATTTTGAAAATAAGATAACTATATCCAAGTGATACTTCAGAAAAAAAACATAACCAGGGGCACCAAACATGGTCATTACTAATAAACCTCAGAAATTGACAAACACACACCAGGACGTGGTGGGCCCTGAGAACACTCATTCATTCATCCAAGGTGTTTGCAGCCTGTTCCAGGCACTGGAGGTACCACAAGATCACACAAGTCCGTGCCCTCAGGACCTCACATTCTATGGGGAGGAAGACAGACAAGCAAAGAAATCTGAATGTGATGTCAGAGACAGACAAGTGTCATGAAGGGAACAGAGCAGGGAAAGGTCAGACAGTGAAGACAGAGGGTCTTTAGAGGGGAGGTCAGGGAAGGCATCTCCCAAGGATGCCCCTGAGAGTGAGCAGGGCTCTAGGGCAGTGAGGGAGTGAGCCAGGCAGACACCTGGGAAGAGTGTTGGGAACAGAGGAAATCACAAGTTCGGAGGGGCTGAAGTAATGGTGGTCATGCTCCTGACCTTGACCAATAGACACAGACACACACACACACAAACACACACACACACACACACACAAACACAAACACACACACTCCAAGTCTAAGAGATGAAGAGACCTGTTCAGGACCCAGGGCCTCATCTTTCCATCTCAATACATAGGTCCAAATATTGATTGATCTCTCTTCCCTCCTAGTCTCACTCATAACCTTCTGGAACCCGCCCACCACTGCTCAACTCACTATTGAATCAGTGCCGCCCAATGGTGTCCAAGGGAAGGATGTTCTTCTACTTGTCCACAATCTGACAGAGAATCTCATAGGCTATGGCTGGTTCAAAGCGGACAGAGTCGATCCCAATCAACAAATTGCAACATATGTGATAGACACACAAGAAATTACCCCCGGGCCTGTATACAGTGGTCGGGAGACAATATACCCCAATGGATCCCTGCTGTTCCAGAACGTCACCCAGGAGGACATAGGATACTACACCCTGCAAGCCTGGAAAAAAAAATTTTCAAAGCGAGGTAGGAACTAGACAGCTCCACGGATACCGTGAGTGATTCCTCTCTGTCCTCTTGAGTTGGATGGGGTGACACACACACAGGATTAACAGGCCTGGACTGTGCCTACATCCCCCTCTGCATTAGGTCTCATGTTGAGGTTTGAGCATTTAGTGCAGGACACATACAATGGAGACAACTTCATAATATCGGAATTCCTTTCCCAGAATACAGGTCTTGCAGACATTCCCTGCAGAGAGAAGAATCAATCTGATGAGAGTAACTCAGCAGAGGGAGATCAGTCTCAGTCCAGCCCCCTGGGCTCCTCCCCATGAACATGACCGTGAGGAAGACTCTGCACAGCTCCGTCAGGTCCTGGCCTGAGGGGCCCCCTGGGATCCTCACAGGGAAGCTATATCTGGGAAGCCCCTGCCCAGACCCCTGTCTCAGGGGGCCTGACTCCAGTGACCTTGGGCAGCCAGTGCCAGGGTTAGATTTTGGCCACCTGGACAGGGTTGACTGGGAACAATGCTTTCCTGGCTGCCCGAGTCCCAAGGCTCCTGAGCTGGTCACCAGCCAGGGCTCAGCCCAAAGAGCCACAGCTGGGCAGGGGCGGAGCCTGATCCTTCACCTGAGACTTAGCATGGAGAGCACAGATGGACAAGGTCGCCAGGCCATTAGCCAACTGCCCTGGGGGCGTCGGGGACTCCAGAGGATGGTCACCATCCACAGAGAGGAATGGAAGACAGAAGATGCTCCTGGCAGCTCCTCATCCACCAGGGATCAGGCCCAGGGAGGTGTCTCTCTTGAATGCCATTTATTTGGGCAGCTCCTCCATACTAAGCTTTAGGGCAAGTATTTGGGGATGTTTTAAGGATAATTCACAGACAACCTATTAATCCAGAGACCATTTACCTGATTTTATTTGGGGGAAACTGAGGCACAAGGAGATACAGTCATTGAATCAGGGTCACATAGGCTATGAGTTGCAGATCAGAGTCATGGCAAGATCTTAGTGAAGCCACAGCCCCGATCTCTCCACCACCCTGGGGACATCTATGGACCCCAAAACCAGCCGTTAGATCAGATCAAACAGCTTCTTCTTAGAGATCCACAGCTCAAGGTAGATTTTCTGGTGGGAGAGTGACAGCAAGAGGATATTTAACCTGTTTGTACTCAAGAACCAAATTACCTGCATCAACAATCAGAGTCAGTGCAGGGAAAGTCCAGGCCGCCCCCTCAGGTGGCTGATCCACATCTCCCTGCACTGAACTTGAAATCACTTATTTGGTTCCTGATGTGTTGGTGTCACTCCCACTGGAGTATAAAGGAAAGGACTTTGCTTTCTCACTCCCCACTCTACACCTGCAACCAGCACAGGTCCCAACAACTCAATTGCTCTTTTATGAAGGAGGGAAGGAATGATTGGTGAATGAATGAATGAATGATCCATAATCTCCTCCCAGACTGGAACCTGGGTTCAGAATCCTAGTTTATGACCACACTTGTTCTCTGTCTCTCCAGGGGCTGAGACCCATGTTCCATCCCTCTCACCACCAGCCCCTAATGCCACTCTGAGAAAAGAGTATCATGACTGTGGGGCTGCTCAGAAAATAGAAGAGTTTTTAAGGCCGTTCTGGCCCTGTCCCTGGGAGAGCCGTGGGATCTTGGTGCCTAAGGTCTTTGATGTCACTTGTAACCCCCACTGCTCTGACCTTGGATGTTTCTGGCTCTCTTTGCACCTTCCATGTCCCTCATCATCCTCCCCCTTCATTCCAGCTGGGACTGACCCTGTTCCGCACAGCTTCTTCCACTCTTAAGCCTCCCCGAATTCTCGCACTAACACCTGTAGCCAGGCCGACCCTCCTGGCAATAGTCAAGGACAGAGAAATAAGTGGGAGCAGCAGCCCCTTGAGGCTCCATCATGAGCTAGTTACCCCAAGTCACCAGGAGAATGAGCTTCCACTGTACCACCATCCAGAGCTTTTTCCCTCCACAATGTCAACAAGTGGAATATGCCATGGGACAGGGACATGATTCTCTACATGATTCAACCAGGAAGTCAAAGGCAGAAGGACAGATCTGCACTCCTCAAAAGCTCACAGGCTCATTTCACCCCTTTGATTCCTGACTCACATCCTCATCCTGGTGAGGCTCCCATTAATCTAGTGGTTTCTGGGACCTTCCCAAGGTGGGGCTGGCCAGACCCTGCACTGTCTGACTGGTTTACTGCCTATTTCACACACAGAAGTCCTCATGATGACACCTTTACCATAGGGTGGGATGGTCACAGATGGTGAGATCCACCAGCCTCTGTCCTTTCACTTAGACATTGCCCAATTTGGATAAATTTGATCAAACTTATGTTTCCGGAGGTCAAAAGAGAGCCACATGCAAGCTTTGGACCTTCTTCCCATTTTGCCTGACTGTCCATATAAATTGGTGACAGAGACCTCTTTCCTAAATTTACTAACATAACACATATCATTTCAACTAATTTGGTAGCATTCCTCCCTTTAAGTAACAGAGACATGTCAGACTTGCCACCTAATCAATTCTGTCCTCATAACAGGACTCACATGTCTCTCTCTACCCAGGGGGCCACTGATTTCAAACCCACTGTAGCATCTTCCTTTGATGATAATGTGATCCTGGTTGGACTGCAGAACTTGGTCTTTGACCTTTAGTGCTCTCTAGAGAGATATTCCTCCAGAAACTGGTGTTACATCTCTGGGGCATTAATATTAATTTTCAATATGGAAAAAATTTAACTTCTCAGATTTCTGTCTCATAATTTTATTTAAAAATGGTCCATGAGGGCTAGATTCCACCCTCCGCCCTTTCTACTGGTCACCCTTCTGCATTTGAAAACATCGACTTCTATTTCAAGAAAGATGAACATGGTCCTCACTGCCCTCTGCAGTGGGAGAAGAGACTTTAAAGACCAAGTCAGAGCACAGGGTTCTGCTCTCAAAGCCAGCCAGCCCCCGCCTGTCCCCCTCACTCTTTTCTGGATCATATCTAGTCTTAATTCTGCTCTATCCCTTATGGAGTCACTGTCTCATGCCAGTCACCATGGAACACCTGGGCAGACCTGCCCCACTTCATGGCCCTGCAGCCTGAGTACTGAACTGACCTCTGGGCTTGCTCCTGATCTCCCAGTATAGTATTTCTGCTCAAATACCCAGTTCCAGGCTATGCTGCTCAGTCTTCTCTGGGTTTAAGAACTATAGGAAGGCCTATCATTACCCATCTCTAGGATAACACTGGAAAGCAAGGCCTCAGGGAAAACACATCTACACTAGATGATGTAGGTCTATGTAATAGAAAAGGCCTCAGCATGCACACTTTCCAGGTGAGGACCCCAAGGTTGGTCAGACAGTTAGCTGGTCAGTGAAGAACAAGGAGAAGCACTGGGTGGTCTCTGACTCCCAGTCCTGTGTCTTTCCGTGACCAACCCTGATGCTTATTTGACTTGGGAAAGTCTGTGTTTTCTCCCAGACGTAGAGCAGGTGGCCTTACATTCTCTGAGTGCTCAGATCCTTATGCATTTGCCTTGGGATACACAACCTGCCTTATTCTTTTAAGGACTTGGGTTGGCTGAGAGGTGAGAGATGCCAACTCTGTTTGAAGAGGCCTTTAGAGGAATCAAAGGTCCCACACAAGGCAATATTCTCTCTGTTATCTGTGCAGCGGAGTTAACCAAACCCAGCGTCACATGCAACGACTCCAGCCCCGTGGAGCATGAGGACCATGTAGTGTTAACACGTGAAGCTGAGACTCAGGACACCACCTACCTGTGGCTGATCAACAATCAGAGCCTCCTGGACAGCACCTGGCTGGAGCTGTCCCTGGACAACAGGACTCTCACTTTACTCCGTGTCACAAGGAATGACACAGGACCCTATGAGTGTGAAACCCGGAACCCAGTGAGTGCCCGTCGCAGTGATCCATTCTACCTCAATGTTCTCTGTGAGTAACTTCTGTCCCTACCTGGCCCAGGGTGTCTGCCCAAATCCACACTACCAGAGGCCAGGCCACATCCATCCCTCTCAGATTCAAATACACAGACCCTCAGCCCTGGACACCAGGCTGGCCATGACTTCCTGTCTCAGGCAAATCTGGGCAGGCCCAGCCTTGAGCCAAGACTAGGAGGGGACGGGCTGCTGCTGCCTTGAGAGGCTCGGGGTCAAAAACCTGTGATGGGACAAACAGGTTAATGTCTCAGACTCAGGATGAGTGAACACAGAGGGGTCATGGTTGGGAGTTTTTAAGGCAAGGTTGTGACCTGGCTCAGAAGGATACTGTGGCCCTCGTACAGACCAGGAGCTTCCCCTTCCCTCTGATTACATCACAAATGGCTTTATTCTGTTTGCTCCAGACGGCCCAGCTGCCCCCACCATTTCCCCCTCAGACTCCTATTACCGTGCAGGGGCAAACCTCAGCCTCTCCTGCCACGCGGCCTCTAATCCACCTACACAGTATTCTTGGCTTATTAATGGGAGGCCCCAGCAATCCACACAGGAGCTCTTTATCCCCAACATCACTGCAAATGATAGTGGATCCTATACCTGCCTCGTCCATAACTCTGTCACTGGCTTCAATAAGACCACAGTCAAGACTATTACAGTCTCCGGTAAGTGGCTCCCTGGACCATTGGCACCAGGCTTTGGGGTGGAAATCTGTCTGGTTTTCAGGAAAGAGCCTCCCGAAAGCTATTGCCCATCTTGTGTCCATCCTGTTCCTGAACCCTCCCACGACATCTCTGCAGACTCTTCCTCCCCTTGCTCTCTGATTTCCCAGAGCAGATGTGGGTCCAGCCTGGAATGTGGGGAGGGGGTTCTCTCAGCACCAGAAAGCCCCATACAGTGGAGGGGGCTTCACAGAGGGAGAAGGATGAAGGTCCTTCTGTTCCTGGCTCGCCTTATGACTGACTCTGCTCTGATGCCACCTGTGGTGGGACAGGGGCATGTAGGGAAGGTACATGGGCAGCCTGTCCTCAATATGGCCAAATTGCGCCACCCACTGACACCAGAGTCTTTCTCAGGCCAGGCTGCAGGAAAATGGGAAAAGAGACTGAGCTGTGTCCTGGCTCTGAAGTCACCAGCTATATGACACTGTGTGACACCAGCACATACCTATACCAAAGGAGAACAGTGAATTATGGTGAACACTTGGAAAAATAGGTAGATTCATCCACGCAGTCCCTTCATGGGATGGAAGGAGCAGTGCCAAAAAGTTTTGAGTTTACAGAGAGGGCTAAGTGTACCAGCATTTTATTAAAACTGTGACAACTTCTCTCTAGAGATTTCCTTCTCTGTGATACTCAATCCATGAACCAAGAAGTAAAAGTCCTATTCAGATTGAGAAATCCTTTAGATTGGAACTTCTCCAGGTCCTAAGGTCATGATGACTGGCTGGGCCATGCTCCTTCTCTAACAAACTATTTAGCAAAAGAAACACCTTCACTCTCTATTTAAAGCTACCATACCCAAGAGCACGCTTGATCTTTCATAAAGTCACAGAAAGCTCTAGCAAAGGGTCACACAAAAGCTAATGGGAGAAAAAGTCCACCTGATGATGAGGATGCTGGATACATGGGCTGAGAAGAGGTTTCTGGTGATGATACTATGGAGATGACATGGGGAACCAGTCTGCGGTCATGCTGGCGTTATTAGGGGCTCAGAGAGGAGGTGCAGCCCTCCCCGTACAGACTGTCACCTGAACAAAAACACTCGTCCTTCTATAGGGGCCACAGCCATCCTCTCAGTCACCTTTACACAGCTCACAGTGGGATCTGAGAACTGGCTGAGGAAGGACTGTGACCCCAGCCCTACTCTCACTCAGTCACCTCCTCTGTTTCTCCGCAGATCCAGTGGCACAGCCCTCCATCCAAGCCACCAACACCACAGTCACAGAAAATAAGGACGCTGTGGTCCTGACCTGCCTCACAAATGACACTGGGATCTCCACCCAGTGGTTCTTCAATAACCAGAGTCTCTGGCTCACAGAGCGGATGAAGCTGTCCCAGGACAACAGCACCCTCACCATAGACCCCATCAGGAGAGCGGATGCTGGGGATTATCAGTGTGAGGTCTCCAACCCGGTCAGTTCCAGCAAAAGTGACCTCCTCAGGCTGGATGTGAAATGTAAGTGACCACTTGTCCCATCCCATATCTTCCTGGGAGGATGGATGGTTCTATCAATGTTGTGCAAAATGGATAGAAGTCACAGAGGGCAGAATATCAACCAAGGGACCAATACAGTATACAGAATCGCAAAGTGGTTAAGACCTCAGTTTCTGAATCAAATATACGAAGTTTCTTATCATGGGTCTGGCATTTCCTGTGTGACCTTGCACAAGATTCTTTCTTTTTCTGTTACCATTTTTTAGCGTGGTAAAATATACATAATATTTACCACTTTAACCATTTTTAAGTGTATAGTACAGTGGCTTTAGTACAATTACATTGTGGTGCAACCATCACCACTATCCATTTCCAAAACTTTTTCATCTTATCATACTAAAACTCTGTGCCCAATAAACAACAACTCCTCACTCCCTACTTCAGCCCCTGGTAACCACCATTCTACTTTCTCTCTCTATGTATTCAACTATTCTAGGTAACTCATATAAGTGGAATCATACAATATTTGTCTTTTTTGTGTCTAGCTAATTTGACTTAGCATAAATGTCTTCAATGTTCCATCCATGTTGTAGCATATATCAGAATTCCGTTCCTTTTTAATGCTGAATAATATTACCTTGTATGTACATGTCACATTTTGTTTATCATTCATCCATCGGTGAACTTCTGGGTTATTTCCACCTTCCGTTTGTTGTGACTAATGCTGCTATGACCATGGGAGTACACATATCTGTTCAAATCCCTGCATTCAGTTCTTTGGGGTATATACCCAGAAGTGGAATTGCTGGATCAAATGTCAATTCTATGTTCAGTTTTAAATGAACTGCCACACCATTTTCCACAGTAGCTGCCCCATTTTACATTCCCACCAGCAATGCCTAGAAGTTCCGATTTCTCCACATCCTTGCCAACACATGTTGCTTTCCATTTGTTTGTTTTATAACATCCATCCTAATGGGTATGAGGTGGTATCTCATTGTGGTTGCATTTCCCTAATGATTAGTGAGGCTGAGCATCTTTTCACATGCCTATTGGCCATTTGTGTATCTTCTTTCAAGAAATGTCTGTTAAGACCTTTGCCCGTTTTTTGAGTGGACATTTTTGTCGTTGTTGAGTTGTAGTGCTCTATGTATTCTGAATGTTAACCCCTTATCAGATGTATGATTCACAAATATTTTCTCTCACTCTGTGTGTTGTCTTTTCACTTTGTTGAAATTGTTCTTTGTGTGTGTGTGTGTGTGAGGAAGAATAGCCCCGAGCTAACATCCGATGCCAATCCTCCTCTTTTTGTTGAGGAAGATTGGCCCTGGGCTAACATCCATGCCAATCTTCCTCTACTTCATATGGGACACCGCCACGGCATGGCTTGACAAGTGGTGTGACAGTGTGCACCCAGAATCCGAACCTGTGAACCCTGGACTGCCACAGCGGAGCGCGCGCACTTAACCGCTACGCCACCGGGCCGGCCGGTGAAATTGTCCTTTGATGCACAAAAGTTTTTAATTTTGGTGAAGTCCAATTTATCTTTTCTTCCTTTTATTGCCTGTGCCTTCAGTTTCAGATCCAAGAAATCATTGCCAAATCCAGAGTCATGAAGCTTTCAGCCTATGTTTTCTTCTAAGAGTTTTATAGTTTTAGCTCTTACATTTAGGTCTTAGATCCATCTTGAGTTAATTTTGGCATGTGGTGTTAAATAAGCGTTCAACTTCATTTTTTTGCAGGGATATCTAGTTTTCCAAACACCATCTGTTGAAAAGACTGTCTTTTCCCCATTGAATGGTCTTGGTATCCCTGTCAAAAATCATTTGATGACATATGCAATGATTTATTTCTGAGCTCTCTATTCTATTCTGTTAGTCTATATGTCTGTCTTTATGCTAGTACCACACTGTTTTGATTACCGCAGCTTCGTAGTAAATTTTGAAACCAGGAAGTGTGTGTCCCCCAACTTTGTTCTTTTTCAAGATTGTTTTGGATATTTGGGATCCCTTGAAATTCCACATGAATTTTAGGATGGGTTTTTCTTTTTTGTTGTTGTTGTTATTACACGATTTATTAATCAACATTCATTTGTGGATGGAGAAAAAAATATTTCTAACAAGCATAACATGATCTCTTTCTTAAATATTTGGCACTTCCAGGCTAGCACAAGGCATGAGCATTTAGAGGCCATGGTTGTTGTGAGAAAATGAGCAAAGTGGACATAAGTTATTTTTATCATTTTTGCTTGCAAGTTTTGCTTTCCCCTACCTTGGTCGCTTTATTTTCTATTTTTTCTTTTTTTTTTTTAATTTTCTATTTCTTTATTTTTTTATTGCAGTAACATTGGTTTGTAACATTGTATAAATTTCAGACATCCATCATTATACTTCTATTTCTGCATTGATTATATCATGTTCACCACCCAAATACTAATTACAATCCATCATCACACACATGTGCCTAATCATCCCTTTCGCCCTGCTCCCTCCCCTCCTCCCCTGATAACCACCAATCCAATCTCTGTCTCTATGTTTTTTTGTTGGTGTTTTTATCTTCTACTTATGAGTGAGATCATATGATATTTGACCTTCTCCCTCTGACTTATTTCGCTTAGCATAATACCCTCAATGTCCATCCATGTTGTCACAAATGGCTGGATTTCGTCGTTTCTTATGGCTGAGTAGTATTCCATTGTGTATATATACCACATCTTCTTCATCCATTCATCCTTTGATGGGCACTTAGGTTGCTTCCAAGTCTTGTGAATAATACTGCTATTGTGAATAATGCTGCAATGAACACAGGGGTGCATGTATCTTTAGGCATTGGTGTTTTCGTGTTCTTTGGATAAATACCCAGCAGTGGAATAGCTGGGTTGTATGGTAGTTCTATTCTTAATTTTTTGAGGAATCTCCATACTGTTTTCCATAGTGGCTGCACCACTTTGCACTCCCACCAGCAGTGTTCTCTTCTCTTCACATCCTCTCCAACACTTGTTGTTTCCTGTCTTGTTAATTATAGCCATTCTGACAGGAGTGAGGTGATATCTCGTTGTAGTTTTGATTTGCATTTCCCTGATACTTAATGATGTTGAACATCTTTTCATGTGCCTGTGGGCCATCTCTATATCTTCTTTGGAGAAAGGTCTGTTCAGGTCTTTTGCCCATTTTTTAATTGGGTTGTTAGTTTTTCTGTTGTTGAGATGTATGATTCTTAAATATAGATTTTGGAGATTAACCCTTTATCAGATATATGGTTTGCAAATATCTTCTCCCAATTGTTAGGTGGTCTTTTCGTTTTCTTGATGGTTTCCTTCGCTGTGCAGAAGCTTTTCAGTTTTATGTAGTCCCATTGTTTATTTTTTCTATTGTTTCTCTTACCTGGTCAAACATGGTGCTTGAAACTATGTTGCTGACCCTGATGTCGAAGAGCGTACTTCCTATGTTTTCTTCTAGAAGTTTCATGGCTTTAGGTCTTACATTCAAGTCTTTAATGTATTTTGAGTTATTTTTTGTGTATGGTGTAAGATAATGGCCTATGTTCATTTTTTTTTGCATGTGGCTGTCCAGTTTTGCCAACACCATTTGTTGAAGAGACTTTCCTTTCTCCATTGTATATTCTTGGCTCCTTTGTCGAAAATTAGCCGTCCATAGATGTGTGGGTTTATTTCTGGGCTTTTGATTCTATTCGATTGATCTGTGTGTCTGTTTTTGTGCCAGTACCATGCTGTTTTGGTTGCTATTGCTTTGTAGTATATTTTGAAATCAGGGAATGTGATACCTCCAGCTTTGTTCTTTTTTCTCAGGATTCCTTTACCTATTTGGGGTCTTTTGTTGTTCCATATAAATTTTAGGATTTTTTGTTCTATTTCTGTGAAAAGTGTGGTTGGAACTTTGATAGGGATTGCATTGAATCTATAGATTGCTTTAGGAAGCATGGACATCTTAACTATGTTAATTCTTCCCATCCAAGAGCATGGAATATCTTTCTATTTCTTTGTGTCTTCTTAAATTTCTTTCAACAATGATTTATAATTTTCAGAGTACAGATCTTTCACCTCTTTGGTCAAGTGTATTCCTAGGTATTTTACTCTTTTTGTTGCAATGGGATGGGTTTTTCTATTTCTTCATAAAAATGTCACTGGGACTTTGATACAGATTGCATTTAATCTGTAGATCACCTTTAGTATTATAGTCACTTTAACCATATTAAGTCTTATAATCCATGAAGAAAGAATATCTTTCCATTTATTTATGCCTTTTTTTTTTTTTTTACCAAGGCTCTGTAGTTTTTCAGAGTTCAAGTTTTCAAGTCCTTGGCTGAATTACTTTCGAAGTATTTAGCTCTTTTTGATGTTACAGTAAATAGAAATGTTTTCTTAATATCCCTTTCAGATTGTTCACTGTTACTCTACAAAAAGACAACTGATATTTGTATGTGGATTTTCTATCCAGCAAATTTGCTGAATTCATTTCCTAGTTGTAAAAGTTTCTTGCAGAATCTTTATGGTTTTCTACTTACAGGTTCATGCCATCTGCAAAAAAAAATGATTGTACTTCTTCTTTTCCATTTGGATACTTTCCCTTTCTTTTTCTTGACCAATTGATCTGGCTGGAACTTCTGTACTATGCTCCATAGGGGTGGTGAAAGGAGCATCCTTGTCTTCTTTCTGATCTTAGAGGAAAAGCTTTCAGGGCCGGCCCCATGGCGTAGTGGTTAAGTTCAGTGTGCTCTGTTTCGCTGGCCTGGGTTCCCGGGTTCAGCTCCTTGTGAGGACCTACACCACTCATCAGCCATGCTGTGGTGGCGACCCACATACAAAATAGACGACGACTGGCACAACAGTTAACTCAGGGCTAATCTTCCTCAAACAATAAAAAGAGGAAGATCGACCACAGATGTTAGCTCAGGGTGACTCTTTCTCACCAAAAAAAGAAAAGAAGCTTTCAGTGTTTCACCATTGAGTATGATGTTAGCTGTGGGACTTCCCTATAAGGCCTTCACTGTGTTGCACTAGTTTCCCTCTATTCCTAAGAGTGCCTGTATTTTGTTAAATGGGTAACCACTTCTCTAGAGCTTTCCTTCACCATGATATTCAACCCATAGACCCGGAAGTAAATGTCCTCTTCAGGGTGAGAAATGCTTTGATTCAAAATGCTTCAATGACTAAGCTTATGAAGACAGTGCAGGGCCATCCTCATTCCCTAACAACTTATTTAGCAACAAGTACATGTCTTCGCTACTTACGTACAGTTCCGTTGGCCCCAGAGATGGACAGAGTTGGCTAGCCTGCCTTCTCCAACATACACGGAAGTGTATATAGGGAATAGGACCTGATATTTTTAGAGTCAAAGAAAGTTCTAGAAAAAAGGCAACAAAAGTTCAGGAGACAAAAATTCTACTTAATGATGAAAATGCAGGACATGTGTCCTGTGAAGGCGCCCCTGGTGTTCATACTACAAAGATGTCCAGGGGAATTGGTCTGGGGTCATCCCGGGTGATCTGGGGGTCAGACAAAAGGTGCAGCCCTCTCCTTAAGACTCTCACCCGAATAAATACTTACACCATTGTTCACAGGGTCAGGGCCATCCTCTGGGTCACCTTTACATAGCTCTCTGTGGGATCTGAGAACTGGCTCAGATCTTTGAGGAAGGAACATGACGCCAGACCCACTCTCAGTCACCTCCACCGTTTCTCCACAGACTCAGTTGCACAGCCCTTCATCCACGCCAGCAAAACCACAGTCACAGAAGATGAGGAACCTGTGGTCCTGACCTGCATCACAAATGACACTGGGATGTCCATCCAGTGGTTCTTCAGTAACCAGAGTCTCTGGCACACAGAGCGGATGAAGCTGTCACAGGACAACAGCACCCTCACCATAGACCCCGTCAGGAGAGAGGATGCCGGGGATTATCAGTGTGAGGTCTCCAACCTGGTCAGTTCCAGCAAAAGTGACATCCTCACACTGTATGTGAATGGTAAGTGACCGCTTGCCCCATCCTACATCTTCCTGGGGAGGTGACTCTACCACTGTTGTGCAAAATGGATAGAACTCACAGGAGGCAGAATATCAACTAAGAGACCATTCCAGTAAACTGAATGGGAAACTGGTTAAGAGGTCAGTCTCTGAATCAAATATACTAAGTTTCTTATCCTGAGTCTGGCATTTGCTGTGCGACCTGTACAAGATTCTTTTTTTTCTGTTACCATTTTTTTAATCATAAAATATTTTGTGCTAAACTACTCATAAGATTTACCATTTTAACCATCTTGAACAGCTCAGTGGCATTAAACACATGCATATTGTTGTGCTGTCATTACCACTATCCATCTAGAAATTTCCATCTTACTATACTAAAACTCTGTACTCATTAAACAATAACTCCCCACTTCCCCACCGCAGTCCCTAGCAACCATCATTCTACTTTCTGTCTCTATGAATTTGACTATTCTAGGTACTTTGTATAAGTGGAATCATACAGTATTTGTCCTTTCATGTCTGGCTTATTTCACTCAGCATAATGTTGTCAATGTTCCATCCATGTTGTAGCATATATCAGAATTTCATTCCTTTCTAAGGCTGAATTACCTCCCTTGAATGTATATATCACATTTTACTTATCATTCATCAGTCGATGAACTTTTCGGTTCTTTCCATCTTTTGGCTATTGTGAGTAATGCTGCTATGACCACGGGTGTTCAAATCCCTACTTTCAACTCTTTTCCATATTTACCAGAAGTGGAATTGCTGGAGCCAATGGCAATTCTTTGTTCAATTTTTGGATGAACTGCCATACCATTTTCCACAGTCACTGCACCATTTTACGTTCCCACTAGCAATGCACAGAAGTTCCAATTTTCCACATCCTTGCCAACACTTGTTGTATTCTTTGGGGGTTTTTAAATAATAGCCGTCCTAATGGGTGTGAGGTGGAATCTCACTGTGGTTTTGATTTGCATTTCCCTAATGATTAGTGATATGGAGCATCTTTTCATGTGCTATTGGCCATTTGTATATCCTCTTTGGAGAAATGTCTATTCAGTTCCTCTGATCATTTTTAAATTGGGCCCTTTTTGTTGTTTTGTTGAGTTCTAATGGTTCTTAATGTATTTGGATATTAATTCTTTGTCACATACATGATTTGCAAATTATTTCTCCCATTCTGTGGGTTGTCTTTTTGTTTTCTTGAAAATGCTCTTTGCTCCACAGAAGTTTTTAATTTTGATAACGTCCAATTTATCTATTTTTTCTTTGTTGTCTGTGCTTTTGGTTTCTTATCCGAGAAATCACTGCCAAATCAAATGTCATGAAGCTTGCACTCTGTGTTTTCTTCTAAGAGTTTTATAGTTTTAGCTCTCACATTTAGATCTTTGATCCATTGTGAGTTAATTTTTTGTATATGGTATTAGATACGAGTTCAACCTCATTCTTTTGCATGGATATTCAGTTTTCCCAATACCATTAGTTTTAAACACTGTCCTTTCCCCCACTGAATGGTCTCATACCCTTGTCAAAAAACGTCTGACCATATTTGCAAGGATTTATTTCTGGGTTTTCTATTCCATCGGTCTGTATGTCTGTCTTTATGCTAGCACCACACTGTTTTGATTATTGTAGCTTTGTAGTAATTTTTGAAGTCAGGAAGTGTGAGTCCTCCAACTTGTTCTTCTTTTCCAGATTGTTTTGGCTATTTGGGGTCTCTTGAAATTCCACATGAATTTCAGGATGGATTTTTCTATTTCTGCAAAAAAAAGGTCATTGGCATTGTGATATGGATTGCACTGAATGTGTAGATCACTTTGGGTAGTGTTTTCATCTTAACAATATCAAGTCTTCCAATACACAAATATGGAATGCCTTTCCATTTATTTATACCTTCTTTAATTGCTTTCAGCAGTGTTTTTGTAGTTTTTCAGTGTGTAAGTCTTTCACCTCCCTGGTTAAGTTAATTCCTGGGTATTTATTCTTTTTGATGCTATTGTAAATAAAATTTTCTTAATTTCCTTTTCAAATTGTTCATTGTTCTTGTATAGAAACACAACTGATTTTTACATGTTGACTGAGTATCCTGTAGCTTTGCTGAATTCGTTTATTAGTTGTAACAGTTTTTTGTGGGATCTTTAGGGTTTTCTACATGTAAGATCATATCATCTGCAAACAGAGATAATTTTACTTCTCCTTTCCAATTTGGATGCCTTTTATTTCTTTTTCTTGCCTAATTATTGGCTAGGACTTCCAATACTATTTTGAATAGAAGTGACAAAAGGAGGCATCCATGACTTGTTCCTGATCTTGGAGCAAAAACTTAAAGTCTTTCACCATTGAGTATGTTAGCTGTGGGTTTTTTATACACGGCTTGTCTTATGTTGACTTAGCTTCCTTCTATTCCTAGTTTGAGTGTTTTTACCATGAAAGAATGTTGAATTTTATCAAATGATTTTACTGATTCAATCTCCTTACTAATTATAGGTCTATTCATATTTTCTATTTCTTTATGATTCTATCTTTGTAGGTATTGTGTTTGATAGAATTTGTCCATTTAACTACGTTATCCAACTTTGTTGGCATGCAATTATTCATAGTACTCTTAAAATTCTTATTTTTCTGTAGAATTGGTAGTCATGTCCCCACTTTCATTACTGTTTTTAGTAATTTGAATCTTCTCTCTTTTTTTCTCAGTCAATCTAATTATAGCTTTGTCAATTTTGTTCATCTTTCTTGAAAAACCAACTTTAGGTTTCATTGATTTTCTATATTGTTCTTCCATTGTCTACTTTATTTATCTCCACTCTAATCTTTATTGCTTCCTTCTTTCAGCTGGCTTTCAGCTTAGTTTGTTCTTCTCTTCTAATTCCTTAAGTTGTAAAGTTACGTTGTTGATTGGAGATCTTTCTTCTTTTTTAATGTAAGCATTTACAATTATAAACTTCTTGCACAAGATTCTTAACTTTCTGAGCCTCAGTGCTCAACTGAAATTGCAGTAAGAGCACAGTCAGCCCTCCGTATCCACATGTTCTGGATCCACAGATTCAACCAACCAAGGATCGAAAGGCCTACTATGGTTGCGTCTATACCGAACATGTGCAGACTTTTATTTCTTGTCATTATTCCCTAAGCAATATGGTATAAGAACTATTTCCATAACATTTACATTGTATAAGGTATTATAAGTAATCTAGAGGTGATTTAAAGTATACAGGAGGATGTGTGTAGGTTATACGCAAATTATATAAGGAATTTGAGCATCCACAGATTTTGGTATCTGCCGGGACGGGGGGCGGGGATGGGAGTTCTAGAACCGGTCCCCCATGGATACTGAGGGACTATTGTACCTGTTCCATGGTATTGTTTTAAAGATTTAATGTAATTTTCAATTGCACCTTTAGCAAAATGCCACAGTCAGAGGAAATGTTGCATAAGTGTTAGCTTCTATTATTGCTACTATTATCATTAGCCTTTATGAAATCAGGAAGCCCTAGAGTCAAGGACTACCTGACTCTAGATCCACCTTTTACTAGAAATGTGACTTTAGGCAAGTTTTTTCACCACTGTAAGCCTCAGTTTTTTCATTTCTAAAATGGAAATAATGTCTATCTGACAGCTTTATTACATGAATCAAATGAGATATATGTAAATTATAGAGCATAGAGCCTGGCACAGTACCTCATAATAATTGCTAACATGAGCAATTATCAGTCTTGAGTTGACAGGTGAGGGCAACAGAAACAAAAAAAGAAGAAACAGATGCAAAAGGAAATATATATTGTGGGGGATGGGAGGTATAACACAGAAAATCACTGGGAACATGGTTACTGATTATACGAGAGAACAAAAAGGAGTTGAGTGCACAGTTTCCTGTCTGGTTTGTTAGTTTTCATCCTGAATCACAGCCAAGATGGGATTAGACATACAAGACATTTACTGGGGAAAATGCCTAGGAGGGAAATGGGGCAGGGATGGGAGGAGCCCGGCAGATTCCTCCGACCATGATGCATGATCCCTGTGAAGGAGAAAGAGAAGGAAGGGAGCTTTAGCTTGCAGTGCAGTTCTAAGAGAGTGTCTACAAGGCTGACAGGGAGTCCTTGAGCTAACGTCACCCAGCAGAGGAAAATCATCTCTCGCAGAATTAAGATTGCTTTCATATCCCTGCTGGGAGCCTGTGGGAAGTGTGGTCTCTGTGCAGTGAATGGTGATGGTGAATGGACATGAGGAATTCAGAGTGCACTAGCCCAGGCCTTCTGTCAATTAACTCCCCACCACAAGAGACCTGAGAGGCACATCTTCATGGCTGCCACACCTGGTACACAGAAAAAGATGCAACCATGAAAACGTGGGAAGTTATAACGTACAAAAAGACAGCCTTTCTCACATTTCCAGAGCCTTCAAAAACACCTGAGTGCAAAAAGGCCAGAGTGAGACTGAGGCAAGTCCGACCACCGACTGAGAAATATAGTGGGAGAAAAAATTTATAAAGATATAGTCAGCTAATCACCTCACAGCAATCTGCCCACAGAAAACTTATTCCTTGAAAGAACCAGTAGAGACTACGCCATGTTGAGAGCTGTTTCCCAGGGCACCCCCACTGTAAAATAATATCACCTTCACTCATTCTTCTCTTTTCTTTCCATGACAGGACCTAATTCTGCTGGCCTCTCAGCTGGGGCTATTGACGGCATCGTGGTTGGAGTCCTGGCTGGGGCAGCTCTGATAGCTCCAGTGTCCTTTCTCTACATCTGAAAGACTGGAGGGTATGATCGCCTTTCTTAGTGTTTCTCTTCTCCAAGGTGAACTGCCATGCTTGGGGGAGGGAAGGAGCCTTCAACTCCGTCTCTGGGCCTGAATCTGCTCCTCCTCCTTCCTAAACCCTGCTTCTCAGCACTAATTCCCTCAGGTCTCTTCTTCCCTGGTCTTTATGCTTCCTGTACCCCACTCTCTGTTGGACATTGTTATTCCCATCCCCATCTGGTTTAGAGGGGACAGATCTAATTATGTTACTCTGCCCTCCAGTCAGGGAAGCGAAGGTCCAAGAAGGAAACAAAGTGAGGAAATGAAAGGAGGGGCAGGAGAAAGCGAGTCATGTGCTCTGTCGACCATAGCAGGGGTGAGGGATAAGACAGAAAGAGAACCTAAGAAAAAGCAGAAACACCAAAGGCCTCTTGAGCAATAAATAAAGTGAGAAAAAAAAACAGCATCTACCTACAAAAGGGGAAAGGTGTCAGGGTAGAAGTAGGCTCAGGAGCAGTTGATAAAGAATGGACCTAGTGCACATCCAGCAAACAGGAAAGGAGTAAACACTAGAAGGAATCGTGGGTAGACTGAGGATGGAGGCCCTCAGAGGAAAGGCAGTACCCACCATGGTATAAATGAACACTGAGGAGCCCTGAGGAATTATCTGCTGACAGTGTCCTTCCTCGTTCAAGGAGCAAAGATCCTATGCTCGGGAATAGCAGTCACAGTGTCTGATATTTATTTAGGGCAAGTGACCAGCGTGTTCTCACAGAGCACAAACCCTCAGCCTCCAACCACAGTACGTAAAGTCCCTCACCCAGTGACAGCTGGTGTGTTCCTCCACGTGCCCTGCCCTAGCAGGACATCCTGGATTCCCAACCACACCCTACCTTCTGAATTTTTAGAGGGGATCTCCACTCCCCAACCTTAAGTTGACATAGGTCCTCGCACCCTTCTTAGCCACAAAAGATTCCCCTGGGATATAGCTCCATGAATGATGCTCACTCTATCTGGGCCAGACAGGCCTGAGTAAGATGGACATGTTTCCAGGAGCCATTTCCTCAGCCTCCTCCTTCCCCCAACCCTCTGCTTCTTTACGAATGTGGGCATTCTCTTTGGGTGAGACTTTCCCTGTTTTGTGGTGCTCTGGGTGCTGTGGGCCTCAATACCCCACCTGGCCACTGAAACCTGTTGCTGAGAAACACATCAGGGATGAAAATCAAGGCCTTTTGACCAGGAAAGTCTTCAGAAGTGGACGAGGCCTCCTGTGGCTCTACTCCTGCCCCTCCTCTGGTACTAATGCCCCGGGTCTGGACCACACGCTCTGAGGATAGCCAATTCCTTAAGTGATCATGGACCATCTCCCCACTCCACCCTCCCACTACTGGCCACCTCCTTCAACTAGAAATCACAACAGCTTAGGAGCACCATCGTTCTAAGGCCATAAGTCAGCTGTGTATTTCCGTGGGTTGGTAACTCTTCTTTTGCTTCCCCAGGTCAGGGCCACTCTGACAACTCCCCTAACAAGGTAAGCACAGCCAGTTTCACTGGTTCACTTTCTCATGGAAAGATCTCTGTGTAGAAGGGGTTATTCTTGAAGACATCACTGTGAGACGAGGTTTGGGTCTAAGTTCCTCACTGCAGCAGCAAAGAAGTGTTTGTAAATGACCCCCATGAGTCTACCTCATTGCAAGCATGTGGACTTTGGAATTATCCCCATCCTGTGTTTGAATCATGGCTGAGACTCTTAGTAGCTCTGTGACCTTGGGCAAGTAGCTTACCCTTTCTGATCCTCAGCTTTATCATCTGTAAAATGGGCATGCTGCCTACTTCAAAGTGAAGTTGAAGGAATTACGTGAGATACAAATGTAAAGCACCCAGCACAGTGCCCAACACATAGAAGGCCTCGATCATTCCCTCTCCTCTACCTGCAGTCTGACTCTGCCCTTACTGTCAAAGGATAATTTCCATTCTAATGGATCTGAGGTCTTAGTTCCTTTACTTTGTAATAATTTCACCAAATTTTTCTCATCTTAACCTTTCAATAGCATACAGATATATACTGAAAAGTACTTAAATCATAAGTATATTTTAACAATGTACGAATTTTCCCAAGTTAAACATACCCATATAAGCAGCACCAACATCAAGAAACAAAACATGTCATCCTCCCCCCAAAAAACCCTCCAGTTACTTGCCTCCAAAGAGTACCCACTATCCTGACTACCAATGCACTAGATTAGTTTCGCCTCTTTATGCTCCTACATAAATGAAAGACACAGTATATCCTTATATGTGTCTGGCTTCTTTCCTTCAAACTTGTTTTGTGAGACTCATTCATATTGTTGTATGCATTTGTAGTTGGTTTATTCTTGTTGCTGTATCATCATATTCCGTTGTACGAATACCATAATCTCTCTCTTCCAGTAATCATTCACAGGGTGTTAGCCAGCAGAGATAATGGGTGATAAAAGCCCTTCTCCAAAGCTAAAAGTTTCAAAGTGGTGATAGCACGTGGTACTGAATCACACTAGACCAGGTGAGGGCCTGACCTGTGACACTGATTTAACTGACCGCTGCTCCTGCCTTTCAGGTCGATGAAGTTGCATATTCTTCCCTGAACTTCAATTCCAGGAATCAAAGAAACTAACTTCAGCCTCCCCATCCTCATCAGCCACAGAAGTAGTTTATTGAGATGTAAAAAAGAAGTAACGCAACCTGCCAGGCTCGCTGCACTGCTGACTTATTCCAAGCTTCTCATCCCCATCACTAGAAGGATCCCTTTTCCCTCAGGGAGAAGAGGAAGAAGCCTCTTTTCCTCCCCTTAATTCCCAAATGAGGCATCTCCAGGCTGCCCAGTCACAGCCCCTCCCTTCAGTGTCAATACATGAAAAGGTGCATCTGGGAGTCTGTAGGAAACCCAACCTTCCCTTCTTTGAAATTTGGCAAAGCAGACCCTCAGAGAGTTGCCAGAACCTCCCGCACCTCCCCTTCTCCTGACTGAGACTTGTTTTAAACTTACCTATTCAGAGCACAGTCACCTTCCCACCCCAGTCCTGTCCTATCCCAGTCTAGCTTGAATTTCCATAAGCTTGAGAGGTATGTCCTTATCCACTGAAATGCATGTGCCAGAAAAGAACAAAGAAAAAGTAAAAGTAAAAGCTTCTCCTGTCGCTCCAAAGCCCAGGGTGAACCCACCAGACACAGGAAAACAAATATAGAACCAATTCTGAACTGGGAAATTCTACAGCTTTATGCATTGTTAGGGTGTCTACCTGTAGGACCAGGGCCTAAGAACCTTGCTGCTTAGTGGGAATACCACCTAAGCCCTTTGGCAAGCCTGTCTTCAGAGAACCCACTAGAAGCAACTAGGAAAACTATTTGCCAAGGTCCATAGGCGACTCCTAATGGAAAATGCAAAAAAAAATGCACGCACATTATAATCACTTTATGGGTTTTATTCAAGTAAATGCCCACAGAAGGAGGGGTTACAGCTTTAGGGAACAGTCAGCTGTTAACAGAGACAATCTGCTGGGAATTTGGGAAATGAATTAGAGAGCTACCCTTCAGAGATACTTTAAATAATTGTTAAAGAATGCACAATTTGGGAAATTGGGTTTTCTCTGAGACATTCTGCCATTTTAATTTTTGTAACTGCTTATTTATGTCAAAGGGGTTATTTTTACTTATCTTAGCTGTGTAAGCCAATCTGACTGCCTTAGGTGAAAGAAGCCACCAAAATCCCTCAAGTCCCCTTGGCCAGGAGCTCCTCAAGGCTTCTATGTCAGGGGCTCCAAATAGAAAACAAGAAGCCGTTTTCCTCCTTCCTGGCTGGAAACGGATCTAACTCAGTTTCCAAGCGTCTCGGGCCAATCACCAGCCACCGTTCTATCCCATGTGTCTGCCTGTGCATGTTCTGTCTGTCTGCTCCACTCACTTTCTCAGGAAACCTGCGCCCCTGCTAAGATGCATTTGGTCCTTGAGAAGTGGGAGCGCGCTGAAGGGAAGATTATCACTCATGCCCTTGGCATTGTTTACAACCCAGAAAGCTGCACTGGTGCTGATGCTCCTTAGGACACAAGGGGAATATTATAACTGGGCCCTAGGATTCTTGAACAGGCTCTGAAATTTGTTTTCTCTCATGGGGTCTCTGAGTCTTAGGATAAAAGGAAGGGCAGGAGAAGGAGAGACAAATGTACTTCCCACCCAGCCTTCTATGCAGATGGAATCTCTTTGGGGCTTTTGAGAGAAAGGTTTTATTCAATCCTGATTACTTGATCTCATGCTGTGTCTGAGAGGCCCCCTCAAAGAGGGTTACCTAGGAGTTCTCTGTACTCAGGTATCTCTTTCAGGGTTTTCTAACCCTGACACAGACTGTATATACCTCCTCCTCTTCCATGCTATTCTGTGTTATTTAATTTTGCTTGGCTAAGGCTGCTTAGGAATTATTTGTAAAATATGCTCTATACTTACAATAAAAATTATATATCAGACATCAACATGCTGCCTCACAGTTGAAACTACTTTACACAATGTCTTCTTTACAGGCAGAAGAAAGAGAAATCACTGAACTGGCTAACAGAGTAAGCCTATTTCTAAGTCTACAGGTATTTCATCTAGTGATTAGAGAATTAGCTAAATTCATTTGCACACCTGTTAACAAAGTGGGTCTGTCTAGAGTCAACAGGCCAAAGCTCCAAACTGCCTGAAAGAAAATGCCTATTTTCCTCCCAGAAAGATGATTTCACGAGGAAGATTTCAACCAGCCTCTTTCTGAGAGACAAGTAACCCTTCCCGCACAGGTGTCTTCAGTGAATCAAATGCAGCAATACAGCTTTCACGCACAAGAGTCTCCACGGGTTCAGTCACATAGAAATCTCTCCAGCACCTTCTATCTTCCTTGTCCCCAGTTCCTTCAGAGGGTCAGATCTCTTCTGGCCTGAAAAACCATCATTAATTAATTCCACTAAGTATTAATCTATTATCTCATCTCCTTCACTTCCAAACTATTGAAACATGTGTGCTGTCTTTCCCCTTCCTCATCACCTCATTTCTCCAGGGCCTCTGCTGTAGTGCCTCCAGACGCAAGACTGCTGGAAGCAGCATAAAATCAGTATCCATCTCTTGGCCAAATTCAAAGATATTTTCACCATCCTCACATTGTTCACTTTTACAACATCTAAGACCACAGACAACTTTTTCCTTCTTGGACACTCTCCTCCTCCCATCCACAGCCAATGCACCTGCATCCACACACCAGATTTAGTACTCAGACCCTGCTTGTCTCCCTCCACCACCCTCTTTCCACAGCTCAGTGACCTCTCTGCAGATGCCTCCTACATCTCTATCTCTACACCTGCTCCTTCCCAGAACTCATGATACATCCAAATACCTTCAGCGCTTGCTCTTTTGTTTCCCACACTCAATATGTCATCAAAACCTGTTGATTCTTTTTTAATATCTCTCATTTGTGTTGTTCTCTCCATTCCCGTAAACCTTAATAACCCAGACCCTCAACAATTTGGCTGCTGGAAGGAAGTACAGCTTGACTTCTTGTCTCTGGTCTCTCTACTGAAATTTTCCTTGCATACTACTGCCTCATTACCTTCCTAAAAACTGGTTCACTCTCCTACTCAAGAATCTATATTGGTCTACCCTGACCTACCAGATAAGTTCAAATTTCTTTCTCTTTAGGAACATTTCTTACTTTCTTTACTACTATTCTCTAGTGTAATTTTTCCATTCTAATTAGATCTGTTTCTTTACCCATCCCTGCCCCCCCACTCCATATAAACATATAATTCTTAGTCCCAACGACATGCCTGAAAACAAACACCAAACAGGGCAACGTTCTCCCTGTTCCCTCACAGGGGAGTTACCTACGCCACTCACCACGAGCAACAACTCCAACCCCAGGGAGAACAAAGACCCTGTAGCATTGACGTGTGAACCTGAGACTCAGGACACAACCTACCCACGATTGAGAATCTTTTCCTGATGATTAGTTCCTGTATTCATGAAATCCTATTGAGCACCTACTGTGCTATAAGGCTCAGTGGTAGACTCCATGAAAGATACAGAAATGAGACAGGCAAAGTCCCTATGCCAGGGAACATAAAGCCTAAGACAGGAGATGAGACATGGAAAGTTACTGTAATACAAAGATAGAAATGGATAAATGCCACAAGAGAAGACAGAGAAATCCAATGAGAAATATGGCTACACTTAGAATGACTGGGAAAGTTTTAAAAACAACTGATACTCAGGCCCCACCCACAGATCCTGATTTAATTCGTGTGGGGTGGAACCCAGGCAATGGCAGTCTTTTAAAGCATCCCAGATAAATTTAACGTGTAGCCAGGATGGAGAACCCCTGCTATAATAGGTACAACTTGAGCCTAAAGGCAGTGGTTTTTAGCTAGAAGTATGATTCAGAATTTCCTAGAGAACTTTTTCAACATAGATGATAAGTCTATAAACCATCCCTGAAGAAGCTGGTACAGTATGTCTGGAGTGAGACTTGGGCTTGTGTAGTTTTAAAAATTCCCAGGTGATTCTCACACATATTTTATGTTAGGAAACACTGACCTAAAATAGGTAGTATTGAAAAACTGGGGAGTTGGAGAACATTCTATGAGATGCCCATGAGAAGAAGAATCTATTCTGCAAGGCACAGAGAAGTACTCAAAAAGAAATTATTGGAAAAGAGCTAAACTTTAAAATACCAAGTGTTGTGAGGATGGGAAACAACTGGTATTCTTACATATTGCTGGTGGACATATAATGGCACAACTTGCCATTTGTCAAAGAGCTTGGCATTTTCATATAAAGTTAAATATACTTATACAGTGCGGCAATCCCACTCCTAGGTATTTACCCAAGAGAAATGAAAACAGATATCCACACAAAGAGTTACATACGAATGTTCACAGTAACATTATTCACAGTAGCCAAAAAGGGGAAACAACCCAAATATCCCTCAATGTGTGAAGGGATAAACAGATTGCGGAATATCCATACAATGGAATGCTAATTAGCAATATAAAGGGCACAAACTTAGGCTAAAACAACATAAGATTAATCTCCAAAACACTATGCTGTGCACAGAAGGCAGACACAAAGAGCATGTATGATATGATGCCATTTAAAGGAAGTTCAGGAACAGGCAACAGTAATTAATGGTGTTAGAACTCACCATAGGGGTGGAATTAACAACAAAGGTGCACAAGGGAGCATTTTGGGGTCGTGGAAATGTTCTACATCTCAATGCAGGTGGTGATTACACGAGTATATACATTTACCAAAAACCAAATTGTACACTTAAGATCTGTATGCATTTCAGTGTATTTTAATTTTATCTCAATTTTTAAAAATAAAATAAACAAACAGCTAATTCAATCTATCAGGTACAAAATACCCATTTAGTAGATCAGAGAATTCAGTTTCTTGAAGCTATAAGACTGAGGTCTACATTTGTCCTCTTAGGGACCACTCTCAGCTACTAGATGCTATTCTCAGGTCCTGGTCACAAGGCCCCTTCCATCTCAGCAATGGAGAACATCCCTTAAATCAAATCCCTTTCACACTTCTAATATCTCTGATTTCCCTTCTGAAACCACCTGGAAAAAATGCCTGCTTTTAAATGACCTGTGTGATTAGATTAATCCCACTTAAATAATTTCTCTTTTTGTTAAACTCAAAGTCAACTGCTTAGTAACCCTAGTTACATCTGCAAAATCCCTTTTGCCACATAACGTAACATAATCACAGGCATGATATCTCATCACATTCACAGTCCGGAATTAGGGGTAAATTTGGGGGTACCATTTTAGAACTCTGTCTACCACAGCACCATATGAGAGCTGTTCACACTCTCAGGGAGCTCCTCCAGGGCCCTGTTCTGAAGAAACAGCAAAAAAGCCAAACAGGCTCAGTCCGAACTCAAAGAGAGATAACAAGAGACTAAGGACAAAAATCAGAAACAAGAAAGCAAAGGCCCATGTCCTTCTCGCCTGTGAATGTCTGAGTCACAGACACACTCATTGCCCTCAAACCTTTAGTAATGTTCTCAGGCACTGACGGTAGCTGCATCTCAGTTAATCCCTAACTCAAGTTGTCAGAAACCCAAAGCCATCCCAAGAGACCAAGCACAATGACAGGCTGCATAATCCAACCAGGGCAGTTTATAGATTCCTGAAGATTCATTCATTCAACACACATTTACTAGGCATTTACTATATGTCAAGCATTAAGCCAGGTACAGAAGAGAATATGAAGATTAAAAAATAAAGCCCTTATTTGGGTCTTTATTCAAACAACAAAGTGCAAAGAAAAGTGGGGGTGGGGGGGACAAAGGAAGATATAATAGAATAAAGAAAAATGGGAAGGGAAGGGGAAATATTATGAGATAATTACAGAAATTTGAACATCAAATATTTTATGATATTGAGGAAGTATTAATTTTTAGTGTGATAATGGTATTGTGGTTATATTTTTTAAAGATCCCTGATATTTTAGTAATACAACTGAAATATTACAGATGAAATGATTTGATATCTGGGATTTGCTTCAAAATACTCCAGGTTTGGAGAGGGGAGTATAGATAAAACAAGATTGGCCATGAAATAATTGCTGAAGCTGCAGGATGAGTACATGTGGATTCATTATATCATTAGCTTAACTTTGGCACATATTTGAAATTTTTCAGGAAAAGAAAAGTCCTTGCTCTACAGAAGCTTCTAACACGAGGAGTCAGATATTCCAACAAATAGAATCCTAGGTAGTTAAACAAAATAAACACAAAGCGCTGCTCAAGCTCCTAGGACAGTGACTGCCCCAGGGTAGGCAGAAGGAGTCAGAGAAGATGTCACAGGAGCCTCCCCCTTGACCAGTATGGAGATTCCTCAAAAAATCAAGGATAGAACTACCATATGATCCAGCTATTGGGATCCACTGTTGGGTATTTATCCAAAGAACTTGAAAACACCAATTTGCAAAGGTACATGCACCCCTGTGTTCATTGCAGCGTTATTCACAATAGCCAAGACTTGGAAGCAACCTAAGTGCCCATCAAGGGACGAATGGATAAAGAAGATGTGGTATATATACACAATGGAATACTACTCACCCGTAAGAAACGATGAAATCCAGCCATTGGTGACAACATGGATGGACATTGAGGGTATAATGCAAAGTGAAATAAGTCAGAGGGAGAAGGTCAAATACCGTATGATTTCCTTCATTAAGTAGTAGATAATAACAACAATAAACAAACACATAGGGACAGAGATTGGATTGGTGGTTACCAGAGGGGAAGGGGGGAGGGAGGAGGGTGAAAGGGATAATTCGGTACATGTGTGTGGTGATGGGTTGTAATTAGTATTTTGGTGGTGAACATGATGTAATCTATGCAGAAATAGAAGTACAATGATGTACACCTGAAATTTTTACAATGTTATAAACCAATGTTACTGCAATAAACAAAAAATTAAAAAATAAAATAAAATAAAATAAAACCTAGGAAACAAAAAAAAAAAAAAAAGTCCAAGTCCTTGAGTGTGCCGATCTCCTTCACTGCTGGGCTCTCCATGACCACCAGCCTTGCCCCATACTTGGAGCCCCATCTGAACCCAGAACTCTTCTTGACTGGGGACTTAGTGCAAGAAACAAAGAGGGGAACTGGGAACAGGAAGACAAATAAATACAAGCACAGTGGCAGGCTCCCTGAAATACCAAGTATGATGATAACAAAGTGAAACTAGTCTTCTTGTAGGGCTCAGACTGGTTTTGAGAGCAACCCTAAATGGTAAATGACCAAAATATTTTGAGTAATGACAGAACTTTTGGAATAAATGTAAAGCCATCCAGGACAACTACGTTTTAGGTGCCCATATTTACCTGGATATGATACACTTATAAAAGGAATCCTGTAACTCATGTGAGTCTCATAACTTTATTGTCCTAACTTACACAGGACTGAGGAACAGTTTGATACAACAGGAGTTTGAGCAGAAAGAGAAGAGCATGAAAAAAAACAGGAGTGTATATGGTGGCAGAGATGTGTAGAGAACAGAAAAAAGAGCCAAAGAGAAGAGTAATAAAAGGAACAATAGTGGTTACCAGAGGAGAAGGGGGGAGGGAGGAGGGCGAAAGGGATAATTTGGCACACGTGTGTGGTGATGGGTTGTAATTAGTATTTGGCTGGTGAACATGATGTAATCTATGCAGAAATAGAAGTATAATGATGTACACCTGAAATTTATACAATGTTATAAACCAATATTACCGCAACAAACAAAAGATTAAAAATTAAAAAAAAAAAAAAAGGAACAATAAACCCCTATCATAAACACAGAGATGGAAGCACTGAGTTAACTGTGACTCAAATCAGCGAACAGGCCAACTCCCACAATTAAAGCTTTCCTGAGTAACTCCGTGGTCAGCCAGCTCTGTACGGTCCAGGAGTGGGGTGGAGCAGGGATGGAAAAGGGCAGAAACAGACACTAAATTCTCCCACTTCCATTTAAACCCAAGGAGGGCTTTATTATCCTACACAGGAGAATTAGATTTTACACATTTGTTGGCTCCTTTACATTAGACAGAGAAATTTGATTGATGTCAATTCTTCAAAGAACCAGCTGTACAACTTGCCTACCATTAATTAGCAAATTAAAGACCAAGAGCTGAAGTCAAGATGGCGACGTAGGCAGACTCTGAACTCACCTCCTCCCGCGGACACAGCCAATTTACAACTACTCGTGGAAAAATTACCCCTGAGACAGAACTGAAAACTGGATAAGAGGAACTCCTGCAACAACGGACAATCCTAACTGAGGTAGAAGAGGCAGAAACTCCCTTCTGCAGAGGAAAAACGCCGCCTTCACAAGCCGCCAGCCTCACGGCCACCCGGGAGCCACCCAAAGGTACGCAGCCCTCCCTGGAGGCGCGGGGCCCTGACCTGGGGACCGCCCCCGCTGCGGGCATTTTGTGGACCCAGCACAATCGAGACGAGTGGCATAATATCTGACTTTGCCTGCTACTAAAAGATTGGGGAGTACCCCCCGGAAAGCTGGTTAACATAGACATTAAAAACCAGCTCTTAAAGGGCCCACGCACAAAATCACCCATTTCAGAAAGCAACCTAAAATCTCCAGAAAGAAAGGTACACAGTGCTTTGGTGAAAAGAGACTCACCTGATAGGCCCTGAGTGCACCTCGGTGAGAGGTGAGACCTCTCCAGGGACTGGGACATTGGCGGCGGCCATTGTTGTGGCCTGGTGTGGGAGTGCTGACACAGATGCCATTGGAGTTCTCCCTGACGCCTGCTAGCCCAGGGTCTGCCCCACCCACTAGAGCACCGATTTAATCCAACTCAGCCAGGGCAGGCAGCCCACCCTAGAGACTGGCCCCACCCAACAACAAGCCCTCAGGCAACTTGTGGGCCTGCATAGATTGGTGACTGTATTCTCTGCAGCCTGGCAACTGAGCCGAATTCAGTGGGGCAGGGCGTGTACAAGGAGCTGGTGGAGAGTGTGAGGCAGTGGTGGAGTGTGTGGGGCTCCCGCTGTGGAGAGACTGTGTCCACTTCAGGAGGTCGGGGCGTGCACACAGGGCAGGACTCTGTTGACTGTGTGTGTGGGCCTGTGGGTGGCGGGGCTTGTCAGCTGCAGAAGACTTGTGCTTCTCAAAGACCCACATGGGGGTTTGCCCCACCTTCCAAAGCCTGAAACGATTGGGTGCTCCCATGCCTGAGGCCAGCCCCACCCAGCTGCAATCCTCAGAGAGCTGACAAGAGACCTAAAGGCTGGAGGCTTATAGCAATTGTAAGGCCCTGAGCCTAACAATCTGCCACGCTGGGGGCCTACTCACTTAAAAGAAATACTGCAACACAAATGTGGTATTAGAACTTGCAGCCAACTGTGCTGGGGCTCCCCACACCTGATAAAGAGACCGAAGGGCCCACAACAACTACAAGCAGCTGAGCATTACAACAGCTGTCCAGGAGCATAACTCGGCCTCCCTGGGCGCCTACAGGGAGAGCAAACAGGCCACAACAGAAGGACACACGTAGCCCACATAGGGGTCACCCCTGGAACATTGAGAACTGAGGGAAGCACACTGCAGGCCTCCTAAGCCATCACTTACATAAGGTCACCTATCCAAGAGCAGGAGACGTAGCTGACCTACCTAATACATAGACACAAGCACAGGGAAAGAGGCAAAATGAGGAGGCAAAGGAATACATTCCAAGTAAGGGAACAGGACAAAACCCCAGAAAAGGAACTAAGTGAAACAGAAATGAGCAACCTACCTGACAGAGAGTTCAAACAAAGAGTGTTAAGGATGCTCACTGATGTGGGGAGAATAGATGAACTCAGTGAGAATGTCAACAAAGAAATGGAAGATATAAAAAAGAACCAATCAGAAATGAAGAATACAATACTGGAAATGAAAAATTCACCAGAGGGACTCAAAAGCAGAGTAGAGGATAGAGAAGAACGGATCTGTGAGCTAGACGAAAGACTAGAAGAAATTACCCAAGCTGAACAGGTAAAAGAAAAAGAATTAAAAAGAGTGAGGACAGTCTAAGGACAGCATCAAGTGCATTAACATCTGTGTTATAGGTGTCCCAGAAGGAGAAGAGCAAGACAAAGGGGCAGAGAATCTATTCCAAGAAATAATAGATGAAAACTTCCCCAACCTAAGGGAGGAAGCAGACATCCAAGTACAGGAAGCACAGAGAGCCCCAAACAAGATAAACCCAAAGAGGCCGACACCAAGACACATCATAATCAAAATGCCCAGAATTAAAGATAAAGAGAGAATCCTAAAAGCCGCAAGAGAAAGTCAAGTTACATACAAAGGAAACCCCATAAGGCTATCAGCTGACTTCTCAGCAGAAACCTTACAGGCTAGAAGAGAATGGCATGATATATTTAAAGTGCTAAAAGGAAAAAACTTATAGCCAAGAATATTCTACCCAGCAAGGTTATCATTCAAAATGGAAGGGGAGATCAAAAATTTCCCAGACAAGCAAAAATTAAAGGAGTGTGTCACCAAGAAACCAGTGCTACAAGAAATGTTAAAGGGACTGATTTAAGGGGAAAAGAGAAGACCACAAATAGGAAAAATTATCTATTTCCGTGATAAGAGGGTAATGGATACAAATGCACAAAAAAGAGGTTAGATATGATATCAAAAACATAAAAGGAGGGAGGAGGGGAGTTAAAGAGTAGAGCTTTCAGACAGAGGTCAAACTAAAGAGACCATCAATTCTGTATAGAAAAAGAAAGGAACAGAGAAGGACTACTAGAACACTGACAAAAAAATGTTAAAAAATGGCAGTAAGTACATACTTATCAATAGCTAATTTAAACGTCAATAGACTAAATGCTCCAATTAAAAGGCATAGGGTGGCTGATTGGATAAAAAAACAAGACCCATATATATGCTGCATACAAGAGACACACTTAGGACCTAAAGACACTCACAAACTGAAAGTGAAGGGATGGAAAAAGATACTCCATGCAAATGGCAATGAAAAGAAAGATGGGGTAGCAGTACTCATATCAGACAAAATAGACTTTAAAACAAAAACTGTAAAAAGAGACAAAGAAGGGCATTACCTAATGATCAAGGGAACAATCCAATGAGAGGAAATAACACTTGTAAATATCTACGCACCCAACGTAGGTGCACCTAAATATATAAAGCAATTATTAACAGACATAAAAACAGAAATAGACAGTAGCACTATAATAGTAGGGGACTTTAACACTCCACTTACACCAACGGATAGATCATCCAAACAGATATCAATAAGGAAACATTGGCCCTAAACCATACACTAGAACAGATGGACCTAGTAGATATATACAGAGCATTCCATCCGAAAACCGAAGAATACACGTTCTTTTCAAATGTACATGGAACATTATCCAGGATTGATCACATATTAGGCCACAAAACAAGTCTCCATAAATTTAAGAAGATTGAAATAATACCAAGCACCTTTTCTGACCACAACGGTATGAAACTAGAAATCAACTATAGGAAGAAAATCAGAAAAGCCACAAATATGTGGAGATTAAACAAAATGCTACTGAACAACAACTGGGTCAATGAAGAAATCAAAGAAGAAATCAAAAAATACCTGGAGACAAATGAAAATGAAAATACGACATGCCAGAATTTATGGGATACAGCAAAAGCGGTTCTAAGAGGGAAGTTTATAGCAATACAGGCCTATCTCAAAAAACAAGAAAAATCTCAAATAAACAATCTAACAATGCACCTAAAGGAACTGGAAAAAGAAGAGCAAACAAAGCCCAAAATCAGAGCAGAAATCAATGAAATAGAGACCAAAAAAACAATAGAAAAAATTAAAAACCAAGAGCTGGTTCTTTGAAAAGATAAACAAAATTGACAAACCTTTAGCTAGACTCACCAAGAAAAAAAGAGAGAAGGCACAAATAAGTAAAATCAGAAATGAAAGAGGAGAAATTACAACAGACACCTCACAAATACAAAACATTATAAGAGAATACTATGAAAAGCTATATGCCAACCAATTCGACAATCTGGAAGAAATGGATAAATTGTTAGAATCATACAACCTTCCAAAACTGGATCAACAAGAAATAGAGAATTTGAATAGACCAATCACCAGTAAGGAGATTGAAACAGTAATCAAAAACCTCCCCAAAAATAAACGTCCAGGACCAGACGGCTTCCCTGGTGAATTCTACCAAACATTCAAAGAAGACTTAATACCTATCCTTCTCAAACTCTTCCAAAAAATTGAGGAGGGGGGGAAGCTCCCTAACTCATTCTACGAAGCCAACATTACCCTGATACCAAAACCAGACAAGGACAACAAAAAAAAAGAAAATTACAGGCCAATATCACTGATGAACATCGATGCAAAAATCCTCAACAAAATACTAGCAAATAACAATACATTAAAAAGATTGTACACCATGATCAAGTGGGATTTATTCCAGGTATGCAGGGATGGTTTAACATTCGCAAATCAATCAACGTGATACACCACATTAATAAAATGAAGAATAAAAATCACATGATCATCTCAATAGATGCATAGAAAGCATTCAACAAGATACAGCATCCATTTATGATAAAAACTCTGAATAAAATGGGGATAGAAGGAAAGTACCTCAACATAATTAAGACCATATATGAGAAACCCACAGCTAATACCTCCTCAATGGTGAAAAACTGAAAGCTATCCCTCTAAGAACAGGAACTAGACGAGGATGCCCACTGTCACCACTCCTATTTAACATAGTACTGGAAGTCCTAGCCAGAGCAATCAGGCAAGAGAAAGAAATAAAAGGGATCCAAATTGGAAAGGAAGAAGTGAAACTGTCACTATTAGCAGATGACATGATTTTATGTATAGAAAACCCTAAAGAATCCACCAGGAAAGTTTTAGAAGTAATAAACGAATATGGTAAAGTTGCAGGATACAAAATCAACATACAAAAATCAGTTGCATTTCTATACACTAACAACGAAGTAGCAGAAACAGAAATTAAGAATACCATCCCATTTACAATTGCAACAATAAGAATAAAATACCTAGGAATAAACTTAACCAGAGGTGAAAGAGCTGTACACCGAAAACTATAAAACATTGCTGAAACAAACTGAAGAAGACACAAAGAAATGGAAAGATATTCTGTGCTCTTGGATTGGAAGACTTAACATAGTTAAGATGTCCGTACTTCCTAAAGCCATATATAGATTCAATGCAATCCCTATCAAATTTCCAACAACATTTTTCACAGAAATAGAACAAAGAATCCTAAAATTTATGTGGAACAACAAAAGACCCCAAATAGACAAAGGAATCCTGAGAAAAAAGAACAAAGCTGGAGGTATCACACTCCCTGATTTCAAAATAGACTACAAAGCTATAGTAACCAAAACAGCATGGTACTGGCACAAAAACAGACACACAGATCAATGGAATAGAATCGAAAGACCAGAAATGAACTCACAAATCTATGGACAGCTAATCTTTGACAAAGGAGCCAAGAACATACAATGGAGAAAAGAAAGTCTCTTCAACAGATGGTGTTGGGAAAACTGGATAGCCACATGCAAAAAAATGAAAGTAGACCCTTACCTTACACCATACACAAAAATTAACTCCAAATGGATTAAAGACTTGAATGTAAGACCTGAAACTGTGAAACTTCTAGAAGAAAACATAGGCAGTACGCTCTTCGACATCGGTCTTAGCAACATCTTTTCAAGCACCATGTCTGACCGGGCAAGAGAAACAATAGAAAAAATAAGCAAATGGGACTACATCAAACTAAAAAGCTTCTGCACAGCAAAGGAAACCATCAACAAAACGAAAAGACCACCTAACAATTGGGAGAAGATATTTGCAAACCATACATCTGATAAGGGCTTAATCTCCAAAATATATAAAGAACTCATGCATCTCAACAACAAAAAAACTAACAACCCAATTAAAAAATGGGCAAAAGACCTGAACAGACATTTCTCCAAAGAAGATATACAGATAGCCAACAGACACATGAAAAGATGTTCAAAATCATTAACTATCAGGGAAAAGCAAATTAAAACAACAATGAGATATCACCTCACGCCTGTCAGAATGGCTATAATTAACAAGACAGGAAACAACATGTGTTGTAGAGGATGTGGAGAGAAGGGAACTCTCATACACTGCTGGTGGGAGTGCAAACTGGTGCAGCCACGATGGAAAACAGTATGGAGATTCCTCAAAAAATCAAGGATAGAACTACCATATGATCCAGCTGTTCCGCTGCTGGGTATTTATCCAAAGAACTTGAAAACACCAATACATAAAGATACAAGCACCCCTGTGTTCATTGCAGCATTATTCACAATAGCCAAGACTTGGAAGCAACCTAAGTGCCCATCAAGGGACGAATGGATAAAGAAGATGTGGTATATATACACAATGGAATCCTACTCACCCGTAAGAAACGATGAAATCCAGCCATTGGTGACAACATGGATGGACATTGAGGGCATTACGCAAAGTGAAATAAGTCAGAGGGAGAAGGTCAAATACCGCATAATTTCCTTCATTAAGTAGTAGATAATAACAACAGTAAACAAACACATAGAGACAGAGATTCGATTGGTGGTTACCAGAGGGGAAGGGGGGAGGGAGGAGGGCAAAAGGGATAATTGGGCATATGTGTGTGGTGATGGGTTGTAATTAGTATTTGGGTGGTGAACATGATGTAATCTATGCAGAAATAGATGTATAATGATGTACACCTGAAATTTATACAATGTTATAAACCAATGTTACTGCAATAAACAAAAAATTTTAAAAAATAAAAATAAAGGGGCCGGCCCGGTGGCGCAAGCGGTTAAGTGCGCGCGCTCCGCTGCGGCGGCCCGGGGTTCGCTGGTTCGGATCCCGGGCCCGCACCAACGCACTGCTTGGTAAGCCATGCTGTGGCAGCGTCCCATATAAAGTGGAGGAAGATAGGCACAGATGTTAGCCCAGGGCCGTCTTCCTCAGCAAAAAAAAGAGGAGGATTGGCGGATGTTAGCTCAGGGCTGATCTCCTCACAAAAAAATAAATAAATAAATAAATAAAAATAAAAATAAAGACCAAGAGCTTTCAGTGCTTATCTGTTTGTGAGCTTATTCTCTAAAGCAACCTCTGTACTTAAGAATCCTAAGGCCTCCATACGACCCAGCAATTCCACTCCCAGGTATATACCCAACAGAAATGAAAACATATATCCACACAAGAACCTGTACTGATACATGATACAACATGGACGAATCTTGAAAACATTATACTAAGTGAAAGAAGCTAGTCACAAAGACCACATATTGTATGATTCCATTTATATAAAATATCCAGAATAGGCAAATTCACAGACACAAAAAAGTAGACTAGTGGCTTCCAGGGGATGGTCGGAGGGGATGCAGGGAAGGGACTAGAATGAAAAGCAATTGCTAATGGGTATGGGGTTTCTTGTTGGGGTGACGTAAATGTTCTAAAATTAATTGTGGTGATGGTTGCACAAATCTGTGAATAGAGTAAAAACCATTGATTTTTACACCTTAAATGGATGAATTGTATGGTATATGAATTATAGCTCAATAAAGCTCTTTTTAAAAAAAGAATCTTAAAGCCTGGATAATGGCTATGTCAGCTGGCTGGAGTTCAGATTTAGCTGTCCTATCCCATAAGTCCATTAAGACCCATAGCTGGCTTGTAAAATGGCAATAATCTGAACGTTTGCTTTAATTATTTTTTAAAACCAACATCAAGGCTTTGACCTAATTTCTGCTCTCTCCCTACCAGCTCTGCACCACTCGTTAAATTGGTTTAATGAGAAACGTGTCCAAAGGAACTATGACAAATCATTCATTGATATTAGAAATATTTACTGAACATCTATTATGTGACAGGTACTTTTCTAGGCCCCAGGAATTCAACAATGAGACACGGAGGCCCTGCCTACAAGATGCTTACAGTACATTCACCAGGTGGTCTCAGGAGAGCACGGGAAATGCTACAAAAGGGATGAGCACTGGGAACTGCAGGATCATAATCTGGGGTTGGTGTGTTAGCATTGGATTACAGAAGAAGTAACGTTTGGACCAAGGCCTGAAGGATAACTAAAATTGATAGGAAAATAAAGACGCATGCCAGGAGTGTTCCAGGCAAACAGAGGAAGTACAAAGTCCCCGACACTATAGAGAGCAGTGGCATTTAAGGAATTAAAGTAGTTTGGTGACTAGAGCATAAAGTACAAGAACTGAGGTGGGATGAGGGGCAGGTCTGGCACAGATGAGCTGGAGAAGACAGAGGTCTTTTAAATTTGGAACACAACAAAAAACTTGGGAACCATGCTGAAGAGACCAAAGTGAATCCTGAGGGCAACAGAGAATGATTAGACTATAATAATGGAAAAATATATATCATAATTTTGTTTTCTAAGACCACTCTAGCTGCACTGTGGACCGTGAATTAGAGGGGGCATGGAATTACACTGGAGGCAAGGAGGGGAGTCAGAGAGGAGACCATTGCAGTGATCTAGAGAAGGAAATGATGGTGGCCTGAACGAGTAGTGTGAGTAAGGTTGGAAATAGGAGTGGACAGGTTAGAGAGATATTTAGGAGGCAGCATTGTCAAGACTCAGTGACTGACTAGACGAAGGGAGGACTCAAGGACGTGGCCAGGTTTCTGGTAGAGATCACTGTGGGTATCAGCCACTAAAAAAAATTTTTTTAAAGAATCTGGTTTGGAGGTAAGACAAGTTCAGTTTTGGACATGTTGCATATTCAAAAACAGATATCCAATAGACAGAGATATACAACTCAAGAGAGAGTGATTATAACTGAAGCCACAGAAGGCCCGGTGAGCATATATAGAAAGAGAAGAGGGCATAGGACAGAACTCTAAAGACCACTGACATTTATGGGTTGTGCACATCAGAGGAGGTGGCCAAACTGAGAAGGAATGGCCAGACTGGTGGGAAGACACAGAGTGAGGGCCATAGCAGCAGCTCCAAAGTGAACAGTGGTCAACAGTCGCAAGTGCCTGTGACATCATGTGAAACAAGGGTGAGAAGGGTTTATTGTATTTGGGGACGACTTCACCTCTGGAGACCTTGGTTAGAGCAGTTTCAACTGCACGATGGGAGGAAACATCAAGGCTGCGATGCTGAGGAGCAGATGGGAGATGAAAAAAGAGAAAGTGACTAAAAACAACTCTTTGTCTATTACAAAGGAAGAGAGTGATACAGTGGAAGTCAGTAAGAGAAATAGGGTTCAAAAATGGGATTTTTTTAAATATGAGAAAGATCTAAATATATTTAAATATTAATATAGATGCAGGGAGTTTGTAGTTTCACGTTGTAATCATGATCTTTCCCCTAAATTCCCCCTCCTTTGGGGTAGAGGAATCCTAGAAGGACGATCTATCTTATCATATACTAGGTGCTAAGTATTTTAAGCCAGAGCAGCTTCCCTGCAGACTTGACTCACCAAAACCCTCTCAAACAAGAGGCCTCCAATACCTCATTAAAATCTGCTCTGCTACCAGGTCTTTTCTCTATTTATGGCCACAAATAATGTAAAACTACTGATTTTGTCATCATCTTGAAAACAGTCTATATTCTTCTAAAACGGGCCTTTTAAAACCATAAGTATTGCTAACTTATAAAGATGCAATGGAGACATGCAAATCATGACTCTTTCTCTTTTCTTATATCAGCAGTAGAATCTCCACTGCTATCTCTGTGGGAGCGCTTATTTGTTACTGTTTTTAGAGGAGCTGTGGTTTCACAGCTGGAAAACGGAAGAATGTGTCAAAGCAGTAAGTGCATAGGAGGTGCTGACCCTAAGACTGGCTCCAGGAACACTATCCTGGGAATTATTCAAAGATATCACCCCTAGGGCCGACCCCGTGGCTTAGCGGTTAAGTGCTCGCGCTCCATTGCTGGCGGCCGGGGATCGGATCCCAGGCACGCACCAACACACTGCTTCTCCAGCCATGCTGAGGCCGCGTCCCACATACAGTAACTAGAAGGATGTGCAGCTATGACATACAACTATCCACTGGGGCTTTGGGGGAAAAATAAATAAATAAATAAAATCTTTAAAAAAAAAAAAGATATCACCCCTACTCTGCCTAAAATTTTCACCCCGCTTTATTAAACTACTTGATATTTCATCCAATTCATTTATCAAATGATTCTGAGAAGGTAAGAGAACTTTCAATTACACATGAATCACTTGAACACTCAGACTGCTTTTCCCCCACCACCTACCTCCAATCTACCACACTGAGTTGGGAGCTTTGATGGGGTGGGGTCGGGAAGAGGACTCAAAAGCAAGGAAAACTTGGGCCTTAAGTGAGGAACAGGGTGGGCCTTGGTCAGATATTACAGTGGAGGGCTAATGGAAGCAGCAAAGTCCTATGTGCCTGAAATCTTGGAAAAGGGAGAAGAGTTCAGATGAAAAGGTATCAGAGGTAAGCACCATTTTTAAAGTGTGTCTCATGTTAATCCAGTCCCAGGAAAGGTAGATAAAACTCTTTTCCTTTCTCTAGATTATTTCTAAAATCCAGACCTTAAGTGTGTTAGCCAGGGTTCTCCAGGGAAACAGAACCAATAGGATGAATATATATCTAGATATAGATAAAGAGATAGATAGATAGATAGATAGATAGATAGATAGATAGATAGATAGATAGATAGATGATAGACAGATAGAAAGAAAGAGACTTATAAGGAATTGGCTCACCTGATTATAGAGGCTGACAATTCCCAATCTGCAGGGTGAGTCAGAAAGCTAGAGACCCAGGAGAGCCAATGGTGTGGTTCCAGTCCAGAGACCAGCAGGCTAAAGACCCAGAAGAGCCAATGTTTCAGTTCAGTCTGAAGGCAGGAAAAAGCAGATGTCCCAGCTGGAAGGCAGTCAGGCAGGAGGAATCCTCTCTTACTCAGAGGAAGGTCAATCTTTTTGTTCTATTCAAGCCTTCATGGGCTGGCCCCATGGCTTAGCGGTTAAGTACGTGCGCTCCGCTGCTGGCGGCCGGGGTTCAGATCCCGGGCGAGCATCGACGCACCTCTTCTCCGGCCATGCTGAGGCCACGTCCCACATACAGCAACTAGGAGGATGTGCAGCTATGACATACAACTATCTACTGGGGTTTTGGGGGGGGAAATAAATAAATAAATCTTTAAAAAAAAAAAAGCCTTCAACTGATTGGATGAGGTCCACCCACATGAGGAAGAGCAATCTGCTTTACTCAAGCTACCCATTTAAACATAAATCTCATCCAAAAACCCCCTCACAAAAACATCCAGAATAAAGTTCGACCAAATATCTGGGCACCCCATGGCCCAATCAAGTTGACACATAAAATTAACCATCACACTAAGTTAATAATGCAGTTCAGCCACATCGGTCATTCAACATTTAAAGGCCCTGTACTATGGAATACGCAGAGCCAAATTACTTATATGTGATAACCCATATACAATCCAGTAGACAGCATTAAGTATCATGAAGGGGTCTAAAAGTTGAGACCTTCGGGGTAGGGAGAGACTATTTCTTCCACAGGGTTCCAAATAAAGAGTGTGGCATTTCAGCAGGGACTTAAAGGATGATGAGAATGGCATAAAGGAGGAGGGCATGCCTAACGAAGAAAAGAACCTAAAAGACAAAGAGTCAGGAAAATGTGGTGAGTCATCTCATTCAACTGTGGTTTAAAGTGCAAGAGGAGAAATGAAAGCCATTTGTATAATGCTATGTGGTAACGGAAACCCAGAGCCTCCCAATCTCCCTAACATGACTTCCTAAAAACCTACAACCTTTGGCCCAGAACATTTATGAAATTGTTTCAGTTCAACTGCTAAATATTTCTGAGAAGTAACTTACTTCCCATTCTGCTAACTTCTCACATCTCCTAGATTTCCTCTCCATCTCACGCTTTAGATATTCCCAGTTAATCCTGTTGGGCTATAGATTTAAAAGGCTTCTGAGGGGAAATCAGCACCTAATCAACCTTTCCAACATATTTCCTGAAACATATTTCAAGTCCAAAACAATGAATTTCAAATTTGTGAAACAAACATCTAGCATCACCTACTATGTATCATGCACTATGGAAAATCTTGGGAATACAAAAATTAATGAAAATATGTTTCCTGCTCTAAAAGAACTCACTGTCTACTTTGGAACAAAGACTTGTCAGAAGATGGAGAATATCTTTGGAGACATCTTGAGAAGGGCCATGCAAAATACATCTTCAAGGTCAGTTCTAACCTGGAAAGCAATTTTGCCTGGTTTGTGACCACAGAAAAAAGGGTACCCACCTTACTTTCAAATCACTGCTCAGTGGCTGCTAGCTCAAGCCACTACTAACCAACAGGTAACCAATTACTACTCCACTACTAACCAGGAGCTAACCAACAGGTACCAAGCACCTCCAAGTATCAGGCATTGTAGTAGGCTTGGGAGATACAAAGAGGAGTGAGATATCTAAGAAGCAATTCTTAAATGCCTCCTGTCCACCAGGTGCTATGGCAGGTACTGGAGACATGGTCCCTAAGCATGGGAAAGGGTATCCTAGAGAAGAAGGAAGTAGCAAACGCAGCTAAGTCAACCCATCCTCTTCCTGGGGTTTCACTCACTAAATTGCCTCAGTTTTAGCTCATCTTCCCCCTACTCATTGATTCAATTTATTCTGCACTTTGACAGCCACAGTGATCTCCCTAAAACACAAATCTGATCATGTCAATGCCCTGCCTAAAACCTACATGCTGCTTTCCTTCACCTTGAGGATAAAATCCAAACTTCTTCACCCAGCATGCCAGGCTCTTCATAATCTGTTCCCTGCTTGTTTCTAACCACCATCCCTCTGTACTCTCTGTTACAACATACTCAAGTACTTGCAGTTTCCTAAATATAGGTAACCTCTCGCCACTGACTTTACACATGTTATTGCCTCTGCCTGGAAGGCACTTCCTTGAACTTTTAATCCTCCTTTAGAATTTTTTTTTTTTTTGTGAGGAAGATCAGCCCTGAGCTAACATTCGTGCTAATCCTCCTCTTTTTGCTGAGGAAGACCAGCTCTGAGCTAACATCTATTGCCAATCCTCCTCCTTTTTTTTTTCCCCAAAGCCCCAGTAGATAGTTGTATGTCATAGTTGCACATCCTTCTAGTTGCTGTATGTGGGACGTGGCCTCAGCACGGCTGGACAAGCGACGCGTTGGTGCACGCCGGGGATCCGAACCCCGGGCCGCCAGTATCGGAGAGCGCGCACTTAACCGCTAAGCCATGGGGCTGGCCCCCTCCTTTAGAATTTATCTTTGAAAAGATAAATACTCACTGGTCTCAACACTTCCACCCTCATCCCAGGATGACTTACGAGACCCTCCTCTGTGCTCCTATAACACCCATCTGTCCCTCAGTCACAACACTTGTCATTCTATTCTGTAATGAGCTCCTTAAGGGTCACTAAAACCCTGAGTTTTTATTCCCATTAGTATACCCAGCACCTAATATAATGCTTAGCATCTAGTAGGCATTCAGGAAACTACATACTTATTAAGGGATGGATGAATGAATGAATGAACGAAAAGTATCAAGCACTTAGCAGAATCCATGTGTGAGAGAAGTCGTCAATTTAATAAATCTTTATTGGGTACCTATAATGTAAGCAGTATCTTGCCAGATACTTTAAAAATCAGAAACAAAGATTCAGTTTCTATCCTTAAGTTGCTTTCAGAGGAGCGTGAGAAATTAAATATGTCCTCAGATAAAGAACGAGGCATAATGACAATGCAATAAGTGCTACTAAAGTTATAGAAAGGGCTATGGGACGGCCATGGCCACCACCACCTACTTCCTAGAGTGGCTCTTCCAACCACCCTGGTTATGCTGGCTAGGTTGGAATGAACCTTTTCTACTTCCTTCAGCCAAGACTGACTAATCTTCAGTAGGAACTAACAACAAGAACAAGAAAAGAAAAAATACAAAATAATTTTTTAAGAAGACGGAAATTTTCAACCAAGGATAACGGAAGCCTAACCAGAGAATTCTCACTGGATACCACATGCCTAGGTCTGAACTTCCTTGGACAACAGATCTGGCTCCTCGGGCCCCTAACCAGCTCCCCAAGGGTCTGGCCTGACTTTCTTTTCACTCCCTTTCACTAAACCTGGGCAGGATGGAAGCAGGTCCTGACCACTGGCAGTGGAGAGCCCTTCTCTTTCTGCCCTCTCGGCTCTTCTCCTGACCTTTAGCCTGACCTGAGCACACCAGGCAGCAGCCTCCTTTGCCCTACCCTAAAGAATACTCCAGTTTTGAGACCCTGGAATTTCTGCTGCTGCCTGAAACTCACGTCTTTAAAAAAACAAACAAACAAACAACGTCTCTGGAAAATATATCTTAGCCTGATCTTTGTCAAGGATGGTTCTATCCTTTGGGGTATTTTAATATTTTTCACCAAGGGCAATATTTGTGCCAGGCTCCAACGGCAGGTTCCATCTTCCCAAGGTCTTCCTCATGTCCACCCTTGCCAAAACAATAGAAAACAGGTTCTTTTCACATTTCAAAACGCTTTACCCCACGTTATATAATGCCTATGGAAGTACAGATAATTCTACCAAGTGTTGGGAAAACAATTTGGCAGTATTTATCAAGAGCCCATGTAACTCCTTTGACCAAATTATCTATTCACATTCAGAAATATAGCCCAGGAAATAACTAGAAATGCAATACAGACAATGCAAAAAGATGTTTATCATAGCAAAATTCAAAAGAGGAAAAAATTGGAAATAACTCAGATGTCCAATAATAGGGAAACTATTAAGTAAGTTATGAATTGTCCATTAATATAGTGTTATACAGTTATTTTCTAAATATTTGTAAAATTTTAATAATATGAAAAATTTCATAACAAGTGAAAAAAATCAGTATACAAAGTTATATACATAGTACGATCACAATAAGTAAAAAAACGAGCCAAAATATGGTGACTGACAAGCGATAATGTACAACTAAAATTTCACAACGTTATAAACTATTATGACATCAATAAAAAAAAAAAAGAAATGGGGCCAAAAAATGTCTAAACTTGGGCTGGCCCCACGACCTAGTGATTATGCTGGGCGTGCTCCACTTTGGCGGCCTGGGTTCAGTTCCCAGGCGCAGACCTACACCGCTCATCAAGCATGCTGTGGCAGCAACTCACATACAAAATAGAGGAAGACTGGCACAGATGTTAGTTCAAGGCGAATATTCCTCAAGCAAAAAGAGGAAGATTGGCAAACACTGTATGATCTCACTCATATGTGGAATATAAACCAACACATGGACAGAGAAAACTGTATTGTGGTTACCAGGGGCAATGGGGCGAGGGGGTGGGCACAAGGGGTGAAGGGAGTCACATATATGGTGATGGACAAACAAAAATGTACAGGGCCGGCCCGTGGCACATAGTGAGCACGCAGTATTTGTTGGCTATAACTTGTTCTGTTAGTACACACTTAGCTACACTAGTTGCCAGTTGTACGATAATCAGTAAGCACACCATGTTTCTTGGCTATTAGTATTTTATGTTGCAATGCATACATATAAAACTCATTACTCCCAAGAAATTGACAGGTCAAGTAACTTTTAAGCTATAGGGAGCCTTCCAAGGAGATTTCTAGACCTAGTAGCCTAGCTATTAGCTTAATCTTTCTAAGTTACTTCTTCCCGTTTGCCCTCCTACTCTCACCCTTTCCCTTTCTCCCCTGTAGACACAGTATTCTCAACAAAACTTGAAATTTACGTTGTGCTTTTATGTTTTACAATGAATGTTCAAGTGTTTGATAGGATATGTTTCGATTACCTTCTCTTCTCTATTACTTTCTCCGAAAGCCCTTCTTTTCCTTTAGGCAATTAATAAGTGACACCACAGGCTAAGAATATCTATCTGGGCCAAAACCCTGAAAAGTCACTCTGATCAACAGAGGAAAGGTTAAAGAAGACTAGAACTCAGCCCTGCGGCTTGTGACAAAGAGACCAGGCTAAGCAGTATCTCACAGGCACAGACACAGGGCTCGCTCCTTCTCCTCTATCTTGGCCTCCACCACTCACCAGCCCCACTCATGGCCTCACCACTGGCAAAGCCCCAGCCTCCTTCTAGAGCTTTTCCCCAATGCCCATACAGTATTTCCACCTGGAGAATCCACAGACATCGTATCAAACATCCAAAACTGAGTTTAGCATCTCAGTCCCTAGGCGACCAATCTCTCAACCCTATCTAAGGGCTAATGACATCTGATCCACCCAAGAGCCCAAACTGAACACGGCTCCGAATCATCTTCAGTCCTTCTCCTCTTTGTCCTGTCAAATCCTCACAAATTTATTGTCGCTTTGTGTAAAAAGATATATAAACTGCCTGCCTTGTTCACTCTCTGAGCATCATTTTTTTCTATGATCTTCCACGCAAATGTATTAACTTGGTTTTTCTCCTGTTAATCTGGGCTTGTTTCAATTTTATTATTAGTCCAGCCATAAGAACCTAAGATGTCCAGAGCGGGGAATTTCCCCCTCCCTGGCAGTTTTGGAGACCCAACCAGGAGAATCACCAGCTGGAAAACTGCTTTTTCCCTCTAACTGCTGCATGGAAGAGATACTGGGATGTCTGACACAGAAGCTGGCAAAAAAGGTAAGCTTTCTTACCATGTCAGCCTCCCACATCTCTGTCTTCAGGATCTGATGGGTATGAAAGTGGTGAGCGTTGCTTTTTTTGTCTCTCTCTAAATTTAGATTAGCAGAAATTATTCGTGGAATTAGTTCCTTAGGGCCCAGCGACTCTAGTAAATTTGGATGAGTACTCTTGATTTTTGTGGAACTCTTCCTCCCAGAGATAGTCATTGTTTTCCTTCGTCTTTGTTACGTCATTTTTTTATAAGGATGAAGAACCATAGGGCAGGGCAGCAGGTACAGGCCCTTTATAAGCCTGCTGTTTGAGCCAGTCTCACAGACTATTGCGTCTTATGGTTCTCACCAGACTGGCATCTATTTAGACAAACTTTGCTGTGGGTTCTCTATGTATAAACAGGATGAGGTTTTTCCTTCTACCTTGTTCTATGTCCTGAGAGCTTGGTTTTGTGACCAGTGAAAATATTTTCTCTGGCCCCCACCACCTAGAAGGTGCATTACCACAGTGTACCTGGTGGTCAGTCGAATAGACTGGGGTTCCGAGACACAAAGTAACAAACAGCTCTGTCTTTGTCTGGCTGTGCCAGCTCTCAGGGGAGTTTGTCATAAGGGGTTCCAGTCCATAAGGTGCTTTTGTCATCTTAATCTTCATTGTTTATTAGTGCTGTAAAAGTCCCATTCCAGTAGCACCTTCCTGGTGTCACAAACTAGCAGGTTTGTGACTGGACGCATCCCACATTCCTGTGGGAGACATCATTTCCACTACGCCATCATTATTACCTGTGCAATGAAAGCGTTTGCTTTCTTAGACTGCACTTGGGAGTAAACTTTCTGGATCCTGTGAGAACTGCATCCTTGGCACTCTCCTTTGGGGACACCTCGTGTCTTTGGTTAAGCCATATAAAAACTTATTGGTTTGAGTTACTATTAAGGTCCTACTCGTCAATGGCCAGATGATGGATCCTTTAAATTGGCTACACTAAAAAAAATCAAAATCAGGACATTCAAAGTACAATTGTCCTGCACTTGAGAAAAGCAGGAAAAATTTAAAAAGGAATTACTCTGAAACTCCTAGGGAAAAAACTTGCATTTTTTTCCTCTCTGCCCTTTGAAATTGTAAATTCTACTATGTCTTTGAAATATAAATACCCCAGGAGATAACAGCCCACAATTGCCTGAGACTGAGCCTAGGTAGCTCAGTCAGTAAAGCCTGAGGTTAAAGAAAAAAAAAGAAAGAGAATTGGCCATTTGAAATGCAAACTGTGGGCCAGCCCTAGTGGTCCAGTGGTTAAGTTTGGTGTACTCAGCTTCAGAAGCCTGGGTTTGGTTCTCGGACATGGACCTACACCACGCATCTGTCAGTGGCCATGCTGTGGCGGTGGCCTACATACAAAAAGAGGAAGATTGACAGCAGACGTTAGCTCAGCGTGAATCTTCCTCAGCAAAAATAAATACAAAATAAATAAAAGAGGAGGCAGGGGCAGCCCAGCCTGCATGCAAATGCTTTCAGGGTAGCCTGGCCCAGAGGAGCTCCCACCATGTCATGGTGGCCCCACTCATGGGAACACTCCCCACCACTTAGTGGCTACTTAAGAAATTAGTTGATTACTTAAGAAAACTGAATCTTCTCAATAGCAAGAGCTAAGTTTTGCTAAGAGCTATGTAATCTTCTGAATTTGCCTTTAAAATCTTTTATTATCACTTTCATTAAATGGAGAACTAAGTATTGTTTCTCAGTGACCAATCATCTTCTTTGACTAGTATTGTAAACCCTTTTGATTTTTTTTTTATTTTATTGAGGTCATAACAGTTGATAACATTGTGACATTTCAGTTGTACATTATTATCCGTCAGTCACCATACAGATGTGCCCTTTTATCCCTCATGCCCACTCCCCAACCCCCTCCCCTCTGGTAACCACTAATCTATTCTCTTCATTCAAGTGTTTGTTTATCTTCCATGTATGAGTGAAATCATGCAGTGTTTGTCTTTATCTTTCTGGCTTATTTCACTTAACATACTACCCTCAAGGTCCATCTGTGTTGTTGCAAATGGGACGATTTTGTCTTTTTTATGGTTAGGTAGTATTCCATTGTATATATATACCACATCTTCTTCATCCATTCAGCAGTCGTTGGGCACTTGGGTTGCTTCCATGTCTTGGCTATAGGGGTGTATAAGTCTCTTTGGATTGTTGATTTCAACTTCTTTGCATAAATACCCAGTAGTGGGATAGCTGGGTCATATGGTATTATTTTTAATTTTTTGAGAAGTCTCCATACAGTTTTCCATACTGGCTGCACCAGTTTGCATTCCCACCAGCAGTGTACGCGGGTTCCCTTCTCTCCACATTCTCTGCAACATTGGTTATTTTTTGCCTTCCTAATTACTGCCATTCTGACAGGTGTAAAGCGATACCTCATTGTAGTTTTGATTTGCATTTCCCTAATGATTAGTGATGTTGAACATCTTTTCATGTGCCTATTGGCCATCTGTATATCTTCTTTGGAAAAATGGCTGTTCATATCCCCTGCCTATTTTTTGATTGGGTTGTTTTTTGTTGTTGTTGTTGAGTTGTAAGTGTTCTCTACATATTTTGGAGATTAACCCCTTGTCAGATATATGATTTGCAAATATTTTCTCCCAGTTGGTGAGTTGTCTTTTCGTTTTGTTCATGGTTTCCTTTACCTTGCAGAAGTATTTTAGTCTAATTAAGTCCCATTAGTTTACTTTTTCTTTTGTTTCCCTTGTCCAAGTAGACAGGGAATTCGAGAAGATCCCTTTATGACCAATGACGAATAGTGTACTGTCTACATTTTCTTCCAGGACTTTTATAGTTTCAGGTGTCACCTTCAGGTCTTTGATCCATTTTGAGTTAATTTTTGTGTATGGCGAAAGAAGATGGTCTATTTTCATTCTTTTGCAAGTGGCTGTCCGGTTTTCCCAGCACAATTTCTTGAAGAAACGTTGCTTTCTCCATTGTATGTTCTTTGCTCCTTTGTCAAGATTAGCTGCCTGTAGACGTGAGGTTTTATTTCTGGGGTTTTGATTCTGTACCAATGATCTCCATGTCTGTTTTTGTACCAGTACCATGCTGTTTTGATGATTATTGCTTTGTAGTATGTTTTGAAGTCAGGGATTGTGATGCCTCCAGTTTTGTTCTTTTTTCTCAGCATTGCTTTAGCTATTCAGGGTCTTTTGTTGCCCCATATGAATTTTAGGATTCTTTGTTCTATTACTGTGAAAAATGTCATTGGGATTCTGATTGGGATTGCATTGAATCTGTAGATTGCTTTAGGTAGTATGGACACTTTATGTTATTCTTCCAATCTATGTGCATGGAATATTATTCCATCTCCTTATGTCTTCTTCGATTTCTTTCAATAGTGTCTTGTAGTTTTCATTGTATAGGTCTTTCACCTCCTTGGTTAAATGTATTCCTAGATATTTTATTCTTTTTGTTGTGATTGTAAATGGGATTGTATTCTTGAGTTTACTGTTAGTTCATTACCAGAGTATAGAAATGCAACTGATTTTTGTAAGTTGATTTTGTACCCTGCAACTTTGCTGTAGTTGTTGATTATTTCTAATAGTTTTCCGATGGATTCTTTAGGGTTTTCTATATATAGAATCATGTCATCCACAAATCAAATCACACTGATTGATTTGTGGATGTTGAACCATCCCTGCATCCCTGGTATAAATCCCACTTGATCATGGTGTATGATCCTTTCAATGTATTGCTGTATTCAGTTTGCCAACATTTTGTTGAGGATTTTTGCATCTATGTTCCTCAGTGATAGGGGCCTGTAATTTTCCTTCTTTGTGTTGTCTTTGTCTGGCTTTGGGATCAGGGTGATGTTGGCCTGGTAGAATGAGTTAGGAAGTGTTCCGTCTTCTTCAATTTTTTCAAATAGTTTAAGAACAATAGATATTAAATCATCTTTGAATGTTTCGTAGAATTCTCCAGAGAAGACATCTGGTCCTGGAGTATTTTGGGGGGAAGGGTTTTTGATTATGTTTCAATCTCTTTACTTGTGATTTGTCTATTCAGATTCTCTGTTTCTTCTTGATTCAGTTTTGGGAGGTTGTATGAGCCAAAAAATTTATCAATTTCTTCTAGGTTATCCAATTTGTTGGCATATAGTTTTTCATAGTTTTCTCTTAAAATCCTTTGTATTTCTGTGGTATCTGTTGTAATGTCTCCTCTTTCATTTCTACTTTTATTTATTTGAGCCTTCTCTCTTTTTTTCTTGGTGAGTCTAGCTAAGGGTTTGTCAATTTTGTTTATCTTCTCAAAGAACTGGCTCTTAGTTTCATTGATCCTCTCTATTTTTTTTTGTCTCTATTTCATTTATTTCTGCTCTGAATGAATGAATTTATTATTTCCTTCCTTCTACTGACTTTGGGCTTTGTTTGTTCTTCTCTTTTTAGTTCTTTTAGGTATAGGGTAAAGTTGTTTATTTGAGATTTTTCTTGTTTGTTGAGGTAGGCCTGTATTGCTATAAATATCCCCCTTAAGACCGCTATTGCTGCATCCCATATGAATTGGTACTGTGTATTTTCATTTTCATTTGTCTCCAGGTATTTTTTGATTTCTTCCTTAATTTCTTCATTGATCCATTGGTTGTTCAGTAGCATGTTGTTTAGTCACCACATATTTGTCACTTTCCCAGTTGTTCTCTTGTGGTTGGTTTCTAGTTTCATAGCATTATGGTTGGAAAAGATGCTTGATATGATTTCAACCTTCCTAAATTTGTGAGGATTGCCTTGTTTCCCAATATATGGTCTATCTTTGAGAATGTTCCATGTGCACGTGAGAAGAAGGTGTGTTCTGCTGATATTGGATGGAGTGTTACATATTGTGTATATATGTATATATATATGTCTATATATATATACACATTTGTATATAAAGTGCATCTGGTCTAGTTTTTTATTTAATTCCACTATTTCCTTGTTGACTTTCTGTCTGGATGACCTATCCATTGATGTGAGTGGGGTGTTGACGTCCCCTACTATCAATCATTGTGTTGCTGCTAATTTCTCCTTTTAGGTCTGTTAATAGTTGCTTTATGTACTTTGCTCCTGTGTTAGGTGCATACATATTTATATGTGTTATGTACTCTGGGTAGAGTGTCCCTTTTATCATTATATACTGCCTCTCTTTGTCTCTCATTGCCTTTTTTATATTGAAGTCTACTTTATCTGATATAAGTATGGCAAGACTTGCTTTCTTTTCTTTGCCAATAGCTTGGAGTATTGTCTTACATCCCTTCACTCTGACCCTGTGTTTGTCTTTAGAGCTGAGATGTGTTTCCTGTAGGCAGCATATTGTTGGTTCTTGTTTTTTTAATCCATCCAGCCACTCTGTGGCTTTGGATTGGAGAATTCAATCCATTTACATTTAGAGTCATTATTAATATATGAGGGCTTAATACTGCCATTTTATCACTTGTTTTCTGGTTGTTCTGTATTTTCCTTGTTTCTTGTCCCATGTACTTCTGACTGCCAGTTCAGTTTGGTGTTTCTCTGTGATAGTTTTCTCAGTTTTCTCTTTTTTTATCATTTGTGTTTCTGTTCTGATTTTTTGTTTAGTGGTTACCATGAGGTTTGTATAAAAGAATTTATAGATGAAATAGTCCATTTTCTGATAGTCTCTTATTTCCTTAGCCTAAGCAGGTTCCATCACTTTCCTCTAACCTATCTAAGTTATTGTTGTCACAACTTATACCATTTTGTGTTCTGAGTTTGTGAATAAAATGAAGTGATTATAGTTATTTTCGATGCTTTCCTTCCCTTTATCTTTAATGTTATAATTGTTTGCTAACCTGTTCTGATAGAGAGCTACAATTTTCTGATTTTGTCACTTTATTTATCTCCTTGGTCAAGGCTTTGTAAACCCTTTTTTGTGTGTGTGAGGAAGATCAGCTCTGAGCTAACATCCATGCCAATCTTCCTCTTTCTGCTGAGGAAGACTGGCCCTGGGCTAACATCCGTGCCATCTTCCTCGACTTTATATGGGACACTGCCACAGCATGGCCTGACAAGCAGTGCATCGGTGCGTGCCTGGGATCCAAACCGGAGCAGCTAGCAGCGGAGCATGCACACTTAACTGCTACCCCATGGGGCCGGCCCCAACCCTTTTTTTTTTTTTTACAGGGCCTTCTTGATCATTTCTTGTGGGGCAGTCTTATGGCAATGAACTCCCTCAGCTTTTGTTTATCTGGGAAAACTTTTATTTCTCCATTGTTTCTGAAGGATAGTTTCACTGAATACAGTATTCTTGGCTGAAAGTTGTTGTCTTTCAGAATTTTTAGTATATCATTCCACTCTCTCTCTATCCTGCAAGGTTTCTGCTGAGAAATCTGCTGAAAGCCTGATAGGGGCTTCCTTTGTAGGTTATTTTCTTCTGCCTTACTACCCTTAATATTTTTTCTTTCTCATTGACTTTTGTCAGTTTTCCTAATATATGCCTTGGAGAAGGTCTTTTTACATGGATGTAATTAGGAGTTCTATAAGCTTCGTTTACATGTAACTCCAGCTCCTTCCCCAGATATGGCAAGTTCTCAGCTGTTTATTTCTTTGAACAAGCTCTCTGCTCCTTTCTCCCTCTCTTCTCCTTCTGTAATACCTATAATCCTTATGTTGCATTTCCTAATTGAGTTGGATATTTCTCAGAGAATTTCTTCATTTCTTTTTAGTCTTAGTTCTCTCTCCTCCTCCTCCACCTGCAGCATTTCCATATTTCTGTCCTCTAAATTACTGATTCTGCCCTCCATAATATCAGCTCTATTGTTTAAGGACTCCAGATTTTCCTTCATGTCATTCATTGTGCTTTTCATCTCCAACATTTCTGATTGGCTTTTTTCATAGCTTTAATCTCTTTTGTGAAGAATTCCCTCTGTTAATTAATTTTATTCCTGAGCTCATTAAACTCTGAGTTTTCTTGTAACTCCTTGAGTTTCTTTTTGATAGCTATTTTGAATTCTCTGTCATGTAGTTTGTAAGTTTCTGTGACTTCAGGATTGATTTCTGGGTACTTGTCATTTTCCTTCTGGTCTGGAGTGTTAATACAGCTCCTCAAGCTCTTTGATTGGGTGGACTTCTGCTATCACATAGTGGTAGTAACTGCTTGCAGATTCAACTGCCACCACTGTGGGGGGCAGGAGTTGTGTCTCCTGAGCCCTCTGCTACTCTTGGAAAATTTGCCTGTCCATTGGCAGCTCTACTGACAGGGCCCGTCTGTGTTTGCCCACTGGCCACTGCTGCTTTACACATGTATGTGCAGGTGCTCTGGCAGGGATCCCCTGTTCTGGCCGACCAGCTGAGCTAGTGTGCCAGGTGGGAGGAGGGTGAGGGGTGCTTCCTTTCACATGAACAATCTCAGGCCCTGCCACTTTGCACTCACTGTCTGCCAGCTTGGTCTGCTCAGCTTGGTCTGGATGCCCTCACAATTGCTTAGCTGCCTCATTATGGAGCATTCCCACAGGCTGGGAGGCAACTCTGAGAGTTCAAGCATTCCCTGAGAGGGCTGCCCTTTCCTCCTTCTCCTCTCAGGGTCACGTGCTGGCTGCTGACAAGGTCCCACACCCCAATTAGCTGATGTTCTGGGAGGAGAGTCTCCTTACCTCCTTTCACTGCCTCCCTGGGGGGTCCAGCACCCCTACCTTCAGACGTATGGCTGTGTGGATCTCCCAAACATCTATTGTGTTGTATGAATGTCCTCTGTTTCTCTAAGAATGTCCTTTTTGTTATATCTTAGGAGGGAGAGACAGAGGGAAGAGCTCACTTGGCCATGATGCTGACGTCACTCTCAGCCTAACCTTTTAGATATTTTTGACAATCTTCCCAAAAACAAATTCTAAATAAAGTCTTTTAACCTCAACTACTACCTTTGAAGTGTTTAGAGGACCCCTGGGACATTTCAAAAGATTTATTCTGTTTCCTTATAAAAAGAGAGATGTTAAACAAATTAGGCTTATTAGATATGTTAAATTACGTGGGAAGCATTGTCAAATAAGTAACATTAAGACTTCTTTATGTTGTATCTGCATATGTTAGAGGAGTTTCCTAGAAGTCTGATAAATCCTGGGATAGAACGTTGTCTATCATAAAAATTGAGGCTCACACTCGGTTGGGTGCGCACGTTCCGCTGCGGCGGCCCGGGGTTCGCCGGTTCGGATCCCGGGTGCGCACCGACGCACCGCTTGTTAGGCCATGCTGTGGCGGCGTCCCATAGAAAGTGGGGGAAGATGGGCATGGATGTTAGCCCAGGGCCAGTCTTCCTCAGCAAAAAAGAGGAGGATTGGCATTGGATGTTAGCTCAGGGCTGGTCCTCCTCACAAAAAAAAAAAAAATTGAGGCTCACACTAAAAGGACTGAATCTGACTATAGGGAAATGCCCTGGTTGACTTTCATGCAAAGGCAGCACCAACAGAATCTGTAAAGACTGTGGCACATGTGGTTGAAGTCTATTCTGTTTCTGCAAAAAAATGACTCCTCGTTCCCAGACTTTTCACCATCCCAATGTCCTTGTAAGATGGCAACAGTCTGATCCAGAATCAGAGAAATTAAGATGAGTAAACAATGGCTTTAAATTAAACAAAGAGTCAGGGCTATGGGAAACCCAAGATGACTGCTTGGTTCTTCCTGGCTCCCTGGCAAACGTCATTTTTCAGTTTTTGTATTCCTTCACTCACCATAGGAAAAACTATTTTCTCCCTAGAAACCTCAGAACTCCTCACTCTGGGTTTCTTAAGCACCTGCAGTTGGACTTCATTCAATTGCCACTTAGTATGGGTTAACAATTTGTTCTCATTGTTGTATGTATGTTTACCAGATGCGTTAAAGCCTTCTCTTGCTACAAAGCTGATGCCATCACAGTGACCAAGAAACTGTTAGAAAATATGGTTCCCACTTGGGGTGTACCTTCCACAATCACCAGCGATCAAGGCACACACTTCACTAGGCACATAATAGAAGCAGTAACAAAAACCTTGCAAACTTCTTGAAATTATCGCTGTCACTATCCCCCTCAATCATAAGGTAAAGTCAAGAGAACTAATGGAAAACTGGATTTAAGCAGAAAAGGAATTAATTACATGGGACTACATGAACTGATGAGGATGATTATAATTTTTATGACTTTTGTCTGAAATATTCCTGTTTTAATCTTTTGTTTTTCCAGATTTAAGGAAATTTTTTTTCTTTTCTCAAGGTATCTATGACTTACAGCAATTTGGTGAAATATATCTTTATAAGCAAAACTGAAACAGTTACTTTTTCTCCCAACCTGATCCCTCCAGAATTCAGAAGCTCTCAGTGAGTGTTCTTACTTTCATGACAATATATTTACTTGCATAAATTCAATAAGAAACTGTTCTCTTTCTCACAGGAAACATTTGTGATATTACCAAGGCTTTGACTAAAATGTCATGTTTGAGAGAGACATGCATAAACTCAGATGTGACCAAACAGCTTTAAGGAATTAAAGTTGACCTTATGGAGCCCATAAAAGCCCCTTGGAAAAACAGTCTGGTACCTACTTGCAGAGTTCCTCACAGGTTAACCAGGTGAGTAAAGAAGGTCAGGTGCAGGAACCTCAAGAAGAGAGAAATTCACCCAAATCTATAGGTACTGCAGGCAGAATCTGATGGAAATATTTGAATTGGCTTCTTAATCTCAAGAGCCTTCTTACCCTTTTTAGCTATTAAAAGTTCAGTCTGGAGATTTCTTATGAAAAACTCCAGCAAAGCGAATTTAAAAGAGCCTATATGGGGCCAGCCCCGTGGCTTAGCGGTTAAGTGCGTGCGCTCCGCTGCTGGCGGCCTGGGTTCGGATCCCAGGCGCGCACCAACGCACTGCTTCTCCAGCCATGCTGAGGCCGCGTCCCACATACAGCAACTGGAAGGATGTGCAGCTATGACATACAACTATCTACTGGGGCTTTGGGGGGGAAAAAATAAATAAATAAGATTAAATAAAACAGCCTATATGATCATTTGCTATTCTTGCTGTACTTATGTAAATAACTAAGCCAAGTTTATTGAACCCAGACTTATTTTGCAAAGTAGTCTTAATTTGACTATCTTTGGGGAAAAAAAATTGAGGGTGATTTTAGGGAGAAAAATTATGTTTCAAGGGGCCGGCCCGGTGGCGCAAGCGGTTAAGTGCGCGCGCTCCGCTGTGGCGGCCCGGGGTTCGCTGGTTCGGATCCCGGGCGCACACCGACGCACTGCTTGGCAAGCCATGCTGTGGCGGCGTCCCATATAAAGTGGAGGAAGACGGGCACAGATGTTAGCCCAGGGCCGTCTTCCTCAGCAAAAAAAGAGGAGGATTGGCAGATGTTAGCACAGGGCTGATCTCCTCACAAAAAAAAAAAATTATGTTTCAGTAGAAACTATAACACACACTTCTGGATATTAGATTTCAGCACTGTTAATTTTCTTTGAAGTTTTGTTGTTTACCTAAACACTGGGCTGGATCCTAAATTCTTCTAGTTTCCTCCAATATCTAGCTACAACTCTCCAAACTAACATTTCCAATTTTTCCCCCGTTTTTTACTGGAATCATTGAGAACTAAAGTGACCCTTTTTCCCTGAAGCCCTGCCAACAAGCTGAAAAACTTGATATAAACTTGCGAGATCACCACAATAGCTCCTTTTTAGACAATCTGCATGCCTGTTGCTGTGTAAGCTACTCAGAAAGTTTACTGGAACATCCAATGACACCATCAGAGATATTTCAGACTGTAAAAGATGCTTGAACCCTGACATCTAGAAATCTTCTTGACCGGCTGCCACCTAAAAACAGAAACTGGTTTGTAATTTTCTCCAACCATTAATCTTCGTTTTTCTTTGTTTCCATTGAAATGTCTCTTATTAAATATATGATTGCTTGCACCATAGACCTAACTTTGGGGACCCACCTGCCATACCCACCTCGTGAAATGAGACAGAACTATTTAACTAAACTGAACAATTTTCAAGACTAAAAGATTCATTCAATGAATAAATAGAACAATCTACCAGCTCAACTTTTTTTTTACTGACGTTTTAATAGTTTATAATGTGAAATTTTGTTTGTACATTTTTGTTTGTCAATCACCATATACACGCCTCCCTTCACCCTTGTGACCACCTCCCACCCCCATTGCCCCTGGTAACCACCATACAGTTTTCTCAGTCCATGTGTTGGTTTATATTCCACATATATGTAAGATCATACGGTGTTTGTCTTTCTCTTTCTAGCTTATTTCACTTAACATAATACCCTCGAGGTCCATCCATGTTGTTGTAAATGGAACTATTTTGTCTTTCTTATGGCTGAGTAGTATTCCATTGTATATATATACGACATCTTCTTGATCCAATCATCAATCGAGAGACACTTGGGTTGCTTCCAGTTCTTGGCTATGGTGAATAATGCTGCAATGAACATAGGGGTGCATAAGCCTCTTTGGAGTGTTGATTTCAGGTTTGTTAGACATATTCCCAATAGTGGGATAGCTGGATCAAAGGGTACCAGCTCAACTTTTAATATGTGAAAATTCCAGGGAAGTTTCAGAGGAGGGAATTGCTGGGGCCCAGAACTGTTTGGGGCAGGCTGCCACAAAATATTCCACAATGGCATATTGATTATTTTGAATTAAAGTTACTTAAGTCACTTGTTTAACTTAAAGTTTTGACCCTCCTGAAATTTTATCTTCCCTGAAAGCAGGAATTAAATCTCCCATGTGAAAGGTACCCTCCTTATCATGAGAGCTAGGGAATTCAGGGCCAGGAAGCCTATATAAACTAAAACTGTTACTTTTACTAATTTACTACCTCAAGCCTAAACTCTCCACAAATTCCTCAGTAATTACATACCCCAAGCCAAAGTTTCTTTGTCCTGTCAAATCCTCAAACACTTATTGTCCCTTTGTGTAAATATAAACTGCATGCTTTGTTCACTCTCTGAGTATCATTTTTCAATGATCTGCCAGCGAATGTATTAAACTGGTTTTTCTCCTGTTAATTTGGTCTTGTGTCAGTTTTATTACTAGTCTAGCCATAAGAACTCAAGATGGGCAGTGGGGGAATTTCCTCCTCCCCAACACTCCCACAGGCAAATGAATGATTCCCTCTCTGTGCTCCCACAGTACACTGAACATACCTTTATTTATAACATCATGAAACTTCCATGATATTTAATTTTTTCTTTTTAAAAATTAAGATAAAGTACAAAAAAGAAAATAACTATTACCCATATTCCATTTTCCAACCATATTCTAGACTTAATCATTATTTAACATTTTGGAATACTTCTTCCAGTCTCTTTTTCTGGGTGGCAGACTGTAACCTCCTGGAATGCAAAGACTATATGTTTTTTCCAGTTCTTACAGTTCTGGATATCAGAAGTCCACAATTGGTCTCACTGGGCTAAAATCAACACATCAGCAGGATGGTATTCCTTCTGGAATTTCAAGGAGCAAATCAATTCCTTACCTGATCCAGTTTCTAGAGGCCACCCACACTCCTTGGTTCACAGATCCCTCCCATCTTCAAAGCCAGTGAGGACTGGTGGAGTCTTTCTCAAGCAGCATCATTCAGATCCTGACTCTCCTGCCTCCCTCTTTCACTTATAAGGACCCTTGTGATTACATTGGTTCCTCCTGGATCACCTGGGATACTCTTACCATCTCAAGATCCTTAACATCATCACATCTGCAAAGCCCCTTGTGCCATATAAAGTAACATTTACAGGTTGCAGGGATTAGGATGTGGACATTTTGGGGAGGCCATTATTCTGCCTACCACAGGTACCTTTTCTAAACTTTACCCACAACAAAAATATGGTTCGCCTTCCTTCTCTTCCTTCCTTCTCTTCACCTTCCTTTCTTCCTTCTCTTTCACTTTTCTTCTGATACAGAGGCAAGAACACAAGCTTTGAGGTGAAACACACTAGCTCTGTCATTAGCTGTCTGGGTGACCCTCGACCAATCACTTCACATCCCTTAGTCTCTTTTTTCTCATCTGTAACACAGGTTAACCCTTACTCCTTTAGGAAATGACAGTAAAAGAGTACATTAAGATACAGGGCCGCTGCTGGCGGCCTGGGGTTCGGATCCCGGGCATGCACCGATGCACCGCTTCTCCGGCCATGCTGAGGCTGTGTCCCACATACAGCAACTAGAAGGATGTGCAGCTATGACATACAACTATCTGCTGGGGCTTTGGGGGACAAAATAAATAAATAAAATCTTTAAAAAAAAAAAAAAGATACAGGGCCGGCATGGTGGCGTAGTGGTTAAGTTTGCCGTTCCGCTTCAGCAGCCCGGGGTGCACGGGTTCAGATCCCAGGCGTGGACCTACGCACTGCTTGTCAGGCCATGCTGTGGAAGGCAGCCCACATATAAAGTAGAGGAAGAGGGGCATGGATGTTAGCCCAGGGCCGATCTTCCTCAACAAAAATAGGAGGATTTGCGGCAGATGTTAGCTCAGGGCTCATCCTTCACACCAAAAAAAAAAGAAAAAGAGTAGGTTAAGATATATATGGTATGAGGATTGCTGGGAACATGATGGTGTAGGAGGACTCTGAACTCACCTCCTCTCATGGACACAACAAATTTACAACTATCCTTAGAACAATTACCCCTGAGAGAGAACTGAAAACTGGATCAAAAGAACCCCCACAACAAGGGACAGAGCTGACTGAGGTGGAAGAGGTAGAAATACCTTTCTGGAGAGGAAAAAAACCACATTTGAACCATGGCACTTCACGGCCAAGAACAATCTTAAGGTACGAAGCATTCCCTGGAGGAGCAGGGTGTGTGAGCAGGAGAGCTATGCCACAATAAGCAGCTTTTGAATTCAGCACAACCAAGATGAGTGTCATAATATCTGGCTTTGCTGCCTATTAACAACAAGGGGGAATACCGCCAGAAAACCTATAAGATACAAGGGAAAGAAAAGCTTGCTCTAAAGGCCCACACACAAATTTACCCATTTCAGAAAGCAACTTAAAATCACCAGAAAGAAAGATGTACAGTCCTTTGGTGAAAAGAGACTCACTTGATAGGCTCTGGGCAGATCTCGGCAAGAGGTGAGACCTCCCCAGGCTGAGACCATGTCCCCAGGGACTGAGACATTGACGGCAGCAATTATGGTGACCTACTACAGGCATGCCAACACAGACACTGCCAGATGACATTAGAGTTCTTCCCCTGGCCTGTTAGTGCAGGGGTCTGCCCCACCCACTAGAGCACCGATTTAATCCAGCTCAGCCAGGGCAGGCAGCCTACCCTAGGGACTGGCCCCACCCAATAGCAAGCCCTTAGGCAACTTGTGGGCCCACAAATGTGGGGTGTGTGGGACCTCTGCAGCAGGGCAAGCCAGTCCACCTCTGTGGGGCACGGTGTGTGTGAGGGACAGGGCATGCAGAAGGGGCAGGCCTGCATTGGCAGAGTGTGTGAGGCCTCTGCAGTGGGACGAGTGGGTCCACTTCAGTGGGTCAGGGAGCGCACAGGGGGCAGGACGGTGTTGACGGGGTGTGTGGGCCTGCAGGGAGTGGGGCTTGTCAGCTGCAGTGGACCCGTGCTTCTCAAACAGCCACATAGGGGATTGGCCCCACCTTCCAATGCCTGAAACAATTGTGTGCTGCCATGTCTGAGGCCAGCCCCACCAAGCTGCACTCCTGAGAGAGCTGACAACAGCCTTGCAGGCTGGAAGCCTGCAGCAGTTGTAGGCCCCTGAGCCTAGCAACCAGCCACGCTGGGGGCCTACTCACTTAACAGAAAAACCGCAGAAGGAATGTGCTATTAGATCTTGCAGCCAAGTGTGCTAGGGCTCCCCAGACCTGATAAAGTGACTGAAGGGACCATAGCAGCTGCATGCAGCTGAGCATTACAACCAGTCTGCCAGGCGGACAGCCTAGCCTTCCCGTGCCCCTGCAGCAAGAACAACCCTGCCACAACAGAAGGACACATGTGGCCTACACAGGAGACACTCTTGGAACATCTGGAACTGGTGACGAAAGGGAAGCACACTGCTGGGCCTCATGAGGCATCTCTTATATAAGGCCACCTCTCCAATATTGGGAGATGTAGCTGATCTACCTAACACACAGACATAAGCACAAGAAAGAGGCAAAATAAGGATACAGGAATATGTTCCAAATAAGAAAACAGGACAAATCCTCAGAAAAAGAACTAAACGAAACAGAGATAAACAACCTACCTGATAAAGAGTAAAAACTAATAGTCATAAAGATGCTCATGGATCATGGGAGAAGAAGGGATGAACTCAGTGAGAATGTCAACAAAGAACTGGAAAATATAAAAAAAGAACCTGGTGGTGTAGCAGTTGAGTCCATGCACTCTGCTTCAGTGGCCCAGTGATCACAGGTTTGGATCCCAGGCGCAGACCAACACACTGCTTGTCAAGCCATGCTGTGGCAGCATCCCATATAAAATAGAAGAAGATGGGCACGGATGTTAGCCCAGGGTCAATCTTCCTCAGCAAAAAGAGGAGGACTGGCATCGGATGTTACCGCAGAGCTAATCTTCCTCACAAAAAAAAAGAACCAATCAGAAATGAAGAATACTGGAAAAGAACAATACACAAGAGGGAGGACTCAATAGCAGAATAGATGATACAGAAGAACAAACCAGTGAGATGTACAAAAGACTAGAGGAAACTACCCTAGCTGAGCAGATAAAAGAAAAAAGAATTAAAAAGAATGAGGACAGTCAAAGGGACCTCTGGGACAACATCAAGTGCACTAACATCCATATTATAGGTGTCCCAGAAGGAGAAGAGAGGGACAAAGGGGCAGAGAATCTATTTGAAGAAATAATAGCTGAAAACTTTCCTACCCTAAGGAAGGAAACAGACGTCCAGGTACAGGAAGCACAGAGAGCACCAAACAAGATAAACCCAAAGAGGCCCATACCAAGACACATTATAATTAAAATGTCAAGAATTAAAGATAGAGAGAACCCTAACAGTTGCAAGAAACAGGCAACAAGTTACATACAAAGGAAACCCCATAATGCTATCAGCTGAATTCTCAGCAGAAACCTTACAGGCTAGAATGGAGTGGCATGATATACTCAAAGTAGTGAAAGGAAAAAACCTACAGCCAAGAATACTGTATCCAGCAAGGTTATCATTCAGGATAGAAGGAGAAATAAAGAGTTTTCCAGACAAGTAAAAACTAAAGGAGTTTATCACCAAGAAAACAGCCTCACAAGAAAGGCTAAAGGGACTTATTTAAGTGGAAAAGAAAAGACCACAAATAGGAATAAGGTAATTCTCAAAAAAAAAAAAAAAAAAAACAATAAAATCGCTGGTAAAGGCAAATGTACAGTAAAGGTAGCAGATCAACCACTTGTGAAGCTAATATCAAGGTCAAAAGACAAAAGTACTTTGTACAAAAGTACAAAATTTCAGTACTTTATCATCTATTTCCATGATAAGAAGGTAATGCATACACATGCACAAAAAAGATGTGGCATAGTGGTTAAGTTCATGCCCTCTGCTTCAGGGGCCCAGGGTTGGCAGGGTCGAATCCTGGGCGTGGACTTATGCACCGCTCATCAAGCCATGCCGAGGCAGCATCCCACATACAAAATAGAGGAAGCTGGGCAGAGATCTTAGCTCAGGCCCAATCTGCCTTACCAAAAAAAAAAAAAAAAACCATATATATATGCTGCATACAAGAGACACACTTCAGACCTAAAGACACTCACAAACTGAAAGTGAAGGGATAGAAAAAGATACTCCATGAAAATGGCAATGAAAAGAAAGCTGGGGTAGCAATACTTATATCGGACAAAATAGACTTTAAAACAAAAACTGTAACAAGAGACAAAGAAAGGCACTACATAATGATAAAGGGAACAATTCAAAAAAAGGATATAACACTTGTAAATATCTATGCACCCAACATAGGAGCACCTAAATATATAAAGAAATATTAACAGACATAAAAGGAGAAATAGACAGCAACACAATAATAGTAGGGGACTTGAACACTCCGCTTACACCAATGGACAGATCAAACAGAAGATGAATGAGGAAACACTGGCCTTAAATGACACATTAGACCAGATGGACTTAGTAGATATATACAGAACATTCCATCAAAAAGCTGCAGAATACACACTCTTCCAACGCACATGGAAGATTCTCCAGGATAGATCACATATTAAGCCACAAAACAAGTCTCAATAGATTTAAGAAAACTGAAGTAATACCAAGTATCTTTTCTGACCACAACGGTATGAAACTAGAAATCCCCTAAGGGAACAAAATCAGGGAAGAAAAAACATAAATATGTGGAGAATAAGCAAAATGCTACTGAACAAATATTGGGTAAATGAAGAAATCAAAAGAGAAATAAAAAAATACCTAGAGACAAACGAAAATGAAAATACAACATGCCAGAATTTATGGGACACGGTTCTAAGCAATACAGGCTTACCTCAACAAACAAGAAAAATCTCAAATAAACAATCTAACAGTGCACCTAAAGGAACTGGAAAAAGAAGAACAAACAAAGCCTAAAATCAGTAGAAGGAAGGAAATAAGAAAAATCAGAGCAGAAATAAATGAAATAGAGAATTAAAAAAAGTAGAAAAGATTAGTGAAACTAAGAGCTGGATCTTTGAAAAGATAAACAAAATTGACAGTCCTTTAGCCAGAATCACCAAGAAAAAAAGAGAAAAGGCTCCAATAAATAAAATCAGAAATGAAAGATGAGAAATTACAATGGACACCTCAGAAATACAAAAGATTAGAAGAGAATACTACAAAAAGCTTTACACCAACAAATTGGATAATCTAGAAGAAATGGATAAATTCTTAGAATCATACAACCTTCCAAAACTGAATCAAGAAGAAATAGAGAATTTGAATAGACCAATCACCAGTGAGGAGATCGAAACAGTAATCAAAAACCTCCTCAAAAATAAAAAGTTAAGGACCAGACGGCTTCCCTGGTGAATTCTACCAAACATTCAAGGAAGACTTAATACCCATCCTTCTCAAACTCTTCCAGAAAATTGAAGAGGAGGGTAAGCTTCCTAACTCATTCTGTGAGGCCAACATTACCCTGATACCAAAAACAAACAAAGACAATACAAAAAAAGAAAATTATAGGCCAATATAGATGAACATCAATGCAAAAATCCCCAACAAAATACTAGCAAATTGAATACAACAATATACTTAAAAGATCATACAACATGATCAAGCAGGATTTATTCCAGGGAGGGAGGGATAGTTCAACATCCACAAATCAATCAACTTTATATACCACATAAACACAATGAAGAATAAAAATCACATGATCATCTCAATAGATGCATAGAAAGCATCTGACAAGACACAGCATCAATTTATGACAAAAAAAAAAAAACACTGGTTAAAATGGTTATAGAAGGAAAGCACCTCAACATAATAAAAGCCATATATGACAAATCCACAGCTAATATCATCCTCATTGGTGAAAAACTGAAAGCTATCCCTCTAAGAACAGGAACCAGAAAAGGATGCCCACTTTCACCACTCCTATTTAACATAGTATTGGAAGTCCTAGCCAGAGCAATCAGACAAGAAAAAGAAATAAAAGGGATCCAAATTGGAAAGGAAGGAGTGAAACTGTCACCATTTGCAGATGACATGATTTTATATATAGAAAGCCCTAAAGAATCCACGAAAAAAATTTTAGAAGTAATAAACGAATATGGTAAAGTTGCAGGATACAAAATCAACATACAAAAATAAGTTGCATCCTAAAGCCATCTATAGATTCAAAGCAATCCCTGTCAAAGTTCCAACAACATTTTTCACAGAAATAGAACAAAGAATCCTAAAGTTTATATGGAACAACAAAAGACCCCAAATAGACAAAGGAATCCTGAAAAAAAAGAACAAAGCTGGAGGTATCACACTCCCTGATTTCAAAATATACTACAAAGCTATAGTAACCAAAACAGCATGGTACTGGCACAAAAACAGACACACAGATCAATGGAATAGAATCGAAAGACCAGAAATAAACCCACACATCTATGGACAGCTAATCTTTGACAATGGAGCCAAGAACATACAATGGGGAAAAGAAAGTCTCTTCAACAGATGGTGTTGGGAAAACTGGATAGCCACATGCAAAAAAATGAAAGTAGACCCTTACCTTACACCATACACAAAAATTAACTCCAAATGGATTAAAGACTTGAATGTAAGACCTGAAACTGTGAAACTTCTAGAAGAAAACATAGGCAGTACGCTCTTCGACATCGGTCTTAGCAACATCTTTTCAACACCATGTCTGACCGGGCAAGAGAAACAATAGAAAAAATAAACAAATGGGACTACATCAGACTAAAAACCTTCTGCACAGCAAAGGAAACCATCAACAAAACGAAAAGACCACCTAACAATTGGGAGAAGATATTTGCAAACCATACATCTGATAAGGGCTTAATCTCCAAAATATATAAAGAACTCATGCATCTCAACAACAAAAAAACTAACAACCCAATTAAAAAATGAGCAAAAGACCTGAACAGACATTTCTCCAAAGAAGATATACAGATGGCCAACAGACACATGAAAGGATGTTTAAAATCACTAACTATCAGGGAAATGCAAATCAAAACTACAATGATACATCACCTTACGCCCGTCAGAATGGCTATAATTAACAAGACAGGAAACAACATGTGTTATAGAGGATGTGGAGAGAAGGGAACTCTCATACACTGCTGGTGGGAGTGCAAACTGGTGCAGCCACTATGGAAAACAGTATGGAGATTCCTCAAAAAATCAAGGATAGAACTACCAAATGATCCAGCTATTCCACTGTTGGGTATTTACCCAAAGAACTTGAAAACACCAATTTGTAAAGGTACATGCACCCCTGTGTTCATTGCAGTGTTATTCACAATAGCCAAGACTTGGAAGCAACCTAAGTGCCCATCAAGGGACGAATGGATAAAGAAGATGTGGTATATATACACAATGGAATACTACTCAGCCATAAGAAATGATGAAATCCAGCCATTTGTGACAACATGGATGGAAATTGAGGGTATAATGCAAAGTGAAATAAGTCAGAGGGAGAAGGTCAAATACCGTATGATTTCCTTCATTAAGTAGTAGATAATAACAACAATAAACAAACACATAGGGACAGAGATTGGATTGGTGGTTACCAGAGGGGAAGGGGGGAGGGAGGAGGGTGAAAGGGATGATTCGGTACATGTGTGTGGTGATGGGTTGTAATTGGTATTTTGGTGGTGAACATGATGTAATCTATGCAGAAATAGAAGTATAATGATGTACACCTGAAATTTTTACAATGTTATAAACCAATGTTACTGCAATAAACAAAAAATTTTTTAAAAAAATAAAAATAAAAAAAATAAAGACACTTTGCAGGAAAAAAAATTACTTATAAAAAAAATCTGTGGGATTTTCTACATACCAATGTTTTTGTCTCCAAATAAAGACAAATTTACTTCAAAAAAAAAAAATAAGTTGCATTTCTACATACTAACAATGAAGCCGTAGAAAAAGAAATTAAGACAACAATCCCAGGGCCGGCACCATGGCATAGCAGTTAAGTGCACGCACTCTGCGGCTGGCGGCCCAGGTTCGGATCCCGGGCACGCACAGACACACCAGTTGTCAGGCCATGCCGTGGTGGCGTCCCATATAAAGTGGAGGAAGATGGGCACAGATGTTATCCCAGGGCCAGTCTTCCTCAGCAAAAAAAAAGAGGAGGATTGGCATGGATGTTAGCTCAGGGCTTATCTTTCTCACAAAAAAAAAAGAAAAGAATACAATCCCATTTACAATTGCAACAAAAAGAATAAAATACTCAGGAAGAAACTTAACCAAAGAGGTGAAAGATCTGTACACTGAAAACTATAAAACATTGCTGAAAGAAACTGAAGAAGACACAAAGAAATGGAAAGATATTCCACACCCTTGGATTGGAAGAATTAATATAGTTTAAATGTCCATATTTCCTAAAGCAATCTATAGATTCAATGCAATCTCTATCAAAGTCCCACAAACATTTTTCACAGAAATAGAACTAAGAATCCTAAAATTTATATGGAAGAACAAAAGACTCCAAATAGCCAAAGCAATCCCGAGAAAAAAGAGCAAAGCCAGAGGTATCACATTCCCTGATTTTAAAATATACTACAAAACTATAGTAACCAAAACAGCATGGTACTGACACAAAAACAGACACACGGATCAATGGAACAAAATCGAGAGCCCAGAAATAAACCCATACATCTGTAGACAGCTAATTTTCAACAAGGGACCCAAGAACATACAATGCAGAAAGGAAAGTCTCTTCAACAAATGGTGTTGGGAAAACTGGACAGCCACATGCAAAAGAATGAAAGTAGACTATATTATCTCACCCCATACACAAAAATTAACTCTAAATGGATCAAAGACTTGAATGTAAGACCTGAAGCCATAAAACTTCTACAAGAAAACACATGCAGTATGCTCTTTGACATTGGTCTTAGCAGCATATTTTCAAGTACTATGTCTGACCAGGCAAGGGAAACAATAGAAAAATTAACAAATGGAACTACATCAAACTAAAAAGCCTCTTCACAGCAAAGAAAACCATTAACAAAATGAAAAGACAACCTAACAATTGGGAGAAGATGTTTGCAAACCATATATCTGATAAGCGGTTAATATCCAATATATAAAGAACTCATACATCTTAACAACAACAAAATTAACAACCAAATTAAAAAATGGGCAAAAGATCTGAACAGATATTTCTCCAAGGAAGATATACAGATGGCCAAAAGGCAGATGAAAAGATCTTCAGCATCATTAACTATCAGGGAAATGCAAATCAAAACTATGATGAGACATCACCTCACGTCCGTCAGAATGGCTATAATTAACAAGACAGGAAACAACAAGTATTGGAGAGGATATAGAGAGAAGGGAACTCTCATACACTGCCAGTGGGAGTTCAAATTGGTACAGCCACTACGGAAAACGGCGTGGAGATCCCTCAAAAAATTAAGACTAGAACTACCACTTACACCAACGGACACATCATCCAAACAGAAGATCAATAAGGAAACATTGGCCTTAAATGATACACTAGAACAGATTGACCTAGTAGATATATACAGAGCATTCCATCCAAAAACCGAAGAATACACGTTCTTTTCAAATGCACATGGAACATTATCCAGGATTGATCACATATTAGGACACAGAACAAGTCTCCATAAATTTAAGAAGATTGAAATAATACCAAGCATCTTTTCTGACCACAACGGTATGAAACTAGAAATCAACTATAGGAGGAAATGAGAAAAGCCACAAATACGTGGAGATTAAACAAAATGCTACTGAACAACAACTGGGTCAATGAAGAAATCAAAGAAGAAATCAAAAAATACCTGGAGACAAATGAAAATGAAAATACAACACGCCAGAATTTATGGGATACAGCAAAAGCGGTTCTAAGAGGGAAGTTTATAGAAATACAGGCCTATCTCAACAAACAAGAAAAATCTCAAATAAACACTCTAACAATGCACCTAAAGGAATGGAAAAAGAAGAACAAACAAAGCCCCAAATCAGTAGAAGAAGGGAAATAATAAAAATCAGGGCAGAAATAAATGAAATAGAGACCAAAAAAGCAATAGAAAAAATTAATAAAACCAAGAGCTGGTTGTTTGAAAAGATAAACAAAATTGACAAACCTTTAGCTAGATTCACCAAGAAAAAAAGAGAGAAGGCTCAAATAAGTAAAATCAGAAATGAAAGAGGAGAAATTACAACAGACAGCTCACATACAAAAGATTATAAGATAATACTATGAAAAGCTATATGCCAACCAATTCGACAATCTAGAAGAAATGGATAAATTCTTAGAATCATATAACCTTCCAAAACTGGATCAACAAGAAATAGAGAATTTGAATAGACCAATCACCAGTAAGAAGACCGAAACAGTAATCAAAAACCTCCCCAAAAATAAAAGTCCAGGAGCAGACGGCTTACCTGGTGAATTCTACCAAACATTCAAAGAAGACTTAATACCTATCCTTCTCAAACTCTTCCAAAAAATTGAGGAGGGGGGGAAGCTCCCTAACTCATTCTACGAAACCGACATTACCCTGATACCAAAACCAGAAAAGGACAACACAAAAAAAGAAAATTATAGGCCAATATCACTGATGAACATCGATGCAAAAATCCTCAAGAAAATACTAGCAAATCACATACAACAATACGTTAAAAAGATTATACACCATGATCAAGTGGGATTTATTCAAGGTATGCAGGGATGGTTTAACATTCGCAAATCAATCAACGTGATCCACCACATTAATAAAATGAAGAATAAAAATCACATGATCATCTCAATAGATGCATAGAAAGCATTCAACAAGATACAGCATCCATTTATGATAAAAACTCTGAATAAAATGGGGATAGAACCACTCCTATTTAACATAGTAATGGAAGTCCTAGCCAGAGTAACCAGGCAAGAGAAAGAAATAAAAGGGATCCAAATTGGAAAGGAAGAAGTGAAACTGTCACTATTTGCAGATGACATGATTTTATATATAGAAAACCCTAAAGAATCCACCAGAAAACTTTTAGAAGTAATAAACGAATATGGTAAAGTTGCAGGATACAAAATCAACATACAAAAATCAGTTGCATTTCTGTACACTAACAACGAAGTAGCAGAAAGAGAAATTAAGAATACCATCCCATTTACAATTGCAACAAAAAGAATAAAATACCTAGGAATAAACTTAACCAAAGAGGTGAAAGAGCTGTACACAGAAAACTATAAAACATTGCTGAAAGACATTGAAGAAGACACAAAGAAATGGAAAGACATTCCGTGCTCTTGGATTGGAAGAATTAACATAGTTAATATGTCCATACTTCCTAAAGCAATCTATAGATTCTTCAATGCAATCCCTATCAAAGTTCCAACAACATTTTTCACAGAAATAGAACAAAGAATCCTAAAATTTATATGGAACAACAAAAGACCCCAAATAGGTAAAGGAATCCTGAGAAACAAGAACAAAGCTGGAGGTATCACACTCCCTGATTTCAAAATATACTACAAAGCTATAGTAACCAAAACAGCATGGTACTGGCACAAAAACAGACACACAGGTCAATGGAATAGAATCGAAAGCCCAGAAATGAACCCACACATCTATGGACAGCTAATCTTTGACAAAGGAGCCGAGAACATACAATGGAGAAAAGAAAGTCTCCTCAACAAATGGTGTTGGGAAAACTGGATAGCCACATGCAAAAAAATGAAAGTAGACCCTTACCTTACACCATACACAAAAATTAACTCCAAATGGATTAAAGACTTGAATGTAAGACCTGAAACTATGAAACTTCTAGAAGAAAACATAGGCAGTACGCTCTTCGACATCGGTCTTAGCAACATATTTTCAAGCACCATTCCTGACCGGGCAAGAGAAACAATAGAAAAAATAAACAAATGGGACTACATCAAACTAAAAAGCTTCTGCACAGCAAAGGAAACCATCAACAAAACGAAAAGACCACCTAACAATTGGGAGAAGATATTTGCAAACCATACATCTGATAAGGGCTTAATCTCCAAAATATATAAAGAACTCATGCATCTCAACAACAAAAAAACTAACAACCCAATTAAAAAATGGGCAAAAGACCTGAACAGACATTTCTCCAAAGAAGATATACAGCTGGGCAACAGACACATGAAAAGATGTTCAAAATCATTAACTATCAGGGAAATGCAAATCAAAACTACAATGAGATATCACCTCACGCCCGTCAAAATGGCTATAATTAACAAGACAGGAAACAACATGTGTTATAGAGGATGTGGAGAGAAGGGAACTCTCATACACTGCTGGTGGGAGTGCAAACTGGTGCTACCACTATGGAAAACAGTATGGAGATTCCTCAAAAAATCAAGGATAGAACTACCATATGATCCAGCTATTCCACTGCTGGGTATTTATCCAAAGAACTTGAAAACACCAGTGCATAAAGATACATGCACCCCTGTGTTCATTGCAGTGTTATTCACAATAGCCAAGACTTGGAAGCAACCTAAGTGCCCATCAAGGGACGAATGGATAAAGAAGATGTGGTATATATACACAACGGAATACTACTCAGCCATAAGAAACGATGAAATCCAGCCATGCGTGACAACATGGCTGGACTGAGGGTATTATGCAAAGTGAAATAAGTCAGAGAGAGAAGGTCAAATACCATATGATTTCTTTCATTAAGTAGTAGATAATAACAACAATAAACAAACACATAGAGACAGAGATTGGATTGGTGGTTACCAGAGGGGAAGGCGAGAGGGAGGAGGGAGAAAGGGATAATTCGGCACATGTGTGTGGTGACGGGTTGTTGTTAGTATTTGGGTGGTGAACATGATGTAATCTACACAGAAATAGAAGTATAATGATGTACACCTGAAATTTATACAATGTTATAAAGCAATGTTACTGCAATAAACAAAAAATTAAAAAAAAAAAAAAAAAAGAACTACCATACAATCCAGCTATTCCACTGCTGGGTATTTCTCCAAAGAACATGAAAACACAAATGCGTAAAGATATATGTACCCCTGTGTTCATTGCAGCAATATTCACAATAGTCAAGACTTGGAATCAACCTATGTGCCCAGCAGGAGATGAATGGATAAAGAAGATGTGGTACATATACACAATGGACTACTACTCAGCCATAAAAAATGATGAAATCTTGCCATTTGTGACAACATGGATGACCTTGGTGGTATTATGCTAAGCGAAGTAAGTCAGAGCGAGAAAGTTAAATACCTTATGGTCTCACTCATAAATAAAAGATAACAACAACAACAAACAAACACATAGAGACAGAGATTGGATTGGTGGTTACCAGAGAGGAAGGGGGGAAGGGAGGAGGGTGAAAGGGATGATTAGGCACATGTGTATGGTGATGGATGGTAATTAGTCTCTGGGTGGTAAACATGATGTAATCCACACAGAAACTGAAATATAATGATGCACACTTGAAATTATATAATGTTATAAACCATTGTTACCTCAAGAAAAAAAAAGAAAGATACCTAAGGTATTACACACACAGCCTGGTATGCAATGAGCCCTCAGTAAATATTCTTTCAATCCTTTCCTTTTGCCATCCCATTTTCTTTCACTCTTGCCCATTTTCTCCTTTGTCTCCTTTCTCTACAGTGACTTAGTCTAACCTCAGTCTAACCATTTAGCTAAGAAGGCCATACTACCCATATCTTGTGATTCTGCTTCAATGCTTCTTGGGACAGAGTCTGATATTTACTCAAGGCAGCCCACTATATACGGAGAGCTCTGTATTTTGTTTTGTTTTTTTAAAGTCCTTTTATGTTCACTTAAAACTTATATATACTTCCTCGTAACTTAAACATGCCAGTTCCAATTCTGCCCTCTTAATTTACACGTTCGTTTCCTTATTTCATCCTTCTTCAGTCTGTCTCTTTACATCTTATAAATAAAGACGGTACAGAGACAAAAGTAAGGCCCAGGCCACAACAGGGAATTCCTTTAGCAAGATGAACGCTATTTGCAAGATATCCCCTGAAGCCTGTTTCTAGGCTTGGCTTTCAGCTTAACTCTAGAACACATCCCCAGACCGCCAGGGACGATAACTACGACAGAAGCCACACACCTTCTGAGTATTTCTACCATGGATTTAGACATTTTCCAGAATGTTGTTCATAAGTTACTGCTACCCAATCCTTCCACTCCTGGAAGTTAATCCTCCCCCTATCATTTTCATCTCCAGCTGGCCTGCCAGGACACTGCCTAGAAAATGCCTCCCCACCATAGATGACCAGGATGCACCTTTGCCTAGTCCCAGAATTATAATAGCTCACACTTACTCACTATGTGCCAGGCAGTATTCTAGGGGCTTTAAATGTAGCTACAGTATTCACAAAAAAAAATTCATAAGTGATATCATCCCCATTTTTACAGATTGAAAAAACAGAGACATCAGGGCCAGCCTGGTGGCATAGTGGTTAAGTTCGCACTCCGCTTCAGTGGCCTGGAGTTCACAGGCTCAGATCCCAGGTGTGGACCTACACACCGCTCATCAAGCTATGCTGTGGAAGCATCCCATATACAAAATTGAGGAAGATTGGCACAGATGTTAGCTTAGCGACAATCTTCCTCAAGCAAAAAGGGGAAGATTGGCAACAGATGTTAGCTCTGGGCCAATCTTCCTTATCAAAAAACACTGAGACAGAGAAGTTAAGTTATTTACCCAAAATCGCACAACTCCATAATTTACCTCATCTCCCACCCAAATAAATGTTAATAACTTAATCTTGGCAGAGGACCCCCTAAGATTTCTGAGGTCTCCTGAATAAAATCCACCTTCCAGAATGATGTTTGCCTCCTCCATTTTCAGGACTCGACAGTCAGCATTAAGTTTTCCAACTTGCCCTTCACTTAGGCACCTGTGAATCTGGGTACCTGAGGGTTACTATAAATATTCAATAAGATTACCTTTCAACCTTGTTATGAAAAGAAGTTAATCTTGTCAATTTGCTATTTTCCTGTTTAACCTGAGGGGTAACTCAAGGGTCACAAGGATTTATGAGCTTGTTTTACAGAAAACAGAGCATGCCTTCAAGGGTCACCAGATAACCAGCCCCCAGCTGCTGTTGAAGCCCAGAAGTCAGATTGCCCAGGGGCTTATCTGGACTGAAAGAAACACAGATTACCCCTATGTTTCTCTAAAACGCCTCCTGCCACACCCCTTAGCTTTATAAAAACACCTGCTTCCTCTCTTGTTGAGGTGGATTTGAGAGAACCAATGCTCCCGCATTCTTTTTTTTTTTTTAAGTGTACAGTCTGATAAGTTGTTGTGGTTTTTTTTGTTTTTTGTTTTTTGGTATATTGTGGTAATATTGGTTTATAACATTGTATAAAATTTAGGTGTACACCATTATACTTCTATTTCTGCATGGATTACATCATGTTCTCATGTTCACCACCCAAATACATATTACAATCCATCACTACACACATGTGCCTAATTATCCCTTTCACCCTCCTCCCTCCCTCCTTCCCCTCTGGTAACCACCAATCCAATCTCTGTCTCTATGTGTTTGTTTGTTTTTATTATCTACTACCTAATGAGTGAGATCATATGGTATTTGACCTTCTCCCTCTGACTTATTTCACTTTGCATAATACCCTCAATGTCCATCCATATTGTCACAAATAGCTGGATTTCATCGTTTCTTATGGCTGAGTAGTATTCCATAGTGTACAAATACCATATCTTCTTTATCTATTCTTCCCTTGATGGGCACTTAGGTTGCTTCCACGTCTTGGCTATTGTGAATAATGCTGCAGTGAACAGAGGGATGCATGTATCTTTACGCATTGGTGTTTTCACGTTCTTTGGATAAATACCCAGCAGTGGAATAGCTGGATCGTATGGTAGTTATGTCCTTAATTTTTTGAGGAATCTCCATACTGTTTTCCATAGTGGTTGCACCAGTTTGCACTCCCACCAGCAGTGTATGAGAGTTCCCTTCTCTCCATATCCTCTCCAACACTTATTGTTTCCTGTCTTGTTAATTATAGCCATTCTGACGGGCGTGAGGTGATATCTCATTGTAGTTTTGATTTGCATTTCCCTGATAATTAATGATGCTGAACATCTTTTCATCTGCCTGTTGGCCATCTGTATATATTCTTTGGAGAAGTGTCTGTTCAGGTCTCTTGCCCATTTCTTAATTGGGTTCTTAGTTTTTTTGTTGTTGAGATGAATGAGTTCTTTATATATTTTTGAGATTAACCCCTCATCAGATGTATGGTTTGCCAACATCTTCTCCCAATTGTTAGGTTGTCTTTTCATTTTGTTGATGGATTCCTTTGCTGTACAGAAGCTTTTTAGTTTGATGTAGTCCCATTTGTTTATTTTTTCTATCGTTTCTCTTGCCCAGTCAGACATGGTGCTTGAAAATATGTTGCTAAGAACAATGTTGAAGAGCCTACTGCCTATGTTTTCTTCTAGAAGTTTCATTGTTTCAGGTCTTACATTCAAGTCTTTAATCCATTTGGAGTTAATTTTTGTGTATGGTGTAAGGTAAGGGTCTACTTTCATTTTTTTGCATGTGGCTGTCCAGTTTTCCCAACACCATTTGTTGAAGAGACTTTCCTTTCTCCATTGTATGTTCTTGGCTCCTTTGTCAAAGATTAGCTGTCCATAGATGTGTGGGCTTATTTCTGGGCTTTCGATTCTATTCCATTGATCTGTGTGTCTGTTTTTGTGCCAGTACCATGCTGTTTTGGTTACTATAGCTTTGTAGTATATTTTGAAATCAAGGAGTGGGATACCTCCAGCTTTGTTCTTTTTTCTCAGGATTCCTTTGGCTATTCAGAGTCTTTTGTTGTTCCATATAGATTTTAGCATTCTTTGTTCTATTTCTGTGAAAAATGTTGTTGGAACTTTGATAGAGATTGTATTGAATCTACAGATTGCTTTAGGAAGTATGGACATCTTAATTATGTTAATTCTTCCAATCCGAGAGCATGGAATATCTTTCCATTCCTTTGTGTCTTCTTCAATGTCTTTCAGCAATGTTTTATAGTTTTCAGTGTACAGATCTTTCACCTCTTTGGTTAAGTTTATTCCTACTTTTATTCTTTTTGTTGCAATTGTAAGTGAGATTGTATTCTTAATTTCTCTTTCTGCTACTTTGTTGTTAGTGTACAGAAATGCAACTGATTTTTGTATGCTGATTTTGTATCCTACAACTTGACCATATTCATTTATTACTTCTAAAAGTTTTTTGGTGGATTTTTTAGGGTTTTCTATATATAAAATCATGTCATCTGCAAATAGTGACAGATTCACTTCTTCCTTTCCAATTTGGATCCCTTTTATTTCTTTTTCTTGCCTGATGGCTCTGGCTAGGACTTCCAATACTATAGTAAATAGGAGTGGTGAGAGTGGGCATCCTTGTCTGGTTGCTGTTCTTAGAGGGATAGCTTTCAGCTTTTCACCAATGAGGATGATATTAGCTGTGGGTTTGTCATATATGGCCTTTATTATGTTGAGGTACTTTCCTTCTATACCCATTTTATTCAGAGTTGTTTGTTTGTTTGTTTTTTGTTTGTTTGTTTTTGTGAGGAAGATCAGCCCTGAGCTAACATCCATGCTAATCCTCCTGTTTTTTTTTGCTGAGGAAGACTGGCTCTGAGCTAACATCCATTGCCAATCCTCCTCCTTTTTTTTTCCCAAAGCCCCAGTAGATAGTTGTATGTCATAGTTGCACATCCTTCTAGTTGCTGTATGTGGGAGGCCGCCTCAGCATGGCCGGAGAAGCCGTGCATCGGTGCATGCCTGGGATCCAAACCCAGGCCGCCAGTAGCAGAGTGTGCCCACTTAACCGCTAAGCCATGGGGCCAGCCCCTTATTCAGAGTTTTTATCATAAATGGATGCTGTATCTTGTTGAATGCTTTCTATGCATCTATTGAGATGATCATGTGACTTTTATTCTTCATTGTATTAACCTCGTGCATCACATTGATTAATTTGTGAATGCTGAACCATCCCTGCATCCCTGGAATAAATCCCACCTGATAATGGTGTATAATCTGTTTAATATATTGTTGTACGCGATTTGCTAGTATTTTGTTCAGGACTTTTGCATCGATGTTCATCAGTGATATTGGCCTATAATTTTCTTTTTTTGTGTTGTCTTTGTCTGGTTTTTGTATCAGGGTAATGTCGGCTTCGTAGAATGAGTTAGGGAGCCTCCACCGCTCCTCAGTTTTTTGGAAGAGTCTGAGAAGGATAGGTATTAAGTCTTCTTTGAATATTTGGTAGAATTCACCAGGGAAGCCGTCTGCTCCTGGACTTTTATTTTTGAGGAGGTTTTTGATTACAGTTTCAGTCTACTTACTGGTGATTGGTCTACTCAAATTCTCTACTTCTTCTTGATCCAGTTTTGGAAGGTTGTATGATTCTAAGAATTTATCCATTTCTTCCAGATTGTCAAATTTGTTGGCATATAGCTTTTCATAGTATTCTCTTATAATCTTTTGTATTTCTGAGGTGTCCGTTGTAATTTTTCCTCTTTCATTTCTGAGTTTACTTATTTGAGCCTTCTCTCTTTTTTTCTTGGCAAGTCTAGCTAAAGGTTTGTCAATTTTGTTTACCTTTTCAAAGAACCAGCTCTTGGTTTTATGAATTTTTTCCATTTTTTTGTCTCTATTTCATTTATTTATGCTCTGATTTTTAATATTTCCCTTCTTCTACTGATTTGGGGCTTTGTTTGTTCTTCTTTTTCCAGTTCCTTTAGGTGCATTGTTAGATTGTTTATTTGAGATTTTTCTTGTTTGTTGAGATAGGCCTGTATTGCTATAAACTTCCCTCTTAGAACCGCTTTTGCTGTATCCCATAAATTCTGGCGTGTCGTATTTTCATTTTCATTTGTCTCCAAGTATTTTTTTATTTCTCTTTTGATTTCTTCGCTGACCCAATCGTTGCTCAGTAGCATTTTGTTTAATCTCCAGAAATTTGTGGCTTTTCTCATTCTCTTCCTATAGTTGATTTCTAGTTTCATACCGTTGTGGTCAGAAAAGAGGCTTGGTATTATTTCAATCTTCTTAAATTTATGGAGACTTGTTCTGTGGCCTAATATGTGATCACTCCTGGATAATGTTCCATGTGCATTTGAAAAGAATGTGTGTTCTTCAGTTTTTGGATGGAATGTTCTGTATATATCTATTAGGTCCATCTCTTCTAGTATGTCATTTAAGATCTATCCATTGGTCTAAGTGGAGTGTTAAAGTCCCCTACTATTATTGTGTTGCTGTCTGTTTCTCTTTTTACATCTGTTAATAATTGGTTTATATATTTAGGTGCTCCTGTGTTGGGTGCATAGATATTTACAAGTGTTATGTCCTCTTGCTGATTGTTCCCTTGATCATTATGTAGTGCCATTCTTTGTTTCTCTTTACAGTTTTTGTTTTAAAGTCTATTTTGTCTGATATGAGCATTGCTACCCCAGCTTTCTTTTCACTGCCATTAACATGCAGTATCTTTTTCCATCCCTCTACTCTCAGTTTGTGAGTGTCTTTAGGTCTGAAATGTGTCTCTTGTATGCAGCATATATACGGGTCTTGTTTTTTTATCCAGTCAGCCACCCTATGCCTTTTAATTGGAGCATTTACTCCATTAACTTTTAAAGTAGCTATTGATCAGTATGTACTTACTGCCATTTTTTAACTTTTTTTTCTTGGTGTTTCAGTAGTTCTTCGCTGTTCATTTCTTCTTCTCTGGCTCTCTTCCCTTGTTTTTTTTTTTTTTTAATATATATATCTTCCTTTTATATTTTTTATAGTTTGAGTTTTTTTTTTTAATTTTATTTATTTATTTTTTGCCCCCAAAGCCCCAGCAGATAGTTGTATGTCATAGCTGCACATCCTTCTAGTTGTTGTATGTGGGACGTGGCCTCAGCATGGCTGGAGAAGCAGTGCGTCAGTGCGCACCCGGGATCCGAACCCAGACAGCCAGCAGCGGAGCGTGCGCAGCCAACCGCATAAGCCACGGGGCCGGCCCCTCTTCCCTTGTGCTTTGATGGCTTTCTTTAGTATTATGTTTAGGTTCCTTTCTCTTAGTTTTTTGTGTATTTATTATAGGTTTCTGGTTTGTGATTACCATGGGGTTCATATATAGTAACCTACGTATATAGCAGTCTATATTAAGTTGATAGTCTCTTTAATTTGACCTCTGTCTGAAAGCTCTACTCTTTAACTCCCCTCCTATCACATTTTATGTTTTTGATACCATATGCTCCCTCCTTCTTATCTTGGGATATGTGAATAAGCTTTTCTCTATCTCCAAGCACCAATGTCTCAGTATTTGGCTAACCACGCATGGGGCACACGAACCTGAGATTAAGAGGTTCAGTAATCCCCTGTTCCCTGACACCACACTCACAACTGTACATCCTTTCATAAAAGCTTGCTTTTATGAACCTCAATCTCTTTCTGGAAGAAACATGGTAAGGTTCCCAGTCCCTGTGAAAAGTCATTTTTACTGAATTGTCATCAATTTACACAGCCACTCTCTGGCCATAAAAGGGGTGCACTAGGGAAAGACAGTGTAATGAGAAGGAAGCAGGAGGAAGGAAAGTCCCTGCGATGGTCACAAAGGGGAGGAGATTCCCAATGCAGAAACAGTCATAAGACACACCCAGAGTTTGTGGCCTTTGCACAATGGCAGCCCCACCTGTCCCTTTCCATGCCTGCTGGCATCTGACTTCCTTCTCAGCCTGCCCCTCCTGGCCTTGTCTTCTTTAACCAACTAGAGGCCTGGGCCTGGGGCCAAACCACAGCAGCCAGCACTGAGCTGTGTGGGTGGAGGGAGCAGAGAAGGGAATAAAGCATTAAACTCATAGGGGACCTGACTCACCTATGTACATATCACTTGGGCAGGGAATGGATTAGTGAAGGGCTGCTCTGAAGGACTCATGGTTTAAGGAGTCACACTTCTTCAATGCTGTCTGACTTAGAGCAAAGGGCTGGGTGTGGGAGGCATCACAGCTTTCTCCCATTTAGACATCCATTTGTCCCTCCCTCTACCTCTTTTGGGTTACATGCCTCTATCCATAGGTCACTTATTTACTGAGTTGGGTTGGCGGGGGGCAGCGAGGGGGTGAATCTTAGTTGAATTCCTTAAAGCCCCAAGCACTCAATTCAGTTCAAGAGTGTCTCTCAGCCGAGGGATGACCAGAAACAAATATCTTTTAGAGGTTCTGCAGGAAATTTGGACAACAGCCTTTGCACCACCCACAATCCCTCTGGGGACCACTGAGCTACACACAAGAAAAGGACAGAACTTACTGTGTGCTGGGGACCTTTATGTTTGCACCTCACCTAGTGCTCACAGTGACCCTTTAACATCGGGATTATTATCCCTATTTTGCAAATGAGAAACCAAAACTCTAAGAAGTCAATTAACTTGTCCCTTATCCAAGAACTGGGAAAAGATGGAACCAGGATTCAGACTGACATATTTCTGAGTCTAAAGCTCGTTTTCACTCCACACCATCCTACATACCAGAATTCAAAGAACAGAAAGATGACTGCTTCTAGCAGAAATACTCATAAAAGGCTTCGATGAAGAGACAAGATCTGAAATGGGCCTTAGAAGGAAGAATAACTCAAGAGGCTGAGCAAGAGGGCAAGGGTATTATAGAAAGAAGGAAAAAAAATAGAATCAATTAAGACATGAGAAAGTAAAATGCAGGTTCAGGTCTTACTACATAGATCAAGGGAACAGACTGGGGCCATGCTACAGGGTCTTTGATTGGCAGCCTAAGGAATTTGAACTTCATCCTACAGATGATAGGAGTCACTGGAATGCTTTAGAAGGTCAGGAACAGGACAAAACAGCATTTTCAGGAAGATTACTCTGACAGTATTAGGCAAGATGACTTAGGGAAGTGGTTCTGAACTCTGGCAACTCATTAATTACCTGGAAGCTTCTTTCTTTTCTTTTCTTAACTTTTCATTTTAACATAATTTCAGACATTCCAAATGTTCCAAAAATAGTCAAAGTTCCCATATACTGTTCACTCAACTTCTCTAAATATTAATGTTGTACATTTATCAAAATCAATAAATTTATCATTGATAGAATACAATGATACCTCAATACAATTATCAAAATCAATAAATTATCATTGATAGAATACAATGAACTAACCTACAGATCTCATCCAAATTTCATCACCCTTCCCAGTAATGTCCTTTGTCTAAACTAGGATCCAATCTGGGATCACACAACACATTTCGTTGTATTGTCTCTTCAGTCTCTTTAATCAGTGCCAGTTCTTCAGAATTTCTTTTACTTTCATGATCTTAATATATTTGTAGAGTATTGGCCATTTTATAGAATGACCCTCAGTTTGGGTTTACCTAATATTTCCTCATGATTAAACTTATGTTATGCACTTTTCATAAGAACACCACAGAAGTGATGCTGTGCCTTCTCAGTCCATCATATCAGGCCCATGATATCGATATCTCTCCTTACTGGTGATGTTAACTTTGAACACTTGGCTGAAGTCTCCACTGTAAAATGACTATTTTACATGGAAGCTTTTTTAAACTACCAATGCCTGGGCCACACCATAGGCCAACCAAATCAGATTCTCTGGGAATAAGGAATAGGCAATTGTAGGTTTTAATGCCCTGGAGGTGATTCTAACCAGCAACCATGGTTGGAAACCACCAGCTTAGACAATGAAGATTAGAATCATGGAAATCAGCAAGGAAGACACTCCTTGGGCCTCTCCTTAAAAAAGAACAGGCAGTTCCAGGCACAGATAAATATATCTGGACTTCAGCATGGACGCATGGTAGGGGAAAGGAAAGGCCAAAAATTCCCCCATTGAGAAAGTGATGGGTGAGTAGACTCTGTCCAATGAGAAGAAAAGGCCAGAGGCTCAGTGAAGTGTCCAGCCCTCCTGGTCTATTTTCTCTCCAGACCTCAGAGAAACCTTAGCTTCAGTGAAAGCAACTTGCCAAGGTCGGAGATGGATCTGACATTACAAAGTACCTATGTCCAACTCCAAAGCCCATGCCAATTCACTACCCCTGAGAGAGGACTGAACACAGTATGTTTAGGGAACAGGAAGGGGCAGGGACGGCTATAGCAGAAAGACAGGGTTAAGACACAGGGCAGTTAGGTAAGCTTGCTAATGTGGGACCATGTGTTGTACAGCCAGGAAAACTAGTTAGAGACATTTGAACTTGGTCTTGTGGTTACAGAAGAGCTACTGAAAGTTTTGAGTAAGGGAGTAACCAAAGTGAAGCCTTTGAGCAAAGACCAAAGGGGATGGTGGTGAAAATGGGAGTTCTGGGCTCCTAAGCTAAAGAGATGCCACTAACAACAGTAAAGGGGGCCACACAATATAGTGGAGCAAGAACTGGACTAGGAGTCAGAAGCTTGGGTTTAAATGTAAAAAGTCACACACTAAAGTTATAGCTACGGCAGGCAAGTCATGTTCTCTCTCTGGATTTCAGTTTCTTTTCATCCATAAATCAGGTGAAGTGAGACTTAATCTCTAAATGACCTCGAAAGCTTTGCTACTCAAAGTGTGGTCCACCAACAAGCAGCAAGGCATTGTCCAAAATCTTATGAGAAATGCAGAATCCTAGGCCCCATCAGAAGAATCAGATCAGTATTTAAACAAGAGCCTCAGGTGATCCATAAGCGTATTAAAGTTGGAGACACTCTCCAAATTGTTCAGACTCACCTCAACTCTGTCACTTCACAGGGAAAAACAAAAACAAAACACAGAATGTTTTCCTTTTCACTTCATCTGCACCCTTTTCCTAATCCTAACCTCCCCTCTCAGACTCACCTACATGAGGGTGGAGGTCTTAGGACCACCAATGGGGCAGCGCTGCCTCCTTGTGGCCATGATCAGTAAATGTACTTAATCTTCCCACTCTCACCAGTAAAGGAGGGGAAGGGTCAGCAGAGGGGGTGAAGTCCAAGTCGGTTTAGATAAAAGAATCACAACCACTCACGATGACCAGAAGTAACTGTCAGACAGAGCTCAGCCTGCATCATACTGTCACATTTCAAAGACCAGTTTTTACAGATCCTAATAAAATGTGGTCTTAGTGGGAAACCAGGCCTCTAAGCCAAGCTCCGCCCTTGTAATCTTCAAAACAGCTCACTGTGACAGTTATATTCAGACATCCAGCCCCTGTCAGAACTCTGCCAGTAAACTTGCAGTTTTCCAAGGAAACTAACTTTACTGTGTCAATTCTTTCTCATCCTGAGCCACAATGTATCTGATGCATACTCACCAATCCCAGTCCTCCTCTCTGTAGGCACTGACATAAGATTAATACCTTTTCACACAACAGACCTCAAACACTTGTAAACAACCACCATGTGCCTCTCCCATCTTCCCTCAGCCATTTCCCAAATGACATATTCTGAAGTCCCTGCACCTCCTGTCACTTTCCGGTGGGCAAGTGAAGTGTGTCAACCACAGCAGAAACTCCAAATTCTAGGAGTGTTCTAACCAGAGCAGCAGAGCCACAGGACCACCCACCTCCCCATTCTGGGCCCTACACCTATATGCAGAAAGCCAAAGACCACCTCAGCTGATGTGAGGATACTGCTTTTGCTACTTGTGATGCTGCTCAGGCATCCCATACCTGCGCAGGTGTATACTTCTTGTTCAGTTTTATTTTTTAAGAAATATTTATTAGAGTCTGCTATGTCCTATGCACTAGAGAGGAAAGACGAATCAGATCTGGTCATGCCCTCACCAAGCTCTAGGTTATGGGGGGAACCCAATTCAAAGCCAGACATTACAGTTCAGTGAGAAACACCTTGATAAAGGTGAACACAGACTTTTTTGGCCCATCTCATCAACCCCGTGAAAATCTTCCACTCTTAGTTTTCTGGGCTCAGTTTTCCTCATTTCAAGCTCAAAGTAAAAAAAAAAAAAAAAAAACAAGGATGCAAATGTCCAGATGGTCCTTTTTGCAGTCATGGCTGGACTGGACATTTCCTTCTGGCTAACCCAAGGTGTTGGAGGCTCCCACTTCATTCTGAATGTCCTCTCTCTCCAATTAGTGCTCACCACATGTGTACATGCAGCAGCCAGGCAGCTGCACACCAACAGACATTCTAGCAAGTCAGGAAACTTGAGTTTTAGTGCTGTGGCTTTGAGGCAACTGACTGTGTGATGTTGAGCAAATCATATAACTTCCCTCAGCTTTAATTTCCACTCCTCTAAAATGGAGCAGTTGGGATAGATCTCCTTGGTTCTATGTGTATAGTGAGAGCTCCTCAGAGACAGCATCACCCCTTACTCCTCTCGGGAGCTACCACCTGGCAAATACCAGGCACACATGAAGTGCTCAAAGGTTCACTGAATGCCTGTATGAATAAAAGATGATTATTAGAGAAACATGAATCATGGAATCGATCAACAAATATTTCTGAATGTCTGCTAAGTACACTGTAGAGTGGGGAAACCAAATAACTGTGGTGGAATAATATTTTCTCTCCATTTTCCCCTTATCTTCTTCCCAGAGTGGAGTCTTTGTAAGTCAGAGAGACTGTGCTGGCACAAATAATGTTCTGGAGGTGTGCTCTAAGCAGTTATCCATATTAACAAGAGAAAAGTCTGTTTGTCTTGGGGGTGTTTTATATCAAGGAACCTGAGAGACCCAAAGCCCCCTCCCATGGTACACAGGACCCGACACCCCACCCCAAGTCCACGGACAGGAAAACCAGACAGAGTGAACTGACAAGGAACTGGGACCTGGGGAGAGCAGAGGAGTAAACAGACTAGGGGACCTGGAGGAAGGTCTGAGGAGGAGTTCCCTGACCCTGAGCAGCCTCAGAGCAGACTGATGGCAACTCAATGGGAAAAGTAAAGCACCCCTATCAGGTTCCATGAGTATGTATGATCATTTATCAGCAAAATCTTCTTTCTGGTAAGGGACTGCACTTTCACATGCATTCTAACACATCAGGCCTAGTTAAAGCATTACAAAAATGTCATTCCAATCAACAAACATTTATAGAGTTCTCCCAAAGTGCCAGACCCTACGTAAGTTCAGGAACACAAAAAAGAACAAAAACCAACCCCTGCCCTCAGAGATCCATCTACCCCCCCCCAAAAAGCTCCAAGCTCCTTCTATGCTCTCCTCTCTGCCCTCCACCAACCCAAACCCACCCTACCCTCGAGTCCCAGACCAAGTTCCACTGGCCCAGAGTCCCTCAAGCTACTCTGAGTCCACAGTGAACTCCTGTCACTTCTGAAATTTGGTTCCGCTTACATTTCCAGATTCTATGAAAGGTATGTCATGTCCCTAGTTACTCTTGAGCCTCCTGAGGACAGAGACCATTGTTTAGAATTTTCCAGAGAGCAGTCACACCAGTGATTTGTATCCGACCAAGCTCAGACCAAGCCCAAGCCTTCAACGCAAGGACAATCTCCACTGCCAAACACAGTGCCTGGCCCCCTGCAGTGCTTTATAAACCTTGTGTAACAAAGTCTACAATCACCTCTCTAATGAGTCAACAAGCAGAGATAATCTGAAAAGTGAGAGGGTAAGAAGGATTAAACAAAAATCAAAAAAGGGGTGACTCATGCTTGCCTCTTCCCCCCTCTTAGGTGAAATAAAGTCACACAACCTGTTCTCACTCCTGCCTGCAGGCTACCAGGGAAGACTTCCTTGTTAACCGTCCCCTCTGTCACCACAAATATCACCCAGCACTCATGCCCACCTCTCCTCTTCCTTTGGGCACGTTTCCTAAAGTCTCTGGACTAGGAGTCAGGTTTAGTAAGTGCTGATGTTCTGTAACCTTAATGTTCACTCCAAACCATATTACCTCCTTCTTTTGCCCTGGCTGTTTCCAAACAAGGTCTGGAACCAAGAGCCTCAGCAGCCTGGGCAAACACTCTAAAGGGCACCTTCCACCCTGTGGTTCCTGTTTCTCAAATCCTGCTTCTTGGACCTGAAGTCCTGGGGGTCCTCCATCAACCCAGTTCCCTGTCCTTTAGGCTGGAGCAACTAAGACACAGCCACCTTCCTGACGAACAACAAGGAGGCCTGATGTGACCCACTGCTCCAGGGGCAGTGTTCTGGGCAAGAGAGAATAGCCTCTCCTCCCTGATCCTCTCTGCGTCCCACCTCATGTGGCCACAGAATTGGAGGAAACTGTCAACAGAGTGAGGACAGGGCCACTTCCCAAACAACAACACTACTATTGCCAATATCGTGCCAAGGATGGGAGCAGGGAGGAAAGAGCGGAAACAGACATGTCATCCTCTCTTCTGTCAACCCTTATACTCACTTTCCTGCCAGATATTAAGCTAGAAGGCGTCACTAAAAGGCATAAGGAAATCCAAACGAGCAAAAAGATTTGGGGAAGAAATCATAACACACTGCGGGGAGGGAGGGAGGAAGGAGGAAGGGAGGGAACGAGTATTGCTGCCACGTTATCAGACACCTTCTTATGTTCTTAAGAATGTTTCATTTCTGTTGTTTGGCCAGTTTCACCTCCCAGATTCCTGTAAAGCACATGGTCCAACCTGTTACCTAAGAAGGCCAGCGTCACTTCACTGTTCTCTCCTCCAGTGGGAACACTGGCCTGGGATTACAGCACAGACCACCAAGCCAAGTACCGAGGCCTGAGCCATCTCAAGAAGTGGGCAGCCTCGAACTGGAAACCTTCCACACACTCTTCAAGCAACTTAAAGCAGCACCAGCAGTCACCATGAAAGTTCTAATCTCTTCCCTCCTTCTGTTGCTGCCACTAATGCTGATGTCTGTGGTCTCTAGCAGCCCAAATCCAGGTAAGTAAGATTCATTTTCTGTAATGGGGAACAAGGGGGGAGAAAATGTGGCAAAAAAATGTGCATTGAAATGTAGCCCCTTTTAGCTCCAGGGATTCAGGGCACATTAGCCTATCTCAGTGCCCTTTTCATCATTTACAAAAAGGAGAAAACTGTACTTACATCAAAGAGTGTTGTGAGAGTTAAATGAGATAGTGTACATGAAAATGTCTGAAACTGTAGCTGGCAAAAAAATAATAAAATAAAATACTGGCTCAACAAAGATTTGCTCCCTTACCTTCCCCCCAATCCCTTTTCCAGAAGAGTAATGAATTTCCTCAAAACCTACCTTGGTGGTGGTGGTGTAAAGCTGTTGAAGGCCATCAGACCTTCAGAGAAGATAAGGAAGTCCTTGCTTTTATTCCTTATAGTGCACCAGACATGCCACTAACAATTTTTAATGCTATTTAACGATAAAGTAAGACCTAGAAAAATGCTAGTTTTCCATATTTGAAGCTTTAGCCATACCAAGCTCAGTTGTAACAGCTCACCTTTTGGGAAGTTGACCTTTGGTTAGGGGTTCCGAATGGGCTCCAGTTTCTTTTTTTTTTTTTTAATAATTTTATTTATTTATTTTTTCCCCCAAAGCCCCAGTAGATAGTTGTTTGTCATAGTTGCACATCCTTCTAGTTGCTGTATGTGGGACACGGCCTCAGCATGGCCGGAGAAGCGGTGCGTCGGTGCGCGCCCAGGATCCGAACCTGGGCCGCCAGCGGCGGAGTGTGCACACTTAACCACTAAGCCATGGGGCCGGCCCTGGGCTCCAGTTTCAATGCAGCTCAAGTGGCCCAGCCCTTAGCAGAACAGCCAAGCAGAAGAGAGCTCATCCCCATGTATGTTTCTACTTGACAGAACCATCTCCTCAAGGGCTACTTTGAGGTGAAATAGCTTTATTACATCCTCAGCATTAATTCAGTGCTTAAATTAGAAGTTCACCATACTCCACCCAAATATCAAACCTCCTCTCCCTTGTAGAGACAGCTCTCTGGAAGCTGCTGGGCCCCAGAGCCCTAGGGTTTAGACCACCCTTCTAGAAAGGAAGGCTTTTCTCCATCACTATGACAGACACCGAGGCTAGAGTCCTCAGCCTGGATTCAAAGCTCTAACCACATTCTGCCTTTCCAGTCCACCCCTCCACTCACTAACCAATGCTCTATGCTTCACCTAAACCAGACTGTTGGCTCTTCCCTGAACAAGTCTTGTGCTCTCCCACCAGCTCTGCTTTGTTCACACACCCAGCTCAAAACCACCTCTTCCCCACAGCCTCCCTTGCTTCCTCCCACGACCAGATGTGAGCTTTCCCTTCTGTGGACGTGCTTAGCCCTAACTAGACTCTCTCTCTGCACTTATCATATTCCGCCTTATACTGAAGGTGTTGCTGTGCCTCTCCTACCTCCACTCTGTGCCCTTCCACACTGTAACCTCCTTGGTGGCACAATCTGGTGTATTATTTCCATATCCCTCACATTATCCAGCACAGCACTCAGTAAATGTTTGCTAAGTGAACGAACAAATCCACAGGTTTCTAAGTTCAAAATGCTGCCTTTGGAAAACTCTACACCCAGGATTGATAGCAGCTTTATCAACATTTGGGGCTGGATAATTCTTTGTTGTAGGGTGCTGTTTTGTGCAATGTAAGATGTTTAGCAGCATCTGTGTGGCCTCTACCCACTGGATGCCAATAGCAGCCTGTCCACGCCCCCCCCCCCAGTTAAGAGAGCCAAAAATACCTCCAGACATCGCCAAATGTCCCCTGGAGAGGAAAACCACTCCCCCGTTGAGAACCACTGCTCTATATCAAAAGTTCTCAAACCTGGCTATACCTTTAGACTTACCTAGACATTTAGACTCAGCCTTGAAGTCAGGGGAAAGGAGATCCAAATCCTGGCTCTGCCTCTTACTTTGCAATCCTGGGGAATTTGCTGAACTTTTTGGAGCCTCAGTTTTATCGTCTCAAAATGAATAAAATACCATTAGCACACAGAATTGTTGTGAAGATTAAATGATCTATAATGTATACCTAGCAAGGTTTCAATAAATGGAAGGAGTAGAATTTCTAAGTAGCTTCTAGAGCACAAGGACAATGGACTGGGGAAAGCTCACTAAGCTGCCAGGTGGCACGATTACAAAACACATCGGATCTGAGGTGCCAGCTCAATTTTTGCAACACCGATGAAGTCTGGCTAGAGGAAATGACACCCTCCACCTATCCCCAAAAAGAAAATCTGATCTAGATTTATCTCTTAAAATAACCACATACAGAGGCCAGCCCCATGGCATAGTGGTTAAGTCTGGGGTGCTCCACTTCAGGGGCCCAGGTTCGTGGGCCCAGATCCCGGGTGTGGAGCTACACTACTCCTGGAGCCACGCCGTGGCAGTGACCCACATACAAAAGAGAGGAAAACTGGCACAGATTTTAGCTCAGAGTGAATCCTCCTCATCGGGAAAAAAAAAAAAAAACTACATACACACTCAATATGCTTTTCACAGGAGCGAAGGGAAAAATAGATGAGAATATATAAGAATGTTCAGAAATAAATCACTTATAATAATAGACTACTCTTTGCTTATAATATTGCTTATTAATTATAAAATTACTTATAATAATAGTTCACATGTGTTAACCTATCCTATGTGGCAGGCATTGTTCTAAGCACTTCACACTTATTACCTCCCTCTGTCCTCACAGAAATCTAACGTACTTTTTTATTTTTAACTTTTCATTATTCAGATTTTTAAAAATGTAATATAATCAGAGTTCCAACATATCCTTCGTTCAGTTGTCTTCAAATAAAATCTTATATAACCATAGTACAATTATCAAACCAGGAAATTAGCATTGATAGAATACTATTAACTAATGTACAAATATTCAAATTTAGTTAATCATCCCATTAATGTCCTTTTTCTGGTCCAGAATCCAATCCAGGATCCTATACTGAATAAAGTTATCATGTCTTCTCAGTCTCCTCCAATCTATGGTAGTTTCTCAGCCTTCCTTGTCTTTCATGACCTTGACACTTTTGAAGAGTACTGGTCAGTTATTTTCTAGAATGTCCCTCGATTTGGGTTTATCTGGTGTTTCCTCAAGATTAAGTTTAGATTATGCATTTTCGGCAAAAGTACCACAGAAGTGATGTGTGCCTTCTTGGTGCATCACATCAGAAGGCCCATGATATCACTAACTCTCATTACTGGTGATGCTAACTTTGAACACTTGGTTGAGGGGGTGTCTGTCAGGTTTCTCTACTGTAAAGTTACTATTTTTTCCATTGTAATTAATAAGTATCTTGTGAAGAGATACTCTGAGACTATGCAAATAGCCTGTTTCTTATCATACTTTTGCCCATTAATTTTTAAGGTCCATTCATGATTCTTGCCTACAACAAGTATTACTATGGTATTAGCCAAATGGTGATTTTCTATTTCCATCATTCCTTCTACATTTATTAGTTGGGATTCTACCCTAAGAAAGAGCTTCTCCTTCTCTCCCACTTATTTATTTATTCAATTATTTATTTATATAAGTAAAGACAGGGCCGGCCCCGTGGCTTGCGGTTAGGTGCGCGCGCTCCGCTGCTGGCGGCCCGGGTTCGGATCCCGGGCACGCACCGAGGCACTGCTTCTCTGGCCATGCTGAGGCCGCGTCCCACATACAGCAACTGGAAGGATGTGCAGCTATGACGTACAACTATCTACTGGGGCTTTGGGGGAAAAAAACAAATAAATAAAATCTTATATAAGTAAAGACTCGTGAATATTTGTGGATTATAATCCACTGCTAGCATTATTTATTATGTTGCTCATATTGTCCCAAAATTAGCCACTGAGAGCTCCTTCAAGTTAGCTTCTGTGTCTTTTTGACATATCATTTGTTTAGCAGTTCCTGACTTTCCAACACCACAAGATGTTCCAGACCCAGCTTGTACGAAATTTCCTGCCCTGGCCCTGGAATCAGACATTCTCCAAGGAGCCCTGGTTCCTTTCATGAGAGAACCGTATTCACAAACCATGACACTAGGTATTGCCCATTGCTACTAGGTGCTATTGCATCTAGGCCCTCTAGTGGAATGAGCTAGGAAACAGATGTACGCATATACACACTAATGCACTATTATTAGCCCCATTTTACAAATTAGGTAAATGAGGCACAGAAAACTTAAGCAACTTGTCCAAAATTACAGAGCTAATATGTAGTGGAACTGGCAAGTCAAAATAATGATAGACCTACCACAAGTCCTAACAAGTAGAAGTAACTATTTTACACACATAAGTCAGCAGAAAGCAACAACCCTAACATTCCAGCATAGACAATTTCTTTGGGGAAAAACTAGAAGTCCGCAAAAATAACCAGAATAACCATCATGTACTGAACGCTTACTTGGGCACTGAGCACCAGGCACCACAGTAGTTCATTTATTCCTAACTCTGCAAGGTGGATACTATTATCCTCGTTTCACAAATCAGAGAACCAAAGACCAAAGAAGCTAAATGACTTGTCCAAGACTACAGAGTTAAGTGACAGAAAAAGTAGTTGAGCCCAAGTCTGTCTGGATATAAAGTCCATGCTTATTCCACTGTATCAGTATTTTCCAAATTTGATTTTAGGTAGAACATAAATTAGTTTTTACTTTAATAGTTATATGTTTATTTGAATGCATGTTAGAAAAAAAATCTAAGCATATATCAAACCTGTAATCTCACAGGTAATATTGCATAGGATGAGGCTGTTTTGTAAATTAAATTTATTCAAAGAAAAAGTACAAAGTAAATAACAGTAGAAGTGGTACAAACTATAGCAAAAATCATAAAGGTGGTCTGTAAATGTTGGAGGGTTGGGAGACATTAGACTATAGTAACGTGCAGCTTCATTGCCAGTTACACCGTGAAACTAGGGTTATCAGAGCAGCAGAAAGAAAAACAGACTAAGAATCTTGGACCTGGATTTTAGCTCCAGATGTGTCACCATTACCTTTGTGAACTTGGGCATTTCATTTGCTCTCTCTGGGCCTCAGTTTCCCCATCTGAAAAAAAAGAGATAGTGATTTAGTTAATTAGTACAACCTTTTTAAAAGCAATTTCGGAGGCCGGCCCGGTGGCGTAGCAGTTAAGTTCACCCATTCCACTTCAGCAGCCCGGGGTTCGCCAGTTCGGATCCTGGGCACAGACCTACTCACCACTCACCAAGCCATGCTGAGGCGGCATCCCACATAGAACTAGAAGGACCTACAACTAGGTCATACAACTATGTACTGGGGCTTTGGGGAGAAAAAAGAAAAAAAAAAGAGGAAGATTGGCAACAGATGTTAGCTCAGGACCAATCTTCCTCAAAAAAAAAAACCCTAAAAGCAATTTGGTAATGATATTAAGAAACACAACGCTGGGGCCGGCCCTGTGGCTTAGCAGTTAAGTGCGCACGCTCCGCTGCTGGCGGCCTGGGTTCGGATCCCGGGCGCGCACCGATGCACCGCTTCTCTGGCCATGCTGGGGCCGCGTCCCACATACCGCAACTAGAAGGATGTGCAGCTATGACATACAACTGTCTACTGGGGCTTTGGGGGAAAAAATAAATAAATAAAATTTAAAAAATTATAATAATTAAAAAAAAGAAACACAAGGCTGTTCTTAACTTTTGACCCACTAATTCCACTTTGAGAATCTTGCCCAAGACAATTAATCCAACATTTGGAAAACACTTACAAGCACAAAGAAATTTATCAATATCCAAAAATACAACAATCTAAATATTCAACAATTAGAGAATAGTTAAATAATGTGGAGCACATATACTTATTGGGAGTGTTATACAGTCATTGCTTATTATAAGCAACATGCTTATAAAGGGAAAAAAAGAAATTTGCTCACATGCTATGATTATCACTATATACAGAAAATCATACGCAGGAAACATGCCAAAATACCAACAGTTAGTAAGAGTAAAGATTTATTTGTACTTTACAAATATTCTCTAATAAATTATATTACATTTAGAATGAAAAAAAACTTCTCAGTGAAGGGATTCAACTAAATAATCTCCAAGATTCCTTCTGGCTCTAATATTCTATGGCTTTCCTCTGGAACTAGAAGAAGAGGTCAGGTGAGAGTAAACTATTAGAATACGTGGGATGGCAGAGGCTATGTATGCCTGTTTAAATTACTTTAACAGCACTCAAAACAGCCCATGAGAACATCTGGAAACTAGCACTCTGGGAAATGATGCAACATCCTCCATCTGTGTGGCAGAAAGGGCACGAGTCTGGGGAATAGGAGACCTGGATTGAACCAGATGATCTCTGAGGGCCCTCTCTAGACAACTTGTCCGTCCACTTACTGAACAAACATTTACCAAGTGCCTACCATGGGTCAGGAACCACATAGCTGAATGACTACTGAGCCACTGATTCAGAGTCCAATGAGGGAGAAGGATTTTTAGTTTACTAGTGCTGCCCTAACAGAATACCACAGACTGGGCGGCTTAAACAAGAGAAATTTATTTTCTCGCAGTTCTGGAGGCCAGAAGTCCAAAATCAAAATGTCGGCAAGTTTGGTTTCTTCTGAGGCCTCTCTCCTTGGATTGCAGATGGCCACCTTCTTGCTATACCCTCACATGGTCTTTTCTCTGTGCACATATATCCCTGATGTCCCTGGTGTCTCTTTGTGTGTCCAAATCTCTTCTTACAACTATTCCAGTCAGATTGGGTCAGGCCTTACCATAACGGCCTCATTTTAATTCAATTATCTCTTTAAAGGCCCTGTCTCCAAATACAGTCATTCTGAGGTACTGGGGGGTAGGGCTACAACATGAATTCTGGGGGGACACAATTCAGCTCACAATAGATTCCAAGCAACAAACTATAACTGTGTTATACTGTGCAATAATAGAGCTGTATTTAAAGACAGTGAGGAACCAAGTGTAGGCTGACAGGAAATATCAGAATCTACTCTACAGAGGAAGCATCATCTGGGCCCAGTTCTAGCTCCAGATTCTCAAATCTATAAACCATCATCCTTGATTGTCACAAAAAGATTTTAGATATCGCAAAATGGGAATAAGACATCACAGGTGATAAGACAGACTTGAATAGAGGCCAAAAGAGGAATGGATTTGTTCCAGAGGAACAAAGGTCAATACCATCCTCTTATACTTGACCTGGGATTATGGATTCAACTACAGCAAACTTGGAGGTCAAGTGAAGACCCTGACTGGTTTACGGGATAATCATAAACCAGTTGCTCTCATTTCTTAAGTCATGAAGATTTTAAAGTGTGTGTGTTAGGGGGGTGGTAAGGTCTTGATTGACCCTTACCTTTTGTCCTCTCTTCCAACCAAAAGTCATTCTGTCTCCACCTACCTCCAGCTAAGCTTTCCTCTAGGCCGGATTTAAACCTCAATTTCTTATCCATTTAAAATACTCCTTTCTTGAAGTTCCCCAGATCCCTAAGCAAAGAAGGAAGAAAAATGGAACTGCAGTGACCTAGGTAGCACGATGCTAGGGAACCATTTCTGTTGGCCCCTTCCCTTTCCAGTGGCTGGAAGTGACCTGTTTCCTTCTGACAGGGGTCGCCAGAGGCCACAGAGACCAACGCCAGGCTTCTGGGAGGTGGCTCCAGGCAGGTGGCCAAGAATGTGAGTGCAAAGGTCAGTAACTCAGCATCAACAACAGCAATGCACCATCATGATCCCAACTGTCTCCCTTGAGTCCCTCTGAGACCAGTGCAGATGTCATCTGAGCTGACCTCACCCATTCCCCTCTCCATCAGCCCACCACATGCAGCACCAATGCTTGTTTTCTTCCTGAGTCTCAGGCAAGCGCTGGACTCCTCCAAGGTCCAGGGGAGAGCTGGCTGAACCTCTGGCTGCCCCCTCCCCTTAACCGTTTTCTCCAAGAACTCAGGGCTGCCTTCCAAAAGCTCCCTGGATCTTATTCTCAACCTTATTTTACTCATAGGTAAGACTGAAATCAGAGAGGCAAAATGGCTTACCCGAGGTAAAGTAGACACTAAAAGGCAGACACCTGGGTCTTATTCCTTATTTCTGGTCTCCCTAATGACATCCTGATGCCCCCTCCAAACCTGCCACCAAATTCTTGCCAATACAGCTCAGGCAAAACAACTCAGAAGTCCTGGGGCTCATATAACTGGATACCTCTACTGCTCTGTGTGGACCATTTTCCCCACCCCATTGCAGTAGGAAACAAGAACTGAAAGGAAAGAAAGAAGGCAAGTAAAGCCCTGCCCTATTCTCTACTCTCAAACATATTAACCCTCCCATCTAAGCAATAACCCCAATATTTCAGATTGGTTCCTGAGAGCCCCTAAAAGAAAACTCATGACAGTGCCTGAGGTGCCAAAGAAGCAGTGTCCCTGTGATCATTTCAAGGGCAATGTGAAGAAAACCAGTAAGTTTCAAGAGAATGACCTTCCTTAAGCCAGAGCCCCTCTGTGGAATCCACCAGGGATGAAGCAGGGGTTGAGAATAGACGAGAGGTGAAATGAAGACCAGGATAGGCACACTTGTGGGGAAATAGGAAGAGGAAGAAAAGCAGGACACAATTCTCCTAATACCAGAAAGGGTTAATCAAATTCTTAGATTTAAGAACCACATTGCTTATCAAAGTTGAGGGAGATGGGGCTGTTGGGGACCTGGTCATTGATCTCTGAAGATGACACCAGTGTCAGCACCAAACAGAATTTGATTCCTCCCTAGTCCAGCAGTCTTTAAATGTTATATAAAAAGTAAATTGGCTAATGTTAAACTGATTGATATTATTTTATCAAGAATGCGATAAATCAGGATCCTTATCACTATTGATGGAAGTAAAATACAACTTGGTACTACCTATCAAAAATTTAAATGTGTGTACCCTTTAACCCAGTAATCTCACTTCAAGAAATCTCTAGTACAGAATACTAACATGGATACTCACAGATATACGTACGAGAATATTAACTATAGTAGTATTTGTATTGGCAAATAATTGGAAGTAAAAACTGTTCATCCAAAGCAAATTGGACAACTGTGCAGTTGTCAGAAATAATGAGGTAAATCATTATGTGTTGATCAGGAAGATATCCACAACATAGTAAGTGAAAAAAAGATACAGAGACTCCTTCTTCACACTCTTCACGAAAAAAAATTTTTCAAGTGGATTAAAGATCTAAATTTGAAAGATAAATTTATAAGAGAATATAGGAAAATATATTCATGACCTTGGGGTATGAAAGGATTTCTTAAATAAGATACAAGAAGTAAAAGCCATGAAAGGAAAGATTAATAAATCTGACTTCATTGAAATTAACAAATTTTGGTCATCAAAAGAATAAAATGATTGGGGCCGGCCTGGTGGCTGAGTGGTTAAAGTTCCACGCACTCTGCTTCGGCGGCCTGGGTTCGCAGGTTCAGATCCCGGGTGCAGACCTACTCCACTCATTAGCCATGCTGTGGAGGCATTCCACATACAAAATAGAGGAAGACTGGCACAGATGTTAGCTCAGGGCTAATCTTCCTCAAGCCAAAAAAGAAAAAAAAAAGGAAAGAGGAAGATTGGCAACGGATGTTAGCTCATGGCAATTCTTCCTCAACAACAAAAAAAAAGAATAAAATGACAATTTAAAAATAGGAGATGATATATGCAACATATATAACTGAAAAAGGATTAATATTCAGAATATAGAAAGAATTCCTACAGATCAATGAAAGGAAGGCAGGCAACACAACAGACAAATAGGCTAAAGACTTGAATAGGCACTTCAGAGACAAGGAAATCCAAATAACTAATAAACATATAAAATGGCACTCAACCATTCTAGTAAGTGGGAAAATGTGAATTAAACCCAAACAGATATCACTATACATCATCAGATTGGCAAAAATTTTAAAGTCTGACAATACCAAGTGTTAGCAAAGAGTAGCACAGAGAAACTCTCATATCCTGCTAATGGGAGTGTAAATTTTGGAAAAGTGCTGGCAGTTGTCTACTAAAGTTTAAGTTCTGTGACCAAGCAATTCTACTCTTAGATATGTACTCAAAAGCAATGCAGACTTATATACACCAGGAGGCATGTACAACTATTTCATAGCAGCATTGCTCATAACTACCCCAAACTGAAAACTGACCAGTGAATAAATGGTGGTGCATTCGAATATTATTTATTAGTGAGAATGAACAAACACACAACAAAGTAAATGAATCTTACAAACATAATGTTGAGTAAAAAAAATTGAGACACAAGAGAATAGCTAAAGTATGATTTCATATACATTAAGTTCAAAAACAGACAAAATTAAACCAAATTATTTAGGAATACATAAGTAGGTAGTAAAACAATAAACAAAGTAAACGCTTACTATAAAAGTCAGGATTACCTCTGTGAGGGAGGGAGGGAGGATAGTTATCAGAAGAGGACGGGGTGGCTGGCAATATTCTATTTCTAGGCCTGGGTAGTAGTTTCATGAACATCTGCTTTATAACTACTTATTGAACTGCACATATGAGTTTTTATGGACCTCTATAGATGTGTAATATTTTGCAATAATGAAAGATTTGTTAAGGTGCAGAGCAAAGCAATATGTATAGTATAATCTCATCCCTGTTTTTTAAAGTAAACAATTATGTTTACGTACAAAAAGATACGAAAGACTACGCAGTAAACTATTAACAGTAGGGAATGGGGAGTGGAGGTTGGGGTGGGAAACGTCCTTTTACTTCTTACTGGATATATTTTTTTATTTTAATTTTTTCCACTAGACAAGTCTTACTTTTATAATTTTAAAATCTCTCATAAAAATTAAATTTTTAAAATGTTTTTAACACTAGTCTCTACCCTTTATTTTCACCCTAGGGCATCAAAGGCACCACAGGAAGCCAAACAAGCACTCCAGAGCCTGCCAGCAATTTCTCAAACGATGTCAGCTAGCAAGCTTTGCTCTGCCTTTATAGGAGCTCTGAGAGCCTACTCTCCCGATGAAACATTCTAAGTCAAGAGGCAATGAGCACACGTAGAGGATGCTCTTCTCTCACCTCAAGCTCCCCCTCCCTATCTGCACTCTAGTGGTCTCAGAAAGCATTTTCCCCAAGATTATTGCTCCCTCTAGCGACTTCTCTCCTCAGTGTTTTCCTGCGCTCTCCTCTTACCTAGGCTTAAGCTTAATTATCTGAAAGAAACCAGGAAACCCTGCTTTCCTAGCTGGTCCCAACTGACCTAAAATACAACCAGGCAAGTAGCAAACAGAAGTCAATAAATATTTTTAAATGTAAATAGTCCAAATCATTTCTTTCAAATGGGGTCTGGCAACTCACACTCAATCCAGATGATTCACTTCACCTTGCTCGCTCCTAACTCTACCCAGATTCTACACACACTTGACCCCACCACCACCCTCACTTTCTCTCCCTCCACTGCCCAACTATTTATTCTTTCACTCATTCAACAAACCTTTCTGGGGTAAAAGCTAGGTGGGCAAAGAAAGCAGGTATAGCAGTGAATCAGACCTGTTCTTATTAAAGATAATATAGGTTTAAGAAAACAATAACTGGCACAGTTGCCTAGCATGTAGAAAGCCTTTAGTATTTATGATTATCATCATCATCATCGTCAATGATCATTGTACTCTGTGAGTTTCCAATGCAGTACACAAGATATATATGCAGAACCACAGTTCAAGGCTAGAGAGATGGTGTGGAAGATCTCAAATGCCATTAAAAAGGGCTTCAAGCTCTAAAAACGGGAGGATGTCATTTTTTTTTTAACATGGGAGTGGAATGATCAAAGCAATAACATAAGGAAATTAAACTGGCAATCATTTGAAAGAATGAATAAAGAAGAAAAGATTATTACAACAGTATAGAGACTGCCTCCCCCTAGGACCCTTTCCTCAAACATCAGAAGGGGAGGAAAAAAAGGAACACTCATCCAGAATCTGGCTTCTGTCATCCCAGATGAAACAGAGGACTAAGTTGGGCTGCTTGCCTTAGGAGAAGAAACATTTTAACTGAATGGCGAGTGGGGTGGGGCCCTATTTATGACACAAGAGGACAAGCCCCTCCCCTGGTTGGGCACACAGCCTCCTCCTGTTCCTACTCCCACTTCCCACAGCAGGAGGCACAGAAGTGCATCACTTGGCACAGGAGTGGGGGCCAGCAGTGGTCGGCCCACTTGCAAACTGCCTTAAAAAGGAAGACCAGGCATGTCAAGAGGAAGGAGTGGAACACAAAGAGAGGTGCCATCATGAGGAATCAATGAGGGATCTGTGACAAGGGAGGCGTGGGGGCAGGGGCAGAAGGATGAAGCCTGGGAGATCAACATCTCCTGTGAAGCAAATAACAACAATGGAGCCAGGTGCTAAGTCAGTATCTAGCCCTGACTGGGAACCCGAGACACACCAGACACCAATCACCCAGCCAGAGCCTGGGCCAGAAAAGGCACCCACAGCCCAGCCAGCACCTAAGACTCAGCAGGGACCCAATACCCAACAGGAGCCTGCTTCACAGCAAAGACCCCTCACTCAGCAGGAGGCCCTTGCCAAACAGGAAGCTGAATCCCAGCAGGAACCTAGAACCCAACAAAAATATGCTTTGCAGCAGAAATTTCTTGCCCCACAGGAACCTGCACCACAGCAATCACCTCCCACCCAAAGGGTGACCTTCACTCAACAGGAAGCTTCCTCACAGCTGAGACCTGGGCCAGGAATAAAATCTAGAAGTCAACAGGAACCAGACTTGAGAGAGAGACCTGTATCCCAGCCAGGACCTGGCCCAGGGGAGCCATCTCTAGCTCAACAAGAAGCTGGAACAACACCTTCACCCCAGCCTAGACCTGGACCCCAAAATGGACCACCTGCCCAGACTGAATCTACATCCCAAGAAAGACCAGGACAGTCAGACCCTACAGCCCAGCAAACAGCTCCAGCCCAGGGAGCCAAATCCCAGCAGGGATCTTTGACCCAGTGGGGATTTCTATCAGAACTGCACCAGCTGTCCTCACAGCAACCGGCCTCAGAGTGGAAGACATGTTTTGAGTGGGTCTCAGATCTGGACACAGAATCAGATTTGGGGTCTCCATCAGGGACCAATTTACCAGCCATGAGGAGTGGGACAGTGGCCCAGGAAATGAAGCTGGCCTTCAAGGCAAAGCCTGGTTATGGAGTGATGTCAGGACGTGGTGAGACATCAGCACACGGGAAGAAAAGCCCCAGCCAGAATCACAGATACTATGGGGACATGGGTGAGTCTGAGCCTGGGGGACAGGGAACCTCCCAGGGACGGTCATTCATTCAGTCAGGGGTACTAAAGACCTCCAGTATGTCAGTTACCTCAGGTGATCCCTCCACAGTACTGCCAGACAAAGATCCCCAGCCCCATTTGAGGGATGAGGAAGCTGAGGCCTAGAGAAGAGGAGGCTGTGCCTGAGGCCGGGCAGTTAAGGAGCAGCGAGCCAGGATCCCAGCCAGGGTCGGACATCTTCCCCTGCACCAGGCTGCCCCCCATGGAGGATCTGGGGGAAATCACAGAGAAGTGGGAAAGGGCTCTGGGCTAGGGGCCAGGAAACCGGGGAAGCTGCCCTCGAGGCTGCCAGTATTCATCCGCCCGTCCCCAAACCACCCAGCACAGCCTTGTGGCAGACAGTGCCACAGGCACCAGCAACACCAGTCTGACGTGGACCTTTACCATCGGGGCTTCCATCCCGACTGTGCAATCCTGAGCTCCCAGGAAAGACACTTGCTCCCCGCCAGGCTGCCCCTCGCCACCCCAGGGTGTCCCAGGCCAGAAAGAGAGCCTGGGAGAGCGGCTGTGGAGTCGCCAAAGTCCCGGGCAAGGTGGGGGCTGGATGGAGAGGTGCGGGAGCGGAAGGGGAGGGTGACGGGCCCAAGACTCCGCGGGCCGCCAGCACTTCCCCCCCCCCTCCTCCGAAGCAGGCAGTGGGCCCCGGGGTGCAGCTCCAGCTCCGCTCAGGCCCCGACCCTGCTTCTCTAGACTCACAAGCCCCGCCATGCAGAGGGCAGGCGCCCGAGTTTCATCCGCGGAATGAGGGGTCCCTGTTGAAGGGGCCTGAGGGAAAACAGTGCAGCCCAATCCAGAAGCTGCGGGCGCTGTAGGGCCGCTGATCCGCAGGCCGGCAACGCTGGTCTCGGCCGAGGCCTGTGCCTCCCGGAAGGGCTGGGCGTCTCTCTCGGGGCTGAGGAGAAGACGGGAGCGGGTGTCTCTCTGGGCTGGTCGCCTGCTTTAGGAGGGCCGGGAGGAGGGTTAGGAGGAAAAGAGAGGGTCCCAGGTCTGCTTTTTCCAGCGCTGACGACGTAGAGCTGTTTCTCTAGGCTTCCAGAACCCAGTCTCAAGGGACGCCCTCACCACAGCGCCGCCGCAGACCAGGCCGCCTCTGGCGCCCGAGGCAATTGACTGTGTGCGCATGCGCGAGCCTCGAGCCACCTCTGTTTCCCGCCTTTTCGGAGGCACGCGCCCCTCCCTCTACCGCCGCTCTTCCCTGCGGGCAGCCCGCGGCTTGGGGCTAGTGCGCAGGCGCCGAGCTTTCTCCTTCCACTCCCATCCATTCTCGGAGGGAGGGAGAGAGCAAAGAACCCCGAAAAAGAGCAATAAGAGAACTAGGAGGCAAGGGGCGCAGAGAAGGCGGGGCTTCCTCCTCCAACGGCTCGCAGGCAGAGCCCCGCCTCCGGTGCTGGCGCCCCGCCCCGGCTTTGAATAGCCTGAGGACCTGGACCTCCCCCAGCCCCCAAGCGGAGGCTCAGCAGCTTCCAGCAGGCGGGCCAGGTCGCTTTGTAGGGAACCCCTTCGTGGGAAGGTAAGTGGGAAGGCGAGGCTGATTGCCCACACGTGAGAACATCTAGGTTTCCCTGCTGGGGTGATCCCCGCGACACTCCCCACTAGTCCTGCCCGAAGGCTTCTCGCCGCCTCCAGAGATGCATTTTTGTTGGTTGCGGGCCCTTTAATGCCTGTGAGGGGGCGGGTCCCGGCCGTAGGCCCTAGCGGTTGGGGGCGGGGCCCGGCGGTGGAGTGAGGCCAGGATTGTTCAGGGGGCGGCACCCAGAGAGGAGCCAGCCCAGGATTGGGTGATGTGGGGGCCCGGCGGTGGTGTGTAGCAAGGATTGGCCCTCGGGGCGGGGCCTGGCGGCTGGATTGGCCCTCGCGCGGGCACCGCGGAGAGTTGATGGAGTCGGCCGGCGAAACCGGGTCCGCCAGAGCCCCTGAGGCCCCGACCTCGGAGAGGGCCAAAGAGGGGTCCACGAGCCGTAGCCGCCGGCGGTGGCGAAAAGTCAAGGCCAAAGGTGAGCGCGCGGGGCCCAGGAGCAGCCCGCAAGGAACCTTGGACATCCTGCGGGGAACTGGGAACGGAGTGGACTGACCCACTGCCACGAGACGTGGGGGAGCCCCTGGCTGGCCCATTGCCGCCCAGCAGGGGGTGCGGGGATTATCCATTATGAGAAGCGGGTGATATGAAAGCGGAATATCCACCCCCCAGGCATAGATACTACCAGAGGACCTAGTACCATCTTGGGAGGAGTGTCCAGAATGCGAGTGTACTGCACCAGGGTTCCCGCTCCGGCTCCGTACTCGCTGTGTGACCGTGGGCAGCTCCCTGCCCTCAGTGTTTCCCACATGGGAAATGGTTGAAGCGCCGATTTTCAGGTCTCTGACACTCTTAAGAGGATAATGGGGAACAGGTTTAAAACTTGCCCAAAGAGGAAGTTTAGGGGTGAATCAGGGAAAGGTAGGAGGAAGGGGTGCCCCGTATTGCGGGATGCCAGAAGGCCAGTACGGCTCAACACAGTCCCCTCCTCCCATCCTCCATTCAGTCCTTTCATCCACTGTTGTCAATCCAACCCTTCAGCCCCGCTCCCCTGGGGCCTAACTTCCTAACCCCTACTCCTTCTAGGACTAGGGGGCCCTAGGTCAGCTTTGAACTTCCACACCCTCCCTGGGGAGAAGGGATAGCTTTCACCTGGGTTCTCTAGGGTGTCACATTATTTGCAGATGTCAGCAGGCTGGAGAAAGACTAACAGACCAAGAGAGATGCTGCAAGCCTCAGGCAGGGGCTCGCATTAAGGCCTTGCTGGGTTATGAGTATTTGTCAATCCAAGTGAGGACCTATATAAGTTTCTGTGCAGGAAAAAAACTGACATAGCCCCCCGGCCCCAGAGACCCCAAACTCATCGTTCTCCCAGGGTAGGCTGCCACACGCAGGCTCAGACAGGCTTGGAGCTCAGACTGGGGCCCAAGAGCATTCACTGTCACACAGCAACACACAGCTTCACAAGCAGGACAGTGTGCCCAGAGGCATTACAGTCCATGGTTAAGAACTTGGGCATTGGAGACCTGCGTCTTCAGTCTATGAGCTGTGGTACACTGGGCAACAGGCTCCCTCCTTCCCTGGCTCAACTTTTGGAGCTATAAAGTGGGCATAATTATACGAATATCTGACTTGTAGGCTCTAGTGAGGTTTGAATGAGTGTGGTGCATTTGGCGCTGGCGCACAGCAAGCCCTCAGGCGAGGTGGACGTTATTATTACTATTACTCCCCATTAGACAGTGAGTTCCCTAAGGGCAGGGCTGTGTCTGCCTTGTTTACCCCACATTTACAGAGCCTGGTATGTCAGGCACATAGGCACTCAAATATTTATTGAATTAATAAGTGAAGGAATGTGTGAATTGTAACACAGGGATAATAATAATTGTGCTGCCCTTAGGGTTGTCATGAGGAGTCAGAATCCTCTTGGGTAGGGCTCCCCGCACAGCGCTGAGCCAGTCCTACTCACAGCCCCATGGGCCCACCTATTCACGAAGGCTCATTCCCCCAAGCTCGGAGATTCGGAGATTCGCCTGTCATTTCCTGATTCAGACCCTGCCCCTGCCCCAAAGGCATCCAGGCTGGCTGGAGCAGTCCTAGTCATCAGTTTGATCTTCCCAGTAACCAGATGACGCTAGTGTCATTATGATCACCCCATTTCCCAGATGACGACATTGAGGATCTGAGGGAGCAGTCACCTGGGCTTCCTTACCTGGTCAGTGAGGGCAGAGAGTGGCCGCCCCCAGCCTCCTGAGGGTAGGGAGCATGTGAACTCAAAAATGCTGTGTGCCGCAACCTTGATTCTGGACCCAAAAGGCTCTATTTGCACAGATTTGTCCAGTAGACATTCACTGAATGCTTATTTGTGCCAGGCCTGGGCTCTCGGTGGTGAGGACAGACTCACATTGAGCTGTGGACACAGACATTAATCAAATAATCCCACAAATCAGATATAATTATAAACTGTGATAAATACAAGAGGGAAAATCCTGGGAAAATGTAAGAGGGAGGCTTCCCAAGGAGGTGACATTGGACCCAAGGATGAGCAAGTGTTGACTGCTGGGTAAGGGGGGCAGGGAGGGCCAAGGGGACAGAATGGGCAGAGACCTTGAGGCCCAAGGAAGCAGCACATTATGGCTCCAAAAGAGCTCAGGGAGGGAGGAGAGGAAGAGAGGAGGCTGGGCGGGCAAGGAGCCCAGAAGGTACCTGGCTTGGGAGGCCATGTCCAGGATTTGGGGCTTTATCCTGAGAGCAAAGGTGGGGTGTTGAAGGGTTGGGAGTGTATGACCAGATTTATGTTTTAGAAAGATCCTCTGGCTGCTATGTGGAGAAGAGATTAAAGGGAGCAAAATCAGAGACATACAGTTGTTACAGTCATCCAGAGGAGGGGGTGTTCGGGGTGGGGAGAAGAGCCAGGTTCCAGAGGTTCCTAGGGGGCAGAGTGGACAGGAATTCGTGACGGATTGGATGCAGAGGTGGCCAGGTTGATGCCCAGAGTTCCAGCTTGAGCAAATGGGGAGAGATGCTTACACCACACACATAGGGACACACATACACACACAAGCACACACACAAGGACCAGGGTACACGCAAATATGAGTGTATACGTCCATACTCATACAAACACACAGCCACACAATTTCATGGGCAGAGAGAAACAGAGACACGGATATACACACAGGCTGAGAAACACACAGGCTATGACACATGCATACAAACATGCCTTCAGACATACTGAGAAACATAAAAACACACAGACTGGGAAAAAATGTCGACACACCCACCCACAAACACAGGCCGAGACAAACACTAGACATGACACATACCTACATCGGTGTGAATCTCAAAGACACACTCACATCTGACCACTCAGGAAGCACGAGGCTGAAACATGACAGAAAGGAAGAGCAACACTCAGATACACACAGAAACACAGCAGAGACAAGCAGTGCCATCCTTGCTAGCTCTGTGACCCTGAGCGGTCATGTCATCTCTGCGTCTCAGTTTATTATTCTGCCAAAAGGGGTGATAATGGTCCCTACCTCATGGGTTGTGGGGACATGTGAAGCACGTAAGGAGAACAGTGCCTGGCACCCAGCAGCCATTAGAGCAGTGTTTGCTCTTTTATGCACACACTCAGGGAGCGGGCTACACTTGCAAGCCCCCTTCCTACATCCGCCCCCCCAAGGCCTCTCCCCTTCAGAAGCCCTTGCCCCTCCCAGACCCCACATGGGCCCTTCCTCCATCCTCACCGCCACTTCCTTCCCCACCGCCCTTCTCACCCTTGCTTAGTCCCCAGAGGCCAAAATCCAGGCAGAGTCCAGCTGCCCAGTGGCTCTTTAGGGCAAAGGGCTGGCGGCCAGACGGCAGGACCCCTCAGCCCTACCTCTGCCCCAGTCCTCGCTAATGGCCCTGTGGGCCTGCCCCTGCCCCAGTGCCCTCTGCCTGGAATTCTTGGCAAGCTTCTGGCAACTTCACTATCCCTTCCTCCTGGCTCCAGCGAGCCCAGCCCCGAGGGAGCCGCCTGGAACAGGGCAAAGGGCAGGACCTTAGAGTCATGAGGGCCTGGGATCCAGCCCCTTCCCCACCACTTTGTGCAAGTCACTTGTTCTGTCCAAGTCTCCTCTGTCCTCATCTTCAGTAAAGATCCCTACCCCACAGAGGGGAAGTAAATGACAGTGGATTTATAAAGTGGGAAACCACAGTCCATCATGCAATAAATACCACGCACTGGCCATGCACCAGGCACTGTGCAAGGGCTGGGGGAACAGCAGTGAATAAAACAAAGCCCCTGCCCTCAGCAAGCCTATAATCTCTTGAGAGAGACAGAGCAAACACCACAAATAGTAAATTGTTAAATGGTGTGTTAGACGGTGATACTTGCCACAGAGAAAAATGACCCAATACACATCCCAGGGAGGCCAATGAGAACCACAAAGCAAACTGCCTGCAGAACGTGCTGTCCATGGAGTCCTGCTTACAAAGCACATCTCCCACCCTCCCTGGGCAGGATGGCCAAGTGCAGTTACCAGATAAGGAAACCACACTCATCCAGGACCACCTGGAGAGTGGCTTGGGCCAGTGTTCCATTGTCACAGCCACTTAGAGCTGCCTCCAGAGGCCTCTGTCTGTCCATCTGTCTATCTGCCCTGAGGAGGGGTAGTCCTCTCCCACGCCCCCATCTACCTGCTTCTGCCCACACTCTGACTCTTCAATCTTTCCTTCCTTCTTCAAATATTTGCTGAGGACCTACTCTATGTTAGGCCCCAGGATGGGCCCTGGGGCCACCCCCTGCCGTCGTGGGGATGACATTCAAGGGGGAGAGATGAGGAGGATTCACCTACGGCCAAGCAAATGACACTGAGGCCTCAGGGCCTCTCATTTGCACAGGCCCCTTCCAAGGGCCTGTACCTAATTTTGCATTTGTGATTCTATATTCTTTTTCCTAAAGAGCCGGACCTCCACACCATATAAGCTTCATAGCTCCATGAAGCCTGGTTCCTCCCCCAGGGGGAGACAAACAACAAACACGTAAACAAACAAATGTATAACTGCAAATGTGTAAAATTCTAGGAAGAAGAACTGCTAAGTATGATGGCAGAAAATAAAGATGGGGAGCATATCTTAGATGGGGAGGAACAGTTAGGTAATGTCTCTTCAAGGAGGTGACAAGCTGAGGCCTGAAGGGTGAGAAAGAGCTGGCCAGGCAAGGAGCACATGCATTAACATAGAGGAAGTGTCTTTCTGAGCCTCAGTTTCCCCATATGTGAGGTAGGGATGACAGTCATAGCAGGATGGGCTGTTAAGGGTAAGTAGCAGGTACCAGATGCCCAGTCTGAGAAGTAGGACCTGTGGCTCAGGCCCTAGTCGAGCTTGGCACTGTCCTTAATCGGCTTTTGTCCTCCCAGGAGCAGGCCTGGCTACCCTCTCTCTCCCCCTAACAGCTGGGCTGGCTGTGCCAGGGCCAGTCTGAGGGGTTGGGAACGGAGATCACTAGGCCTTTGCTCCCTCAATCCACCCTGGGGAGAGAGGGAGGGCAGCCTGGCTGGGTGAGAGGGGACAGTTTGTTCAGAACTGGGACTGAGACTTCTGAGTCCTAAAGGAGGAGGGGGTTGGGGCCCGTACTCCTGGGTCTGAGGGAAGAGGGGGCTGGGGGCCCAGACTCCTGGGTCTGAGGGAAGAAGGGGCTGGGGGCCCGGACTCCTGGGTCTGAGGGAGGAGGGGGCTGGGGGCCCCGACTCCTGGGTCTGAGGGAGGAGGGTGCTGGGGGCCCCGACTGGGTCTGAGGGGGGAGGGGCTGGATCCTGGACTCCTGGGTCTGAGGGAGGAGGGGCTGAGGGCCTGGACTCCTGGGTCTGAGGGGGGAGGGGCTGGGGGCCTGGACTCCTGGGTCTGAGGGAGGAGGGGCTGGGCGCCTGGACTCTTGGGTCTGAGGGAGGAGGGGCTGGGGGCCTGGACTCCTGGGTCTGAGGGAGGAGGGGCTGGGACCTGGACTCCTGGATCTGAGGGAGGAGGGGCTAGGTCCTGGACTCCTGGGTCTGAAGGAGGAGGGGTTCGGGGCCCAGACTCTTGGGTCCAAAGGAGAAGGGGGCTGGGGGTCCAGACTGCTGGATTCTAAGGTAGGGGAGCCTGGACAAGGACTCCCAGTTGAGCTGGGGCTGGCTGCGGGCAAAGGGGGCAGGGAGTTGGGCTCCGTTAGCTGTTTACAGCATGTGATTCTCACTGTCCTTTCTGGATGGGAGCTGAAGCGGGTGGCCACACCCTGGGCAGGCTGGGCCCCTCCCTGGGTTTATGCCTCAGGCTGCTACTGGCACTAGCCACAGTCTGCAGTCCCAGCCCAGGGGAGCTCCGAAGAGGCCTGGGAGGGGTGAGTGCATGGCCAGCTGAGAGACAGGAATGGCTGCTGCCAAACCCCAGAGCCTGGAAGGAAGAGGGGACACCTTCTTCTGGGGGATCAGGGGGCCATCAACCCAGGACCCAGGCAAAGTGCTAGGTGGGCTTCAGGAGGGAAGAGTCTCTGGAGCAGAGGGCAGCATCCCCACCAAGGGGGACAAGGGCAGCTTTTCCAAGACCTGGGTGACAGGACAGGGTACCCAGAGTGAAGCTCACAGGGGATCCTCAAGTGTGGGGAGTCAGTCTTAGTCCAGGGCAAGTTTTTGAAGGCCAGAGCTAGAGGCCCAGCCTCCAGAGCCCTGGGAGAGAGACCAGTGTAAGCAACAGCTCTGGACCGAGAGATTTGGGTTTGAATTCTGCTCTGCACTTTCAATGCAACCTTCAGCACCTTACTTAACACTGCACCTCAGTTTCTTCTCTTGTGAAATAAGGATGCTACCAGTAATAGCTGAAACTTAAACCGAGGCAGCCTGGGTCTCAGAGGGTTAGTAAGGATTGAATGAGCAAATGCACAGACAGCTCTTAGCACAGGGTCTGGCACAGAGTGAGCTCAAGGTTAATGGCAGCAACAAGTGCTGCTGTTGCAGGCAGGGGAGCAGGGCTGGCTCGTGCAATCTGAGCCAAGTGGACAGGCCTGAAGGCCAGGGGACCCCGCTAGAGGAGGAGTGGGACCAAGGTTTGGGGACCCCTCAGAGGAACAGGGAGGGAGCTGGAGTTTGGAGGGGATTCCACAGCCAGACATGAGGGACCAGGAGGGAGGCAGGAGTGACTCCTCAGTTTTAAATAAGGCTAGAATTATGATCTCCTGGGTTCAGGAATTGAGCTTGGGATCAGGGTCCTGGGACATCACCAGGTAGATGGGAATGGATGGGCTGAGGGCTGAACTCTCCAAATAGTGGTGGAGGGAAAGGGCCTGTGGGCGATACCTGGGCCTGAGAGGAGGTGGAATGGGAGCCTGAACTCCTGGGTCCTGAGAGAGGGGACCAGCTGGGGGTGCAGACTTCCCAGAACCTAGGAAAAGGAGTCCTGGGCCCCAGGGGAGTAAATGGAGACGGACGCGTGATCTCTTGGGTCCCTGAAGGAAGAAACGGGTCGGTAGACTCCTGGGTTGTAGGAGCAATACTGGAGCTGGGGAGCCAATAAAAGTCCCAAATAATAGAGAGTAAGGACTCCTGGAGCCTGAAGAAGAGGGGTCTGGGGGCCTGGATTCCTAGGTCTGAGGAAGGAGGGAGCTGAGGGATTGAACCCTTAGCTCTTGAGGAGGGAGAAAGGGTCTGGGTACCTGGACTTGTGGGTCCTAAGGAAGGAAGGGGATGGGCCCTAGACTCCACCCTTGGGTCTGACACCTGGGTCTGAGGGAGGAGGTGGGCAGAGCCTGGACTCCTGGACTCGAGGGCCCCAGCTGAGCAAGGGGTGATCCAGCCCTGCCTAATAGGCCTCCTCCCCACCTGCCTGCAGCCTCGCAGCTCACACACACCATGGACCTGCACACGATGACACAGTCGCTGGTGACTCTGGCAGAGGACAACATGGCCTTCTTCTCGAGCCAAGGCCCTGGGGAGACAGCACGGCGGCTGTCAGGTGTCTTTGCCGGTGTTCGGGAGCAGGCGCTGGGGCTGGAGCCCACCCTGGGCCGCCTGCTGAGCGTGGCACACCTCTTTGACCTGGATGCAGAGACGCCGGCCAATGGGTACCGCAGCCTGGTGCACACAGCCCGCTGCTGCCTGGCGCACCTGCTGCACAAATCGCGCTACGTGGCCTCCAACCGCCGCAGCATCTTCTTCCGCACCAGCCACAACCTGGCAGAACTCGAGGCCTATCTGGCCGCCCTCACCCAGCTCCGTGCTCTGGCCTACTATGCCCAGCGCCTCCTGACGACCAACCAGCCCGGGAGGCTCTTCTTTGAGGGTGATGAAGGGCTCATCGCAGACTTCCTGCGTGAGTACGTCACACTGCACAAGGGCTGCTTCTATGGCCGCTGCTTGGGCTTCCAGGTGAGCCCCCTGCCCTGCCCCTCTGGGCCCATGGTAAAGGCGCCTGGTGGCCCCTAACCTGGCGCAATACTATAGTAGAATAACCACAATGGTCAGTATTATTGGATTCAGAAAACTGCAGAATTAGAAAGGGGAAGCTCTCTGGAGCTCAGAGAGCTACACTGGGGTCTCAAACTTGTGGCCCCCAGGCCAAATCTACCGTGTAGTAAGAAAGCTTTACCTTGCACAGCTTTTTGCACAAGTCCCCACTACTTTCTATCATCCTACACTCAGGAGATTCATTCACTTTTTTATGTGACCTGTCTGGCCTCTGAAGTCATTTGAGTTTGAGACCCTAGGAGGGTAGTCATTATTGTTCTCAAAGACCTGTTGGTAAGAGCACGCCCCATTTCGTTATCCCACTGGAGGCCTGGGAGGCAGGGAGGAAGGGTGCTAGCCCCATTTTATAGAGGTTCAAGGGGAAGGGGCCCACAGCTGCGGGACTGGACCCAGGTCTGCCTGGGCTTTTTGACTCACCTAAGGAGCTGTAGAATCAGAATCTTCAGGCTGTAGGGAGGGCCAAGGAGCACATCTGAGTTGGTAACAGTGAGGAAAACCTAGTCACGGTCCCCCTATTCCATGAACAAGGGCCCTGACCCCCAGCTGCAGGCTTTCTCCTATCCTCTGCCCACCCCAAACCAGCCTCAGGGAAACACAGCTCATCTCAGCACCAAGAGCAAGACAGCCCAGAGGACTTCAAACTCATAGGAAAAGTAGTTTGGGCACTCAGAGAATTGGAAGGCCCTTGATGCACCAGACTCAGAGCAGAGGCCTAACTTGCCTCTGTCTGGGGTGTGTGCTGGGTCCTCCAGTCCCCAGCCACATCAGGGAACCCCAGCAGGAGTAGCTGGAGCTGTGTGGCCCAGTAATCCTTTAGACCCTCTCTAGGCCTCCCCCACCTCAGTGATAGCTGAGTTTGGCGGCCTCTCAGCCTCCATCCCACCTCACCTTTCCATACTTCACCAACCCAGCCTGGGTGTTCCTGGGAATTTCCCTTCACCTAAGCTAAACCCACAAATATTGATCAGCCCAGCTGAGCCAGTTGGCTCCTCCCTGTGTCCTGGCCATGACCTTGGAGTCACAGGAGAGAGATTCCAGGGCTGCCAGAGCCAACATCCCAGTCACAATGGCCAGGCACCCCTGTGCTCTCTGGCCCACTGGGCCCCCGGCCAGGGGCAGGGCCATGCCTGACAGCTACTCTGTGAGAACGCAGCTGTGCTATGTTGCAGGACAGCCTCCTCCTGTAAAATGTCAGCCCCAGGAGAGCACAGGCTCCTGTCTGGGTCTCGCTCAGCTCCTGCTCCCACCCAGTGCCTAGCACAAAGCAGGACCTATGCCAGTATTTGTTGAATGAACAGAAGAACGCTCCTGGCCCCTTGCCCAGCCTCCTGTGGCTTTTTTTCTCTTATCTTGTCTCCTCATTGTCTTTTCTTAGCTGCCCAGCTCTTCTCTCAGATGCTGTGTCTCCCCATTTGACTGTCTTTCTGCCTCAAGGTCTCTGGCCCTGTCTATCTCTGACCATCTCCCCAGCCTATCTTCCTGCTGCCCCTAACTGGTCCCCACTGCCTGCCTCACCTCATCTCTGTCCTCGCTGACTTTCAGGAAATCCCTGCGTCATCTTACACCCAGCTCACAACCCTCCAGTGGCTCCACCCCACATCTGGAATAAACCCAAATTCCTCAGGCCCTGTGTGAGCCCCCTTTGCTTCTGACCTCACCCCCTGCCCTTCTCCCCTACTGACTCTGCCCCGGCCACACTGGCCCCTAGCTTTCCTTCTCCACGCCAAGCACTGAGCCGCCTCACAGCCTTTGTACTTGCCGTGTCCTCTGCAGGGAACGGCCTTCCCTCGCTTCATTTGGATCCCTCCTCAAGTCCCCACCTGTCTGAGTAGCCTGACCCCTCGTCATCGCTCTGTGTCCCCTCCACCTACTGTCTTTTCAAAGCATTAATCATTACTTGACATTATATAGTATATCTTTATTTCCTTATTGTCTGTCTTCCCTTCGACAACATCAGCTCCACGAAGGCGCCTAGGGCAGTGCCTGGCATACAGTAGGAGCTCACTAAGTGTTTGCTGAATGACTGCGTCTCCCCCCATATCTCTGCCCCTCACTCCTGCCGGCCCCCACTCCCTCTCCTGGACAGTGGGTGACGCAGCGGCATCTCTCCACAGTTCACGCCCGCCATCCGGCCATTCCTGCAGACCATCTCCATCGGGCTGGTGTCCTTCGGGGAGCACTACAAACGCAACGAGACGGGCCTCAGTGAGTCCTGGCCGGGCCCTGCCAGCAGTCTCGCCTCCCCTCCTGTCCCTCCTGCCCACGCCTGCCCTGGCAGCCTCACCCACTGGGCTCCCTGACACTCCTCCCCACCCCCCAGGTGTGACCGCCAGCTCCCTCTTCACCAGTGGCCGCTTCGCCATCGACCCAGAGCTGCGTGGGGCCGAGTTTGAGCGGATCACACAGAACTTGGATGTGCACTTCTGGAAAGCCTTCTGGAATATCACCGAGATTGAGGTGCTATCGGTGAGCATGGGGCCCAATGAGGGCCCCACCCTGTTACAAGATGGGGATACTGAGGACCAGAGACCCATCCCAGGCCACTTCAGGTCTCTGCAGGGCTCCAGGCCCAGAGATAGCACATGAGGGAAAAGACTGGGGGTCTAAGGGGAGGTGTGAGGGGAACCCCTAAAAGCAGCCCCTCCCCAGCACCCCTTCTGTTCCCTCCCCCTAGTCGCTAGCAAACATGGCATCGGCCACCGTGAGGGTAAGCCGCCTGCTCAGCCTGCCACCAGAGGCCTTTGAAATGCCGCTGACCAGTGACCCCAATCTCACGGTCACCATCTCACCCGCCTTGGCCCACACAGGCCCCGGGCCAGTCCTCGTCAGGCTCATCTCTTATGACCTGCGTGAAGGACAGGTAGGGCGAGGAGCACTGGCAGCCCCCTCCCCAGGACTCATGCCCAAACGCCCTCCTGCCTCACTGCGCACACTGGCCCTGCCTCTTCTCTCTCTAAGCACATCTGCTGGGTGGGGTGAGACTCAGGGAGGCCGTCCCAGCCTCACCCGCCTCCTTCTCCCTCACCCCCCAGGACAGTGGGGAGCTCAGCAGTCTGGCGAAGTCCGAGGGCCCGCGGAGCCTGGAGCTGCGGCCACGACCCCAGCAGGCGCCCCGCTCCCGGTCCCTGGTGGTGCACATCCACGGCGGCGGCTTCGTGGCCCAGACCTCCAAATCCCATGAGCCCTACCTCAAGAGCTGGGCCCAGGAGCTGGGTGCCCCCATCCTCTCCATCGACTACTCCCTGGCCCCAGAGGCCCCCTTCCCCCGTGCGCTGGAGGAGTGCTTCTACGCCTACTGCTGGGCCGTCAAGCACTGTGCCCTCCTCGGTGAGCCCCAGCCCCTCGCTGCCAGCCACTCCCCCTCCCTGCCTCAGCTGCTTCAGCCCCCACCCTGTACTGCAGGGAGAGTGAGCCATCCAGTGGCTCAAGACTCAAGTCTCTCACTGCAGCCTCCCCTTCTATCTCCTACCACCCAGCCCTCTGCAGCCTGTTTGCCCCACCCCCCCCCACTCCTCCACCTCCGCCTAAGTGCTTTCCCCCCTGTTGCCCCACTGCTCACCAGACATTCCATCTCAACCACTTCCTCCTGCCTCCTGCTCCCCCACTTTAGCCCCGATGCTCCATCCCCTCCACCTCTCCATCTCCTCTGACCTTTTCTTTCCTCCTCCTGTTTCTCCACTCCCTACTGTCCTGCGCTGGCCCAGCTCCAGCCCATTCTTCCAGCTCCTCTGACCTCCCACTTCCAGCATCTTGGGAGGCAGAGAACAGGGTGGGGCCATGCCCCAGGTCACAGGGCATGTGGCCCTTCTGTGCTGTCAGCCTGATCCCTGGCCTTCAATCTCCTGGCCTCAGATGCCCCTCCGTCCTGAAATGGGCCCTTGGTCTCTCCTTTCCCACCACCCATCCTCCTTGCTTCTGACCTCCAGCCTCCCAAGATTCCCCAGAGCTTCCTGATCTCCAGGCCTCTCCATGTCCTAAGTCAGCCTGATCCTCTGACCACTCTCCTCCAAATGGGTCCAAATCCCTGCCTCAGTTTACCAGTCTCTAAAATTGCAGTTGCCTAGACCTTGGCCTTGGGGCCCCCATGCCCCACCTCTGAGAGCCCAGGGCTCCTGGCCTAGAGCTCAAGATCCTCCCTGCCAAGTGTGACCAAGCCCCCCTCCAAACCAGGCTCAACAGGTGAGCGGATATGCCTCGCAGGGGACAGTGCAGGCGGGAACCTCTGCTTCACCGTCTCCCTTCGGGCAGCAGCCTATGGGGTGCGGGTGCCAGATGGCATCATGGCAGCCTACCCAGCCACAATGCTGCAGTCTACCGCCTCTCCCTCCCGCCTTCTGAGCCTCATGGACCCCCTGCTGCCCCTCAGCGTGCTCTCCAAGTGTGTCAGCGCCTATGCTGGTAAGGGCCACACCCACAGAGCTGGTGCCTGGGGGTGCTTGGATGCCTGGGTCCTGCAGGGACAGGGGCTACAGCCCAGGCTCCTGGGTCTGAGGGAGGAGGGGTTGAGGAGAGGAATCTGAAATTCCCTGTTCCCACTGAAGCGATCAGATATTCTTGGGTCCCTGGGGCACAGATGCCTGAAGTTCTGGGTGTTGAAAAGGGGCCCAGAAAGACAAGAGACCAATTCAGCCCCCTACATACACTCCACAGGTGGGGAGACAGAGGACCACTCTGACTCGGACCAGAAGGCGCTGGGCATGATGGGGCTGGTGCGGCGGGACACAGCCCTGCTCTTCCGAGACCTCCGCCTGGGTGCCTCCTCGTGGCTCAACTCGTTCCTAGAGCTGAGCAGGCACAAGTCCCACACCAACTCGGTGCCCATGGCAGGTGAGTGAAGCCCTCCCCTCACACACCCATCCAGGGTGGCCAGGAGGGACAGCCTGACACACCAGAAGTCCTGGGGGAAGAAAGGGGCTGTGCCCTGGGCACCCAGGGAAGCAGAAATCACCTTCCTGGTTCTGCCCCGTATCTATCCCTGGTCCCTACCACAAAGGCTTGATTTGCCACCACAGTCCACATCAGGAAACTCCAGGACTTCCTGTTGCCACCACAGTCCACATCCAGAAACTTCAGGACTTCCTTGAGTCGGGAAGGTCCCCCAGATTATCCCGGAGTTGCAGGAATTTTAGGATTTAGCTTTCCAAACAGCCTCTCCCAGAAATGCACTCTGGGGAATGACTCAGAAGGCCTGCCACATATGCTGATTCTCAGGCCCCGGGAATGCCACCCAAATCGCTTGGGCCCTCAGGTGGGAGTCCAGCCCTCCTAGATTCTTTCCAGACTTTTAACTGAGGCCCATGGGGGTAATGTCCACTCCAGGGGCTGGCCTTCGAGCCTATGGTGGGGAGACCAGCAGACTAGACAGACCTCGTAAAGTGGAGGAGATTCCCAGCCTTGGGTGGGTGGCAGGACCCTCAGGCAACTGAAAATCACTTCCATCCAGGGATTCATTTTTTCCCCCCACCATTTTTTAACATTTCAACCAACTTTCCATCTCTAGCAAATCAACATTATTTCCTAAGTAATAGGAATTGCACGTTCAAAAGTAAATGCAGTTCCTGTTATTCAGAAAATTATTCCAATTGGATGCGTTTTATTTTAAATTAAGTTTTTAATTTTAGGATATTCAATTAGATACAGATAAATACACACAAAAACAATTAAAAGGGATTTGAATTTTAGGCAGCTGGACCATTGAGCACTGGGGTTTTCCTGGTTGGATAAGGTGATAAGTGCAGCCCCTAGGGGCACACACATCAGTCTGGCTCTTTATGGCACTAGGTACTCACTGATTACGGGGTGATGTGGGCAAGTAACGGTATCTGTGAGCCGTGCTTTGCTCCTCTGTGAAATGGGTACAGTAAGAGAACCAGCCTCATAAGGATGTTGTAAGGACTGCATGCACCTCTTTGTGTGAAGCACCCAGTACAATACCTGGCACACAGTAGGTGCTCTTGGAAGATTCTGCCACCCCTGACAGGCTGTGCCCTGTGACTCTAGTCAACAGTTCTGTCCCAGTGACCCTCCGGGTCACGGTGCACTTATGCAGTTCTACTGATATCATCTTGCATTTTGCTTTCATGGATTTATAAAGATAAGTGAAAAAACTAAAAATGTGTGGTCCTAGCCCTAGTGGTAAGCAGCGTGGGTCCAATAAAATTAGTGGTGCTGAGGCCAAAGTGGGCACACCAGGCGGGCCAGACATGCATCTTTAGCATCATTTGAGTACTTGCTTGTCTGGTCACTCAAAGGGAAGGCATAAAACTGAAGAACACAAAGGAAATTTTGAGAGCAGATCTATGTGGCTACAGGGGTAGGGTTCCTGGGAATCTAATATATCCCCCAAGACTTTTTAGCACCCTGTGAACAGAGCCTCCTTTCAAGCCATGTGGGCGTGCTCACTACTCCACTTTGATCCATTCATACCTTCTGTATCAAGTGACCATAACAAGTTGGCCAGGTCTCATGCTGGGGCCAGGGAGGCGGCTAGAACAGGGCACAGGCCTGGTAATAAAACATTAATTCTGATATATTATGACCTCCCCAGGGATAGCAGTGCCTAATCCCATATTATCCCACTGAGTCCTCACCACCTCCTGTGAGGTTAAGGACTATTTTTATCCCCTTGGTACAGAGGAGGAAACTGAGGCTCCCAGAGGTAAAATGACTTGCACTTAACCTTCCCAGTCACACACACACACCCCTCCACTAGGACACAGCTTCACCTATAAGACCAGGTGACTCCTTCTACCTCCCCTTAGAGCTGCAGCCTGGGGCTCCTGGAGCTCCCCACCCATTCCCAAGGAAGGAGTCTGGGGGAAGACTCTAGGCCTCCACAGCCCTAGGATGCAGCTCCTCCTCCAGAGGCCACTGCCCTTCCCATGACCTTCCCTGCCAGCCACCTACACAGCAGCCACCCACACACCCAACCAACAGGGCCAAGCGTATCTGGCCCAGACCAGCTTCCTGACCGTGTTCGTTTTACAGAGCCAATGCGGCGCAGCGTGTCTGAAGCAGCACTGGCCCAGCCGGAGGGCCCAGTAGGCACAGACTCCCTCAAGAGCCTGACACTGCATGACCTGAGCCTAAAGAGCAGCTCTGAGACATCGGAAACCCCCGATCTATCGCTGTCAGCAGAGACACTTGGCCCCTCCACACCGTCGGATGTCAACTTCTTACTTCAGTCAGAGGATGCGCCAGAAGAGGCTAAGGCCCGAGATGAGATGAGCACCAAGGACAGAAGTCGGGGCGTCGGGGCCGCTTTCCCTGAGGGTTTCCACCCAAGGCGCTCCAGCCAGGGCGCAACACGGATGCCCCTCTACTCGTCACCCATCGCCAAGAACCCCTTCATGTCACCGCTGCTGGCACCTGACGGCATGCTGCAGAGCCTGCCACCCGTGCACATCGTGGTGAGTGCCAGACAAGGACACTACACCCGCGAGGAGTGGGCGGGTGGGGTTCAGGTGCACCTGGGGAAGAAAGCTCCCAGGAGGGGGAAAGGTAGGAAGCCCAGGGAGACGTGTGCCACCAGGAGGGAATGCCTGGCAACGGGAGGACGGAAGGGAGTCAGAGCTGCCATTTTCTTTTGCAATCTTGTTGAGCAGCAAGTGGCAGTGGGGCAGCCGCTGGGCTTGGAGAGTCAGGGAAGGGGAAAGGAGAGACGGTGGGTGTCTGGGGGAAGGGAGAAGCTGTGTAAAGGCCAGGGAGCCCAGTTAAACTCATTCTCCAACTCCCCCCCCCCCCAATGTCTCCTGCCTCTATCCACCCCCATGTCCATGTGTTTCCCCTTCCCTTCGTTTATCTACCCCGTGCCCCACCCCGCCGCGTCCCGCAGGCATGCGCTCTGGACCCCATGCTGGACGACTCGGTCATGTTCGCGCGGCGGCTGCGCAGCCTGGGCCAGCCCGTGACGCTGCGCGTGGTGGAGGACCTGCCGCACGGCTTCCTGAGCCTGGCGGCGCTGTGCCAGGAGACGCGGCAGGCGGCGGCGCTGTGCGTGGAGCGCATCCGCCTCATCCTCACTCCTCCCGGCCCTGCAAGGCTGCCGGTCTGAGCCGCCAGCAGGAGCCGGGCCGCGGGGAGATGAGGGTTGCGGTGGGCGACACTAAAAGCCTCTCGTTCCCATCTGCGCAGGTCTCAGTGGTGAATGCGCTCTAGGATTGGCGGCGGGGACCCCTGCCAGGAGCTCCTGGCCTATCTGGCCCCTCCCTCGGGTCGGGCGGGAGGGGGCGGGCTGTGCCTTAAGTCGGAGGATGGCAAAGAGGGGCGGGGTGGGGGCCAAAAGCTGAGACCTGGGCCTGGGGGTGGGGGGCTGGGAGGGACGCACACAAACCAGCCTCCGAGAGGGCTGGACCTGCACTCCACCACTGCCTTCTACTGCTGCAGCGACCGCCGCAGGGGCGAGGGTCAGGCCCTACCTTGCTGGTCTGTTTGGTTTTGTTTACGAATAAAAGTATTTAATTAGTTTGGCCTCTCTCAAATAGGGTGGAGATTCGCCCACCAGGGGGCAGCATCGGACTCTGCTGCTGCGAACCGAGAGTGGAAGGCTAGGGCCCAAATTCTGGGTCCTGAGGAAGGTGGGGTCTGCGGGCCTGGATTCTTGGGTGCGGAGGGACTGGACTCCTTTGCTAACACAGACCCACCTCCCCCTCACAGGTAGAGTATCAGAGGACTCTGAGTTCTCAACTCCCCCCCTTTATAAACCCAGCCCCAGCGTCCACCAGGAAAAGAAAACCCACACTCCCTAGAGAACTAGAGCAAAGCTAACAGGAAACCAAAAACAACTAGTCACCCACGATTCTGGAAGCCCCAGCTCTGCCCAGCTGTGACAGTCACTCAGTCCCTCAACCAAGACTCTGAAGCCTCGCCCTTTTGTAGGCCCTGGGTTTGGAGCAGAGATGATTTCTATCCAGGGCCTGCCCTCAAGGGACTCAGGGATGGTGCAGGGACAGACCACCCAGTCAGGCTGTCACGGCCCCCATGGGCTCCATTTGTGGTAGTCAGGGAGGGCTGCACAGAGGAGGTGATCCAAGCTTGACCTTAAAGGATGAGCACAAGTTTGCTAGGCAGAAGAAACAATGTTGTGAGAGCCAGTGGACAGTGATCGGGGTGTCTCCCAGCCAGAAGGTCAGGTGCAAAGTGGAGAGTGGCCTGAGGGGCCCGGAGTGGTCAGGAGCAGATCCTGAAGGGCCTGGAGTGCAATTTGGACTATAACTGGAGGGCTTTGGGAGCCACAGCAGGCTTTGAGCAGGGGAGGGACAGGATCAGCTCAATAGCACTGAAGAACCTGCTGGGACATTGGGGGACAGACTGAAAAGGACAAGACTGGAGCCCTGAAGGCAAAGCAGGAGGCTGGGGACAAGGAAGGACAAGGCCTGAGCTGAGGCAGAGGCCATGAAGGTAGGAAGCAGGAATAGGGGTGGAACAGATCCCAGAGCCATAACTGAGGTTGGATGAATAGGACTTACTGAGGATGGAGCAGAGGTTACAGGAGAGCAAGGGGACAAAGATGACACTTGGGTCTGGCCAGGGGAGCAGGTGGACAGTGAGGCTCTTTACTGGGAGGAGGCTCAGTGGTGTACGAGGCAGGTAAGATGCTAAGGGCTGTTTTGCACATGGACAGATCAAAAGGTCTTCATGAGACAATTCAGGGGGACATCCAGGAGGAGGCAGGAGAGCAGGCTAGGTGCTCACTTCTGGCTGGAGATGAGGGACTAGAACCTTTCCAGGAAGAGCGGGCAGGTGAGACAAGCAGGCCAGGACAGAGAGAGCACCAAGGATCATGGCCCCCAGCAAAGGAGCAGGCAGTGAACAATCCTGGAGGGTTGTAAGGAGCAACCGGAGAGGGAAGAAACTAACCAGGAAAGAAGAAGATGTAAAGTAAAGGGAATGTCAGGCAGGAGGGAGTAGTCTGTGTCAGATGAGGACTGAAATGTTATCCTCAGGCCTCAGCAATGAGCAGGTGGGTCCTCAGTGACCTTGTCCAGAACCACTGGAGGACCATAGGAGGTAGGCAGTCAGACGTGACTCCGTTGAGGATGGAGTGGAAGGTAAGGGACTGAGCCAATGGGTACCACAAGTCTCAGCTATAAAAAGGATGAGAGATACATATGTGGAATGTAAACTAACACACGGACAGAAAGAACTGTTTGGTGGTTACCAGGGGCAAGGGGGTTGGGGGGTTGGGCACAAGGGGTGAAGGGAGGCATTTATATGGTGACTGACAAACAATAATGTACAACTAAAATCTCACAATGTTATAAACTGTTAAGACATCAATTTAAAAAAAACGATGAGGGGCCAGCCCGGCGGCGCAGGGGTTGAGTGCGTGTGCTCCGCTTCAGTGGCCCGAGGGTTCGCAAGTTCAGATCCTGGGCACGCACCAACGCATCACTTGTCCAGCCATGCTGTGGCGGCGTCCCATATAAAATAGAGGAAGATGGGCACGGATGTTAGCCCAGGGCCAGTCTTCCTCGGCAAAAAGAGGAGGATTGGCATGCATGTTAGCTCAGGGCTGATCTTCCTCACAAAACTAAAATAAAATTTAAAAAAAAGGATGAGAGACAGTTCAAGAGAGCTTGACGCAGGGTGTGGTTGTGTGTGTGTTTAGAGATGATAAAACATGTGTTAATGCTGCCAGGGAAGGAAGGGAGGGAGAGACTGAAGGAAGGGAGGGAGAGACTGAACCAGAAACACAAGAAAGCAGTTTCCTGAGGGGATGGGGAGAGGGGGACCCTCACCTCAGAGGCTCTCATTCACCCAATAAGTGACTTCTGAGTCAGGGCCTGTGATGGGAGAGGGAGCCATAGCCCAGAGGTCTCCCCGAAGGTCCAGACCCACTGGCCTGAGTCACATTTCCCCCTGAGTTCCAGCTCATAAGACTCCTTGCTTATCTCTGCCAAAACAGTCATCACCCACCAACTGCTCCTCTTTCCTGTCCCCATCTCAGGGGTGACTCCATCATCCCCAAGTCCTCTAGGCCAGAGTTCTCAGTCTTGTCCTGGACACCTCCTCATCCCACAGCCCATCAAGCCCCATATTCTGTTCTTTCTGCCTCCTGAATCTCTGCCTTATCCCCTTGGCCTCTGGCCTAATCCAGGCTCCATCCTCTCCTGCCTGGGTCCCTGCCCAAGCCGCCTTCTGGGCTACTGGCTTCCAGTCTCATTCCTCCAGTTCTGGCTTCAGCTCTGACCCAGTCCTCCCCTGCTCTAAACCCTGCCATGGCTCCCTACTGCACACACACACACACACACACACACACACACACACACACACACCCTTCTCCCCTACCCCCCACCCGCTCCACAAGACAAACTCCAAGCTCCTCAGCCTGGCCTCTGCTCAACTTTTCATCCTCTTCCAGCCTCACAGTTACCCAAGGCAACATGGGTCTGACTGGCCTTGCGCCTGGGCATTACAGTAATACTCCTGCATGCCTCTCTGTCTTTGCTCATGCTGAAACACTCTGCTCACACGCTCTCCTCCACATTTGCTTGGCACCTTCTTCTCCTCCAAGACCCAGCTCCAACAGCTCCTCCTCTGAAAACCCTTTCCTGACCACGCCAAACCAAAAGAAAAGTCTCCTGGACTCCCCACCTCTGCACACCCCTGCCCATCAATGTGTCGGTCTGTCCTCCCATCTGACCCGGGCTGCTTGAGGGCAGGGCCCAGGGCTGACTCATCTTGGTCACCACCATCGCCCAGCACGAGACCTGGCACACCGGAAGCCTCAGGAAATTTAAGTAATGGGTGGGTGAGGGTGTGCATGAGCGAGTGTGAGTGAGCGGCTATACGAGGAAATCAGTGAGTGAGGGAATTAACGAGGGCAGGAAGGACTGAACGGATGCGTGAGCAGGACAAGCAGGGGCAGACGAGAATCTGGTGCGGGGTGGGAGGAGTGGAATGGCTGAATATCTGAGATTGTGCATCCCGAGCTCAGTTTCTCCAACAAAGCAAAATGGATGGTCGCCCCGGCTAAGCTCCCCTCTCTGCCTCGAGCCTCACCAAGCCCCACTGTTTCCCGTCCAACATATGTCCAAAATCCCAATACCAGGCGTGCTGGAAAGGGCTTACCGGGCCGGATCCGCAGAACTTGTTCCCTCACGAGCCCGCTCCAGTCTCTGTGGAGCGGACTTGCTTTCCCACCCCGCAGGTTCCCGGCCTATTGGCAGCCTGGCAGGACTGGCGTCTTCGAGAGCCTATCGCTGTCCGACTTGGCCCGTGGCCCCGCCTACCGGAGAACGCCTCCTGTGTGGCCGCGGGAGGTAGGAGGCGGAACGTGTCTATTGGCTGGATGATAATGACTGACGTCACAGGTAGCTTATCACAGCTAGACACTGGAGGACTCCCGTGTCAGACCCGCCTCCGGAAAGACAAGACTAGGGGGTAGTTGTGGGCGCGGTAGACTGCAGACGGGCCATGAATGGGGTTTCTGGCGGCACGTACCTGGGCTCTTCGCTGGCCTGAGCCTGTCCTGAGGGAGGATGAGGACTTCAGTCCAGACTCCTAGGTCCTGAGGGAGGAGGGGACTGAGGACCCGAGAGAAGGGACTAGGGACCAGAGGGAGGAGGGACTCGGGGCCGAGACCTCTGGGTCTGAGGTAGGAAGCTGAACACCTGAACTCCTGGATCTTGAGGGAGAAGGGAGCTGGAAACCTAAAGGGTCCGGGTCTAGGTACGGGGACTCCTGGGTCCCAAGAGTCACTGGCATGCCCAGGGATGACAGATTTGGGATTCAGGATTTTATATGGCTATTTAGGGGATTGGAGCCTGGTCTTGTCCCCAGGCAACAGTTCTGGGTCCTGAGGTGGGGCTTGGACTAGAGATGAAGAAGAGGCATAGAGGAAGCTCTGGCCTCAATATGCCCTTTCCTCATCCCTAAAAGGAAAGCCAAGGGTGGGGCGCTGCCTACCAAAGGAACCCAGAGCAGGAGACTTGAACCTCACGTGGAAACAAAGAGAAAAACACAGATACCAATGAAGAGATTAAAATATTGAAAACAATAATAATAATAATAGAGCTCTCTTGTATGGCGTTTACTGTGGCTAAGCATTTTACATAATTATCTCATGTCTTCCTCATAACAGCTCTAAGAGATCAGATGATGATGATGATGATGATGATTATTATTATTATAATCCCCATTTTACAAGTGAGAAAATTGACGCCCAGTGAGAGAATCAAGATATATAGATGGAGGGCCGGGCCCGTGGCTTAGCGGTTAAGTGCGCGCGCTCCGCTGCTGGCGGCCCGGGTTCTGATCCCAGGTGCGCCCCAACGGCACCGCTTCTCCGGCCATGCTGAGGCCGCGTCCCACATACAGCAACTAGAAGGATGTGCAGCTATGACATACAACTATCTACTGGGGCTTTGGGGAAAATAAATAAATAAATAAAAATTAAAAAAAAAAAAGATATATAGATGTAAAGAGACAGGAGAGACACAAAACACAGATGGAAAGAAACAGAAACAGAGATAAAGACAGACAAGCCTAGAGAGAAAATAAAAGGTAGATAAGCAAAAAAAGGAGGCTGAGAGCCAGGACTCCTGGGGGGCGGGGTGGGGGGGTGGGCAAGGGCCTGGGACTCCTGGGTCCTGGGGGAGGACGGGCCAAGGATGGGGACTCTCAGGTATTTCCTCCCCTGACACAAGAAACCAGGCTTGTCCACCCCTTCTTGTTGTGGGTCTTGGGCCTGGTTGGAGTCAAAAATAGTGATTAGTAGGGGGCCTACCTCCTTTTAGGAGGTAATAAGAAAATGATTCATGAGGGTGCCCCAGGCCTGGGAGGGGCATTTCCCCCACGGACTCTGTTCTTTGATCTAGATAGATCAGGCCTCAGGGAGGACCAGAGAGTGGCAGGGCCCTGTCTGTCCCTCTCCATCAAAGTGTCTCCATCACTCAGAACTGTCACTGAGGCCCACCCTGGGGAAGGGTGGGCCACTCTGGGGCAGCCACAGCTTTCCTGGTGGGTCTCCATCCCTCTGAGTCTCTTTACTTTCCCCCAGACCTTGAACCAGTGCCTCCAGAGGTCCCGGCACATTGCAGGGGCTCAGCAAATGCTTATGGGATGGATGGACAAACAGCCACACCTCTCTGTACAGCTCTTTCTCTGTCCCCACCCGCTGTCTCTCTCTGTGTCCCCATCACAATTCTCAGCCTCTCCCTGGCCTCACCCATCTCCTCCCACCGTCCCTTTCACCTTGTGTTTCTTCCTAAGCCACTGGGCCCACCATCCCCATTAGGGAGAAACTGAGGCTCATTTTGGAAGGAGTCACCCTCCCAGGGTCACCTGTAGGGCACGTAAAGTAGTAGCTGAGAGAGGGGTTCTCAAGATCCCAATACAGACACACTTCTGGCACCACAGAGTCAGAAATGCAAGATGTGCCTTCACAACACCTGTTTGGTAGGATCTTAACCTTTGCACCCACACAATCAAAGAGTCACACACACAGCACATACAGTCACCTATGAACACAAACATAAACATAAGCACACAATCTCAGAGTCATGGCACTGACAACACACACAGAAATAGCCTATTCCACATGCAAACAGACACCCTAGTTATGCAATTATATGCCCAGCCACTGATAGGCCACTCATCCTATTGCTCCTAGGATCATGAGCAAAGACTTGGTCTCATTCACTATTGTATCCCCAGCAACTAGAACAGATCATCATCATCATCATCATCACCATCAACACAAAATGTTCCCTACGTGCCAGGCACAATTCTAAGCATTTCACAGGAATTAATTCATTCAATCCTCTCAACAGCTCTATTCGCAACAACCCGTTTCATAGAAGGAAAAATTGAGGGCCAGGGAAGTTTAGTGATTTGCCCAAGGTTTCACAGCCAATAAGAAGCTATCAGGATTTGAACTTAGGTTTTCTGGCTCCGGGGTCCATCACACAAGGCTACCACCACTCAGTCAATAATCCCCGCCTAAATCAAATCAGAAGTACAGAATCTCGACAGCTGAGACCACACCCAACACAGGTGCACAGTGTGTAGAATCACAGGACGGCAATATAGATACTAACAGAAAAGACCACTCACGTGTCACACCCCCGAACAGGAACATACAAAGAGAGACACATCATGACAATCCCCACACAGACTCACAGCACCCAGAGAGGCACACACCACACGCAGAGACACAACACACCCAAACCCAGACACAGTGACACACCCAGAGCTCCCTGAGTCCATCCTGTTCCAAGCCCATCCTGCTGGGCTGGCCTTCGAGGAAGCAGCAGGCTTAGGATGGGAAGGGGGGGCCACCTCACTTGTCTGCTCAGCCCAACCGGTTCCACCAGGGCCATGGATGGCACCGCCCGCCTTGTGAAACCCACATTGGGCAACTGGACCCAGACCTGGCCTGGATGTCCCAAATATTGGATGGAACATATTTATACTTAAAAAGTATTTGTTGTTTATCTGAAATTCAAATGTAACTGGGCGTCCCGTATTTTATCTGGCAACCCTATTTGAGAGGGATGGAAGCCAGATGCTCGGAGACCCTGCCATGGTCACTCCTCAGCCCCCAGGCCTCTTCTCCTGCCTGTTGCCCTCCTCCTCACCCCCAAGCAGGCCACCTCACTGCTTCCCTGGTCCTATTTCCTCATCTACATGAATTGCTCTATCTAATTGGGGCCTCCAGGCTGTGTCAGAGTTGGGAGAGGAAACTCTAGGACAACTCAGGCTGTCATCCTGAGAGCTCTAGGGTCTTCAGAGATGACTGACCCTGAGTCACCTGCAGCCCATGGTCTGGACAGCTTGGGGGATGGGGTCCTGTAGCTGCCTCCATGGGGCAGAGCCTAGAGATGGAGAGAGATGCTAAGTCAGGAGACAGAGACCCCGGGATAAGGGCAAGAAACACAGAGCTTGGGAGAAGAGAGACTCAGAGATGGGGAGACAGAACTAGAGAAATTGGGAAACAGATTTGCAGAGATGAGGAAAGAAAGAGAGAGAGATTCAGAGCTGGTGAGTCAAAGATGCAGAGATCGGGAAGACACTATGCAGAGATGGGACACTAGAACAGAAATGAAGAGATGTTCCCCAGACATTCAGGCTCCCAGACCAAGTGATGGACATGCACAGGCAAGATGCTGAATGCTGCCCATAGGTCTGGGGACAATGACAGCAAACCATCTGGGTGGTGCCAGGAGACCAAGGTTCAGGTCCCTCCTGGGGTGGAGGGAAAGCTGGGATCCCAGGCCAGCAGGGTGATCCATGTGCTGTCACCCCATACCCATACCCAGTGGGGTGATGACAGCACCTTCTCTGCAGGTGACACCCCAATTTTCTGGTGCCTCCTACATTTTGGGGTGACACCCGTGCTAGGAACCCCACCCGGATCTAACGCTGCTTCCCTCACTGAGTCACCTCTAACCCCGCCAGGCCTGTTGGGGGGAGACTGTGGAGACTCAGGCAGCCAGGCCCCCAGCTCTTTCAGCCCTCAGGAACCCAGCAATCTGGAATCCCAGGACCCCAACCCAACTCAGGGATGCAGCCTAGCCTAACCCAAGAGTCTGGACCCCCAGCCTCCTCCTCCCTCAGCCCCAGGAATCTGAGCCCCCTCTCCCTCCTCTATTAGGGACCAGAGATCAGGCTCCCAGCCCTACTCCTCCCTCAGACCCAGGAGTCCAGGCCCCCAGTCCTCTGCTCTATTAGGACCTAGGAGGTTCTGGGTCACCTCCACCTCCTTCAGGAACCACAGCTTCTCAGTTCCCAGCCTTCTACCTTCCCAATACGGAGGTGGGGTGAGGTGTGTTTATTTACTTTGGTTCCAGCATGAGTCACCCCCAAAACACACTGCCCCCCACCATGTGCCCAGTGGCCCTGAATGGGAGGACAATGCCCCCTCTCCCAGGGATGTGGGGACCTCACTAAGGATGCTGCAAGAGGCCTGGAAGGGGAGCCCACTCTCTCCCACACCACTGGCCGTTCTCCTCTACCCTCTACCCTCTCGATGGCTGTGGTGGCCGTGCCTCCACCTACCTGCCCCTCTACCTTTCTATCCTTGTGTCTCTCTTCTCCAAATCTGTCTCTCCCTTTCTTGCTAATTCTCCCCAGATCTTTGTGCCTCTCTGGCTTGGCATCTCTGTCTCCACCTCTCTGAATCTCCTTGTCTCTCTCCCCCATCTTGGCCTCCCCTTATGTCTCTATGTCCCCCATTCCTGTCCCATCTCTCTCTCTCCCTCTTTTGGTCTCTGTGCTTTGACCCAGCTGTGCCCCTTGCACGTTCCCTCTGCCTTCTCCCCCCATCTCTCTGTTTCTCTCCGCCCACTCCCCTTTCTATCTCCACTGTCTTGTCCCTGGATCCCCTACCCCACAATTTCCTTGGTCCTATGAGGTGAGGCAGAAGGGGAAGGTAGGGGGATGGAGGATAGAGAGAGAGGGAGGGGAAGTCCCAGTTGGGGAAGACCGGCTTGGCTCCCTGGGCATCTCTGTCAGAGCTCCGCCCAGGGCCCCATGGCCTGCCCAATATAAGCAGCTCCTAGCTGAGACTGAGAACTCAGTGCCAGTGTCACCCACACCTCCATCATCGCCATCGCAGTCCTGCAGAAAGGAGCATCCGCCTGCAGCCTTCTGTTCTGAAGTCGGTGCCTCTGCTCTGAGGTCAGTGCCTCTGCTCTGTTCTTCTCCGCCCCACTCCACTCACATCTGTCTCCTCGCACATCTCTGACTGTCTATCTCTCTGGACATCCCTGTCTTTCTCAATGTCCCCTGTATCCCCCCTTCTCAATCTGAGTGGTGCTGGGTTGAATTTGGAAGTCCTGGGGTCCAGCGCCACCTCTACTAACCCCCTTGGCCTAGGCCATCAGATGTAGGGCATTTCTCTTCACCTCCCTGAGCCTCAGTGTTCCGCCTGTGAAATGGGCTTGCAGAGCCAAAGTGCTGGGCAGCTGGGAGCGTTACTGGTGGCATCTCTATGGGCACCTGGCTCTAATCTCTTTCTCTCTTTGTCTCTGACTCTGCCTGTCTCTGTCTCTTGGTCTCTCCAGCTCTGCATCTGATATAAGGAGGGTCCTCTGGGGTCTGTCGGGCAGCTGTACAGAGATGGGCGAGTTTCTCGCCCCACCCCATACATCCCTACTCCAGTCTCTCTTGGCTGGCAGGCTGACTTGGCCTCTTTCTCCCCAGCTCCCTTCCCCCTGAGAACCCAGGCCCCAGTGCCCGTGCCCCCACCCCTCCCTTCCCCTAGTATCCAGCATCCCTTGGACTCTGCCAGTGTCTCTGCCGCTGTCACCGCTGCCACCTCTGCCGTCCCCAACGCCACCTCCTCAGGGCCAGCAAGATGCAGTTTGAGATGCAAGACAACGTGAAAGGCAAAGGTGGGATCGCTGGATGGACCAGCCACCCTTCCAGTCCTTGGAACCTGGCCTCTTCCCTCCCTGGGGCACACTGGCTTCGAAGACAGATGGCACCTGCTTGCACCCCAGAGGCCCCAAAATGCAGGAACCCAGCACCCCAGGCCCAGACGTGGAGGAGGCAGCGGCATGTCCCGGCCACGCCCAGATGTGGCGCCCACTCTTCCCCAGACGCGCAGGAGCCCCCCACCCCAGCTCAACCAGTTGTGCAGGAGGCAGCGGCAACGGGGACAGACTGGGGTGTTGATGCCCAGATGTGGCAGAAAGGAAGGGAGAAGCACAGTGGTGTCACCTAAGTGGGCGGCCTGGCGGCCCCGCCCAGACTGCCCGGCAGAGGGAGGGGCGGCAGGGGTGCAGGGCCCGGGAGGCGCTGCGAGGCTGCCCGCTGACCCCTGTCCCCCACCTCCGCAGCCATGTCTTACCCAGTGACCAGCCAGCCCCAGTGTGCCAGCAGCAGCTACCAGACCCAGCTCAGTGACTGGCACACCGGTCTCATGGACTGCTGCAACGACATGCCCATCTGTGAGTGCCCCCAGGCGGGGGGGGGGGGGGGGGGGAGCGGCAGGGGAGGGGTCACCTCCAGCCCCCTCGGACGCCCTACTAACCCTGCTCCCACCTCCCTTCCACGGATCCTGAATTCCTACTCTCTAACCCTCACCCCTTCCTCGGATGCCCAGCACCCCCTAGGCTCCTGACCTCACACCTTCCAACTTCCCCTCTGACCCTCAAACCTCCCCCCACTTGGACCCTCAACTTTCTTAGTTGTGGCCCCAACTGCCCCTTCAAACCCTATTTCCCAATCTCTAAACCACCCCCTCCTCGGACCCCTAATTCCCTCTGGCACCTTTACTTCACTTCCTCCGACACTTCCCTCGGGGACCCTCATCCTGGCTCCGCGGACCCTCAGCCTCACCCCTCCCCGAGGCGGAGCGGGCAGAAGGCCCCGCGGGCCCCGCCCTGACCGCCCCGCGCCCGCCGCAGGTCTGTGCGGCACCTTCGTCCCTCTGTGCCTCGCCTGCCGCATCTCCGACGACTTCGGCGAGTGCTGCTGCACGCCCTACCTGCCCGGAGGCCTGAACTCCCTCCGCACCGGCATGCGCGAGCGCTACCGCATCCAGGTGCCAGCTGGGTCCTCCTCCCGCGGGAGCAGGGGCTGGGGACTGGCCTGCTGGGACCCAAGGCGGGCTCCTAACCTCTCTCTCCCACATTCTAGGGGACTGTCGGGAAGGACTGGGCGGCCCTCACCTTTTGTTTGCCCTGCGCCCTCTGTCAGATGGCGCGGGAACTGAAGATTCGAGAGTAAAGAAGTTCCCCCCTCCCCCCTCCTTTTCCACCTGTCACGCCTGGCCCCCACTGCCCCCTCCTGGGAAGACCTGCTCCTCCGCCCTATTCCGCCACCAGAAATACACCCACAATAAAAACCTGAAAACCAACTCCGCCTACATCCTTTCTGTCCCAGGGAAGGAATCTGGGTGGAGAAGGAGGTTTGGCGAGGGAGGAGGGAACACAGAGAAGATACCTAGGTGTGGAGGGAGGAGTCCCAGGGTCGGGTCGAGTGAGGTCCTTGACCCCAACCTGCTGTGGTATGACTTTGGCAAGTCTCTTTCCTCTCTAAGCCAGGGAGTCCTCGCTAACAATAAAACCACTCACGCCTTAGCAGCCTACCTGAAGCTCTGCCCAGATACCAAAAATAAGCAAAAGCAGAAAGTCTGTCTTTTTTTTTATATATAATTTTATTTATTTATTTTTTCCCCCAAAGCCCCAGTAGATAGTTGTATGCCATAGCTGCACGTCCTTCTAGTTGCTGTATGTGGGACACGGCCCCAGCATGGCCGGAGAAGCAGTGCATCGGTGCACGCCTGGGATCTGAACCCCGGGCCACCAGCAGCGGAGCGCCTGCACTTAACCGCTAAGCCATGGAGCCGGGCCCAGAAAGTCTGTCTTGGTAGAGTCCAGACATTCAAGTTCAAAGAAAAATTTTAGGAGAGCCCTTCTGCTCATTCACAACCTACGGACTCTTGGCCTACATAGAATTCTAACATGTTTGGGAGTCCTTTGCCTCCAGTGCAGAGAAGTGCCAGGTTAAGGCTCTCTGGAGCTGAAAGGAATCCATAAGGATCATCCAGTTCAATCCACCCTCTTTGCTGCAAAAGCAACTAGCAGATTAGAAAATGTCCTGGTCTCCAAATTGGACAGACCTGGGATCCAATCTTGACTCTTGCCACTTACTGTGTTATCTTTGTGAATTAATAAACCGTTCTGAGCTTGTTTCCTCCTCTGAAGATAATCCCTAATATGTCATATGGCTACTGTGACAGCAAGAGATGGAACAGATGGAAAGGCCAAAGAGTAAACTCAATAAACTGTTGCTGTTAATATTATTATTATATTACATATAATATAATATAACTATTCTAATATTAATATATTATTTATATTATTTGTATTATTTGCTGTTATCCTTCCCTCTCTCTCTCTGGATCTGTGTATCGAACCATTGAGTGACATCCTCACTTGGAATATCTCATAGGCATCTCAAATTTAACATGTCCAAAACCTAACTCCTGATTGTCCCCCCAAACCTGCTCTTCCCACAGTCTTCCCCATCTCAGGAAATAGCAAACCCCATCCTTCCAGTTGCTCAGTAACTTTCCTTCTCACTCAGTGTTCAATCTGTCCACAAATTCTGTTCATTTGACCTTGAGAATATATCCAGAATCACACTTCTCCCCACTCCACTGCCCCCACCTTGCTCCAGCCACCCTTGTCTTCAGCCTAAATGAATGCAGGAGCTCCTCGCTGGTCTCCTGCCCTACACCCACCCTTAGTCTCTTACCTGCAGAGGAGCCCAGTGAACACCTGAGTTAGGTCACATCCCTCCTGTGCTCAGACCCCTCTCATGGCTCCTCCCTCACAAACACCAGAGTCCTCCCATGGCTCAAGGACCTGTATGATATACGTCTTGTTCCCTCTCTGACCTCATCTCCTCCTTATTCCTCCACTCCAACCACATAAGGGCCTTTGCACTGGCTGTTCCTTCAACTTGGAATTCTCTTCCCTCAGATGTCCCTATGGCTCATTCCTTCACTTCTGCTCACATGTCATCTTATGAGAGAGGCCTTCCCTTCCTACCTTACATTAAAGAGCAAGTACCCCTTCCCCCCTTCCCTGCCTTGTCCTTCTGGTCATCTCCCAACATACCACATCATCTACTTACTATTGGGCTCCGCACTGGCTTGTCAGCTCCATGAGGGTAGGGACCTTGTTCACCGCTGTGTCCCCACACCTAGAACAGTGTGGGACCCGTTGTAGGTGGAGACAGTGAGTGACCACAGGTGGGGAACCACGGGCTTAGAAACGGGCAGCGATTTTAGAGGTAATGTGTGAGGGGCAACAGAGAGTCAGACAGGTTGCGTCAGAATCTGACCTTGCCTATTAATCAGCCCTGAGTTCTTAGGCAAGGAACTTAGCTTCTGAATCCACAAAAGAGAGGAACAAACTTGGACCTCCCAGCGGTGATGTTGGGAAGATTAAAAGCCTCATGCTGAGCACCCAGCACAGTGCCCACAGTGCTGTAGGCCCTTGGTAAAATTTCCCCCCTTTTCTTGTAGTCCGTAGGGCGTTGGTGGCCACACCCGGGCTAGAACCCAGGCCTCTAGGCTCCCATGCCCAGGCTTTCTCTCTCTACCATGAACTTTGCATTCAGGTGAATGGAAACCAGGGAGAGGTGACAGCTGAAGGGCTGACGTGGAGAGGGGGAACACGTGCTATGGGGCTTTTGTACTGGGGCATCTGCACAGCAGTAACAGGAGTTGGAGGGAGAGTGGCTCTGCGTCCCAGAGAAGAGGTCCAGTCACAGTACAAATGCTCTGCTTAGGAAGGCAAAGTCACATGGTGACAGCTAGGAAGAGATCTCACCAAAGGGCCAGAGCATACCATGGAGGCATCTCAAAGACCCACCTTAGCTCCTTCCTGATCATGCAGGGTGAACTCTCCACTGGCCCCAGGACTCTCTGAGGCAGCACATCCCAATGCTGGTTAGCTCCCCAGTTGGGAAATTCTGCCTTATCTCCAGCAGAAACCAGCCATTTTGAACACCTGTCCCTAGTGCCCACTCTGCACTGGGACAGCTCTCAGCTGGGTCTGCCTAAATAAAGGGTTCTCTCCTCGGGCAGTAGAAGAGCCTGCTGGTCAGGCATGTGGATTTGAGGGTCAGACAGCCTGGATTCAAATGGCAGCTATCACTCAACACCTAAATAATGTCTATGAACTTTTGTTTTCTCATCTGCAAAATGGGGATTACATGATACCTACCTCATACGGTGGTTGGAAAGATCAAATGAAACCACAGCAGTAACATGCCAGGCAAACTGTCTAGCATACAGTACTCAGTAAACACAAGTTCACAGTCACATCTCGGAGGTTCAGTACTACCCTCAGCTCATGAAGGCAAAACACACACGGGCAGAATAATTCCTTAAGTTGCCTGGAAGGTCTGAAAGCTCTATGATATTCACAGACCATACTGGAGACCCACACACCCGCTAAGTCACACTCACGGCCGTGTCCTTGGCTGAACATCAGATGAAGCAGCCAGCTTGCGCCTAGGGGCCAGCTCGTACAGAAAGGTACACAGCAAGATTCCCAGGCTGAGCGAGGCCACCTGAGGGGACAGAGATCTCCCGCTCCCACTCCCCTCCCACCAGGGCTCTTGCTTGCCCAGGGACTGGCAGATAAAGGCTCCCAGAATTAAACCCAAACCCGGGACTAAGGCAGTCTGCTTTCCCTCCTGAGACAAACTGGGATCTCCCTGCGACAGAGATCGGGGGAAGGAAGGGTCAAAGGGCTCACTGCCCTGTCTTGACATGAGTACAGCCATGTTTGGCCGCTCCATTGACCTACAGCCACCAGCACAAAAAGAAATACAAAGCTGCTTTCTGTGTGGTGGGAACTGGCCTTTCTCCCACGGAGAGAGTTGCAAGTTGCAACATTTCAAGGCTCTTGGAGCGTCGTAGCCCAGAATGGACTGGCCATCTGTGCCGGGCTGAGACGATAACCAAAGAAAACAATGCACGTACACAACTACTGGGCTGGGACGTTAGCCAGGGGGCTCAGTGCACATACGCCACTGATAACCATTTGTGCATGGAAACACTAAATGCTTGCTCTGCAAACTCTGTAATTGCTTACTCTAAAAATTACTGATGGTATAAAAACTGCTAGAAACTGAGCCCCGGTGAGAGTTCCACCTGTAGAAGGGACACCTTGCCCAAGACGTGTGATCCTTGCCCAGCCAGGTCGATTGACAGAGCTCTCCCAGCAGTGGGGCGTGGATGTTGTGAGTAACTGATTTGATGTGAAGTAATTGATTTGATATGAAGTAATTGATTTGGTGTGTTCTCTTTTCGGTTAACCTGGTGTTTCTCTTTCTGGTTGATTTGTGTCATTTCTCTTCAGCCGATGTGGGTATTTTCCCTTTCCAGTCGGGCTGATGTTTTTTCCCTCTTAATATTTGACCTATTTAGATCTATTTGCAGACTATCACCTTTACTATCCTCTATATAATAAAATATACCTTCAGACCATTTGTTTGGAGTGGAAAGTGTCTTTTACGTCTCCGATCGAATCCCCAAACCTCTCGTAACATGCCCTGACGTCCCCTTGGCTCGTCCCTTCTGGGGAACAAAAGCTTCTGTAGTGGCCCCACCCCAACTCCTGCCTAGAAGGGACAGCAAGGAGCCAGGCCCAGGCCACTTGGCTTGGAGGGGGGACCATGATAAGGGCATTTATTCAGTATATTCAGCGCTTGGGTGCTGGTTCAGAGAGCCAAGACACCCCATCTCTCTCATGCAGACAGCGCATGGACACCAGTACTCCCCACACACTTTATTTGATGCGTCCATCACTCCCCCCTCTTTTGGATGGCCTCTTAGACTGAGGCCCCCAGCAGAGGGGAAGACAGAGGACCCAGCTCCCCAAGGTCAAGGCAGCTGAGGGATGGAGTCTTGGGAAAGGAGAGTCCCAAGTTCAAAATGGCTAGAAGCGGGGAGGCCCTCAAGGAGAGGAGCTCAGAAGTCCAAGGTGGTAGCTGGAGTAGGGGGCAGCCCCTGCAGGGAGCCCAGAAGTCTTCAAGGCAACATTGTCTGGGAACAGAGCTGTACACTCATCGACTCCCACATTTCTATCTCCAACGTTGGTATCCCCCATGCCCCACTGCGCCTCGGGCGGCATCTCAGGCAGCAGCTTTGTCTCCTCGAGCTCCCTCTGAGCCGGGTGACCCTGGTCCTGGGGTCAGGTAACACCCCTGAGCCTTGCCCCTCCAGCCTAGGGGTGGCAGCAGCAGCCTCCTTCTCACTTGCTCCTGGGCTGCCTCACTGTCCCGCTTCTAATCAGCTCTGTCCTTCACCACTACAGCCAATCCCCTGCACTCAGTTCCTTCTGCTGAAACACTCGGAGCGGTTTCTCTTAACCTCGTTGGACCTAACTTAAGAAATGCCTAAAGGACATCTCAAGTCTAAAACTGGACTCCTGATCTTTCCCACAAGCCCCAGTCAGCCCCATCTTAATAAATGACCCCACCGTCCACCCACAGTTCAGGCCACAAAGTTGGGGTCATCCTGGATTCCTCCCCTCCCTCACCCTGACATCCACACCATTGTTACAGCCTTCCACATACACCCTGCGTTTGTCCCTGACTTTCCCTCTCACGGCCACCACCCTGATCCAATCCATTGTCATCTCGTGTCCCCCTGCTGCCTCTCTCACCCTCCGCAATCCATTCCCCACACCACAGTTGAGTGACCTCTTAAACAGGTACATCGGATCCTGTCATTCCTCCTCATAAAACTGTCCAACGGCTTCCCACGGCCCTGAGAATAAAACCCCAAAGCCATCTGGGGCCCACAGGTCCTGGGTGATCCGGCCCCTGCCTGTCCCCAACCTCATCTCTTCACACTCGGCCTGGGTCACATTGGTCAGTTTTCTGTTCCTTCCAATAAAACGAGCTGGTTCCCACCTCAGGGCCTTTGTCCTTGCAGTTCCCTCCGCCTGGAACCCACTTCCTACAGCTCTTCCCATGGCCAGTTCCTGCTCAGCCTTTGAGCCTAGCTTCTCGGAAGGCCCAACTGACTGACTTTACTGCGGTCTCTCACAGCCACATCCTGTTGACATCTCACGGCACTTCTCCCGCTCTGAAATGATCTTACTCGTCTGTATGTGCATGTGTGTGCTGATTGTCTCCCTTCACTAGAACCCAAGCCCCAAGAGATCAGGGAATCTTCTCTCAGTTCCTGCTCCACCCAGGGTTTCAACAGTGCCTGGCACACAGTAGGTATTCAATAAATAATTGTTGAATGCAGACGAAGCCCCTGTCTGGGGACCCCCAGAGGAAGGGAACCAGAGGTCTGAGGACACAGTGTCCAGGGCCCCCAGGTGGAGGGGCCCCAAGTTCAGGGTGGCCCCATCAGGGGACTTGGCTGCTGTGGGTCAGAGGGACATGCTGGTGAGGTTGTCCTGGCTCAGCAGTCCCTTCCGGCCTGCACCAGCCCCGTGCCCACTACCCCCAGCACCCCCGCCGCCCCCACAGTACTCATGTAGTCTGTGCCGCAATGTGACGAGGGCTGACCCCAGGCAGGCACCGTTGGGTGCGTGGGGCCCGCCAGGTAGCTGGAGCAGCAGTGTGGCCACACCGGCCATGCCATCTTCGGTGGGCTCGAGGGTGATAGGCCCGGCTCGCAGGCCAGCAGTGGTGGTGGGGATGGCTGGTGGGCAGCAGCCCCCTCCCACGGGTCCCCAGGGCCCGCCAGCCCCTGTCAGCAACAGGGGTGCCAAGAAGGGCTCAGAGCGGCGGAAGGCGGGTGGTGGGAGCCCGGCTGGCTTCCAGGCGGGGGCCGGGGCAGCAGGGTCGGGTGGGAAGCAGACGGTGACCTTGGCGAAGGGGCGGCTGGCCATCTTGGTCATCTCTTGCAGGTGCCGGCGCTGCTCCTGCCGCTGGTCCAGGGCCTGCTTGGCCTTCCAGAGGAGCACGCAGAGCGAGAGGAAGAGGAAGAAGCAGGAGAAGAAGACGGAGAAGAAGACAAACAGGTCAATGTGGGCCTGGTCCTGCCGGAAGAAGAGCAGGCCCTGCGAATCGGCCGAACCATTGGCACCAGGCCCACTTGGGTCTCCCACGCCCAGCAGCAGCAGGTAGAAGCGGCTGGACTTGAGGGCATGGTGCTCGTGCGGGTAGGTGATGACCAGCCGGTCTCGCACACTGCGGACCACCAGCACCGCCGAGGGCTCCGTCACTGTCACGTAGGTGATCAGGCCCCGTGGCCACACCTCCCGCACGCGCGGCTCTGCTGGGGTGCCCGGCCCAGTCCCGGTCCCCGGTCCCCCTGGATCCCCGGTCCCCCGAGGCCCGCCGTCAGCAGGTGGTGGGGGTGGCGGAGGGGGCGGGGGCGGCTGGATATGCACGGTGTGGACGCCCGTGTCGGGGGCCACACGGACTACGAAGGTGTCGTAGGAGGTGGAGACGTAGAGGTCCACGGCACCGAAGGTCACGTCCAGCGTCAGGCGGATGTCCACGTTGGTGAACTTGGGCTGCACGCCAAAGAGGACGGTGCGGCCAGGGCCCAGTGCCCGGCGCTTGGGCTCGTGGAAGCAGTTGGTCTGGGATGTGGGGTCCAGGCAGCACTCCTGTTCCACGGAGATGAGGCGGTAGCACTGCTGGCCACCCAGCGGGCTCCCGTGGAATGACTCCCGGCACTTGGCACACTGCGGGCGGGGTGGGGGGTGGAGGCAGCCATCAGGGACGAGCTCAGTGCCCGGCCATCCTCCAAGCAGGACTGACATTCTGTAGCTATTGGTAAGTAGCCACTGCCCTGGGTTCCCCCAGTGCCCCAGCAGCTTCCTTGTGACCCCTCCTCAATCTCCCTGACACTGGGTAGACGTGACCAAGACCCTATACTCCAGCACTGCTGTCCCCAGTGTCACCCCCAGTGACTACAGCACCCTGATGCAGAGGCCCCTGGAACTCTGAGGCTCAGCGATGGAGAGCTCTGCTGAATCCCGGCTCCACCTCCTCACTAACTGCTGGCTTTGGACAAGTGACTTAACCACACTGAACTTGTGATTCTTCGTCTGTACACAGGTAATAAACACGGCTCACTCCTGAACTGCTGAAGTCATAGCACACGGTGAGCCAGCCTCACCTTGCTGTTTCTGGACTGTTGGTACGTCCCACCCCAGGGCCTTTGCATTGGTGGATCCTCTGCCTGGATCGCTCTCCACCCACCCCTGCTCCCCCATGTCTGCTTGCCTGGCATCTTCAGTTCCTTCATGTCTTTACTCAAGTGTCACCTTCTCACTGAGGCCTTCCTTGGCCACTGTATCTACCGTTTCCACTCCCCAACACTTCCTAGCCTTTCTTTCTCGTTAATTTTTCTCCTTACTGGTCCTCACTAACACACTGTGTATCTGACTTATTCATTTGTTGCCTGACTCCGCATGAGAACGTAAATTCCTTGAGGAGAGAACATTTCGCCTGCTTTGTTTCCTCCTGTGTTCCTGCCCTCACACAGTGCCTGCCACCTGGCAGGTGTTCAGTAAATGTGTGTTGAATGACTGAGAGGCTGGATCAAAGCTATTTTGATTCCTGTAGTCCAGCGGAAACTGCTCAGGCTCCGGGATCAGAGCAGGGTCAGTCCAGGCTCCAAACCCAACCGGCTGCCTAACCTGGGATAGGACATTTAATGTCCCTGAGTCTCATTTTCCTCCAACATCCACAGCTCACTGAGGGCCCAGCACAGCCTTGATGAGCCTTACACATCTGTGCTGTCTCCACCATATCCACAGCACAGCACCAGCTCCGTGGCAGGCACTCTTTACAGAGCAGCTACTACTGCTATCGTTATCAGAACCTAAAGAAACTGCTGCTTCAGAGCTGCCAACAGAGGTGCTGGGGGAGGGGAGGGGGGTCTGAATTAATCTCTAGGGCTCTCTATTTTGGCAAACACCAATGGGCCTTTTGATTACGCATCAAGAAAGCAAAATTTCTGGTCCAGGATGGAAATGTTAGGGGTCAGTAAAGCTTGTGAAGTTCTGTCACCAATTTGGGTGGAGTTGTATCTTTGCAGAAATGATGTTTCTGTAGATGGGCAGGGGAAACTGAGGCAAGTAAGGAATTTTCTCTTCTCTGTGGAACTAGAGAGAAAAGGTGGGTGAGTGAGGTGGTAGGAGCTGTACTCCAAGAAGGGAGCAGGGACTATCACCTCTGTGGGAAGCGAGCCTGCAACACGGCAACCAACCAAGCCGAAGAAAATGGAAACAGACTCACGGGGAATTTGAATCTGGATATTAGTAATAATATGAGATCCCCTCTTAGGCCTAGGTCATCAGGTAGGGGCTGCCACTTGGGGGAAAACCTGCCTGAGAATGAAGACAACACAGAGGAAAGTGAGTCAAAACGCAAGGAAAGAGACTCCTGATGGCAATGCAGGAGCACCTGGATCTGCCCATTCCTGAAGGTAGACTCCAGACCTCAGCTTTGAGAGCCAATACATTAGCTTTTTTGCTTAAGCTACTATGAGATGGGTTCTCTGGTATTTGTAACCTTTAAGTTGTAACTATCTGCAATGGAGGCTGTCTCCTCACCAGCCTGAGAGCCGCCGCAACAGGCTCATTTCCAGGTCCCCAGCATCACTGCCCAGGGCCTGAAACTGACTGGGGCTCAGGGACAGTCTATCAAGCTGATTTTGATCCCATGACCACAGATATCAGAACCATGTTGTCAGTCCTGCCTGGGCCGGGCTAACTCATCCCAGCTCTGACTTCTTGGGAGTGTGGGGCCCTTGGCCCATAACTCGCTTCCCCCGCCACACCTGGTACTTGTAGCAGTCTCGGCGGTCACTGGGCGAGCTGCCCTGGCAAGTGCCCGTCTCCGTGTTGTTCTGACATGGGCAGCCTGTCCCATCCTGCTCGTTACATGTATCTGCATGCCCGTTACACTGGCATCTGAGGAAGAGAAAGAAGATGGAGCTATAGGGCTCCCATGACCTGCAGGGGCCCAGGCTGGGTGCTGCATATGTGAGCTCCAATCTGTGCAACAGGCCAGAAGAGGAAACTGAGGCTCACAGAGGTCAAGCCATTTGCCCAAGGCCACAGAGTCATTAAGTGGCAGAGTCAGGATTAGTCCCCGGGTTGGACTGATGCAGAGTTTACTGACCATTCAGAAGGAAGGGGGTGGAATGGGGAGGCCTCTCCCCCAGCAGCCCTTTCTCTTTGCCCACCAGTCTCCATTGGGGCTGCTCTGTAGCCTGCATTTCAGCATTGGCCTCTGAGGCAGGTGGTCTCCCATCTGAGTCTAGCTCATTGCTCCCAACCCCTGCACCAGCCTGGGGGCTCCCTGGGGATTTCATCCTCTCCTGACAGATGGCAGAGGAGTGGGGAGGGGAGTCTGACTGGGGAGAGGAGTCTGGCTCTCAGAGCTATTCCTACTGAGTAGAGCAAGTGTCCCGGGCCCCCCTTCCACTTACTTGGTGCATTTCCCATCCAGGAGGAAGTAGCCGTGGAGGCAGCTCTCACACTTGTCCCCATAGCTATTATTCTGGCAGTTCACACACACAGCCTCGTCTTCACTAGGACCCTCTGTCACCCAGTTTTCAATCTGGTCAAGGAAGAACAGGGTGATCATAAAGAGGCATGGACCAGCCCCTCCTCCCTTGGCCCAAGAGTCCAGACCCCAGACCCCTCCTCCCCCAGATCTAGGAGTTCGGGACCCCAGCCTCTTTCACCTCCTCTGGATCCAGTGAATACTTCTCTGGCTCCTTCCTGGCCATTTCGAGCTCCTTCCTGGAGACGCAGACGTGGCTGTTGCCACGACAGAAGGCATGGCAGGGCCGGCAGGTCCCACCACCCACGGCTGAACCCACGAACAGCGGGAGGCACTGCTCACAGTGGCTGCCCTAGAAACCAGGCACAGGGCAGTAAGGAGGGTTGGAGAATCACGGGGGGCACAAAAGTGGGGAGGGGGCAGGTTCTAAGAGCACCACGGGAGGACAGTAGGGGCCTGGCACTTGGCTTGGACAATCTCAGCCTATATGCGATTTAGCCCTCTCCCTTTACTTCCACACCTCCAGTGACAGGGGGTTCACTCCTCTCCAGCCCAGAATGTTGAACTCAGAAAGCCCTTCCCTAAACCTTCCCAAATCCTCCTTTACGTGACCACCCTCCCTGGCCCAGCGCCAACTGTCCACTATTCCAGGGCAGCTCTTCTGTGATACAAACCCAGACGATATCCCCAAAGTCTTCTCACACCTCCCCGAGATAGGGCTGTGCCACCTCCTCCCCGAGCCTGGCTTATCAGGGCTCGGAAGGAGGTTCAAGACACCTGAGCATGGGCTGAAGGCAAGGAAGGGCCGGGTCCCAGGGTTGGGTCTGAGGCCCCGTGAGGCCCACCTTGGTGTGGTTGCGGCAGAGCAGGCAGTGGTCGCGGGCCCCCACGCCGGCACACTCGCTGTGGCGGTTGCAGCGACACTCCGTGGAGCAGTTGCGGCCGACAAAGCCGAAGTGGCAGCGGCAGTGGTCAGGCTCCACACACGAGCCATTCACGCAGCCCTGGGCGCACACAGGGCGGCACAGCCCCGTCATACTGCAGGGGGGAGATGCGGGTGGTCAGGGCAGGGCCGTGGCCACCCTCTCCCAACGACGGGTCGCCAGCCACCATCCCATCCTCTCCTCAACTAGTTTGCACCCCTGGTCTGTTCCATCACTTTCCCTCCACAGCCCAGCCCACCGCCCCCACAGGAGCTAGCCTGTGACACCACCTCCTCCTGGGTACCCTATTAAACTTACCAACCTTGCCCCTCAACGACCCAGCCCCCACCCTCACACATTCCTGGGTCAATCTCACCACCTCCGCGCCTTGCACTGTTTTCTTCCGGCGTGCTGTGGTTCCTTTCGCCCATACCTCATGCTCTACTGCTTCCCACAGACTCCCCCAAGCTGTCCAGCCCCACCCACCTCGGTTCCCCAGCCCCGGCCCGGCAGCAGACTTACTTGTCCATTGTGTAGCCTGTCTTGCAGCTGCACTCGTAACCGTGGGGCCGGTCATGGCAGTTCTGTGTCTCATTGCAGTCATGGTGCCCGTTGGCACACTCGTCCTCAGGGGGGCAGGACAGGAAGGCCCAGGAGGCCCCAGGTCGCCCACAGGTCAGCCCTGGGACGGGAATACAAGACCTCACCTGGGAGGCCTCTGCACTGCCCACCTAGTCACCCAGACCCTCACTCCTACTTCCCCAGAGCCCCACCTCTGAGTTGGCTCCCAGCACCCGCCGTGTTCTCTGCACCAGACCCCAGCCAAGGACCAGCCCCTCTCACCCCATGCCCAATACCACCTCACCATCACGGGGGCCGCTGAGTCCACCCTCCAGGCAGCGGCCACCCCCATCCTGGCCCCCCCAGGCACACCAGCCACAGTGGGGACGCCGCAGACACAAGGCACACTGTGACGCCTGCGCACAGCCCAGGGAGCAGCTCTCAGGTCCACGGAGCAGCCGCCCACAGCCTCCAGCCATACACCGCAGGGGCAGGTAGGAGGGGCTCAGACACTGTACAGGGAGGGGAAATGGCAGAGAAAGAGGGTCAAACAAACACATCCTGGGAATCTTCCTGGACTGCACCCTCTTCTCGGAGGTCTTACCCATCCCTGGCCACAGGAGAGTGGACCAAAGTGGACAGCAGATGGGGTCATCACATTCTCCCTCTCAAGCATTTGTAACTAGAAGTCCAGACTGGAAGTCAGGCGGCTGGGGATGTCCTTGGAACTAGAAGATTGTGTAGACTAGGGCTGCCAGGGCCATTTGGATGAGCAAATGAAGAGATCAGAGAGAGGCAAGAAAAAGCAGATGCAGAAGGAAGCAGAAATGAGAACCTCACACCCAGACGGGCGGAGAGGCGGCTTTCCAGGCCCTGACTCCAGTCCTGGTAAGGGCTGGCTGCACTGTCCGCCCTGGGCTCCAGAGGTCCCACTGCGCTGATGTGATAAGTCTCCTTCACCAACCTGGCTTAACGCATAGCTATGTCTTATAATGAAAGGAAGACAACGATCCCAGGTGGAGACAGAAATTAGTATCAGGAGAGGGGGTTGCAAACAATAGTTGCTTAGAAAAACCACGGACCCGGCTGCTGGGCCAACAGGAATCCTCCCACCCTAGGCCGGGAAGCTGAGGAGTCCACAGTCAGGGCTACACAGCAGCTCACAAGCCATCACTTATCACGTCCTGGGACCCAGACGAGGTACGCAATGAGGTTCAGACTCCTGGGAACTTACCTCAGTGTATAGGAGCATTTTATTTACGGCTCAGGCCTTAAGTAAACTATAAGAGGAAAGAGACTGGTCTAGGCTGGTGGTCTGAGAGCACTTAGCAAAGCCACCATGCAATCCTGAAATAGAAACCCTGACTGCTGTGGCCGGAGCTCTGAGCCCACTGAGGGTTAGGGCCGGCGATGAGCTGAGCCGTGCTGAACTGCCAGAGCCAAGTTCTCTGCCAGGCTAAGCTCCCAGATCTAAATTTAGTGCATCTGTTGGCAAACAGCAGGGCAATCTGGGAGGGGCGGAGAGACACCCGAGTCCCCAGTCTGCATAGCACTTTCTGCTGTGACCTCCCTAGTGACCAAATGCGATGCTGCCCAACACCATAAACTGCATTTCCTGTGTTCCTGGAGGAGATGTAGGAACATAAGTTCCGAGAGCAGGACCCCAGCTCATCTGCTGACATATACCCACAGCCTAGCAAAGTGCCCAGTATGAGGATGGTACTCAGTGAAGAATGTGGTGCAGGAAGAAAGGGAAGGAGGAAAGAAGCCAGCCAGCCAGGGAGGGGAGCACTCTGTTGCTTGTCCCAGGCTCTGAAGCCAGTCATTCAAAACAACAAGCAGGATGGTTAAAATATGGCTGCTCTTGGGCCAAATCATAACAGGTCTGACCTGCACACCCATTATGTTTGATCCATGTGGTGGTGTTTTTAAAAACCTGAGCTGATGCTTTTAACTAGGAGATTTCATAGAAATCAGAAGACCTGGCAGAAGCCACGTTCACACGCAGCATCAACTCCATGCTCTCCAGTTGACCAGCCCCACCACTTGGTCCTGCCTCCCACCTGGCCGCTCCCTCACCTCCTGAGCTGCCCTGAGAGCCTGGCAAACACAGAGGGGCAGGGGGAGCAGCATGTGCCAACAGGCTCTCTGGAGTTGCCTTCCGGTCCCTGGAGGCCCCACAAAGACGAATAATGGAAATCTCAATAATATTTGGGAAGAATTTGTATCACCAGAAGGACCCCAGGCTGGGAGAGGACTCTGTCGTTAGAGATCAGCGGCACAGGGTCACACTGAGAGCCCCCAGGGGAACACCTCCCACCCTGCTGTGGGACCCTATAGGTGTGTCCCAGACTGTGGAGATTGGGAATCCTCCCAGGGGGCAGAACCTGGGGCATTACTAAGTTTTGACTGACAGCAGGCGCTGCTCCACACTCTAAATATGTTCTCTCATTTACTATGTACAACCTGCCCATGGGACGGTGTGGCATAACACAAGAGTATATTTGGTGTTTGATCCCAGTTCCTGGCATAGAGCTACTAAAACAGATGGGATTTCCTGAGTGATGGGAACGTCTTTTGTCATTCATAAGGAGCCCCCTTCACACCTGAGTTTATGCTAATGAGTGCCTCAGGGAGGGGTCACCAGAAAGACAAGTGACTTGAGGGTTGGGACTTTCAGCCCCACCTGCAGACCTGGGAGTGGAGCTGGAGACTGAGCCCTATAAAGACTCTGAAACAACAGAATTCAGAGTCGGTAAATACATCCACTGGGACGGCAGCAGCCCAGAGAGGGTGTGGAAGCTCCGCACCCCCCAGGCCTTGCCCTATTGTCTTTTCCATTTGGCTCTTCCTGAGTTGTACCCTTTAAATTAACCAGTATTAGTAAATAAATGTTCCTGAGTTCTGTGAGCCATTCTAGCAAATTATCGAAACTACAGAGGGGGTGGTGGGAACCCCTGATTTATAGCTGGTCGTCAGAAGTGCAGGTGGCCTGGATTTGTGACTGGCGTCCAAAGTAGGGGCAGTCTTCTGAGACTGAGTGGGATCTGAGGCTATGACTTGCGGGATCTGAGGCTAACTCCAGGTGGATAGTGTCAGAAGTGAAGTGAATTCTTGGACATCCAGCTGGTGTCTGGAGAACTGGCTGTTGGTGTTGGAAAACAGCCCAGGTGGGGTCTGTTGATATCACTCCTATTTTACCAAAGACTCACGTAGGCTCACAGGTTGTGAGATGGTGAGCAGTCACACCTCAACTGGGTCTTGCACAATAAAGACAAATGAGGAGTGGACATCAGTGGGAATCAGAGACTCAGAACTCTGCCCAGTGATACTGCTTTTGGATGTGACAGCAGGAGGTGAATCTTCCTTGTCTCCCACTGGGGTGGGGTGGGGCATGAACGCCTTGTGTCTGCCCCTGGGACAGCTAACATGCTGGGCAAAGGCATCTTCGGAACAGCCTTTATGAGAGAGCGTGTGCTGGGCAGTCAAGGGGCAGACTGTCACTGGCACATATGGTGCCACTCCAGGCAATGCCCACCTTCAAGAACCATCTCCAGCCCACAGCGATGGATGAGGGGTGGGTCTGAACTGCCATGTTTGAACCGTGTGCTCCTATCCCTCCCTAGTCACATCTCACTGGACCAAGGCTGGACACCTAACTCATGAGCTGAGTTGAAGTCTTCCCTTGAGAATGTAAGCTAACCAATGAGCACAGATGACCGTGGTCTCTGGAATTAGAAAGTCACATAGACTGAGGGTCATAGACTCAAGGCTGCCATCTGAGACTGTGTATGTTGATGATCAAGCTGAGAGAAACTGGAGGATGGAGACAAGCAGAGAACAGTTGAGATTAGAGACTAAGCGGCATGAGGACGGAACAGCAGTACTTCCTGTACTGCTCATTCCTCAGATTCCATCAAATACTCCCAGTTCCTTATAACAAAACCAGCTCTTGTGGGCTTCTGTTTCTTACAACTAAGAGTTCCAAAAGCAGAGAGGTAAAGAGATGGAGGAGGGAAGCAGAAAGGTTTGGGAGGAAGAAGGGAGATGGTATGAGTCATGGGAAGGATGGGGCGGGGAGAGCTCGAACAAGAGCTGGAGAGACACAGGGCCTGGGGAATCCAGAAGGTGGCACAGAAATGTGGTGAGAAGATACAATAGGGAGACTCACAAGGCAAGGAGGGAAGAAAGAGATGCTGGGAGGATAGAAAAGAAAGCGAGAGGAAAGAGAAAGCACAATGGTGGGACCAAAGCTAGGGAGATGGAGGACGAAGGAGGACAGAGGAGGAGGTAGCAGAGAAAGGTCAGTGCCAGGGCAGAGAAAGGTCACAGGCCTCCCACACCTGGACACCCAGCCGGGTGCAGTACCTGTTGGAGGCTGCTGCTCCACACACAGTGCTGCCAGCCCCCGTCCGCACCCTTGGAGTCCAAGCAGGAGGTGCAGTTGGGCAGGAGGTGACAAGGGGTGGGGCAGGGCAGTGGGGGCGACGATTCCACCGGCATTGGGGACACATTCAACAGAGAGTGGCTGAAGCACGTCCAGTCATAGGTGGGCTGCACTGAGAGGATGCGGCGGGTCTCCCCTGGCGTTGGGGGCACAGGGATTAGAACCCAGTCTAGTCCAGGCCCCCAGCTCATCCTCCCTCAGATCCAGGAGTCCAGGCCCCTAAACTCCTCTCAGGGACCAAGCCTCGGCGCCCACCTGTCCTCTTGAACTGCCGCGTCCACATGCACTTGCCCTCCCTGGTGCACTGCTCGCAGTCGGCGGCCCCACATGCGGCCTCCGAGCAGTTCCCTGCCCAGAAGACCTCTCTCTGGTTGATCCGACAGTCATTCTCTGAGATGCAGGAGCCATTGCGCCCAATGCAGGCGCCCTCGGGGCAGTTGGTACACCACTTACAGTGGGGGGCAGATGCCTGGGGGAATATGGGCTTAGTGGGGTCCTCAGCGCCCCCAGCACCCCTCCCAACCCAGCTCCTCCCACTCAATCCCAGGTGAAGAGCCAGGTGGTTCCTGAGACACCACCCCCTTCACCCCCACACCATTCACCTCTCCATCTCCAGGCTGCAGGGTCCGGGGATGGCGGGCCAGGCACTCGCTGCAGGTCCGGAGACGCCGACATTCCTCAGGAGAGCGAGGCATCGGGGAGCAGGGGGGGCCTCCACATCCCAGCCTGGGGAGGCATGAGGCCCGGCACATCACACAAGCCAGGCCCCATCCTTCCTCCTTCTGCCTTCGCCTCTTCCTGGTGCCTCTTGGACATTGTCCTCTAGGCCCCATGTGCATCCCAAACTGGACTCAGCACAGGCCTCCCACACCTGCTCCTCCCCCACCCTACTTGGTGATGGTCCCACGTCCACTTGTCACCCAGGCCAGAGACACTGGACAATACCCCTATCCTCCTGCCTCTCCAGCCACCGAGGCCTTCTGCCTCCTGAATTTCTCTCTGACTATCCCCTCCTCTCCAGCCCTGCTGCCCCTTGCCCCCTTCAGGCCTCTTCCTGTCACCCCAGCCTCCTCTCCAGTCCCCAAGTGTAGCTTCACCTTGCCACTCCCTCCCTCACAACAGCCCCAGGGGCTTTCTGCCCAGGCTTGCCCCTGCCCTCTCCTGCTCAAACCCTCCGTGGCTCCCTGGCATCCACAGTGGAGGTCCACAATCCCTTACCCAAAATCCTTGAAGGGCCATGTGTTTCAGAACTTCCCAGATTTGAGAAAAGCAGTGGGTGTCCCACTGTTACATAACACCCCTAGTGGTGTCTGGGGAGCACCCCATAAATCAAACCCTTTAATATTTCTGCAGTGAACACGGTGACACACTTAACGGGACACATAAAGCCAATCAGCAGCCTCCTACCCACTCGGATGACTGTGCAGCCCAACGAGGTTGTGCTAAACCTAGGACAGCACCTCCAGCTTTCTGAGACGTCTGGATTCCTGAACTACAGATGAGGGGTCTGTGGACCTGGATGGAGCCCACGGCCTTGGCTGGGCACTGGAAGCCCCTTCTGAGCTGACCCTACCCACCTTTCCAGTCTCACTTTCCCCAACACAGATGGTTGCTCAAATATGCCAGGTGCAGCCCCACTTCTGTCCCTTTGCTGGTCTAAACGCTACTGGTCTTTTGGGGCGCATTCAGCCCAGCTCCTCCAGGAAGCATTCTTGGATGATACTCTAGCCCACAAGCAGGGATCCCCACTCAGGGGCCCCCAGCCCACCCCTGCCTGTCATGAGCTGGCCATTTTCCCACGTGAACTGATATCCCAACCAGACGGTACACTCCTGAGGCCTCCTCCCAAGCCTGACCTAGCACAGAACCCCTTTCAGAGGGCACCAGCACCACCCACCCATGCGCTGCTAGTTGCCATGGTTACCTATGGGCCTGGTCCCCAGACAAGCAGGCCCTATGGCACCACATGCAGGCCCCAGACTGGTTACAAGCTTCGGGCGAAGGCAGCAGGCGGCAGGGGTCGGGGGGCAGGGTCAGGGCCAGCAGGCGGCCCAGGGCCACTCCTCCAAAGCCCCCTGAGATGTACAGGCGGCCTCCCACCGCCGCCACAGAGTGAGCCACAGACTCCTCCATCGGGGGTCCCACAGAGGCTGGGCCTGAGGAAAGACAGAACGTTTAGAGAAAGAGACAGAGACAGAGAGAAAGAGACAGACAGAGAGAGACAGACAGAGAGCACATGAGACAGCGGGAGACTTGGGGAAGAGACTCACACAAAGATGCCAGTCAGAGAGGGATGCCGAGCGGGGAGACAGTCTAAGGAGAGCAGACAGGACACGGCAAGACAGAGAGAAGACAGATAAGCCCAGATAAGAGAATCAGATGGCAAGACAAAAGAGAGGGACACACACACACACACACACACACACACACACACACACAGAGAGAGAGAGAGAGAGAGAGAGAAAGGAACAGGAAGAGCGGAATAAGAATAGAGAGAAATGTTTTGGAACCAAACAGAGCAAGTGGACATACAACATTGTGAAGGTACTAAATGCCACTGATAGTTAATTTTATAATTGTTAATTTTGTTATGTGAATTTCACCTCAATTTTTTAAAATCCTTAAAAAAAAAAATACAGTCACAGAGTAATGGAGAAGATAGATTAAGAGAAAAAAGGAATTAGAGACAGAGGGTCAGAGAGAGAAGCAAAAAGAAAAGGAAGCAGGCCCAGAAACACATCCACAGTCAGTCACACACACAAAGGCAGGACACAGCCCCTTTCTAACCTATGAACTCAAATCCTGGAAGGAAATACCCCCACATATGACAGCCCTTATCTCCAGAGAGTGGAATTATGGGAGACTTTGTTTCTTCCTATTTCACCAACTATATACAATGAATATTATTACTTTTACAATCAGATTTTTAATACATTTTTAAAATAATTTTTTTATAAAATATAGATTTTTTTAACAAAAAAAAGGAAGGAGGGCATCTCTGTGGGTGTTTAGATAATATGCAGGGGACAGGAGCTCTGCTGGTGGGCCCGAACGACTCTTAATGAGTGGGGGTCCCAGGACAGGCCCCCAGGGAGAGCGACGGACTTACGGGTGAGGTCAGGCAGGAGCCAGGTGTTGCAGTTGACCTGGTAGAGCAGAACGTCACTGCTGAACTCGTCAGGGTCCGAGCGCCCCCCAAGGACCACCATGGTGTCCCCCAGCAGGGCCGAGGCATGGAAAAGTCGGGGGCGGGGCTGATGGGGAGAGAGGATGACAGGATGGCCTGTCAGAGCCCACAGTCCTGTGCTCACAATGCTCCCTCTCAGCCCACCCACCACCCTGAATCTCCCCACACCCCAGCCCCCACCAGCCCACCCAATCCTAACCCTCCTCAAACCTCACCCCCTTCCTCTAGGAGACCTCCCTCATTCCTCAGAGCAGCCCCAGGGCCATCTCCTTTCCCCAAACTCCCAGAACCCCCATGCCCAGCGCTGTTCCCCAGAAACCTAGCCTGGACTGCTTAAGATGAACCCCACATTTCTCGTGTGACCTGGCCAGCTGGGCTGGGGGCATGCTGGGCATGAAGCTCGATCAAGTCTCTTACTTCTGTCTCCCTCACAGTCCAGCCCCAAGAAGGGCTTGGAAATATGTTTGTGGATGGAAAACACAATTTTCTCTAACCAGCACATCTGGGGTTTCACGCTCTCCCACACAGTGGCTCCTTTGGCCTTGAAGGCAGGAAGTGCAAGAAACCTCAGTCCTACGTTTTATTGATGGGGAGGCCAGGAATGGGAGGGACCTGCCAGGGCCACATTAAGAGTGGGGCAGAGCTGGGGCAGAACCCAGGCCTCCGACCTCCTGATCTAGGATTCCTTTCTCAAGTCAGAGATGGAAAAAGGGAGGACTTGGGGTGCCATAGTTCAGTTTAGGGGACTGGAAAGGAAGTAGGAATCCAGGGTCGAGCCAGTCCCTGGGGCACTGGAAAAGGGGTCCCCCCTCCTGCCCCTTACTTCCATCTGTCTGCACCTCTTTTCCTGACCTTTGCCCCCTGAGAAGGGGCCAGCAGGCTCCAGGTGCGGTCAGGACAGTGCAGGGAGTAGAGCTCGGGTGACGGGGCTGCCAGCTCCACGTGGAAGCGGAAACCCCCAAACACATAGAGGGAGTCGGTGGCCTCATGGTACACCGCAGAATGACCATAGAGTCCTGGGTGGGGCAAGTGAGCACAGAGCCTGAAGGAAGGGCTGATGATCAGGAACGCCTCCCACCTTCCAGGCTCCCCTTCTTGTGACCAGACCACCACCCTACTGGGCCCTGAGGCCAGAGATCAAGGAGCCCTTCTCAACCCCTCTCTCTCCCTCGGTTCTTTTTTTTTTTTCTGGTGAGGAAGATCAGCCCTGCGCTAACATCCATGCCAATCTTCCTCTTTTTTGCTGAGGAAGACTGGCCCTGGGCTAATATCTGTGCCCATCTTCCTCTACTTTATATGGGACACTGCCACAGCATGGCCCGACAAGCGGTACATCGGTGCGTGCCCGGGATCCGAACCCGGGCCGCCAGCAGTGGAGTGCGCATGCTTAACCACTGCGCGACAGGGCCGGCCCTCTCCCTCAGTTCTAAAGGACAACCATTAGACTCTGGGAAAGAGAAGAGAGGGAGACACGGTGACCAGGAGATCCTGGGGGACAGCAATCAAAGAATGCAGAAGGAAAGGTAGAGATAGAATACCTGAAGGGCAGTGATCTGGGACCTGGGGGAGGGAGACAATGACCCATCATTACTGGGCAAGAAGTGGGCAGCTTCTCATGGAGTCTGGGAGGGGTAAATAAAGAAACTGAACTTTTCAAGAGATGGTGTCCTGAGAATCTGGGGGTGGGGGTTAGAGGGGAGACAAGGAGACAACAAGGTATGGAGGGCAGTGACCACAGAGGACAGGAGTGGATAGAGCCCAAACAAAGCCCTGAATGGCTGGGAGGTCAAAGGTGCTGTGCCCTCCCTATCCCAGCCTCACCTGTCGGGGGGGTCCCACTCTGGGCTCCCGATACCCAGGCGCCGGTCGCCAGCTGGTACTCCAGCAGTTGCTGATTGAAGCCATTTTCAGGAGAGTAACCACCCACCAGGAGCAGAGACAGGCCTCGGCGGGCAGTAAGGGTGTGACCAGCAACTGCTGGCAGCTCCACGGTCTGAGGGACCTGGGGGATGGAGGGCAGTCACTGGGGGGCCGGAGGTCAAGGGTCACCATGTGGGTAGAAGCAAGATTCAGAGCTGCCCACACTCCCCAGGAACTGCTAGGGAGGTATCTAGCTGCCCGGGACTGGTCAGACCTCAGGCCTTCCGACCAGCCCTGGTCCCGGCAGGTGTGCAGCAGACCTCCTGCTATTTCTGCCAGCTCAGCGTCACTTTGTCAGGTAGGAGCAGCCTAGTGTTCTTACTCCTCTGCTCTCACTCTGGTTGCGTGCAGCTGACTGTATCCACTCCACAGTGCGCTGTGTCCCAGCGTGGCTGCCCAGTGCGTCACATCCCCTTGGTCAGGGATTGGCTTGGGAATACAATGTGACCCAGGATGGCCAATGAAATTCAATTCTGGGACTTGTGCTGGAGCGCCGAGAGGAAGCTACTTCGTCTGAGGATGAAGCTGGCAGGAGCTGCTGTGGCCATCTTTGCTAAAGCCTGGTTGTGGGGGCTGGGGGAGGGAAGAAATGCTCACCTTCTCCTGGCGCCACTGCAGAGTGGTGAGGTTGAGGACCCAGAAGTCGCGGGTGACGCCCCCAGCTGTAAGCCCCCCAAGCAGGTACATGGCACCACGGCCAGCGGGCACATAGGCAGCTGCATGGAAGGAGCGGGGTGAAGGGCCTGGGCCCCCGTCCTCAGCGCCCGCCAGCATCTGTGTCCACCGTCGCTCGCTCACTGAGTACCTGGGGCAGAGATGCAAAAAAGCAGCCTCACACTACAGTCATCCCAGTGTCCCCTGAGGTGACCCCCCAACACGTATCTCAGCATCCCCTGGGGTGACCCCTTCCATGAGTATCCCAGCATTGCCTGGGGTGAACCCCTACTTGGCAGGTATCCCAGCATCCCTTGGGGTGACCCCCCCTCAGGTATCCCAACACCCCCTAAGGAGACCCTCCTATGACAGTCATCTTACCACCCCCCAGGGTAGCACCACCCAAATAAGTATCCCAGTCCCTGAGGTGAGCCTCCTGTGACAAGTGTTCCAGCATCCTTTGGGGTGTCCTTCACCTATAGAGGTTTTTCTGCACCCCCCTGAAGGGACTCTTTTGTGACAGACATCTCAGCATCCCCTGAGGTGACCTCTCATTCAGGTATCCCACCTCCCCAGGGCAGTCCTCACCTGTACAGGTTTCCCAGCAGCCCCTGGGGCAGGCCCAGGCCCCCAAACATCCACAAGGTGGCATCAGGTCCCTCCACCATGGTGTGCCCCAGGCGGTGCAGGAAGCGGCTAGCAGTGTCCTTGGGGTGGGGTTGGGGGTGGGGAGGCGAGGGGTCAGGCTAAGGTCATGACAAAATGTCAGGGAGATGTAGGGTCTAGGGCGTGGTCCAAAGAGTGGAGGGGGGAAGGATGATCCTGGAGGTGGGCTGTGTGGCACCTCCCTTGGGAGTGGCATCCACAACTCACGGCTGAGAGGCGGCTATCCATGAGGGTCTCCCAAACCAGCTGCCCACCATCCAGCTTCGTGGCACAGTCAGGGCCCCCGAAACCCTCGGCACAGATGCACACGCCCAGGCTCTGGGGGACAGTAGAAGGAGGTTTGGGGGGGAGCCCTGATCACCACCCTTGTCCCATCTGGCTTGCCCTGTCCCACCTGTACCTGGTTACAAGTCCCTGCCCCACTGTGGGCGTTGCAGTTCTCAGGACACAGAGCCATGCGGCAGTGTGGGCCAGCCCAGCCCTGGGGACATCGGCAGAGTCCAGCACCTGCGGCTCCATCCTGGGGCACACACTCCTGGGGGACAGGGCAGCTCCCGGGGCCCCCTGACCCACAACGAGCAGAGCCCACTGAGGCATTGAAGCCCCAGGACAAGGAGCCGTTGGCCTCCCAGTGCAGCACGAGCAGCCCTGTCAGGGGAGAGAAGCCAGAGGCTTGCAGCAAGTCCATGTTCCAGGGCACTGCTCTGCCTCCAGGGTTTGAGGAAACCCAGTATAACTGGGCAGGGAAGCAAGGCACCCTGGTAACTTATAACCACTGCTGTGATTAACCATTCTCCTAAACACCACACACCTTCTCCCTCACCCAACCCATCAAGTTCTGTTGCTTTTAAAGCCTCAATCTCTTTCATATTCACATATTCACCCACTGCTTGCCACCTGCTCACCGACTAGCCTGGACACCAGCTCGTCTCCCCACTGGTCCTCCTGGCTCCCTATATGCTGCCCTTCACAGCAGCCCAAGTGACCCTTACAAACCTGAATCCGAGCTGTCACTGGCAAGCTCCAAACCCTCCACAACTCCCTACTGTCTTTCAGGAAACCGAGTCTCCTTAGAAAGCAGATTAGTGGGGGCGGGGGGCAGGAATTAATGACATAGTACGTAAAAAATGCTTCCATAAAATTATATATATACATATACACATTTTTTTTTTGATGAGGAAGATTGGCCCTGAGCTACGTCTACTGCCAATCTCCCTCTTTTTGCCGAGGAAGGTTGTCCCTGAACTAACATCCGCGCCCATCTTCCTCTATTTTCTATATGGGACGCCACCACAGCATGGCTTGATGAGCAGTGTGTAGGTCTGCGCCTGGGATCTGAACCTGGGAACCACAGGCTGCCAAAGCGGAGCGTGTGAACTTAACCACTATGCCACCAGACTGGCCCCTCATAAAATTATATTAAAAAGGGGGGGGGCCCTCTGACCCCATCGCCTCCCATGCTCCTGGTCCTCAGGCTGCAGCATCACAAGTTCCCCTCCCTCACCCACACTGCCCCCTTCAGGCCTCAAGTGAAATTTCACCTCTGCAAAGAAACTCTCCCCAACTCCCAGACGGAGCCAGGAGCCCACTCCCTTCCATTTCCTCGGTCCCTAGCGAAGGGGTCACTATGCTGAGTATACTTTGTTTGCTGCTGTTTGTCACCCCCTCGACACACACACACACACTGTGAGTCCATGAAGGCAGCACCAGTGTCCCTCGTTCACTGCTGCAGCCCCAGTGTCTAGCTCAGGCTCGGCTCACTATGGGTGCTCAGTAAACATTTGCTGAGTGAAATGAAACTGATGGGCCACTCAGTTCCAGCTGCTCACTGTGGGGCCTGTGGTTGCATGCAATCTCCAGCAGGCTGACTACAACTGCACCCTCTTTCCCTCTCTCTCCCAGCCTTGGAACCACTCTGATTTACAGTATAAAGAGAAGCATTTCCAAACTCAGGTCCTTTAACTGCCATGGGTAACAAAGGATTTCTAGCGCATCTCCACCAGACTAAGCCAGGTTTCTCAACCTCTCAGCACTGTCGACACAATGGGGCCTGGTAATTCTTGGTTGTGGGGGCTGCCCTCTGCATTGTAAAGTGCATAGCAGCACCTCTGGCCTATACCCATGAGATGCCAGTAACACCCCAATCATGACAAGCAGATGTCTCCAGACATAGCCAAGTACCCCAAGGGGCAAAATCACCCCTGGTTAAGAACCACCAGGCTGAGGAGATGCTCAGGGGCCCTCACACACCAGCCACATTCTGTGTGCCCCAAAGACATGTCCCACTTGGCCCTTCTGTGCAATCCTCTCTATTTGCCCCTCAGCTGAAGAAACTGAGGCCCACAGGTGGCAAGGATTGTGTCACCCAGCAAGTCAGCGGCAGAGTCGGGCTAGGTCTTGAGCCCACTTCAGGCAGCAAGATGCAGGGGCAAGGGATACATAGCCCAGGAGAGAGGTCCCACTTCCCCCAGCCCCATACCAGACAGGGCCTGCACAGTGAGGGGCCTGTCCCGCCGCTGGCCGCAGAAGGCAGCAATGAGGCTTCGGTCTGACTGGACGACACCAGTATCCAGGAAGCGTGGGAATCCGTCAAAGGCCAGGACATAGCTCAGCTGGAGGGTGCAGAGTCGAGGATCAGGGGATGATGAGCATGGAAAGAGGGATGCTTAGGGTCAGGGAGGAGGAGAAATTCAGGAAGAGAGCGCAATCTGAGACTGGGAAACAGGCTGTTTGAACCTCCCAGGCAGACTGTCAAACCGTGGCATGGAGACCACCATTCCCCCTCCTGTGTTCACAGCAAACAAGGCTAATCGATCAGGCACTCTCGCCTGGAGCCTCTTGTTCAATACACAGCTCCTGGCAGCCACTACCAATAGATCAGAGTTGGCACATAGGGTACAAATAATTACCACGCCTGGACTAGGGAATGGGGAATTGGAGTCCAGGAAATAGGAGATGATCTGGCAAGGGCTGGGGCCTCAGGAACAAAAGGCTGGGGGTCTGAGGAATACAGTTTGGGGTCTGAAGAATAAAGAAACAGGGATGTAGGGGTCAGGGTCTCTCTGAGGATTCACACTGGTGGGGGGAGACACGGGCCTGAACCCTGGAGCCCTCAGTGCTCACCGTGCAGGGGGTGCTGCTATCGGGGGAGAAGGTGAGGGTGAGTGGGGGACAGAGGGTCCCGGGGGCACAGGGCTGTAGCACCTCAGTGGCCGAGACAACCCACACACAATAGGACAGGCCTGGCCCGGCTCTCGCTGCCCCGCCACCTGGAGGCAGCAGCCCCCCAACCCGGCGTGAGCCCAGTGCCACTGAGGACACGTTGGTGAGGAGGGCGCGACCTCCACATTCCCGGAAGCAGGAGCCACCGGCCCTGGGGAGATGGAGGAGAGCCAGCATCAGACCAGTTCTGCCCCATCCCATTACATCCCTAACCCCAACCCGCCCCGGCCCGCCTGGCTGGCCCCTGGCTCACCGGGGGTCCCCATAGTAGCCGGGGGAGCAGAGCTGGCAGTGCGCACCCTCAGTGTGGTCCTGGCAGAAGCACAGCCCGCTGAGGTTGTCGCAGTGGCCGCGGCGCGGGTCCCCATGCCCGTTGCACTGGCAGGGCCGGCAGCCGCCTGAGCCTGTGGCGTTGCCGAAGCTGCCGGGCCGGCAGCGTTCACAGTGCTCCCCCCACGTCCAGTCTGTGGAGGCCCCAGCAGCAGAACACAGAGTCAGGCACAAGGGCGGGAAGGGGCCCAATCAACTGGCTCAGCTGATCCCTGACTCCACCTGGCTGCTTCAAAGGAGGGGAGCCAGGCCCAGACTGGGGAGGATTAGCAAGTCCCAATGCGGGGACTGAGGCCCCCAAAGAGATGAGTGGCACTGAAACCTGTTTGGGGTCAGGAGCAGTTAATGGGGCAGGGGACCCAGAGCTGGGTGAGGGGACACAGAAGCCCACAGAGAAGAGGAAACTGGAGCCCCGAGAAGGAGGCTCCCTTGAGCCCAGTCCTGCAGAATTGAGGAGGGAGGCTGCTCACCCTGGCACTCATCGCAGAAGCCAGGCCCCCGCTTGTGGCAGTGGCTGTGCAAGTTGCAGCCACAGTCCCGAGAGCAGCGAGGAGCAGGAGGTCCTGGGGCAGGCGTGGGTGGGGGCAGGTCGGACGTCCAGCCCAGGTCACACACGCAGGTGAAATCAGGAGGGCCGCTGCACACACCATGGCCGCAGTCCTCCAGGCACCTGAGGGGCCGTGGCAGGGGTGGGGTAAGGGCCAGGCCAGCCCAGAGCCCCCAAGGCATCCCCCCCTCACCCCACTCCACCTCATCATCTCCATGGCAACACCATCACAAGCTACTGCCTGTTCTATGGTCCTGGACTCTGTGGGTGGCTCTGTCTCTAAGGTAACCCTATCACACGTGGTAACTGTCTCTATAGAAACCACATATCAGCACTAGTGATCTGTTCTCTATGAAAAACCCTTTCAACTTGGTCCTCCTCCATCTCCATGGCAACGCTGAAGACTATGGCCCACAGTCCATGGGTGACTCGTCTCCACAGTAACTAGTGTTACGTTGGGGACCCTGTCACTCTAACAAGGGCCTAGTCTGCAGGGTAAAAACCCCAGCCTCACTGGGGATGCTGGTTCCACAAGAGGCTCCCCAGCACAATGATCACTTTCTCCCTGCACCTCCACACACCCTGGCCCTGGAGCACATCTCCATGGAGACCAGACCCACTCACGTGCGACTGCAGTGTGTGACTCCGTCACCCTGGTAGCCCCGCTGGCAGTGACACTCGTAGCTGAGGGGCGTGTTCAGGCAGGTTGCCCGCAGGTGGCATCGAGCCAGGCCCAAGCGACACTCATCCACATCTGGACAGCGGGCATAGGCCCAGCGGGCAGGGAGGGCCAGGGACAGCCCCAGGCCCTCCCCCACCCACAGGGAGCAGTTACCCCCAACCAGGGGCCCTGAGAAGTCCCCTTGGAGGCACCTGGGGGTGGGAGATTGAAGGGGAGGACGGGGGGATGATAAAGAAACAAGAGACAGAGACAGGGAAACAGTGACAGGGAGAGAGGAGGCCAATCAGAGTGAAATAGAAATATGAATATGCAGAGAGACAGAAGGAGAAACGCAAGAGAGACAGAGAGAAAACCAGAGAAGTCAGACAAAAAAGATTTTAAAAGACAGAAGACACAGAGCCAGGGAAACAGCGACAGGGAGAGAGAAGAAGAGACAGATACAGAAAGATAAGAAAGAAAACAGAAAGAAAGATGAGAGAAGACAAGTCACAGAGACAGGGAAAGAGCAGAGAGGTAGAAGAGAGCGAGAAACAGAGAGAAAGCGGAAGGTGGTGAAAAACAGATGACGGTAAGGCAGAGGGGCAGAGAAAGAGAGCGGCTGTTAGGATCAGGGCAGGCAGAGGGCCGCACACCTCACGCCCCTGCCCCGCAGCCTCACCGGCCCAGCGTGGGGTTGTCCTCGTTGGCACACCAGCCGCACTCATGGCTCTGCAGACACTCGTGGCAGGTCAGGAAGCGGTCGCAGCTCCGGCACCGCGGCTCTGAGTGCACGCTGCGGGACAACGGGTGTGGGGGTGTCAGAGCCCTCTGAAGTCTCCACCTTCCCCTCGAAGAGCCCCGCCACCTGGACGCACCTGTCGTCCCAGCCTCGGCAGCCCCCATGCGGGTACCGGGCCAGGTAGGCAGCAAACAGGAAGCAGGTGTGGGTGGACTGGCACCAGGCGCACTGGCTCGAGTTGGCCAGGCAGTCATCACAGGTCAGGCGCCTGGGGAGCCAGGGCAGGGTCACACCACGGCCCAGCCCAGACACTCCCCAACACCCCAGCTCCCTGGGCCTGGTGGGGCTCACTGGCTGCAGAGTGGGGGACACTCCTCCGGGCTCTTCAGGGCACCCCGACCCCGGCCCCGCCGGCTGCATGCCGCATCCCCTTTGCGGCTGGTGCTCTGATGCCACTCACAGAAGCGGTCCTGGCGGGTTGGAGAAGTAGGAGCCCAGTTTAGCCCTGTCCCTTGGGCTCTCAGCACCAGTAGGTGGTTCCCATCACCAGCTCAACAAGCAGCTGCCTCCCTTGCCTGTCTCACCCCAAAGAACACCCCTCCAAGCCGACCTCCCTCCCCAGCTGCCTGCCTCTCACGACACCCATGCGTTCTGTAGCCCAGCACCCACTCCCATTTTGGGCAAAAGCACCCCTTCTGTGTGGTCCAGGTGGGGCTGATTCAATCCTCGGGATCCAGAGGTGGCCAGGGACCACACTCCCTTCCTGCAGCCTCACTGATTGGTCCAGGAGTTGGCAGAAGACCCAACCAGAGCCAATGAAATGCACTTCTGGGACTTCTGTTGAACTGGGGGTGAGACTGTGGGTGAGGGCAGAAAGGTGCTCTCTTTCCACTTGGGACTTGGGTGGCTGAGTGGCGGGATAAAAGGCTGGAGCCCTTGTGGCTCCCTTGCCACTCCAAGGAATGAACCTCCAGGGAAGGACAGGATGCAGAATGGAGGGACGTGGATGCTTGACCGTGTGGTTTGAACGGCTGGAGCCAGCAGGCCTAAAGACCTATTCTTGGACTCTGGTGCCTGAGCTGATAAATGCCCCTCTGGTGAAGAGGTGCTGAGCTGGGTTTTCTGGGCCCTGCAACGGGGAGAATCCTGACTGCCAGGCGCCCACTCTCCAGCCCCCCCTCCTCTGCTCCCCATGGGGCTCTCCCCTGCAGATCAATGACAACAGCCTCAGCCATCTCCCACCACCACCACCACCCAGGGGGCCCTTCGGCTGCCCAGGCCAGCCCTAGGGGGCCCTCCCCTTTCCCAGTCATCTGCTTTGGCTGCCTCCAACTTGAGACCTCCCTCTGTGGTACAGCAGGCACCTGGGTGCAGGTGTGGCAGTCGCGATGCTCCTCACAGAGCGGGCAGAGGGCAGGCACCAGCACCAGCAGGGACCCACCAGCCCCATCGTCCCCGCAGTGGGCCCCACTCTGGCGCAGGTGGCAGGTGGCACTGGTCAGGCACCAGCCACAGCCCTGGTCTGCCAAGCAGCCGAGGCAGGAGGAGTAGGAGGCGCAGGCCGATGAGCGGTAGGGCTCCAGGAAGAAGAAGGAGATCTCCTGGGGGAGGGGGTCATATGAGGGTCAGGGGTCCACGCTCCAAGTCAGGCCTCAGGAGTCAAGGTTTGGGGTAGGGATCAGAATTTGGAGCTAAAGACTTAAGTGTCTGCGGACAAAGCTGAGTACTCAGGCGGCAGAAGGTCAGGATTTAGGACATTAGCAGACAAAAGGGGATCAGGATTTGAGAGAATCGAGAGATCAGAGGTCAAAGTATGGAGGGCAGAAATCAGGGTCAGCAGGGTCAGGGCAGGAGGAATCAGAGATGTGGGCAGGGGTCAGAATATGAGATAAGGTCAGAGTCTGGGGGTCAGAAGTTGGAGTCTGGAGGGTTCAAGGTGAGGCCCAGAGTTCAAGAGTCAGGGTCAAAGCAGTGAGAGTTTGTGGCCAGGGGTTCAGAGAGCCCAGTGGATCTGAGGCCCAGGACTGGGGGTAGGCCAGGGCCTGGGTACTCACGCTGCCACCTGGCACGCCAGTCCGGTCCCACAGCAGGGTGAGCTCGCTGTGCCCAGGGCCCGCCGAGCCATTGAGCTGGCCCCGGATCTCTACCGCGTACTTGTGGCCCCGGCCAGGCAGTGGGAAGAGGCGAGCAGACCCTGGGCGCTGCAACCGCCTCGTCTCTTTCTCCTGCTGCGCCACCCAGCGCCCTACCTCCTCCTGGGGTAGGGGTGAGGACAGACAGGGGCCTCAGAATTTTCTACTCCCTCCTCCGACCCCTAAAACTTCCAAGAGCCCCAAACCCACCCAGCACCCACCTGCTGTTGGGATGAGGAAGACGCCCTCAGGGTTACTTAGACCCCAAAAACCTCCAAGTACCCCCAAACCTACCAGCAACACACCTCCTCCTCAGGGGAGTTAACTTAATAACTCAGACCTTCCCCACTTTCTTCAAAATTCCCCAATTCTGTTCACAACTGAAAATCCCAGGGCCCTTCCTCCACTAAGGACACATCCCGTGCCTCTGAGTTCTCCCCAAACTGCCCTGCACCACACATCCCAGCCCCAACGTTTATCATAAACAGCCCCTGAATGTCCCAGGCCCCCTCACCATGTTCTCCGTGTCAGGCCCACGGGCCATCCGAGCCAGGACGTGTAGGCGCTGGGCCCGGGCCCACACGGCCACATCCTCAGCCCCTGGCCCACCTGGCCCTCCCGGCAGCAGTGGGTGGATGAAGCCACGGTAGACCAGGGACACGTCCGTCTCTGGGCTGGGTGTCAGGGTGATGGTCGTACTGCGGACAATCAAGACCTGTGCCAGCCAGGGAGGGGGGTATGTGTGAGCGCCTTTCTGTATGCCGCCCCCCCAACCCACAGTACCCACATCCTAAGGGCCACATCAGAGCCAGAAAAGACCAGACAACCCAATCTCCTTCCCTATTTTACCGAATGAGAGACTGAGGCCAGGGGCAGTGGGGAGGCCCAGGATCACTCTGGGAGAAGAGTCAGGACTTCAGGTCAGAATATAGGCAACAAGGTCCCAGCCCCTGCTCATCTCCACCTCTCAGTAAACTCCAGGACCCGGGACCTTTCAGGATCCTCTTCCCCAATGCCCCACCTTTCCACCTAAGCCCTTAGGAATACAGATCCAGCATTCAAAGTGCCGAACATACTACATGGTTTATTGCTAGTGTGTGTTTTTTTAATTGCAAAAGAATGGAACAACCCAAGTGTTCACCATCGGAGACTGTTTAAATAAATGACAGCACTGCGGCATTAGAATATAAATGGAATATTATGCAGCTGTAAAAAAAAAATGAGGGTGTTTCCTAAGTCCTGTTACAGGAAGCTGGCCAAGATGTGTTAATAAAAGAAGGAAGTGGCAGTATAGTGTGGATGGTATTCTACTTACTGTGCAACAAAGAAAAATAACTGTCACATTTACTGGTATTTGAATAGGTAGACTCTGGAAGGATATAAAAGAAACCCAAATGGATCTTCTAGGAAGAGTTAGGGTAGTCCTGAGTTGGGGAGATGCTGGGGACAGCTTCCCACACTGAGGGGGTGGGAAGTGAGGCAGATGGGAGAGACTTTTCACTCAGTTTTTTTTTTTTTTTTGGTGAGAAAGATTAGCCCTGAGCTAACATCCGTTACCAATCCTCCTCTTTTTGCTGAAGAAGATTGGCCCTGGGCTAGTGTCCGTGCCCATCTTCCTCTACTTTATATGTGGGATGGCTACCACAGCATGGCTTGATAAGCAGTGCATAGGTCCACACCCGGGATCTGAACCTGCAAATCCCGGGCCGCCGAAGCACAGCACGCGAACTTAACCACTACACCACCAGGCCAGCCTCTCACTCAACTTTTTATATCATTGTGATTTTTGAACCATGTGACAATATTACCTATTTTAAAAATCAAAATCAGGGGCCAGCCCCATGGTGTAGCGGTTAAGTGCGCGCACTCCGCTGCTGGTGGCCCGGGTTCGGATCCCAGGCACACACCAATGCACCGCTTGTCAGGCCATGCTATGGCGGCATCCCATATAAAGTAGAGGAAGATGGGCATGGATGTTAGCTCAGGGCCAGTCTTCCTCAGCAAAAAGAGGAGGATTGGCACGGATGTTAGCTCAGGGCTGATCTTCCTCACAAAAAAAAAAAAAAAATCAAAATCAAAACTGGTGGTTCTTCAAGAAGTTACACATAGAATTACCATATGACCCAGCAATTCTGCTCTTAGATATATACCCAAAAGAATTAAAATAGGTGTTCAAACAAAAACCTGCACATAAATGTTCACAGCAGCACTACTCACAACAGCCAAAAGGGGTAAACAACCCAAATATCCATCAGCTAATGAATGGATGTGGCCCAGCCACACAACAGGATATTATTCAGCCATAAAGAGGAATGAAGTTCTGACACATGCTACAACATGGATGAGCCTTGAAAACATTATGCTGAGTGAAAAAAGCCACACACAAAAGGCCACATGTTATATGATTCCATTATATATATATAATGGACTATATATAATGATTCCATTATATGATTCCAACTTATCCAGAGCTGGCAAATTCAGAGGCAGAATACAGATTAGTGGTGGCCAGGGGCCAGGAGGAGAGGAGAATGGAGAGTGGTGACTTAATGGATCCCGAGTTTCCTTTTGGGGTGATGAAAATGTTCTGGAACTAGATAGTGGTAACAGTTGCACAATATTGGGAATGTGCTAAATGTCACTAATAGTAAACTTTATGTTATGTGCATTTTACCACAATTTAAAAAAATGTTTTTAAGTCAATAAGGAAAAACAGACCCTTGAATGTAAAGGACTTACGGATAAACACAAGAGTGATAAAGATCCATTTGAAAAACGAAAACCCTAGGACCAAGCCCTTCAACAGACACTCCACGCTGGGCCCCCTCCCCCGGCTCCCCACCTTGTCGGGCTGGGAGGCATTGGGTGGCTGTTGGAAAGTGAGCAGGTGCAGGCCAGGCAGGAAGCTCTGGGTGATGCAGGTCTCCAGGGATGTGACGAAGACAGGCACAGGTCCCCACCAGCCCACAGTGCCTGAGATCTGCTCCCCTCGGCAGCGGGCCTGCTCTGTAAGGACGGAGAGAAGGAGGTGGGGTCAGGATGAGGTGCAGCGCCGCCCCCTCCCACACTGCCACTCGACACTCACACTCACCAGGCCGAGGGAGGCAGCTCTCATTGTGCACACACCAGCCCAGGGCGCCAGGCCCCCGGGGAGGAGCTGCAGGACTGCTGAAGGCCAGGCAGGCCTGGCAGTCACCCAGGAGGCGGCCCAGGCCCAGGCAGCTGGCAGCTGGACACTGCAGGGAGGAGAGGGGACAGCGGTCACTGTCCACTAGGGTTTAAGGGACCTGGGAGGGGCTGTGGATTCAGGAGTCTTGGGAAAAAAGGAGTTGGGAAATTGGTGGAGGGAACCGAAGGCCAGGTTGTAATGAGGAAGATCAAGAGGACAAGGGCTGGGGGATCCTTGGACAGGGTCATAAGTTCAAAAGGATCGGGGAGGGGGTCAAAGGTTCAGGGGTCAGGAGTCAGAAACGCAGATCTTAGGTGTGAAAACCAGTCTCCCAAGTTGGGGAAAGTCCTTCTCTACTTGGTTTAGGCAGAAGGAGACACCAAGGGCCGTGTCTCTGTGCTAGAGGACAGGGTGTTGGGCAGTCACTCACAGCCCCTGAGGGGGTCCCAGGAGGTGGAGCAGCTTGGCAGGCTCCCTGACACCAACTGCATTCGGGGTCTCGGGAGCAGACGCTGTGGTCCGTGTACATGGAGCAATAGTCCAAGTGGTACTGTAGAGAGATGGCAGGGAGCAGGGGTTCCTCAGACCTGGGGCCTGCTCCCCTAGTCCCGCTCACTGTGATTACTCCAGGGAACCTCGACTGCTCTGCACCTTGAGGATCCCCATCCACTCCTCTCCCAGCCCCAGGAACCTCCATTCCTCCTCCCTTTAACCTGGGGACCAACCTCTCTCCTCTCACGGCCCTAGGGACCCCCATTCCTTCTCCCAGGGACCCCCCAACTTTCTCCCTTATCCATGGAAACCATGCTACCTCCTCCCCAGCCACCCTCTCCCTGTCACCCCAGTGCTCACGTCCGGGGCAGGTGCCTGGAACACAAAGGGGGGCACCTTATAGGCCATCAAGTCCCCACGAGGCCGGCCACTGTACCCCCCAGCCACCAAGAGGACGCTGCCACCAAGCACAGCCGCCACATGTGAGTACCGACCACTGGGAGGTGCTGCTCGGCCTAGGAGAATACAGAGCCCCAAGGACATGAGACGCCCAAACCCCCTCCCCATCATGGCTCCCCTGCTCAGAGGACTACCCCTGACTCTCCTATGCCTCAGCTCAGCCTCCAAGTTCCTGCCTCAACTCCACCTGCCCAAGGAAGCCCTCCCAGCCTGCCTGGCCCTGCACTAGCTCCGGTTCTCTCACCTCTCTGCCCAAATCATCTCTCAGACAGAGCATGATCTTTGGAGTCAGAAAGACTTGGGTTCAAATCCTGGGTCTACCACTTACTTGGGTTCAAATCATAGATCAACTACTGACTAGCTGTGTGGCGTTGGTTTCCTCTTCTCTAAACGGAACCCATCCCACCCTGGGGGAGCTGTGAGGCAGGCTGCCTGACTCTCATGTTTTTGTCTGCCTGACACCAGCATCCCTTCTGGTGACAGCCTCTGATTTTCCTCTGGGAAACACCCTCTCCCACTCGCAGTCCACAAGGCTCAAGTCGAGCGGTCCCTGCCTCTGGCAGCAGTGGGGCTTTAGCCCAGGCCTATCAGTGTGCGTGCCTAGTTCAGGGATGGGACCCAATTCCTACAGTTCTCGGGAAAAAGGCACTCTCTTCTCTCTGTACATTTTTAAAGAGTAGGATATAATCCCAGAGCTGCTAGTGACCAGCTACAAAAGGCCTGCTAGACACTGAGGTAAACCCAGACGAGAACTGGAGAGAGAAATGGCTGATGCCATCATGTGAGCAGCCGGACCCAGCCCAGCCTGAAGCCAGGAGTTTTCACTCAAGTGAGCCAAGAAATTCTTCTTTTTTGCCTAAGCTGGTTGGGTTGGATTTCTGTCACTTACAACCAAGAGTCCTGACTGACAGATAAGTGGTCAATGATTGGTGACTCCCTCACCCTCTTATTGGCCTGTATGCTCTGTGAACACATGGGACGTGGCCCAGGGAAAAGAGGAAGAGGCCTCCAGAAACCTCACCCTCTGGCCTGCCCAGTGAAGGGGCCTAAAGGAGGGACAGGGACAGGCAGAGAAGCCCTGGACTAGAGGCCTCAAAGGCCAGGTTAAGGCTTTATTCCTAATGGTCAAACAGGGTTCCTTGGGGACCCTTCTTCTTGCCCATCTCTTAAGCGTTAATGTCCCTTCCTTAAGCTTGACCTCTGTTCTTGATCTTGTGTTCAGTGAAGCAAGGAGCATAGATGGGCCTCTGGGAAGTCCACAGCTCCCTGAAATGACATGCCCACTCTGTGCATACACATGTCTTCCTGAGGAGAAGGCCTGTGGCTCTCTTCCAATTCTCAAAGCAGTCTCTAATCCAATGAGCGTGAAAGGTTTCTCCACACCCCCTTCCAAGTGAGCCTGCTGGCCCTGCAGCAGGACTCTCGCCGCTATTAGAAAGACAACGTGGCCAGCCCTTCACTAGGCTGTCTTCATTGGTCATGTGTCATCTCAATTTACTCTCACAACAGCCCAGTGGCTTAAGTGTTATTATGATCCCCATTTTACAGATGGGGAAGTTGAGGCACAGACAGATGACATGATGGTGTTTGTATAGATGGTTGTTTGGGGCCAGCCATCCTGGTTATGCCACTTGCCCATTGTGTGACCTTGAAAAAGTTGCTTCTTCATGGGCAGTTCCCACAGAAACTGGCAAAACCTGGATTGGAACCTAGATCTGATACTACTGTAACTGTCTCCCATCTCCATGGCAACAATGCCCTAGTCTTGCCTCCAGCCCAGGGTTGCCTCCTGAGGCCAGCTCCAACAAGATGTCTGGCTCACCCGGCAAGGACCGAGGTGGCTCCTGCCCAGAGCCCAGATTCACTGCGGGGGGAAGTGTGACCCTCAGGGAAATAGAGGGGCCACTTACCCTCAGGTGTTCCTGGGGGGGCAAGCTCGGCCCCTGACACCCATTGATGGCAGCCGAGGTGGTAGAAGAAGATGCCATCTTCATAGCACTTTTCCTCCTGGTAATGGGTGTGCACATTGCCCCCTGGGAAAGGAGGAAAGGGGCACAGCTGGCAAGCCTGGGAGAGCTAGGGACACCCATGCAGGGAGCCTCAGCTCAGGGTTGGCTCGGGCATCTGGCAGAGAGGCAGGATTGGGGAGCCTCCTCACCATAGACCACCATGTAGTTGCCCAGGACACTGGCCGTGTGGAAGGCTCGCTCCCGTGGGCCCTGAAGCCCATCCCTGCCCTTCAGCGTCGTCCACACACGCCGATCCACATGGAAGAGCTCAGTGGAGTTCACCCGCACAGAGAATCTATGGGAGAGGGGCAGAGGCGGGGCTCAGGGCAGGAGGGGCCTCTCTCCCTCCTCTGGGCTCTGAGGAATTGTGTGACCACCCAGGGTAGAGACTGGCTGTGACCCGGTTTATGTCCCCTCAGAACTAGAAGCTCCCCCTGGGCAGGACCCAGGTTTGACTCATCTCTGGCTTCCCTGCAAAATCTAGCCAGGGCACCAAGCAAGGGTTGGTTGAATAGATGGATGGTGGGAGTGTGTGGGGAGACAACAGACCAAGAGATTGAATGAAAGATTAGAGAATGAGTAAGTAAGTAAGTGAATGAGTGAATAAATGAATGAAGGAAGGAAGGAAGGAGTGACTGAATGACTATAGGAGTTGGTTAATGAGCAAAGACCACTAAAGACTAAAGGCCTGGGGTGTTGGGTCAGGCCTGGCCCTGCAGGGCAGGGTTTGTGGGGCAGATCACTCACCGGGCAGTGGAGGGCCGGTGTCCACCGTGAACCAGCAGGGTGCGAGAGGGGGCGTGGAACACCATGGAGTGGCCGGTGGCAGCAGGAGGCCGCCCACCTGCTGGAATCACCTGCTCCCAATAGCCCCCACTGGTGCTGTCGAGGCGGAAACGGAAGAGGCCGGAGGAGAAGAGGTCGTGCTGGGTGCGGCCACCAGACACATAGAGCCAGATGTCATCCACTAGGGCGGCCGCATGACCTGCCAGTCCTGGTGGCCCCGAGGAGCTGGAGGCAGGCGGTGCCAGGAGCTCCCAGTGGCCCCCATCCAGGGGGCTAAAGGCCCACACATCGCTGGTGAGGGAGCCATCAGCCAGCTCACCGCCCATAAGCACCAGGGAGCCAGCCCAGGCCACAGCCACATGGGAGTGACGAGCAGCCTGTGAGGAAAAGACCAGGAAACAGAGATGGAGAGGGAAACAGATGGTGACATATAGAAAGAGAATGAGAGAGAGAGCCAGACATAGACAGAGAGATGCAGAGATGGAGAAAGATGGAGAGACAGAGATACAGAGAGAAAGAGAGAAGGTGAGACAGAGACAGAGATATGCAAAGAAAGAAGAGAGATGGACCCAGAAAGACAGACACATTTGAATAAAAAGAAGTGAGACAGAGAAACACAATAAGAGAGAGAGGAGACAAAGAGACAGGAAAAGAAGGAGAAACGCCAGAGAAAAGCAGAGAGAGAGAGAAATACAAACCAGAGAGAAGGAGACACAGAGACCAAGAGGGAGCAGAAGACCAAGAGTCAGACAAAAACAGATATGGACCGAGAGAGAGACAGGAGACACACAGAAAGATAAGATGCAGAAAGGGAAATAAGGGAAGAAAAAAGAAAATCAGAGATACAAAAGCAGAAGCGGGAGGAGTAGGTGTTTCTGGATCAAGCTGCAGGGTGGGGGTAGTATGGGGTGAGGGGGTCACCGTAGGGGGCCCTGGAGTGGACAGGCACAGCCAGGCAGGGCAGAAGTGAAGTCCATACCGGGGTAGGACTCAGGTCCCAGCGCTCCCAGGTGTTGGCAGAGAAGTTGTACAGGACGAGATCACCCAGGGCACTGTTGAGGTCCTGGCCTGTGGAGGGGTGGATGGTCTCAAGCCCTGGCCACAGGCTGCCAGGCCTCCAGACTCCAGACACATACCCATCTGCTCACCTCCAAAAACAGCCAGCAGCCCCGGTGGGGACAGGAAGGCACCAGCCGCCCCGATTCGGGCAGAGAAGGCTGGGTCTCCGGCACTCACATTGTGCCACCAGCCAGCCCCCTGGTTCTCCCACAGGTGCAGGTCACACGCACGTCCCAGGAAGCCAGGCTCACAGCGGCACGGTCCCAGGGGCTGGGACAAGGGGACACAAAGGCAGGGATAGAGAGAGAGAAAGAGACAGAGAGACAGGGAGAGGAGAGACAGAGCCAGAGTGAGACACACAGGCAGAAAGGGAGAAGGAGAGAGACAGACAGGAAAGGAGAGAATGGAAAGAGAAAGAGACAGAGAGACAAAGGGAGAGAGACAGGGAGACAGACCAACAGACAGAGGAAGAGAGAGACACAGAGACACAACCAAAGGGAGGCAGAGAGGTGGAGGAAAGAAAACACACCAACAGAAAAAGGGAAAAAGAAAAAGAGAAAGATCCAGAGAGAAGAATGAGGACAGAAAGAAGACAACAGGTTGGAGAGCAAAGACGGTCAGTGAGGTCAACGTCTGCCGGGGCTGGAAGAGCTCAGATCTGAGAGGTCAAGGCAGGGAGGGCACCAGGCGTGATCCATACCCCAAGCAGAATGTGCATGGCTTAGGCCCAAGGTCAGCAGTGGAAAGTCAGAAGTCATGGTGGGGGGGCCCAAGGCCAGACAGAGTAGCTGCATGGGAAAGGACGGAGTCGGGCCTGGCAAGAGGAAGGAGGCTGGGTTCACAGGTGAGAGGTGGGTTATAGATGAGGACAGGAGAGGGCTCAGGCAGAGGAGTAGCCCCAGGCGAAGGGGAGGTGGGGTTGGAGTAACAGGTTGGGGTAGGATCCTGAAGGAGAGGGGAATATTGTGGGTGAGAGCAGGGTCCCTGGTGGGGGTGGTATCATGGGAAAGGATGGGGTGGCAGGGGGAGTTTCAGACTGGGGCAGACAGATCTAGGAGATGGGAGCGGTGGGTGTGGTCACAGATCAGGGCCCCAGGGGAACACAGCTGGGGACAGGCTCACCGAGGCGCAGGTGCCATGGCTGCCACAGAAGGCGGGGCACTCCTGCAGGCCGCAGTCAGGGCCCCCCCAGCCTGGTTCGCAGGCACACACCCCCGGGGGCTGGCACTGCCCATGGCTGCGGCAGCCGCCCGGGCACAGGGAAAAGCGGAACGAGGCGTTGAAGCCCAGCAGGTTGTAGTTGGCATCGCTGAAGAGGTGCAGCAGCATCTGCAGGGACACGGCAGGCAGGACTCCAGGGACTGGACTGGGAGGGTGGTCCGTGCCTGCCCCTACTCCACCCCAGGGGTCCCCTCCTCCTTTCTTTGTGTCCTTCAGTCTGATGCCAAGTCCCTCCCACTGTCCTCTGTCCCCCACACTCCACCTAGATCCTCCAGCCACAGCCTCACAGCCTGTCCCCACCAACCTTGCCTGAGGAAGCCTCGATGGGTGGAGGCCGGGTGCTCCCACTCAGACTGGCAAGCAGGTGCCCACGGGGGGAGTCACCATCATACACGAACAGGTAGTCGTACGTGCATTCCGTGTCCAAGAAAAGGAAGTCCAGCAGGATCCGGTGCTGGGGGCTCGGGGCTGGGTGGTGAGAACACAGGGGCCTGGCTCAAATGTGGACCCTCTCCCCAGGCCTCCACGCAGCCCACCCACAAACATCAAGCCCTCTCCAGGTGCTGGGGGCCCAAAGATGAGTCAGACCTGGGCCGTGCCTTCGAGGGGCTCCTGGTCTCATAGCCCAGGGAGGTCAGAGGTGTGACAGCAAGAAGGACAGGAGCTCCGAGAAGGAATTACAGTATGAGCCCCAGAAAGGACTCCTGAGATCAGGCTGAACACCCCCACAATTCAGACAGGAAAACTGAAGTGCAGAGAGAGGAACCCCAGCCCACTGGCCACACAGAGTCGTTCCCGTTCATGCCTGAGCCTTAGACACGCTCAGGCCTGAGGGTCCGGGTCCAGGTCCTGGCAGAGAGGCATACTCCCAGACGGAAAGGGCCTCTGTGAGGGTCTCTGTTCCAGGCCAAACAGAGCTCTGAAGGAAGAGTCGTTTCTTCCCCCTGGACAAAAGCTGAACCTTGAAGTATCACGGCTCCCCTCTGCCCCCACCCAGGGTCTCATTTATGTTTATTGTAGTGGCTAAGGGCACAGACTCTGAGCCAGACTGCCCGGGCTGAAATCTTGGCTCTGCTACTTAGTAGCTACTAGCTGTGTGACCTTGGGCAAGTCATCTACCCTCTCTGGATCTGTTTCTTTAGCTTTCAAGTGGGGATATAATGGTACTGAGGTGGATTCAAACTTCTTAGCCACTCCTCCCATCGAGAGGTGAGGGCTGATCCCTGCCCCTGTATCTGGGAAGAGTCTCAGAGACCAGTGTGACCAAGACAGCACAGCAGGAGTGACGTTCTGGGACTTCCAAGGCTGAATCAGAGGAAGCCTTGCAGCTTTGACCTGGGCCTCATAGAATGCTCCTTCGCAGAACACAGCTGTCATGCTGTGTAAAGCCAAAGCCACATGGAGGGGCCACGTGTAGGGGTCCCAGCTGACAACCCCAGCTGAGCTTCCAGCGGACAGACAGCTGGCAGCCCTGGGAGGGAGCCTTCTTGGACGTCCAGCCAGGTGAGCGTTCAGATGACTGCAGCCCCAGCTGACATCTGACTGTGCCCACAAGAGGCGATAATGCACGGAAAGTGCTTAATGGGGCCTAGCACTTCCTAAGTGCCACTACTGCCAGCACTGTCACTATTCTTGCTCTCTGCCAGGTCCTGATTCCAGAAGGTTCTCTTATCCCACATCTCACACTAGGGGCTCAGGGAAGTCTTCCAGGCTAAGGGAACTAGGAAACCTGGGTTCCAGCTCTGCCCCTGACCTGCTGGAGGACCCTGGGCCAGACCCTTCTCCCATGCCCCTCAGCACGCTCATCCACCACTCACGAGCTGTGTGATCTTGGGCCAGTTCCATGGGCTCTCTGAGCCTCAGTATCCTTGATGTAAAATGGGGATAATTCTCCCCACCCACCAAGGCTGGTGTGAAGATCCAATGAGATGATGACTCTAACATGACAGCCCAGGCATCCTCCTCTTTCACCAGGACCACTGATCCAGCCTCCTTCCTGGCCTCCCAGCCTCTTGTCTTGCCCTGACATGGGTTCCTGAAGGATCTTTCCAACTCGACATCTGGTCCTGGCCCTCCTCTGCCCCTGGGCTCCCCACAACCCACAGGAGAAAGTCCAGCTCCCTAACCTAGCATTTAAATTCTCAGCTTGTCTCACATCACTCCACTGCCTTCAGCTCTATCAGGAGCTGGGTCTTTGCACAAGCTTCTCCCTCTATCTGGAGCACATTCTCCCTTCTCGCCAGCAAACTTCCCAACCTCCTCCAGGAAGCCTTCCCTGCTGCCTCCTGGCTGGGTTAGGTGCCCCTCTTTGGGGTTCTCACTTCCCATTGTAACCTTCATTCCTCTGGGCCAGGACCATCTGTGTCCAGGCCTGTCTCTTCTGCAGCCTAGAAGGCCCACAGCGCTGGGCCTGGGTCTAACTCATCTTGGGGTCCCTCCCCAGCATTCCCTAGCACAGGGCCTGGCACTGAGCAAGGGCTCCGGACATGCTAGGTGAAGGGATGAAGAAATGCACAAAAGAAAGACTACTGAAGTTGGCAGCTCTCCCTCAGGCTCTAACCAGAGTCCCTGAGAGCATCACATATAGACCCGAGCCATGGTCTGGGGAATGCAGAACCATTCAGCCAGACCAGGCAACCAGACCTCCCAGAATCTCACCAGCTCAACCAAACTATAAAGCTCTGTTCCCGGATCACAACAAGTACATCTTTGTCAAGAGCCTGCCAGAGGCCAGCTCACCATCTGCCTTCCCCAAGTTCCTCCCTAAGTTCAAGGTCTCCTGTTTCCACCCAACCCCCATGGAATCCCACACAGAGATCTAATCCCAAAACCACCTGCTATTCAAAAGTAGGATACCTCTTATTCACGAGGATGTTATGAGGACTGGGTACAATAAAGTGTGAATGTGGTACAAAAGTTAAGTTGCATATTTTTTAATATAAGGGGGAACATGTTGGTTCTCAAAGGTGACAGGCACTGGGAAGGATGGGAGATCAAGGGGGTGTGGGAGCCGGCCCTGCGGCTTAGGGAGCCGGCCCTGCGGCTTAGCGGTTAAGTTTAGCGTGCTCTGCTTCGGCAGCCCAGGGTTCAGTTTCCCGGGCGCAGACCTGCACCACTCGTTGGCAGCCATACTGTGGCAGCGACCGACACACAAAATAGAGGAAGATTGGCACAGATGTTAGCCCAGGGCCAATTTTCCTCAAGCAAAGAGAAGAAGATTGTCAACAGATGTTAGCTCAAGGCGAATCTTGCCCACCAAAAAAAAAAAAAAGGGAGGTCTGGAAGTCTCCCAGACTCCTCCCCACCCCAACGTCCAGCCAGATGGTCCCCAAGTCTCACTGATGAAGCTTCACAAACATCTCTCTGTGCTCTGCACGTCTCTCCACCTCCTTAGTCCCTGCCCCAGTTCAGAACTCATCCTCTCCTGCAAGACCAACATGCCAAGTCTCCAGTCCGCCCCCCATGCAGCCTGAGAGTGATGCCCCACTCCTGCTCAAAATCCTCCTGTGGCTCCCCATCAACCCCAAGAGGAAAGCCAAGACGCTCAGGGTGATATTCAAGGCCCTTCTTCCCCTGCTTCTGGCGCCCTCCTTACGCCTTAGCCAACAGTTCAGCTAGACCAAACAAACCTAGACATGGCTCCTGAGACATACCAGCCTCTCTTTTGTCTTCAGAGGCTGTTCCCTTTTCTCACCTAGTAAACTCCTAGGCATGCTTCAGAACCCTGCTCCAGTGGCTCTTCCTCTGTAACCCCCAGTAGAGTTCTCTCACTCCCCTCGGCCCATCTACCCAACCCCTGCACCTCCTTCTGTCTCAGCCCTGAGCACACTAGGGGCTGAATGAATGTGTCCAGCCCTGACATCCCCAATCAGGCTGAGGCTCTCAAGGCCAGAGAGTGACTTATGCCCTCAACACATATACATACCTCCCATTCTGTTCTTACCTCCAGACAGGAATGGCCCCCAAGCTGGGGACAGACACACTCATCCCCAAGAAACATGCTTCATCCATACCCCACACAACAGCCATAGAGATCTTCTAACACATAAATCAGTTCATGCCCTTCTTCTGCTCAAAACTCCTCCATAACTCCCCAGTGCTCCTGGTCAAAGACCAAGCTCTGAAGCCTGCAAGGGAAGCCCTGCATGATCCAGGCCCTGTCACACCTCTGGCCTTTGCCCAGGGCCTCCTCTGGGGGACTCCCATCTCCCCTTGGTGGCCAGCTCCTCCATCCGCTGCCAAGGGAGGCCTTCCTGCACTTCCCCAGCCACTGCCTTTAGACTCCTCTTCCTCTTCCCTACTGCCTTCAGGACACAGCTCAAAATCACAGGTTCTATACCCTCTGGCTCCTCCCAACCCTCCAGCGTCAGGCTCACTGTCTTCTTGTATTCTGTGTTCTAGCACACTGGACTTCTAGTTCCTCAGAAGCATCATACCCTCCTGCTTCCACAGGCTATTCTCCTTGCCTGGAATGCCCTTTTGCTCCCTCCTACATGCCTCTCGTCTCAGCTGTAGCCCAGGATAAGTCAGACCTCTTCTCTGGGCTTCCCACTCCCTGAGGGTGGGTTTGTCTCCCCCACTGGACTGGGAGCCCATGAGGGTAGGGCTGGTGTCTTTGCACAGGCTGTTCCCTCTTCCTGGAATGCTCTTCCTCCTCCTCCTGGCTAATTCCTATGGGTCTTTTAGATCTCAGCTCAGATATCTCCTCTAGGAAGCCCTCTCTGCTCTCCCTCTCTCCCAGGTCAGGCACCTCCTCTGGGCTCCCCCAGGCCCATGGGCTTCCTCCATCCCAGTCTCAACCACTCCGGGCTGTCACTATTAATGTGTTTGTCTCCTCCACTGGATTCCAAGCCCCAAGTCATGAGAGATTGCCGGGACTGTCTTGGTCTCTCCTATGTCTCAGTGGCAAATATACTGTCTGGCACATAAATGACTGAAAAAAAATGCTTCTATTGAAGTACTTTAAAAATAACAACAGTAATAATCCTAATATCATTTGGTGAGCATTTACTATGTGCCCGGCATGTTAAATACCTGTTCTCATTTAATCTCAACCATTCTATGGTGGGTACTATTATTAGCCCCACTTGCAGGGAGAGGAAGCTGGATCTCAGAGAAAGGAAGCCACCTGCCCAAATGCACAAAGCTAGTAAGAAGTGGAACCCAAATTCGAAGCCAGGTGGTTGGGCCCCAGCCTGAGTTTCTAACAATTACTCAGAATACCCCTCACTGATGCTCCTGGCTTGTAATTGATCATCTGGGTCTGGGTGTAAATCCCCCACCAGACTTCAAGGCCTTCTAGGGCAGGGCCCAGGTTGGCTGCAATTTGGAGCAAAGGACCTGGACCAGAACTGGGCTCTGAGAATGTGGTGAGTGGATGAACAGTGCACAAATGAATGAATTAGCGCATTAGTGGGTATGTGACCCACGCGGCCCCACTCACCCTCGATGAGCCACTCGCAATTGCCATTGACGCTGTAGTTGCCCGCACCATCCGTCACGAAGCCTGGCGCCTCTCGCAGCACTTGCCGCTGCCCCTTGCAGTCCCCCGCCCGGGCCCCAGGGGACAGCGGCCCGAGCACGGCCAAAGATAGAGCCAGCGCCGCGACCAGAGCCCGGCCCAGAGCCATCGCAGCCTCCCGCACGGACCCTTACAGATGGGACGGGCCGTAAAGCCCCGGAAAGGACCCTTCACCCGGCGCGAGGCCCTGCAAATGCGACCTCTATAGACGCGACATGGCCTTGTAGACCAGGGAGGTCCAGGAGTCGCAGTCCCCGCGAAGGGAACCGCCGCTGTTGACCAGCTCTGGAAGCCAAAGGCTGGGCCTTATAGGTCCATGGAAGGCCCTGTAAACGGGGTCGTTACGGACGGAATCGACCCCTAGGGATCGTGGGAGTCCCTTACAGACACCGGCCCCCATAGGCTGGCTGACCCCATAAACGGTGTCCAGCAGTTACAGAAGCGGGCCGCTGCAGGCCGAAACGGACCTTATAGACGGGTGGGTCCCCAGTGGGCGAAGGGCTCCACAGCCGGGCGGGGGCCTCCGTAGAGGGTGCGGGTAGGGCCAGGGCAGGCCCGGACGGTCCAGGAGAGAACCCTCCAGCCGGGGGCGGGGCGCGAGCGGGTGCCGGGGGCGGAGCCTGTCTTCAGGGGCTCGTGCCTGGACCCCATAAACGCACTCCCTCGTTCACCCACTCGCGCCTCCCTCCTGGGCCGGATGGGCCAGATCAGAGAGACGAGGGGACGCTCGGGCCAGAGTGGCCCGGGAAGACCCGCTGGGAGGACGAGGGGGCGGGGACCGAGCAGCCGCTATGGGAGGGAGGACGCGGAGGAGGCGAGAAGCCGCGGAGCCGCAGGTCAGAGCGGCCCTGGGAGGACTGCGGAGCACCCAGCCCCACCCCTCCACAAGGAGAGGTTTCCGGAAACTTCCCCGCCCATTTGTGCCCAGACGCATGCGCAGCAGTGACCTCCTCGGCCTGCTACGCAAGAAATTACACATGCGCAGTGCTAATGTCCTAACCCAAACTCGGGGTGCAGGTGGCTGAGCAAAGCATGTGCCACTAGAGGGCGCCTCTAGCTCTGACTGGGAAAGTGAAGGTAAAAATAAAGGAGCTCTGCAGTAAGAGGGCTGTGCTAGATGATTTATATCTTCATTGCTACCAGATTCTGGGTCAATGAAAGGTCAGGATATGCAGGCCCCTCCCAAAAATGCCATTTCACAGATGGACACACTGAGATCCCGGGCCTGGAACGGTTCTTGCTCAGCCCCACCTCTGAGCACCATCAAGATGTAAAAGAGGCCATCTTTAGATAAAAACTCAACGAATCCTCTTTATTTTGGCAAGAAGGGGAAAAAAGTCTTTCTGCCAGGGACCTGAGGGAGGGCCCCTGGGATGGAGGTGGGGGTGGACAAAGCACAGGTCCGAAGTCACAGAGATCCAAGGGAAGGTTTCAGCGTCGAGACCAGCATCACAGTATCCGTCCCGGGAGCAGCGGCTCGGGGCCACGGTGTCCTGGAGTCACAGGCAGGGTCCCGGCGATCATCACTGGTGTTCCGGGGTCCGGCGGGTCAGAGGTCTCGGAGGGGGCCAGGGGGCCGGAGGTCACGGAACAGCGGGAGCCCAGAATCCGGCGCCGCTCGGGGCAGGGGCTGAGGGAGGGGACGGGGAGAGCGGCTCCCGCGGGACCGTTTGGCACAAGAGTCGGGGGAAGGGGCGGGAGCGGGACACTACGCACCCCTACCTGGGCGCGCGGGGTGGGGAGGGTCGGGAAGGCCTGGAATGACCGAGCCCTGGGGCCGGGATAGAGCGGGGGTCCGGAGCCCGGCCGGGGCCCGGCGCGCGGCCGATGGGACAGGGGCGGGCAGGGGTGCTCAGACCGGGGGTGCGGTGCCCCCGGCCGTGTGCATGCTGAAGTATTCGGTGAAGCCGGTGTGCGGCGCCGCCGTCTGGGGCACGAGCGGCTGGTAGGGCGGCGTCGGGCCATCCCAGCTCGGGTCGGCCGCCTTGGGGAACCGAGCGGGAGGGGGCGGGGAGGCCGCGCCCGGATCGGCCATGGTCACCACGCGGCCCCTCGGGGCCACCGCCGCCGCCACCGCCGTCTCCTCCACCTGCTTCCCGGCCTGGGAGGGGGGTCAGGGTCAGAGGCCGTCCGGGACCCACGGGGGGCAGATGCGGCCCCGAAGGCCCGTCCCCCTCCCCCCGGAGAATCCCCCCTCCCCAGGTGTGGGCGCATGTGTCAGTCAGGGAAGGAGCGGGTGGCGGGGCGCCTGGGCAGTGGGGCCAGGTACTCAAGGGGCGGCGTCGGGGCGCGCCGGGCAAACTCCGGCGGCGGCCGGGGAGGTGGGGGACAGCCGCGGAAGGCCGGCGGAGGGGGCACGGCGCGTGGCGTCTGCGGAGGTGTGCGCAACAGCGCCAGGACCCAGTCCGGCAGGGTGGGCGCGGGCGCTGGGGGACACTCGCGGCGCGGCGTTGGGGCGCGGAGCGTGCGAAAGGCAGGGGGTGGGCTCAGGCGCCTGGGCGCGGGGGGCGGCGGTGGGGCGGGGAGCGGGGTCAGGTACTCCAGGGGCGGCGCCAGCAGCTCCTCGGGCGCCGGGGGCGCGGGGCTTACGGAGGAGGCGGGCGGGGGGATGGAGAAGAGCTCCGTGAAGTTGGGCACCGAGTCGCTGATGAACGTCACATTCCCATAGACGTGCTCCGGGAAGGCCTTGTCCGAGGATTGGCTCCGTCCCGGGCCCGGGACCCCGGCTGAGGCGATCTGCGACGTGCGCACGTGGTACGGGAAGTTCTTGTTGGCGGCCGATGGGCGTGTCATGATCTGGGGCGATGGGCAGGTACAGGTTGGAGAAGCACTGTCCAGGCCTCAGAGGGTCCTAGGGATTCTCCTTCACTTGACATCCCCCACGCTTCCCTGAAACTCTTCAACTGGACTAGGCTCCTCCTTAAGGTTCTCACAGCGCACTGAGCTCTGACCTTTTTGCTCCATCACAACTCATTACTCTGCTGATGCTTCCTCCATCAGAGCCCTGATCACTGAGTTATCACTGACTGGCTAAGCTTCCTTCACTGTCCTTCACTGAACAGTATGATCGCTATTAGCCATATGTGGCTATTTAAATTTAAATCAATCAAAATTAAACTAAAATTTTTGTTTCTCAGTCACACTCACCACATTTAAGTGCTCAATAGCCACACGTGGTTAGTAGCTACCCTATTGGACAGCACAGATTATAGAACATTTTCATAAACACAGAAAGTTCAGTTGGACGGCAACTGATAGACTCTAGAATGTTAGCTCCATAATGGCAGGAACTTGACTGTTCTGTTCCCTTTGGAATCCCCAAGACCTTCTAGAATGTGTCTGGCATGTATAGGCTTTTAATAAATATTGGTTGAATGTAGAGATGTCTCCCCAATTAGTCTGGTAGGCCATGAGGGCAGGGATTGGGTGTGACTCTAGCACTGCACATGGGAGCCCAGCATGGCCCCTCTAAGGTTGTGCCAAATAATCGAACAAGTAGCTGAAACCAATCAGCAGTGAAATGCCAGAGGTGGAGCTGTGCTGAGCTAACATGAGCATTTTTAGGAAGGAGGCTGGCTGAAGGTGAAATATTGCAGAAAGGGCACTGCGTTTGGTGTTCTGAGCCTGCACTCCACCTCCCCGCCCCACAGCTCACTGAGTGTGGGATCTGGGGCGCATTGATTAAACTGCCTGAGCCTCACTGGGGAAAAGGGATTGCAGTGCCTACTTGGAAAGATGAGGAGAGAGAGGGTGGATATGAAAACTGCTGGTGCAGAGCCCGGCACATTGTGGGTTCTCAGTGTTTCTCTTCTGTCTGTCTCTTTCTGACTTCCTGCATAGCCTCAAGATGGACTGTCCCTGGAAGGTGAGTCTGTACCTAAGTCAAACTCTGGGGTAGAAGATGGAGGACCTGGCCCCCTCCCTCAATGCACATGGTGGACCCCTGGGGTCAGGAGCTGGGGCCCTCAGCGATGCCTATTTCCCTGTCTGGCTTACTCTTATGCCAGATCTTGTGGTCTGCTGGAAAAGGACTGGATTCAAAGTCCCTACCCTGCCACCAAAGGCCATGGAGCCCTGGCAGGTCCCCTCCCCTCTCTGGGCATTAGCTTCCCCTGTCTGTACAGTGGGTTCAATGACTGTTATCCATCCCCTATCCTGGGGCTGCTCTGACAATCAAACAAGAAGGCAGGAATAAATGCATAGGGGTGTTCCGAGCATGACAGAGGCTGGTTCAAGACAGGTACCCACTGAATGGTTAATGTATGGATGAAGGAATGAAAATAAGAACTGTCACCCAGAAGGCCAGATAGGGTGTAAACCAGGGAGAAGAGGTTTGGTGCTGGTCCTCCTGATGCCCATCAGATCTAGGCCCCCTGGAGCCCCAGCCTGGCCCACCTCAGGCTTCTTCCCAGACAATGGCCTCTGATGGAGTGGCAGAGATGGGAGAATGTGTGGGGGAAGGGTGGAGTAGAGATCGAAGGGCTTGGGGAAGGCAGTGGGGATACAGAAGGAAAATGTGAGAGTCTGAGGACACAGGGTCAGGAATGGGAATAGAGAGGGGGACAAAGAAAGAGGGTGGGGTTGAGGGAAGAGGCCAGGACACAAGGTGGGGGAGAGGAATTGGAAAGGGTGGACTCCGGGGGACACAGTAGAGTAGCCTGCAGGAAACCAGCAGGCTCTCTTAATAAGTGTCTGTTGAATGATAGAAGGGATGAAGTAAAGGAAATAGATCAAGAGCTCAGAACAGAAGGTTCAGGCAGATCACGGCTGAGGAGTCTCATGCATCCTCTGCCCATTGGTTTCCCACCCCCACCTGGATGCCCATCCTCACCAGGAACACGCCATGGGCATACAAATGGATCCCCAGCTGGATGCCGTTAACAATCTTCTCCCGGGCCCACTTGGGGATCCCAAAGTTGGCGATCAGGGCCATGACAGGAACTGCAAAGAACCTAAGGGGAGGTATTGAGTGGCTAGAGACACTGCCCCTGCCCTCCACCTCACCCCGTAGCCCCAACTCCTCTGCCATGCACAAACACAGGCCCCAGGCAGGTCCCAAAGGAGAGAAGCCAGTGTGACCTTCAAAAGCCAGAGATTAAACGAGGGCAAGAATCCCACTGGCCTGGGAAATTCTGGAGCGCAAAGACTAGGTTGAAGTTACTCAGTTCCACCCCACCCCAAATCCTGGCACCTGATAGGAAATCAATAGATGTTTGATGAATGAATTAACATATGATAATAAAAATTAAGGACTTACTGCATGCCAGACCTGTTTCTAAGCATTTCACATATATAAGCTCATTTAACTCTCACAGTAACTCTGAGGCAGGTACAATTTCAATCCCCATCAAACAGGTGAGGAAACTGAGGCAGAGAGAAGTTAATTGACTTGTGTGAGGTCACAACAGTTTACAAGCTTTAGAACTGGGATCTGAACCCAGGCAGCCTGGCTTAGAATCCGCCTCCTTTACTGCTGTGTTATGTTGAACAATAAAAATTACAACTAGCTTTTATTGAACATTTACTGACACAAAGCCCTCATATATTACCCTGTGCATGCTCAAGATAACCCTCTGTAAGAGACTCTTGACAGCCTTTCTCTATAGGTAAGCAACCTGAGGCACTCTCTTTTACTTTGGGAAAGTAATTTTTTCCAGGTCACAAAGTGAGTGACAGACTCTGGTGACAGCTGCCTGATTTGAAAGCCCATCTGCCTCACTGAGGAGGGTGTGAGTTGGGGACAGACATTTCTGGGGAGCCCTGGGAGACAGGGACAGGTTGGGGCTCAGCACGTCTCACCAGAGGGTGTAGGCAGCAAAGAAGGGCACGTAAAAGGGCTGCTTCTCCGGGAAGTGACGCAAGGAGATGAGCACAGCATAGCAGAACCACACGTAAGCTGCCACCTGCAGCCCGATGAGCCCGTAGCCCGCCGGTGACTCATACGTGTACAGTACCTGGCCCGGGTCAAAGAACTGGACCCAAGGGAGAGGGTTCGTCATAGCCCTGGCCTCCTGCCCTCCAGACCCCACCCCTGGGCACCCAGGGGCCAGAGGGACTTGGTCAGGACACAAGCAGCAGGAGAGCAAGGGATGGAGACAGAAGCATATAGAGGTAGAGAGAGAGGGTGAAAAAGAAAGGAAGAGAATACATCCACTACCATGGGCCCAACACGTGGCTAAACAACCATGTGTGAGCTTTTCCACTGGCAATCAATGAGCTAGGTCTTATTCTCACCTCACTTGACAGAGGGGGAAACTGAGGCTAAGAGGGAACCTTTTGGCCAAAGCCACAGGTGATATAAAGCCTTACAGGGCCCCCTGGGGTAGGTAAGACCCTCCTAATTTTACAGAAGGGGAAAGAAACCCAGAGATGGGGGCCATCACCCAAGGCCAGCCAGCTGGGAAGTGGGAGAGCCAGAGTGGAACCCAAGTATGTGTGACCTCTGAATTCTTAGTCATGACATTGAGCACAAATGTGACAGACAGTGAGAGGCAGAGAGAGGAGGAAGGAAACTGCTCAGAGATGGTGAAGAGGGGAGGAATGCACTTAGACAGATGGGAAGGCGGAAAATCGCAGAGTGGGAGAGAGAGCCAGGACAAGCGGATGTGGGGCAGGGCTAGCAGACAGGTGGAGGGGGCCACCAAAAGCTTTGAAGTGTGGGGAAGGTGGGGCAGGGCCTGGGCAGTGGAGGGCAGGACACACCTCAGCCTCATAGATGAGCAGCACCACGTGGGTAAGAGTGTACAAGGTCATGTAGACAGACAACTTCACAGAGCCCGAATGGCTGATGCGGCCCCTGGCGGCAGGCCATGAGAGGAGACAGCAGGGGTGGGGGCTGTCAGGGAGGAGGGGGCAGCCACCCCCCAGACCCACCCTCCTGCCCCGCTCCCTAGCCCAGGCACCCACCAGCACTCCCTCCCACCCCAGCCCGGGCACCGTGTCACCGTGAATCCCTTCCCCAGAAGGATGAGCATCAGCAGGAAGATGAGGAAGCTGGAGGAGAAGAGCAGCTTGGCTGAGAGAAGGGAGGAGAGAGCGGCTCAGATGCAGCTCGGAGAGGAGCCTGGGCGCCCTCCCTGGCCCACCTCATTCTCACCCAAGATCTTCAGACTCTCGTTGCCAATGCCATCAGTGGCATACTGGCCCCAGTAGATGCAGAAAAACAGGAGGCTCAGGACTGAGGGGAGGATGGGCAGAGAGAAGAAAGGACAGAAACCGGCTTTGGGGCATCACTGTTCCCTAGCACTATGATCCAGATTGCCAGAACCCCTCCTTCATCCCCATCAGGGTTCTAGACCCTTTACTCCCACTGACCTCCTAGGAGACTCTGGAGTCCAGGCCCCCAGCCCCTCCTCCCTCAGACCCAGGAGTCCGGGCCCCCAGCCCCACCTCCTTCAGACCCGGGGTCTGGGCCCCCAGCCCCACCTCCCTCAGACCCAGAGGTCTGGACCCCCATCCCCGCCTCGCTCAGACCCAGGAGTCCAGGCCCCAGCCCCTCCTCTCCCAGGACCCAAGTATCTGGGCCTCAGGTCCCTCCTCAAAGGACTCAAAAGTTGGGATATTCTAAACCTCACCCTCCACTCCTGCTGCGGCCATGAACATTTTATAAGTCGTGTGGAGCAACTGACGACCTTTCAGCAAATCTAGAAGGCGGATAGGGAAGGTTGTTCAAAGACAGGAAGGGGAAGCAGCTCATGTCCCCCAACCCTGCGCCCTCATATCTCCTAACCACCCCCACCCCACCATGTGCTGGACTCACATCCAAAGTAACAGGAGAGGAAGAAGATGAGGATGAAGATGAGGAGGAAAGTCACATCTGTCTCCAGGATCCCTGCCGATTTGGTAGAGGGAGGAAACGGTTCAGTTAGGCTGGGTGTCCCTCAGCAGGCATGTAGCTCTGGGCTCCCACAAAGATCCTGGCTTCTGGGTCCCCATATGCTCACCAAACTCATCGGCTGAGAAATGCCGCGTCCAGAAGGACTTGCCATTGGTGAGGACCATCTCATACTCCAGCTGCAGCCCATCTCCCTGTGGGGAGTGTGGAGGCCTAAGGGGGTCTCTGGGCAGGTAGGGGGTCAGCAGGAAGGCAAGGAGGAGAAGGTCCGGGTGGCCAGCCCAGCCCCTTACCCCACACTTGCTGAGTGCGATGTACCACCACCTTTCACGCACTGAGCGGAAGCTGCGGCCGCTGGAGCAGCTCAGGTAGCGGGTTCCCTCCTCTGACACCACCTGGGGAAGAGCCAGAAAAAGGCTGATGCTCCTCAAAGGCCACCCCTAGGCCTTTGACCTTCAGCACCTGCCCACTCCCCCAGGCTGGGCCCATACCTGACAGCCTGACCAGGCATACTGGGTGGTGAGGTTGATGACCTGGTTGTTCTCCGGCCTGATCACTGACTCCTTGGCCAGGCAGTCCTGGGGAAGGCAGGGACATGGTCACTCTCTGGGCAGCCTTGACCTTCTCCCCCCTCCCATACACCCTCCTCACAGCCTTCACCTTGTCCCCTGCCTTGTACACGGCTGGCCACTGGGATAGGTCGTCAAAATAGAGGAGGATGTTCTGACAGCACTTGGCCTGCAGACCCAGAGATTTCAGGGTTTGGGGGAGCGCCGGGAGCTGGGGCAGCCCTTGCCTTGGGAGGGCAAGGGAGTACCCTGCCTCAGCATGGGGAATGGCTGGTGAAGGCTCACCTCAGGGTATCGGAAACGGAAGTCCAGTCGGCCATAATCCGAGAGGAAGCAAAATCTCGTCAGGAACACCCAGTCCTGGAAAAGGGGCCCAGTTAACCCTCTTCCTACTCCTTTGAGAACTCTCCTCGACTCCACAGACCCCCAATTTTTCTTCCCTACCCTCGGGTATCCGGTTTCCCAAGAAGCATAAGGAGACGAAGTCATCTCCAAAATTCTTCCATGATCCCTTCACCTTGGGTCCAGGATTCCTGCCTCAGATGCCCCCCAAGTTTCCTCTCCTGCCCTCAAACGCTTCTCCCATTTGTCTGGCACCCTGAGACAGACCCTGAGGGTCAGATCCCCGCCACCTTCATCGCGGACACCATCCTACCGGCATCCCACGAGTTATCCACACACATGCCCCCACGGTGGTCCCAGAGACCATCCGTGCTGGGGAATATTCCATACGGCTCTCTCCTGGTCCTGAGCAGGAGTGTGAACTCCAGGCTCTCGGCAGAGTGAAAAGTGCTGTCCCTTCAGCACCACCTCGGCGTCTGCCCACCCCCACCTCAAACTCCTACTCTCCCAGCCCAGCCCTACTCTCTGCCCAAGCTCTGACCTCAATGTCCCTCCTACAACAACCCCCTGAGTCTAGTCTCGACCCCATGGCCCCCCTCAGCCCCAACCCCGACCCAGTCCCCCATCGCCCCCGGCCCCACGCGCCCACGGCTCCCAGGTTCCGTCCGGGAGGGGCGGCAGGGGGCGCGGCGGCATCCTCCTCCCTCCACTCTTTCTTGTCCCCCGGGGGCCCGGCGGGTGGCAAGGGAGGGCCTGGCGCGCTCACCTCCTTGGAGCTGAGGTTGCCCCGCACGTACTTGGCCCGGGCGCGGGGGGGCAGTGGCAGCAGCAGGAGCAGCAGCGGCGGCAGCAGGCGGCGCAGAGCGGGCGCGCGCGGGGGCTCCATTCCGCCCGCTCCGGCCCGGCCCCGGCCCCGGCTCCGCTCCGGCTCCCGCTCCGGCCCGGCGACGGCGGCGAGAGCGCGCGGGCCGGCCGGCGCGCGCCCCCGATTAAAGGAGCCGCCGGGCTCCGCGCTCCCCACCCCCTCCTCGGGATAGCCCGGCCTGGCCCCTTCCCAATCACGGTGGGAGGAGACGCCCCTTTCCCATCCTCTCTACTCCACCCCAGCCCCAGTCCTCCCCTCTGGGAGTCTCGCTGATACCTCTGGCTCCCCCCATCCTAACTGAACTCACATTGCCCCAAGGTGTGCCTCCTCCAGACTGCCGTCTCTGGGACAGCCCACAATCCCCAGACCCCAGCTCTGTCCTGACCTCCCCCAACTTAGTCCCCAAACTCCTCTTTGATTGCTTATCCCCGGCCCCGCACCAGCCATCCCCAGCTGGGTCCACTCTAGTTGCTAGCATTCCAGATCCCTTGCACTCTGTGAAGTGCCCATGGAGACACGGAGAGGGCAAACCACTTGTTCTGGGTCACATAACACAGGGGTGGCAGAGAGCCCTCAGCCACAACCACTACACTCTGCTACCTGACCCTGTCCTGTCACTGCTTACCAGGGTGTGAAACTGGGTTGCTGTGAGGCAGAGAGGTGGTGTGGTGACAAGCCCATGAGCAGACTCTGAAATCAGTTGCCTGGGTTCAATACCAGCGTTGCCACTTCCCCCCATAAGACCTCAGCCAAACCATAGCCAGGTGATCTCTCAGTCCAGTCCCCTCCACACTGGCACTGACCTTATGGTTACCCAGTGGGCAGCGGGTAACCCTGGAAGGGCCTTATAGGGTCAAGTCCAAGCCCCTCAGCTTGATTTTCCTGATAAGATTCCAACAAACATATCTAGCTTCATCCTTCCCCTTTCATTGCAGAAAAGTTGCCGCTCCTCAAAATACCATTTAAAAAACTTTCTAAGCCAAGGGGCGAAGCAGGAAACATAACCCTGTGAAACACCTTCAAGGGAGAATGTGGGCCCCACGAGATAGCGGCCTCTGCTACTTGGCTTGAGCCAGTTGTTGCCAGGAGGGATAGTAGGTCTGCTGCCAGTTCCTTTTCTTTTTCTTTCCTTTTTTTCTTTTCTGAGAGAAGCCAGAAATGCAATCTTTTTTTTAAAGGCAAGCTGTTTGATTTGTAACAGAAGGCAATTAATTCAAAAATTTTAAATATATTGTGGGCCCAAATTAAAAAGTCCATGGGCCAGATTCAGGCCCCATCTGCCATTCCTGCCTTGATCCTGCACACACACTGTTCCTGTGTCCAGCAGACCAGGAGCCTCTCAAGGGCAGGGCCCAGACGTGCCTCACCCTAGGTCCCAGCATGGCCTCAAGACATGGGTCGAATGAATATGGTCCCACATCCCCTATTTACCCTCCAGGCCTTGCACATGCTGTTCCTCTTGCCTGAAATGTTCTTTTCCTCCTCTCCTAGCAAGTTGCCACCATTCTCGAAAAATACAAGGGTTTGTGTCAGCTCCTTTATGAAGACCTCCCTCATCAGCAGGGCACAGTCACCACTCCCTCCTCTGACTCCCCCAGCCCCTGCACCTCTCTCTTTCCCATATGCAACCACTCTGGCTGGGACTCTCCGTACCCACCACTGGACTGGGAATCTCCTAGGGACAGAGCCTGTCTCACTCACTCTGGGGCCTCAGCATCATCAGAGCTCAGAATTGGGCACATAGTTGGCCTCCGTGGGTAGATGTGTTGGACTAACTAAAGCCCCAAGTTTCTCCAGCCTGCTGGCCCCTCAGACCCTAGAAAAGTGACAAGTGACAGTACCTTCCTTTCCATCTTAGACCCAGAACTCAACTTAACTGCTCTCCTGGGCCAGCCACTCACTGAAAATCAAGAGGACCATGAAGAAGGTACTTTATTGAGGTGATTAGGAGTGTGGGATTCCTGCCCCCAGCCCAGCCTCAGACCCCTCAGTACAGTCTCATGGGTGGAAAGGACCAGGCCTCTGGGCTGCTCTGGGCCACCACCCAGGAGAGGCTGGGCAGTGGGGCAGGGGAGCTGGGGCTCCAGTCCAGGGAAGAGGTTCGGGGCAACAAGGGTGATGGTGGCTGAGGCAGGGGTTGTGGTAGGCCAACCCCCCTGGGCCGGGGAAGGGGCGGTGTGGCTACCAGCCAGATGCTTTTCAGCAGGTCAAAGGCTGTTGGGGGGCCCCAGGCCGCCGCAGATGGTGAAGGCAATGAGGGCAACGAGGGTGGCCAGGGACCTTTTGGCGGCGCCAGGCTCACTCTGTGCATAGTGGGAGTGCTGGAGGTATGAGGCATGGCGAAGGTGAGCTCCTTTGTCCCCTGTCGCCTCCTCTGCCTCCCCTCCGCTGGGGCCTGCTCAGGGTTGTTGATCCAGGAGGGTGTCATTCTTTGTCTCTCAGGGCCCCCAGGCTTGGTCCCTGGCACAGAGGAAAGAAGCACGGGGACAGCTGAGCTAGAGCAGACAAAGGGAAGGGGAGCACAGCGGGCATGGGGTGGGCTCACCTGGCAAGGGTGGCTGGCCGCCCCGGAGCACCAGGGTAAGGTCGGGCACACAGCCATGGCAAGCCTGTAAGGTGCCCACGATGGCATCCCTGGTCTCTTGCACTAGGTTCCTCCTGGGGAAGGCCTGTGGTAGAATCAGCTGGCACTGCAGCTCCTCCAGCAGCTGCCCCAAGGCAGGGAGCTCTGGGGGACTAGGTGGGCCTGGGCCCGAGCCTCCAGGCACCTGGTTCTCCTTGCCCCTTGACTGTGGGACTGGTTCTTGGGCCCTGCCTGGGTTTGGGGAGGGCTTAATGGGGAGTACAGGGGTGCCGGGCTCCAGGGACCCACTGCTAAGCAGCCGTGCCACGTCCAGAGATTTCACCTCATGGTTGAAGAGACCCCGGTGCTCCCGGCTCAGCCGGCCCCGGGTTATGACCACGAGCCTGTGGGCATTAGGGGCCACAGGATCCTGGAGGGCCACAGGTAAATCCGGACTGGCCAAGGGAGGATCCTGAGGGGCGAATGGCCGGCGGCTGCCCACCAGGGCCTTGTTACGCTCCCGCCTGGTCTTCCTGCGTTGAACACGACCAGGTTTCTCAAGCCGCTGGAAAGGCCGGGGGGCTGGCCCCCGGGGGTCCATGGTGTCCTGGAAGATAAAGATAGGGTGGTCATCAGCAAGCAGATAAGTCAGGGACCTATAATTTTATTTATTTATTTATTTTTCCCCCAAAGCCCCAGTAAATAGTTGTATGGCATAGTTGCACATCCTTCTAGTTGCTGTATGTGGGACACGGCCTCAGCATGGCCGGAGAAGCGGTGCGTCGGTGCGCGCCCGGGATCCGAATCTGGGCCGCCAGCAGCGGAGCACGCGCACTTAACCACTAAGCCACGGGGCTGGCCCTAAGTCAGGGACCTAAAAGTGAGTAGTGAGAAGAGGAGATGGTTTGGGGTGAGGTGGCAGTACTATTCAGAAAGACAAGATGAGAGAAAGGGAGCAGGCAGAGAGCAATTGGAAAAGGCCTGGTCAGGGAAGGAGTCATAGGAGTAGGGTGGGGTCAAGGGAGTCATGGTGAATGGAAAGATTTTTCAAGGACTAGAGAAAGGGTTTCAGGGAACACAGACATGAAGAAATAGCTAAAAGATGGGGGAAGAGATTATGAGACCAGAGGGATGTGGTGAGCCAGAAAGGGACTTTGGACAGAAGAGAAATCCAGGGGTAGAGGAGGTAGTGGAGAATGCAGGAGGTGGAAAGACATGGTAAAGAAAGAAAGGCAGGAGAGAGAGACAGCGGAAGAGAAGTTGGAGAGATGGAGAAAACCTAGGGAGAACAGAAAGGGCGACAGACAAGCTATCAGGAACTGAGGCCTGGTCATCGCCGGGAGAGGGGCTAGGGTAGGAGACGAGGCAGGGTGGAGCAGTTGAGGTAGAGAAGTGAGGTACGGTTGGCGGGGCAGGGCGGGGGAGACGCGCCTCACCTTCTTCTGCCCCAACGAACCCCGCCACTCGCCAACCCCACGTGGCTGTGGGGCAGAATGGCTTCTTTCCCGCGGTGCACCCAGAACACGACGATCCTGGCGCTCTTCCAGGCCTCACGCAGGGCCTCCTGCGCACCACGCGTATGCGCGTGCCCCTCCCACGCCCTTTGACTTCCTCTCAGAAGGCCCACGGGGCACGTGCCACGTGCAAAGTGCCGGTTATAGCCCCGCCCCTCCCAGCCTCACTGTCGGAAACCTCTCTTATTTGTCCTTAGTCACCTCCCATCCACCAATTGGCTGTGAGGTCCACTAGGCCCGCCCCCTTCCTGAATGCTGATTGGTTTAGACATTTATTGGCAAACTTTCTGGCTGGAGCGTGAGGTGAGGCGAGGTGCCAGCGGGAAAAGGGCCCTGGTAGCCCCCTTGTGCAGCCAGTCCCCAGGCAGTCACAGATTTCATCCCTAGAGAATCAGTATATGGTCATCATAGTGTCATCATTCAGACCTAGGCTGTGGAGCAAGACTAACCTAGGTTCAAATGCCCAAACTGGCACATTTGAGCTGGGTGACCTTCGAAAAGTGTGAAACTGCTCAGAGCCTCAGTTTTCTAATCTGTAAATGGAGTTGGTAATAGTACCTCCTTCATATGGTTGCTGTAAGTATGAAATGAGCCAATACATATAACTTGAAACAGTGCTTGGTGAACGAATGCCTCGAAGCGTTTCCTGCAAGCTTTGCTTCAGGAACTGCTTCTCTCAGTCTGCGACTTATCTATCTACACTTCTCCCCTCGGACTCTTTTTTTTTTCTTTTTGGTGGGGAAGATCAGCCCTCAGCTAATATCTGATGCCAATCCTCCCCTTTTTTTACTGAGTTAGATTGGCCCTGAGCTAACATCCATGCCCATCTTCCTCTACTTTATACGGGACACCGCCACAGCATGGCTTGACAAGCGGTGCCTTGGTGCCCGCCAGGAATCCGAACCTGTGAACCCTGGGCCGTGGAAGTGGAGCTCGCGCACTTAACCGCTGCGCCACCAGGCCGGCCCCTCCCCTCAGACTTTAAAATCAAGCTATGCCAGTGTATTCCCCATGCCTTGATATGCTATATTACCTGTGTAATATTACTTGCCCAATCTTCATGATCTTTCAAAGTCTAACTCAGATACTACTCCTAGGAAACCCCTCGCCCTCAGAGTCCTTCTCTTCCTCCTTCCTCAGAGGCCCTTTGTAGCTCCCTTAATCACAACCTTGATCCTTCCCTCAGCTCTGTTTCTGGATCTGTCTCCCCCAACACTCTGAGATAAGGCTGGGATCTGACCCATTCATTTAATATTCGTTCAGCAAGTACTTGTGAGCTGCCATAGTACTTGGTACTAAAGGTCAGCCCTATTCCAGGCAAGTGGATTGAGGCAAAACATAAACACAAAAAAATAAGACTCATCTCTATATCTCAGTATCAACCTACGTAGAAGGAATGAATAGATACAAAGATCCTATCTGGGAGTGGAGCTACAGGAATGTAATCAGGAGGTTTAGGGGGATGTGGGACCCCCACCTGGTACCCAAGAACAGGGAGATCTGGGAAGATTTGAGGTCTGAGATTAATTTTGGGGTGGGAGGGTGCGACCTTAGGTGGCCTTGGCTGTGGATGCAGGTTTCAGAGCCCAGACGCACCCAACCGAAGTTGTTGGTCGGCCATGGGTTTAGGGAGCGGAGCAGAGGCCACAGATCTGCAAGATGAGCTGCGCGGGAGGGGCGCCAGGCTGGACCTGGGCCTTGCAGCGTCTCTAATTTCCTTGCTCTTTCTGCACCTTCTTCTACCCTCTTTGCAGGGCCTGTGATGTCTGTAATGCAAAGACGTAGTTTAGATATTATGCCATAAAAACTGCTGTTTTTGCGCAGGGGAGGCCCACGAGGAGATAGGTTCTCTAAAGTCCTGGCGCTGCCTTAGAGTGTCTCTTTACAACTGAGCGTCTAATTTTCACATTTTGCCGTCTTGCTTTTTCTCCTCCACAGGAGTAGAAAAATGGGAGCGTCCCCTGCTAGCCAGGCGCGTACGAGCCACCCCCTCAAAGGATCCAAGAATGGACTCGTCCACTCACTCCCCTCCCCCCACCACGTGAATGGGACACCCCCACACACAGTAGGTGGTCCCTTCCGCACAATTCTCGCCCCACAGCAAATGGTTTCTTCCCCCCAGGAAGAGCGCCACATTTTCCCCGCCCACTGTCGGCCTTTCAGGTAGTTCGCCCCTCCCCATGACGCCGGTGGGGTGGTTTCTCCCTCCTCCCCCCACGGGTGCTAGATTGTCTCGCCTCCCCCATCCCCCCGGTGCCCGGGTGCACCAGCCGCCGCCGCTGCTGGGGAGTGAGTGGCCGGGGCGGGAAGCGCCGGACGAGCCCACTGTGCGGCCACCGTGGGGGAAGCAAGGGCTCCCGATTCCACCTCCCCTCCTAAGTGAAGGTTTCCGCCCCTGGAGAGGAGGCGGCGCCCCGGATCGGCCATCGTCCTCCGCTGGTGTGCGGCCCTCGGGACCGTCCATTGTTGCCTGGAGGGGTAGGGGTGGGCGTGGCGGAGCCACCTCCTTCGCGAACACTCCCGGGCCGACTTCGCTCGCTCATCCTGCAGGAGCCGCGGCGCCAAGATGAGCGAAGAGGAGAATCCAGCCAGCAAGCCCACGCCAGTGCAGGACGTGCAGGGCGACGGTCGCTGGATGTCCCTGGTGAGCGACCCTGCCCGCAATATTCAGGAGTCGGGGGGCAGGGGCGCTCAGGAGAGCAGCTAGTTCGCGCCGCTCTCACTACTAGATTGGGAAACTGAGGGCAGTTGAGGGTGGTGCTACCTAAGGAAGCAGGGCGGGGCGGGCCCAGGAGCGCGCGTGCCATTGACTCCCCTTTTTTCGTCTCCAAAGCACCATCGGTTCGTGGCCGACAGCAAAGATAAGGAACCTGAAGTCGTCTTCATCGGGGACTCCTTGGTCCAGCTAATGCACCAGTGTGAGGTGAGGCCTGTTTCCCTCCTACTGCCCCTCCCAGGCCTGTGCCCTCACTGACATACCTGGACCAGAGCCCAGGGTAGGCGGGGTATGGGGTAACCGAAATAGCCCCAGGTAGCGTGGGGCACCCAGAATCTTGGTGTAGGGTGCAACATTCAAGGAAGTGTGTGCCCTTGGCTTTGTCAGATTGGGTTTGTGTGTAGTGATACTTACAGTGAGGCTCTCCTGCAAGAAGATTGCCTAAGGTGAGGCCCTTTATTGTTTACTTAAAGGAGTGCACAACCCTAATGGATTTCCACGAAGGTATAGTCGTTTCCACGAAGTGAGGGTCAACTGTAATAGCTCTCCACAAAGGGGCTCAAGTATAATATCTTTCCACTAAGCGAGGTTAAACCGGAATGGCTTTCCTCAAAGTGAGGTTCAACTGTAATACTGTTGGTTCAATGCATGGTTTAAGCAGAAGGGGTTTCCATAAAGTGAGTCTTTCTTCTATGGGGTTTTGTGAAAGTGAGACTATAATAGGTTTGCATATAGAGAGGTTCGACCATATGGGGGTTTGCTCAAGGTGAGATTTAACTGGATTGCTTCAATAAAGCACGGCTTTTCCATGATGACATGTGGTTAATACTTACAGGATGGTGGTCCATGCTGACCATGCCCCTGTGCTCACACCGCTTCTTGCCTGCAGATCTGGCGGGAGCTCTTCTCTCCCCTGCACGCACTTAACTTTGGCATTGGCGGTGACACAACACAGCATGTGCTGTGGCGGCTGGAGAATGGGGAGCTGGAACACATCCGACCCAAGGTGAGCAGGGCTTGATTGGGCAGCTAAAGCTCCCTTAGCCTGCCCCCTCACCACTGCTTTGTGCCTTTCTTTCCATAGATTGTGGTGGTCTGGGTGGGTACCAACAACCACGGGCACACAGCAGAGCAAGTGACTGGAGGCATCAAGGCCATCGTGCAACTGGTGAACCAGCGGCAGCCCCAGGCCCGGGTTGTGGTGCTGGTGAGAGGATGGGAGGGAAGGGAAGGAAGATTAGCAGTGGTCTGGGACCCTCTCAGGTGTAGCCATGGCTGGCACAGTTCTGGGCAGCTTGGTACAGGGCAGTGGCTTTCAGGCAAAGTCCCACATTGAAGCTTGCTACACCCATCAGAGCAGCTGTAGTTAAGGATGTGTTCAGGGACCGGTGAGCCCTGAGCTAGAGATTCTGGGACTGTTGAAAACTCAAAACACTTCAATAGCCAAAAGTTGTCAGGCATTCCTGGGGTGAATCTAGGCTCCATCACTTCTAGCTGGGACATTTCCTCCTCTGAAAGAGGGATTGACCCCTTGCTGTGATGTCACCATTTTTATGAGTGATACTTGGAAAGAGGCTGGCACCCAGAATGTTCTTGCTGAATGGGATCTCAGACATGGTATCAGGAACTACCCTTCCAGTCCCCCACTTTCCCATTCCTTCATGGCGGGGGGTGGAGAACAGGTTTGGTATAGAGAACAGGACACCTAGATGCTGGGACAACATCTCCTCACACCTTTTGGTGCCCCTCCTCAGGGCCTGCTACCAAGGGGCCAGCACCCTAACCCACTCCGTGAGAAAAACCGACGGGTGAACGAGCTGGTACGGGCAGCACTGGCTGGCCACCCACGGGCCCACTTCCTGGATGCTGACCCTGGCTTTGTGCACTCAGATGGCACCATAAGCCACCATGACATGTATGATTACCTGCATCTGAGCCGCCTGGGCTACACACCCGTCTGCCGGGCCCTACACTCCCTGCTTCTGCGTCTGCTGGCCCAAGACCAGGGCCAGGGTGTCCCCCTGCCAGAGGCCACACTCTAAGCATCCACCTTCCCACATTAAATTCTTGTTCCTCAGTCTCGTTTCCTGCTTTATGGCCTAGTCCAGCTGGGTACCTCAACCCCGATCTCTGTGACCCTGCAGCTCTGCAGGGTGTTGTTTCTGCCCAAGGCAAGCATCACCCATCCATCAAGGCACTGTGGTTCTTGCAGAGTCAGGTGGATTTCTGCTATCATGATGGTGCTCCAGGCAGGCACTACCAATCAGTGACACACTAGGTGAAACCAGTTTCCCAACATTACTCTATAGGATCAAGGTCAAGCAAGAATTCTGGGATGTCAAAGCCCGCCCGAAGCTGCCGTCCAGTCTTTTGCCTATGCTCTTCCTGTGGCTGGAACTTCAGGTGATCTGGTACTAGCTTAGATGTCACTTCCTGTGGAAGCTCCCTGACCCTCCCACCCCCAGCAGTTATCCTTCTACACAGGGTGTGGGTAGCTGTTTCTCCAGAGGAACACTGCAGGCTGTGACAGGAGTGTAACCCAGGGGAGGCTCCTTCTGGCCTGGCTGCAGTGCTGGGTCAGGCCACATGGGGGCAGCAGGAGTCACTCTGAGGACAGTGCAGGACTCTGGGCAGACTGGCCTCCCCACCTAGTGCCACCTCTGGGCTCAGACCTCAGGTCCAACTAGAACTTCAAGGGTGAACTGCCCTTGCAGCACCACATCTCAGGCCTTCCCAAAGCCCATGCACGTTGGATGGCTGCGAGAGGCAGAGTAGGCATTATGACTCCCAAGCACCAGAGCTGGAGAGAGGCTGCCTGGTCCAGCGAGTCAGGGACCTTTGCCCAGGTGGTCCCTCTGATGGGGAGGTGTCCTGGAGTTGCTCCCCCCACCTCACTGGGGGGAAACTATAGCTCCACAGCCATCTGAGGACAGGACTGGCACAACCCACACCCCTTTCCCTTTAGCGTGAGCAGCCACACAGGTGTGTTAAACAGCTTTAATCTCGGTCATTGTGGCTTCTCGGCACAGTAAGAAATATTGCACATGATCAACATGTTTTGTTCTGGGGATGGGGACAAGGGTAGGGGGAATCACCTTCTTAGAAAGTACAACCCAAGTTGGGAGGGCAGAGGGGGTGGGGAAGACAACCCTCCCCATGCCTGTGGCAAAGTGCAAGAGCCCCCACCCCCAAACTAACCTGAGTCCAGCCCCTCTGGGGAAAAAAGGGGTGCATGAACTCCCCCTACTCCACAGGCACCTCCCCTGTGGCCCAAGGCCCGCACTACCCTCTGGCTTGCAGCCCTCACACGAGCCATTTTGCATAAAGTACAAGTGAAAAGGTCTGAAGGTAACACACTCCAGGTTATGTACAGGGGCTCGGTGGAGGGAGACTGTGCCCCTGCTTCCCCTCAGCTGCCCCCCATCACAGGGAGGGAGCTGTGGGGGGAGGGGGCAGAGACAAGAGGAGCAGGCCTCATTCCGCCCCAAACTGGAAAGGACGAAATGGCTTTACTGGGGAGGAGGTATCCATCCTGCCTCCCCATTCCTGCCACCTACATACTGTCCATGTCCTGAGGGGGTACTGTGGGTCCTGGGGTCTTCTCAGAGGCCCCTCACCTGCCTGTGGCAGCTGTGGAGGTGCCAGTGGGTGGAGGGGAGGGCTGAGGGGGCCCCTCCCAGCCAGGCTGTCCGGGCCCCGGCTCCGGGGGTAGAGGCAGTGGCGGGGCAGCTGGGGCCATGCCAGAGTCCGAGCCAGGTGAGGTGGGGTCAGGGCCCCCAGCAGGGCTGGGTGTAGGGACAGGGGCAGCAGCGGTGCCAGTGGGGGGCGGTCCGGGGAGGGGGGCCTCGGCTCCAGGGGGCTGCTCCGTGGGAGTGGCTGCCTGCATGATCTTCTGGCGCACCTCACGGATCTTCAACTGCAGACAGACCTTGGAAGGGAAGATGTCTGCATAGCGGGCCTGGAAGGCTGCCGTGGCCTGGGCTGGGGAAAAAAGGATGGTAGGGGGTGCGGAGGGCAGGGTGAGATGAGCAGGCAGGTCCCCTCCAAGTGCCCCCAAGACTCCAAGACCCGCTCACCCGACGGGAAGAAGCCATGGTCCTGGAAGAGCTGCATGACCAGGGCCCGGCGCTGGTCCAGGGTGCGCCGCAGCGACGAGTACGGCACCTTCTCGTACTCCAGCTCCCCGAGCACATCTTCGGCTTCTGTACCTGGGGGCAGCGCAGGGAGCATGGTCAAGGCTATTGCAGCAGCCTGCTCCCCAACACGGACTGACTGACTGTCCACCCCAGCCCTCACTGAATTCTATTTCACAGTGGGGCTCAGAAAGGGCACCTGCCCAAGGTTATGGGGCAACTTAGGGGTCCACTGGACTCCATAACTCACCCTTGACCTGCTGTCCTTCCTCTCAGCGACACCCACCCCACCTCGCCTGTCTCTAATCTCATTCCCAAGACGCCACCCCTCTTGCAAGCCCTTGGGTCCCCCACAGCTCCACCCGCCACCACGCTGGCACCTGTACGGTCAAAGGTGAAGATGTCCCCCTCGCACTTGGCACTCTTGGGGGTGTTGGGCTCCGAGCTACAGCTGGAGCGTCTCCTCATCTTGCGCTTGGGTGAGGTGGGGTCCTCAGGGGCTGAGTCCAGATCTGGTCAAAGAGAAGCAACTCAGTGGAAGCGGCCCCAGTCTGTCCCCCACCTACCCCAGGTGCCCCATGCTTGCTTACCGGTGGAGTTCTTCCTCTTCTTGCGATAGGAGCCCAGGATGGCCCGGGGTGAGGTGGCCAGAGACTGCAGGGTGGGCGAAGGCAGCACCTCCTCAGGCCGAAACTCGGGCAGCTCAGCAAAGCGCTCTTCGAAGTCCACCTCCGACAGGACCCTGCTGGAGAGCGGGCAGGGTCACCTCCCTTGCCCTGGCCTGCAACTGCCCCCTCTCCCGCCAACCCTCACACACTCCGCCATGGCCCCCAGCCCATGCTCACTTGTCCACAGAGTCAAAGGTCTTCTTCAGGGGCGGGGGCCGCACCTTCACCTTCTTGCCGGTACTAGCCGCCTCCTTGCGCTCGGGAGTGTCCCCGGCTGCCCTCCCACTGCTGCCCTCGCTGCTACCACTGCTGCTACCAGGGGCTGGGGCTGGAACTGGGGCCGGGCTCGGAGGAGTAGGAGGCTCCCCACGGCTCTCCAGGCCCACCCCAGGGACGCGCCAGTCCGAAGATGAGCTGGGGAATTTGCTGGCCTGGTGAGGAGGGATGGCAGGGAAATGGAGAACACTGTGTTCAGACTCACTGGGGCAAAACCCCGAGGCACAAAAATGGATGCTGACCACCTGAGACACACAGCTTTGAAGGCCCAGTCACACAGACTAAGAAGAGGGACAGGGGAGGCCCCACAGGACGTGGTTCAGAGAGGCGTGCAGGGAAGAGGAGGACAGAAGAGCAGATGGTAGGCTGAGGGCAGAGGCAAGTAGCAGTGGGAGCCCCCAGACCCGCCAGGCACTCACCGTCGTCTCAGGGCCCTTGGTGCTGGCCCGCTCCTCAGCAGATGGGGGCGGCGGGGGGCTGCTCCGGGCCGTGGGAGCCCAGGTCTCTGGGGGTGGTGGAGGGGCTGGTGTTGTAGGCTGACCCTCAAGCTCAGACTCGGAGGCAGGAGGCTCACGGGCTGGGCCAGGCTCCAAGGGCTGCCGGGGTGCAGGGCCAGGCCGCCCAGGGGCACCTGCCTCAAAGGAGCCCACGGGAATGCTGGCAATGGCCGCCTTCACTTTCTGGGGGGGCTTGGGGGTGGGCCGCTGGGCCTTGGGGGCCACTAAGCTGTAAGTCATGGAGCCTGCTGATGGGGAGAAGAGCATTTGCTGAGCCAGGCCTGACTGGAGCCCAGCCCCTGGGTCCCCCAACTCCCCCCCGCCCTGAGTTGGCCCGATACCCACCTGTGGCACTAGGGAAAGGGCTGGTGGGGGCCGGGGTGGCAGTGGCAGGGGCTGGTGGGCCCTTGGGCAGGATGGTGGCAGCAGGTGGGGTGGTACTGGTGGCCACAGTGTAGACTAGGCCTGGGGGGGCCTGGGATGGCTGGGCCAGGGGTGCTGAGGAGGTGGGTGCGGGGCTGCCAGGGTAAAACGCCGTGATGACAGGACCTCCAGGGGCTGCACAGGTGGGAGGCAGCTGGGGGCTGGGCACAGGCGACACGCCCACCTGGCCGGGAGCCAGCAGCGGGGCTTGGCCTGCAGAAAGGGAGACAGAGGAAAGGCCCGGGCCTGAGTTAGGGCCTGGGCTGCCTCAGCCCCACCCTGGGTCCTGAGCTCTGCCTGCCAGGCCGCCTCTCACCTGAAAGCAGGGGCTGCACGAAGGTGGGGCCACTGGGCCCCAGCGAAGTGAAGCCTAGGGCTACCGAGCTTGTGGGGCCATACGAGGTGACTGTTCCAGCCTGGCTGGATGCAGGGCTAGTACCCAGGGGCAGCGCGTGCCCGCCTGCTGACTGCACATAGGTGATTCTGCCGCAGGGAGAGGAAAGGGGGAGGAGTAAGGCGAGGTGAGCCGGCCCTCCCAACCCCTTTCCTGGGCCGGCCTCCGGGGGAGGGCTCAACTGCCATTACCTGGTGGAGGAGGGCAGCAGGACCTTCTGCGGCTGAGAGGCGGGTCCGGGGAGCGTGGCGGGGCTGAGGGGCGGCACCAGGCCGCTGGGTGTGCTCACAGGCACTGGAGTCAGCTGGATGATCTGTAAGCAAGGGCACCCACAGGCTGTGAGCTGGGGACCCAGAGTGGGGCAGCGGGGGGACCAAGACCTAGGAGGGTGGGTCTCAGCAAAGAGAGGCAACACACAATTAGAGACAGGGACAGGAAAGGAGAGACAAATGGAAAGAAGACAGCGAGAGATAGGGGACGCAGAAAAGAAACAAGGTACAGTCACTGAGTGCAAAATCGAGATCAAGAGACATGGAGGGAAGATGGCAAGACAGAGTCCCAGAGACACGTGGAAAGGAAAGAGAGGAGAGACTGAAAGACAGACAGACACAGAAACCACGGGACAGAGAGACCAACACCCATAGGAGAGAAACGAGGGGCCACAGCCAGGGTGCCCTCACCTTGCTGGGTGGCTGGGCGCCATTCTGCACAGGTACTGAGAAGGACGGGCTCACCAGGGGCAGTGGCTGGCTGGCCCCTCCTCCCCGCACTGACATGCTAGGGGTGGCCAGGGGCACTAGTACCTTCCCAGGTAGCAGCTGGGCTGAGCCACCTGGGGGCGGGGCCTGCACAGGAGAAACTGACTGGGCTGCAAGAGGCGAGAAAGGAGGAGGTTACAAAGAAGCTGAAAAGGCCTGTGGCCCCTCTCCTTGTGCTGCCCAGCCCAGGGCCTCACCTTTGGGGGGTGGGGCAGAGGGTACGGACTGCAGGATGGGGATGCCAGGAGTGGGTGCAGTGGCCGCCAGGACTTTGCCGTTGGTGGAGGTGCCCGGCGGGAGGGTGAAACGGATGCTGGTGGTGGGTGCAGGGCCGCCGGGAGCCGCTGCCTTGGTCCCAGGGGCTGGTGCTGGGGCAGGCGCCACTTGCAGCTGCTGGGGCAGCGTGGGCAGGATGTACTGCACCTGGGTGATTCCCCCAGCCTTGCCCAGGGCACCTGGCTGCAGGATGCCCAGGGGCACTGGCCCATTGGGGCCACTCCCAGCACCCGCTCCTGAGCCCGCAGTCGCCCCACTGCCAGGGGCTCCCTGGGCAATGAACTGGACAGCGGGGGGTGCTGGGGCCCCATAACCCGGGGTGCCCACCAGCAGGTTGGTGACAGTGGCAGGCGCCTTCCCCACAGTGCCCAGTAGGTGCCCAGCCACTAGATGTGGGGCTGGCGAGGTGGCTGCTGCCGACTTCTTGTCTGAATACACTAAGTTGACACCCAACGGGGATCCCACAGGTGCCCGAGAGCCAGTGACCACCTCAGTCCTGGCACCTGCTGTGTCGTTTGGAGACACCTCAGCCCGACCACAGGTGGGGAAGGGCTTAGAGGCAATGGGCACAGGAGTGCTGCTGACAGGCCGCACCACATTGGTGACCATGGTGGCAGCCGGGCGGGACAGGGGTGCTGCTGGGGCCCCATAGGCCAGCGATGGGGCTGGGGCCGAAGGCATGCGGCCTCCACTGCCCTCCCGTTCCTCCTTGTTTGGGGGCAAGACCAGTGTCTGCAGGACACTTGCTCCCCCACTGGGAGGCGCCGCAATGACTGAGGGACCGGATGGGTCCAGGCCTCCCACGCTTTCAGGTCTCTTGCGTCGGAAAGTGGCAGGATCCGTTGGGAGGAATCGGGTAGCTTTAGAAGGTGTCGCTGGGCCTCCAGCCCCAGGGGGTGGGGGCCGTAGTGGGCCTGCTGTGCTGCCCTGACCTGACTCCTGGGCCTTGAAGGTCCCTGAGCTCAGTGAGAAGGAGGTGGCTGCTGAGGCTGAGGAGGAGGCAGGTGAGGAGGAGGCAGAAGACGCGGTGGGACCATAGCCTTTGCCAAAGGCTGCAGGTGGATCTGGGGGTCCTGGGGGCTCAGGGTCCAGCGATGGACGGCAGTGGGTAAAGGAGGAACGGATCACAGGTGAGAACACCTTCCGCCCAAAGCCCTGGGTGGAAGGAGAAGGGAGGTACACCCATGTCAGGGGAGCCTGGATACCCACACCCTGCCATCTCCATCCCACTTGGCAGCCAAGCCAGCTGAAGGCCTCGACTCATGTTGACTGTGACCCAGTTCCCCATGGGGCAAGTAGCTTGCCCTCTCTGCGCCTTAATCTCCCCCTCTGTCAACACCCACAGGAGAAAATATTTCCCCTCCCAGGAGTATGACTGGACAGCAACAAGTCCTAAGCCCTCACCTTGCTGCCCTCTGGGTCCTCCCCAGAGCTGTCTCCGCTCTCACTGTCAGTCACCCGCTCCTTGCACTTGAGATCAATGTCAGTGGTGCTGAAGCCATCGTCAGCTGAGGGAGCGGAGGAAACAGGATCAGCATAGGGGCTGCGTGCAGGACTAACCAGGAGGGACAATCTGGAGCCCAAGTCTGGCCTCAGTTCTGCCCCAAGCTGGCAGTGCCTGCTGTCCAGGAACACTGTTCCTCAGCCCAGGGTGTGGCCACCTGCCCAACCGGGGAGCCTAAGAGCACGCGGATAATAGCACCTAACACTGTGCTCAACAGCCTGGCCATGCCCATGTCCTCCTGGTTTCCTGCCTGGCCAGAGGCTTCCTAAAGGCAAGGCTGGGTTTAATCAGCAAGGCCTGAACTGAACATGCCTGCAATCGTAGACAAATGTGGAAGGGAAGGAAAAGAAGGGGCCTGAGGGCCTGGATCACATCTCTGCCCACCCTGCAAACCTTAGCCTGCTGCTCCCTGGGCTGGATTCTGGGCCCTGCAACTGCTCACCAATGACATCATCATCCCCTTCCTCCTCACAGATGACCATGCGTTCCTCGTCACTGGTCATGTCCTCGCTGGCTGCACGCTGGGAACGGGAAGCTCGGGTGGGCAGCAGTGGAGGCCGCCCACTGGCCGCCAGGGCACCTCCCTCACCGGGGGCTGCAAAGGGGCCTGGAGCCCCATATTGGGTGGAAGGTTTGGGGCCAGAGTAGGATGCAGGGCCAGACACCATCTGCAAAGCAGGTGCAAGGAGAGCTCAGTTGGGGCTGTCACCTCGGGCAGCTCTCCTTGTCCACCTCCCCCACCCCCATGGCCTGCACCACGGACCTGTGTCAGTTCCTGTAGTGCCTGGCTGTCTACTTCCCCGCCATCCAGGCTGTGGACCCCACTGTGGGAGAAGGCTCGGGGCCGGGCCGAGCCAGGTCCCCCAACTGTGTGCAGACGTTCTGCCCCACAGGAGCCACTCCCCGGAGCCTTGGTATCCGAGCTCAAGAGTGTCTGGGCTGCGACAGAAAGGAGCTCTGAGGACACTGTAGAGTAAGGAGAGGAGTGCTGCAGTCAGGAAGGCTCTCCCCCGCCCCCGGACTGGCCAAGCCATCCACAAACACGTCTAGGTACCGGGCAGAAGCAGGTAGGAATTCCTGGGCCACCTGGCAGAAAAGATACACCACCTACCATCCGAGCATCTCATTCCCACTGGTTCCTGCCCCCTGGGGTTGCAAGGAGCCAGCCCATTGCTCTCTGGGAGGCAACCCCTATGAGTGAAAAAGCCTGGACACAGGTATGTGTGGCACTGGCTAGCTAATAACCACTGGCCTGTCTGAGCTTCAGTCCCCTCATCTCAGAGAGAAATGAACGTCCCCACCCTCAGAGAGTTTCGGGCCCATAACCACAAGATCACTCCAGAAAAGCGCCTCAGAATGGTGCCAGGCACACCACACACCCTCAGTCAGGAGCAACAGCCAACGAGGGGCTTCCAACTGTGGCCTTGGGAGCCAGCCAAGCTGGGGCTTAAATTCTGGCTCTGCCACTTACTAGTTTCTTGTGACTTCAAGCAAGATTTTGCCTCTCTGAGTCTCAGTTTCCTCATCTGGAAAGTGGCATGGGGGTTTAAGCCCTATAGATTATACTCCCCTTGGTGCCTGGCATGTAGTAAATGCTCAGTAAGTGTCGGATGGTAATGAGATTGCTGTTTGAAAATTTTATCTGTCTGGACCTCCCTAGCTCCTTCACAGGAAACAACTGTCAGTTCCTTTGTGGGTAGGGGTCCTCAGATAAAAGTGATAGGGCAGAGAGGAGCTTCTAGGGCAGGGGGCGAGCAAGCAAGCGGGTAGCTGACAGCTCTCAGGGAAGCAGGTGGCAGGGCAGGAGACCCAAAGGGCTGACTAACCTCCAGGGGCAGCAGCAGTGCCCGTCTCTGACATGCTCCGCTCCCGCGTCTCCTTGTGCCCTCCCGCCAGCCCCAGGCTCGTGGGCTTGGCCTCTGAGCTGGACTTCTTCCGGTCCTTGTTGCACCACTTCCAGTCTGGGTGGGCCTTAAAGTGGGCCTCCTTCACCTGGCAGGAGAGGGCAGAGACCCTTCACTCACCCACCAGACTAGAGGCAGCAGGGAGGAGCCAAGAGGAGGAGGCCTTACCTGGAAGGCCAGGTCATGGTACTTCTGCTTCTCCTTGGGCCCCAGGGCATACCACCACTCGCCCAGGATCTTGCTAACAGTTCGGTTGTCCTGGTTGGGGTGACGCTGGTGGACCAGGGCCCGGTGACGCTTGCTAAAGATCATGAAAGCATTCATGGGCCGCCGGATGTGATCTTTCTCCCGCTGTAGTAGACACAGGCCCAAATGGGATGGTTAGGACCAGGAGTCAGGCTTGGGGGGCCACCGGGTGAGCTGGGGACAGGTGGGAATGAGGCACCTTATTGGGGCTGCGTCCATCCTTCTCTGAAGATGAGTCTCGTTCCTTGGGCAGGGCACTGAGGGACTGGGTCCGGCGTTTCCCAGGTGGCAGAGGCAAATGGATCTCAGGAGACATGATGGAGAGGAAACTGTAGCAGGAGCGGCAGGGACAGTGAGGGCCATGTCTGTGGCTACCCCATCCCCTAGTCCCAAGCCTCAGGGCACTCACGCATCATCATGGTCACTCTCTGTCTCGCTGTCCAGCCGGGGCTCTCCTGGAGGGCCAGGGGCCTCCTCCTCAGTGGTGGGAGGGGGGCCCTTTCCAGGTTCCACCACCCCCAAAGTGTGGGGGGGTCCAGGCCCCGGGCTCTCAGGGCATGTGGCTCCAGGGGGCCGCCCAGGGTCAGCATTCCCAGTCCCGCCTGATGGCTGCTCATGAGCAACAGCCGCCGACTCAGCAGGTTCTGGGGGTAGAGAGGCAGATCAGGGGGCTCTTGGGCCACCTCAACCCCATCCCCATGCCTTCCCACAGCCCCCAACCCCTCACCTTTGCTCTGGCTGGAGGCCACTGGGTGGCTGGCAGGTTGCTGGGCCTCACTCGGCTGCACAGAGGGGTCAGGCTGGCTGGGGGCCAGGAAGGGGACTAAGGAGTGCCAGGGGAACACGGCCACAGAGCGAGGTTCCACATTCGTCCACACTGTTGGAAGGAGCCAGTTGAGCTGTGCAGCAGGAGAGCTTGGCCTTGACCCCTAACTCAAGCTCCTTTCCACCCTAGATGAGGTGACTCCACCCCTCCTTTATACCCCCTTCCCTATTCCACAGCCTCTTGGGCTGGTGCATGCAATATCACTCAGGAAAAACTCTTCCCTGAAAGATTTCTAGGTTTATAAGAAAGAAAACAGAAGCAGGGAAGGGAAATAGTCCTCAGGCCTCACTCCCTCCCCCACCTCCACCAGCCCTGCCACCAGGGACCAGACCAGAGGAACGACTGGCTCCTGTCACAAACCAGGCCATGTTCGACTGCCATCTCACACTCCCAAAGCCCCAAGACCTCAGCAGAGCTGGGGACACTCCTCCCCAATCATGCCACATTTCCAGCATCCATGTTGCCATGTGACATGGCCCCTCACCTTGGCGTCACACTCTCTCTCTCTTTCCTGAGGCAGATGGCCTGGTTCCCCCCCTCCTCTCCTTTACCCACAGGGTGTGGGGTCTCAAGTCTTTCTCCCTGCCTCCCTCCCCCTACCACAGACCCCAGGGAACCAGACCTGCCCTTCTCGGGCTGGGCATAGGTGGCTCCTGCATCTCTCCCTTTTACCCCCAAAGAGATTCTACTGGCCATGAAGAAGTCTCCCTGCCTTTCTCCCTCTACACCCCTGAGCTTAGCTTGAGTGCAGCGCCTAGCTCCCTTGCCCAGAAAGAGAAGAGGGTGTGGTAAACTCTTTGGAAGAAAAGCCACAATGGGGCAGACGAGAGAATTGTTACAAGTCTCTGCCCAGGGCAGGCAAAAGTGCCAGGTGTTTCCTTGAGGCTGTGCAAAGGAAGGTACTTCCTTCAGCAGGGGGCCAGTCCCACGGGTCTAACCTTCAGCCTCAGGAGCTGGGTGGTAGGAGGGCAAGCCCTGGGTTGGGACCTATCCCTGCTGGTCTCCTGGGGCGGGATGAGGCTACGAGTGGGCTTCCCTCTCACTGCCGCCTCCTTGGGGGAAGTGGAACCAGCAGAGGAGGCCCCTGCTAGGGGAAGACAACTAAAGGAGGAGGGAAACGCCCTAATCCTGGTCTCCATCATTCCAGGCCTCCCCCTGATCCAGATCAATCTGACCTAGGGTGACCCCCTCATGCCTTCAGAAGCCTGGACTCCGGGAGCCATATGTGAGGCAACAGCCTCAAGACCTGATTCTGTGAGGGACTGACAAAAGAAAAACCAGACATCTAGGCAACGGGAGGATAAGGAAGCTAGCACTGGAGGAGACTCCAGATGCTATGACAAACCTGTCCCTTACCCCTGGGGCACTGAGGGCACAAAAGCCTACTTGGTCCTCCAACTCCATACAGCCCCCAGGGACCTGGACCTGTCCCTCTCTTCACAAAGATCTTTTTCATCAGGGCCTGCTCATCTTCTGCTGGGTGGCGAAGAAGGGGCCCAGCAGACAATGGGGGAACAGTCCTTTGGTCCTGCCCCTCTTGAACTCCTCTTCAGTGCACTACCCTTCAGGTTCTTGGGTCTCTCCCTCTCTCTCCACAAAGCACACCACAAACACTCCAGCCCATCACTCTGCTCTGAGCAAACAGTGCCTCACTCACTTCCCAAGGCCTGTTCTTAGCCCCACTACTCAATCACAGCTCCTTCCCCCTCTCTATTCCACACCTAGGACCAACAAGTCTCAGCTGCTCCTATTCTAATACAATGCTCCGAAGCCAGTTACCCTGCACCGCTCACCTCCAATGACAACGAACCTGTTTCACCCCATCATCTGAACACCACAACTGTCCCCAGCTACTCCCCACTCCTCACTCCCATCACTCCGCTACACTCCACCTGCCATCACTAACCACTTGGCCCAGCCGAGCTCTGTAACTTTCCCCGTCATCCCTTCACTCTGCCTCTACCATTCCCGTCCTATACCCTCATCACCGTTACTCCGCACTGAGCACCCCGACACCTTGACCCCTGCAGCCCCAGGGCCCAGACGCTACTGACCGAACATGCCGAGGCCACGGGAGGCCGCGCCGGACGCGGGCACCAGGGGCCTGTGGGCTGAGTACATGGTCCGGCGCGGGGGGGCCCGGCCGGGTCTCGCGCCTCCTCAGCGGCCGCCGCCGCTCCGCCCGCCGCCGGCTCCTCGGCCGTCGCAGCTCGGGCCCGGGGGGAGCTGGAGGCCGTCGCCGCATGCCCCCCCCCCCCGTGCCCCCTCCGGCCGCCCCACGCGGGGGTCTCTGCCGGGCGCGCCTGCGCACAGCGCCGCCCGCCTCCCGCCGCCCGGGGGGCGGGGGAGGTCAGAGCGCGCCGGCCCCGCCCCGCCCCCCGGCGCGCGCGGGGGCCGTCACGGGGCGCGCGGCACGGGGGCCATCGGCGCCGCCCCCTCCCTCTCCCTCCTCCCGCGCGGAGCCCTGCGGGCGGGGCAGGCGGGGCGGGGCGCGGCGCGCGTGCGCGGGGGCGGCCCCCTCCCTTCCCCGCTCGCTGGCTCCCTCGCTCGCTCCCTCCCTCCCTCGCAGCTCCGGCGGGTAACGGCTCTGGCCCCGCGCGCCCCGGCTGCGGGCGCCGCCGCCTCGCCTTTCCGGGCCCCCGGCCCGCGGCTCAGCGCCGGGTCGACCTCCGGCCCCGGGCGGGCAGACGGACCAGCGTGCGTGGGTCCGTGCGCTGCGAGCGAGCCCCGCGCCGAACCACCGCCGCCTCCCCGCCCCGCCACTACTACGCGCTCCCCTCCCCCCGCCGCGTCTCCCCCCGCCCCTTCCCCGCTTCCCCCGCGGCCTTCCGCGCAAGCCCGGCCCCCCGCGCGTGAGCCCATTGGCTGCCGCCGCCGCGCGCGGGTCAGGCCCCGCCGCGCCCGCCCCCATTGGCCGCCCTGAGGGAACGTCAGTCATATGCAAATAAGGGCAGGGCGGGGCGGGCTCCGGTTGGCCCCAAACTGGCCGGGGGCGGTACCGCGGGAGGAGGGTGGCAGGGAGGGCGCACTGCAGTAAAGGCACCGAGCCAGGGGGGAGGTTCGGGGCGCCGCGCTGCGGAGGCCCCGGGGTTGTGTGTGGTGCTGTGTGTCCAGTCCGCGAGAGGAACACGCTCACGCGCAGGTCGGCCTACCTCCCTCACGCCTGGCTGGGCGCGCACGGCCCCGCAGGGCAGACCCGCTGCCGTGTAGGGTTAGGCGAGCCATCCCTCACCCTCACCAACTTGCACACCAGCAGACACACACACACACACCCCTCATAGACAGACTTTCCTGCCACACCCATTATCTCATACACACCCCGCCGTCACATGTACCCTCGGTCTAAAACATTGTCACACACGAAGTCACACCTCGAACACCTGCTCCCAAATATGTACTACCCTACACTGAGCCCATCACTCCCTACCCACCATCATACACACTCTTTCTCACTCATCCTCTTCATGTCACCCAGTTCATACATGCCCTGTCATACATGCTTCACCAACACGGATCCTCAGCACACATCCACCAGCGCACGCAAATCATCGTACAAAGACACAACATATCAAATAGGCAGAATTATCTCACACACCTCATCACAGCCACCGCTTGTCCATCACACCCCCCTCAACCTCTCCCACACAACCACACACATTCTTTGATCTTCACACACTCCCATACAGCCTTCCTGCCACTCCCATCCCCAACACAGGCTAACTCATAGCCATCATACTGACGCTACACACTCTATAAACTTACCCTGGAGAGCACTAACTACTTCAGCACCCTAGCCCATCAGGTATACAGAGCACCACTGCCATTCACCGTCATTCAGCTACCCTGCCTTACACTCAGCAGCCCACTGGGACCCTCTACCTCACAGTGTAAGGCAGGGGGCCACAGACCACCACAGTGGGCTGGCCCTACCACTACTCTAGGCTGGGAGCCACCCCTTCAAGAAAACGGCCAGGAGGAAGAAAGGAAACTAACTCTGGGGCAGCTATATGCTGGGAGCTTGTATGTATTATCCTGTTCATTGAATCCTCACAGCCACTAGGGAGGTACACTTTATTATGCCCATTGTTCAGATAAGAAAATGAGGCTCAGAGAAATTGAACAAATTGTGCAAGATCATGTAGCCAGAATGTAACAGCCCACGGCTCCAACTCAAGTGCTCTTTCCACTACTGAAAATTTAACCTCACGGTGGACACAGGCAAAGAGTCCCAAACAGAGGCCCAGGAATATGGTCAGACAATGATAGAGAGAGACTGGTGAACTACAGAAAGGTCAGGGGGCACACATGGAGACACAGGCAAGGGTCTGGGGCCCACCAGGCAGAGTGACAAAGGCCTTGGATCACCTAAAAGGAGCCCTGGGATCACCCAGTAGAGTCAGTATCCTGGGGTCACACCTGGGCAGGTAAAGGCTGTACAGGCTCACATGGACCAAGACTGGGCTTCTACACATGTGGGGTCAGTGACAGATGCTCACAGACCCTTTTCCCAACCTGCCTTATCCACTGACAGAGCTGAAGGCATGGAGAGGGGCAAAAAACAGGTAACCTGAGCAAGGAGGAGAAGGGGAGGCCTGTAGCCCTCTGACCTCCAGAGACTGTAGGGCCAGACACTTGGCTGTGAGCCTGGATGGACCACCAGAGGGACTATTAGATGACTGCCCCCTCCTCCCTATGCAGCCCCAGACTCAGACCCTCCATTACCTCACTGCCCCAGGGACTGCAATGTGAGGCAGAAATCAAGGCTGAAATCAATGTGGCCCGCTATCTCCCCACCACTGCCCCCTCCTCTCCCCACTGGTGAGTCACCTACTGGCAAAGTTAACCCCTTCCCCACTGCAAGGCAGCCCAGGGACAGAGCTCAGAGGAACCCTGTCCCCAGCTCCCCCACTTTTGTTGGGTGAGAAAAAGAGCTAGGCCTGGCACAGCAGGGGAAGAGGGCCCCACACATCTGGGAGGATTTCACATCTGCTAGAAGACACAGTGCCCACATAGGAGGGATGGGAAGAGGCCCTGTACAGGGTAGGGTACAGCCAAGTGGGGGCCCAGCCTGGCAGGGAGGGGCCGGAATCCGGGCAGGAAGGGCCCCCCTGCTCTGGGCACTGGGCCAGCCCTATACTTAGCTTCCATTGTTCAGAGTGGAGGAACCCTGGGTGGGGGTGATTAAGAGTGGAGAAGAGGGAGCAGGTCCTATCCCCAGACAGCTCCATCTCTCCAGCCATACCCAACCCTAACTGGGGCCTCCCCAGTTGGAAAAGGTGGAGTGGGTTCCCCAAAACAGGGCCCCAGCCCCATCTCAGAAGAGGCACAGGCCATTCTTCACTCAAGGCAGGTACTGGGCAAAACTATGATGCAGCCACCCCCTGCACCACCCCATAACCAATTCCACAAAAGGTGTGGCCCTAAACAGCCCCCACAGTACCACCCCACCCTGGGGACAGGGAGCCCAGACGGAGACACCAACTGCCACCCAGGGTGGCACAGGCTGAGGCCTGCCCAGAGGCCTGGGGCACACAGCCAGAGATGCTGACAGACTGAGGGACAGGCAGACACGCTCTGAACTCACGGGCCGTTTACTGAGCCCAAGAGGCACTGCACCCCCATCGCCCGCTGGTCCCCACCCTGCTCTTCAGGCCCGGGTCCCCGCCTCAGCTCACCACGCCAGTGTCCCCAGCTCCCCTCATCCGCTCTCCACATACACACCCACCCACCCACCCACCCCGGGCGGCGTTGGCGACGGCCAGGGTTGCCTGGGGAACGCGCCCAGGATTGGGCTGGTGCGGCTCGGGAGGGATGGGGGCCTAAAAATAGCGCCAGGGTGAGTCAGTGTGAGTGGGGCTGGGGTGGGCAGGGGGACCAGGAGGGAGAGAGGGGCAGGCGAGAGGTGTGGGGGAGGGTCCCCAGGGATTGGGAGACGGGCAGGATAGGACCGAGGGCGGGATGTGGGTTTGGGAGTGGGAAGGGGCGGGGGCATGGAGGGTAGTATACGGGCGCCACGGCCCGGGCGGAGGAGGGGGCGCCGCCCTGCGTTCTCCTCCCCTCCCCGCGCTCACGAGATTTTCCACTCGCCGCCTGGCCCCCAGCCAGCCCCCGGCGGGCCCCACAAAGCTGCTTTGTGCTGGTAGAGCAGGCGGGCGCCCGGCCGGCCTGACACCCACGCGGGCCGCGGCGGAGCGCGAGCCAGCTGGCACCCGAGCTGTCTGCGGGGGGGCCCCCACTCAGCCCGAGGGCGCGGCCGCGCAGGGGTTAATGGCGCTGGGGCGGGGGCGAGCGGGTCCTGGCCAATCGGCGTTCGCGGGCGAGACAGCGGCCAATGGGAAGGACGGAGGCCCGCCGCCCGGGCCTACTCCCTGGGGCGCGGGAATCCGCGCCACTAGGTGCTGGCGGGGGCTGGGCGCTGCCTTCACGGGGTGCCTGTCCGGATTTACAAAGCCCCAGGTGCACCGCTTCCCCGCTGCTTCACAAGAAACAGGCTCAGAGGGGATAGAATTTGCAGTCAGAAGGTGGCAAGGCCGGGATTTGAACCCAGGTCTCCCTGGCTTCACAATCAGCTTTTCCGCCGAAATAGGGAGACGGGGGTTCCCTGGCCCAGGCTCCCGTGGAGAGCGTGAACAGGGGACGGGGTGCGGGCGGAGAAGGTGGCGCAGCGGGCTAGGGTCCAGCCGCCTGCGGTGCAGCCGCTGCCGCCGGTGGTAATGGGAGCCAGACGCCGACGCCGCCGCTAATGCGCCTCCCTCCCGGCCACTAATGGAGCCATTAATGCCTGGGCGCCGTGGGCTCCGGCTCGCACCGCTCCCCCGCCCCCCGCGCTGCGCATGCGCGCGGTGACTGCCTAGCTGCCAGCCGCCGCCAGGAGGCAGCCTGACCCCTCGAAGCGCCTGGTGCTGGGGGCTCTTACACGAAGTCTCCAGGACCTGCTGCCTCACAAATGCTTCTCTCCTCTCCGCCGCAAGTCATCCTCTTCTTCCTAGCCTAGGCCTCCTTCCTCTTCAGGGTAGTCTCCAGGGATCTTCACACCCAGATCCAACCTCTTCTCTCCCCTGCTCTAAACCCTTTCTTGGCTCTTCACTAGCTGGCATTCAAGCCTGGCCTGGCTCAACCCATCCTCCTTGACGCCCTTCGCCAAGCCTAGGCTTTAGTGTCCGCTGCAGCATTAACTAGCCACTCAGAGGTCATGCACTTTCACCCCTCCTGACCTTTGCTCCCATGGTTGCCTCGGCCTGGAACACTGGCCTTCCCTTTCCTTCACCACCCTGAAATCCACTCATTCCTCATGCTTTAGCTCAAATGTCACCTCTGAGAAGCCTTCCTGAACCTCTCTCATCACCCTGCACTAACCCAGAGTCATCTCCGTCCTCTGGCTTTCCCAGACTCTGTGCCTCCCTCTGCTCATCCTTGCCTGTGCCTGCATCCACATCTGCCTTCCGCACCCGCTTACCCCAGGACTGCTCTGCCTGGGCCTGGTGGAGGAATGAGGAAGGACTTCTGGTGGGAGAGATGGGGTTCCTTGTTTGAGACAAAATGGAAATTCTGGTGGGAAGAATCTGGATTTGGGGAGTCAGGAGACCCTTGGGCCCTCTTTGGCCTCATTTTCACCACTTGCCCAAGCACAGTTGGTGGGTACTGCCTGGTCTCTGAGTCTTACCCATTGGCATGTACTACATGTGGGACTCAGTTAAATGGAGCTGGCACCAACTCCTGAAAGCCAGTGGGGGGGAAGTGGAGGGTGATCTGGGTCTCTGGGTCATGCCCTCTAGCAGGTGGGTGGGCACAGGAGTTGCTTTCCTGCTGCTCCCCCAGAGCCGGATCTCCTAGCTTGGCCAGTACAGCCCCCGCCTTCCTGCTGTCTTGGGAACAGGTGCTTGGATATAGATGGGTCTGCAGGATGGCTCCTGACACCTCCCAGCAGGTTTCAGGAACAACAGTGGGCAGTTAATTTGTCAAGGAGCCAGAGGGGGCTCCCAGGCCTGCACAACCTCCCAACACTCCCCAAGAAGGGAGGAGGGGACCTGGTGCTTAGCAACTGTTCAATGACTATAAGGAATGGAGCACCTGATGTGCACAGTGTAGGGGTGGTGGGCTAGGATGGGGGCACCAAGTCTGTCTAAGGAGTGTGAGAAGGAGGACCAGGGGAGAGGCCAAGGCTGACCCAGTGACACAGGATCCCAAGACGGGGGCCAAAACAGAAAGAAGGTGGGATGGAAGCTTAGACGAGGACTGATATCTAGGGAGGGACAAACCAAGAAAGGTATAGAGACCCAGACTCAGAGAGAGAGTTAGACAAACAGACAGAGGTCCAGAGAGAGAGAGAGACTCAGGGCCAGAAATAGAGACCTAGACAGAGACAGACATAGGAACCCAAGGGAGAGACAGATAGACATACAGTGGCTCAAAGAGGGGCAGAAAGGCAGACAGAGGCCCAGGAGAAGGGACACTGCCTGTCAATACAGGGAAGCCAGGCAGAAGCTGGGAGCTGGAAGGGAGGCCGTGCCAGGAATGGGGCTGAGACATCTGGCCTCTTAGGCTGGGGCTGCAGGCCCTGGGGCGGCTTCCTCTCCTGTGGAGCAGGCGGGAAGAGTCAGAGGGAGGTGGCAATGGCAGCTGGCTGGCCCGGCCATGCACAGAATGTGGAGAATGCCGGCCGCCTGCCCCGGCACGTCCCCCAGCGGAAGCAAATGCCTGGCGGGGGGCAGGAGCAGGCAGGCTGCCCCTGGCCACCCCCTCACACCTGCTGCACTGAGTGAGGGTCAGGTCCTGGCATGGGCAGGCAGAAGGAGCCAGGACTCCAGCCTCACTATGCCACTGCGCATGGTCTGCCCTATCTGGGCCTCAGAAGGAGAAGGCCCCAAGGTGCCTACCTCCCAGGGGTTTAGGGAGGCCTCTGAGAGAAGAACAAAAGGGCCCGCTGGCTGGGAACCTGAGGGCACCTGGATACCTCGCATGGGTGTTGTCAGGGAGGCGCTGCTCAGAACTGCCAGGACAGGCACTGGACAAGTTCTGACGACCAGGCAGCCTCCAGCAAGGGGCCTCCCTTCCCTGAACCTCAGTTTTCCCCCTAACAACATGGCTGGTAATCCCTACTTCACAGCACTGAGTGGATTCGATGAGGTGACCCCACATCTGAGACTGTGCATGTGATAAATGCTCAATAAAGAGTGGTTACTATTACTGTTATTGTCATTATTATTGAGAGTGCTTAAGAGCCTGAGCTCTGGAACCAGACAGACTGGGTTCAAATCCTGGCTCTCCCTCTTCCTAGCTGGGTGACCTTGTGCAAGTCACTTAACCTCTTGGGCTGTGGTCTCCTCCTCTGTCCACTGGAACTAATAATCATGCTGACCTCCTGGGACGTTGTGAGGATTCGGTGAATAAATGCTCAGTCAGCACTTACTGAGCAGTGTGCCAGGCACATGCATGGGTGGTGCTCCATAAATTATTATTACCATAACTTCTGCTGAGAGTCCTGTGATCTGGAGGTTGACAGACCTGGTGCAAGGCCCAGTCTTGTCCCTCCCTGGCTGGGTGACCTCAATCAGGACTCTTCCTCTGTCAGGACCTCACTTTTCCTCATCTGGAAAATGGCACCAACCCTTACTGGGCCTGCCCCAGTAGGCCTCAGGTCACCTGCATCAGTGCCATCCCTCCCCACAGGGCAGCAGTGAGGGTCACGTGAAACAACGCTATGAGGGCAATGTTGGGGGCTGTAGGCATGCAGGGGGTGGGGGTGAGGGGGATGGTTTGAGTCCTTCTGCTTCCATTTCGTCATCTGCCTAAGGACAGAAATCCCTGCTGTGCCCACTTCTGTGGAATTTTGCTCATATCAACTACAGGAACAAATGTAAAAAATGTTGGGGGTGGGGCAAAAGACACAGCTCACAACCTCAATGTATGAGCGTGAGGGGCACACACAGCCCCTGTGTCCCTCTGCCCTGGGTCTGGGCTGGGCCTGGGCTCCTTCTTGCATTGGCCTCTGCTCCAGCCCAAGCCACAGCGGCTCCTACCCAGATCCACACCCCAGCCTGCTTCCTCCCTGGTCTCAGGGACTGGAACTCACCCTCCATAGTACAGCGTGGTTGGAGCAGCTCAAAACCTTCCATGGCTCCCTAGTGCCCTCAAAATAAAGTTTACAAGTCTCATAAGCGCCCTCTATGATCCGATCCTTGCTCACCAACACAGCCACACAGCCTAACAGTTACCCACCGTCTAGAGCCCTTGACTTCGTAGATTCAACTTCCTTCAGATACTTGCTTTCACTTCAAGGCCTTTCCACAAACTCTTCCCTCTGCCTGAAGGTCCTCCTGCTGGCCTTGGCAGGGTCACTTCTGCACACCCTTCAGGTCTCACTGTAGAGGCCCCTGGCCCCTTCTCCAAGAAGCCCTCCCTGACTTCCCATGGCCTCCTGAGCTGCCCCCAGCCAAGCCCTGACCACTCTAGACAGTCACTTTCTGGGGACACGTCTGCCTACTCCAGGGACTGTGAGCCTTGTGAGGGCAAGGCTGTGTCCTCAGCACCAACCAGCACAGGGCCAGACTCAGAGGGGGCCTTCAGTCAACGGTGGATTAATAAATAAGTAAATAAGAAAAAGATGCTAGGGAAGGGGCTGGTCACAGGTCTGTCACTCACCCTGAGAGTTGCTCTGACAAGGTCCAGCCTGGCCTGGGCCCCTGGCTCTCCAGGACCATCTCAGAAACGCCACTCTTCCTGCCCCTGGCCTCAGCCCTCCAGCCACACTGGCTTTCCTCTCCTCTCCTCTCTGCTCCTTCCAGCCTTAGAGTCTTCCCACTGGCTTCCTAGGAAGCTCTTCCACCTATGGTTGCTGGTTCCCACTCATCCTTCAACTCTTGGCTTACAGGCCCTGCCTTGAGGGCAGCCAGACTAGATTCACACCTGGAGGCGTGCCTAGCACACCCCAGCTCCCCTCCACGGCACTAACCATACCTGTGAGGTTTTCTGGGCACAGTGGCAAAGATGAGGGCTCCAGTCCTGGTCCTGCCACCTCCCGACAGAAGGACCCATTGGAGCCTCAGTCTTCCCATCAGTAACCCAGCCTTGTGGCCAAGTGGTCATGAGGCAGCCTGCCTGGGTTTGAAGGCTGGCTCCAGGATTTGCTAGCCGCGTGCCCCTGGGCAAGTTACTAACCTGGCCTCAGTTTCCTCTAAACGAGCATAATCATAGCAACCGCCTGTTAGGTTGTCGTGAAGACTAAATGAGCTAATATTTGAAAAGGGCTTAGAACTGGGCCCAGTATGCCGTGAGAGCTACAACATGGGGTGGGTGCCAGGCTTCGGTGAGATAATCCACGCGCAGCGCTTATTACAGCGATGCCCCCACCAGTCCTCCAGACGTGGGAGCTGTCGTCATGATTGTCATCTCTGTTACCCCATCAGCTCTGTGGCAGCCTGGCTCTGAGCCTGCGTTCAGGAAAAGATCTGCTGACTGATGGGCCCCTCAAGAGTGCATTTCCAACAGGGGGCCTCTGGAAACTCTACCTTGAGCCTTCAAAGTCCAGTCCCTTGCCTGACACGTGAATTCCCACTGCAACATCTGTGCAGAGAAGGCTAGCCTCCCCTTGAATCTCTCCTGAGGCAGGGAGCTCACCTCTCCTGAGAGCCAGTTGCAAGCGGCCTTGTTCAAAATGAGCCCTCGCTCGGCCCATCCACCCGAACCTCTTACCTGTGCCAGGCCGGCCCATGATGACCTCCTTCTTTGGGGCAGGATGGCTGGTGTAGCTGCTGGGCACCAGGACGGGCAACAGGGCAGCGGGTGAGGGGTGGAAGGCCACTGGCTGGAAGGGTGAGGAAGCCAGGCCAAAGGTGGGCATCGGCTGGGCCACAGCGGTTGGCGCAGCTGGAGGCACAGTGATGGGCACTGGGGCCGGCAGAGGTGGGGGCAGGCCAGGCTTCCCACTGGCCACCCCAGGGGGTACCGGGGTCTCTCGGCAGCCTCGCCCAGGTCCCGCAGCCCGCGCCTCGCCAGCAGTGCCCACTTCCCCAGGGAATTTGGAGGGCAGTGGCACATCAGGGTTGCGGACAATGACAGGAGAGTCCCGCTGCACAGCAGGCACCCTGCGCACGGAGGGCCCAGGATCCGAGGTCAGGCCAGCAGGTGGGGGCAACAGCAGCAGTGGTGAGGGCTGGCGTGAGCGGGAGAAGGGCACGGCAGGCGACACAGCCCGGAAGCCAGCCGGTGCGGATGGTGTAGGTGTGTGGGACACCGAGTCCACACCAGAGTCTAGGCTGTCACTCTTGGGGAAGTCTGGGGCAGCTCCTCCGCCCCCTGTGCCAGGGGTCCCCAATGCCCCTGGGTGGGGCAGCAGCTCTGTCTTCCGCCGCCCAGGGCTGATGGGCACGGTAAAGGTCAGGTTGGTCTGGAAGGTGGGTAGGATGCCGGAGGAATGGCGCTCTCGCGGGGCAGGCGGCGGTGGGTGGGGGCCCAGGTCTGGTGGCGTCAGCACGCCTGCCTTAGGGGTGCTGGCACTCAGGTGACGACTGCGAACAGCAGTGCGTTGGATGACTGGTGAGGCATTGATGGGGCTGAAGTTGGCAGGGCGGAAGCCGAAGAGCGGCGAGGGTGAGGGTGATGGGGCGGGCGAGAAGGGTGACTGCGTGGAGACGGGGGAAAAGGAGGGTGTACCCGAGCGCGAGCTGCCCAAGGATACCAGCATCACAGCCGCCTCACACTCATCGAACTCAAAGCGTGACAGATCAGCAGGGGCCACCAGGCGTGGGCGTGAGTCTCCGCGGGCTGCCACGCTGCTGGCCTCGCTGTCTCGAGACGTCTCATCACCCCAATCAAACTCAGTGCTGCCCTCACGGGCTGCCACGCCGGCCGGCCGCCCAGCCCCACCTGGGCCACTATCCGCCAGGCCCTCCATCTCTTTGGTTCGCATGGACAGGTGGCGTGAGCAGTAGCCCCGTCGCTGCGACTCCTTCATACAGCCATCTCGTGAGCACAGCCGTCGCCACTGCTTGCCATTGAATTTCTTGCGGATTCCATTGGGTGTGCAGACCACATCGCCCTTCTTGTATTTCTGCTGGGCGGCTGTCAGTGGCGTGCGGGCCCGGGCAGCTGGTGCGGTCCCCTTCTCCAGAGAGGCCACGCTGCTGCTACGGCTGCCACCCTGGCTCCCCTCCTGGCAGGGTGAGGGTTGCTCGCCAGGGCGGCCTGGGCCTGCGAAGGCTGGGGACTTGGGTGGCGGTGACAAGAGCTGGGGTGGGGGCAGTGGGAGCAGGGCCTGGGTGCCCAGGGCTGGCGGGTGCTTCTCCTCACCCTCCTCACAAGCCCCCAGGTTGCCACCAAAGCTGATCTTAGAGACCTCAGCATCCTCAGGCTGCTTGGGGTCCAGGGCAGCAGGGCAGGGTGGCAAGGTGGCCCCTGGCTCGGCCTGCTCCTCTTCAGGGCCCGTGGGGGGCTTCCTCGGCAGGGCCTCAGGTTCCCAGGGGGGCCGCAACAGGCGCAGGCTGGAGCGGGCTACCCACACGGCCTCCTCAGGCTCACGGTGTGGCGGTTGTAGGAGCTGTGGTAGGCTGGCTGGTGGGCCTGGCTGGGAGCTGGGGCCAGGGCTGAGGCGGACCTTGTAGGCAGCTGGCTTGGTGGTCATCACCTCCACCACCACACCCTCACGGTAGGCAGCGACACCGGGCTCCACACAGGTACAGACGGCTGTGCCCACCACCAGCGCGCCTGGTGGTGGCGTGGCATCCAAAACCACATCCACACCACTGCCAGGTGCCCCCTCATAGAATGTCAGGGCCCGGTCCCCAGGGAACTGCACACCCAGGTCCTGGCTTCTGCGCACCTGGCGCACCACAGCTGGCAGGAAGAGGCCATCCCCACGCCGAGCAAGCACCCGCTGGGACCGCAGCTGCCGCAGGTCATAGCCACCACTGGTGCCACTGGGGGGCCAGGGGCCTGGCCCACAAGCTTCGGCTGGCTCATCCTCCAGGTCAGCTGAGTGCTCGCTGGCTGTGTCGGTGGAGGAGGAGCGGGTGGAGGTGGGTGGCCGTGGAGGCACACCCAGGGTGCTGGCCTCCTCGGGGGTCCGCGCCCGTTCTTCAGGGGCCCCAGCAGTCCCACTGCTGCCACTGCCAGCCCCATGCTCCTCCACATACTTCTTCTTGGGCGCTCGAGACTTGAACGTGGCCGTCTTTCGGCTGAGTGAGGGCTCCCAGCGGCCTGCTTCCCCCTCTACCTTGGGGTCCTCAGCTGGGCCTGGGGCCGGGTCATCAGAGTGCAGTTCCGGGGGCAGCCCCTCAGCCCCGGGGCCTCGCTCGGTCTCCTCCTCCTCACCTTCCTCAGCCTCCTCTGGGCTTGGCTGCTGCTGCTGCTGCGCTTCATCGTCCTCCTCCTCTGGCTTGTCACCCTCCCCAGCCCCTCGCCGCCTCAGGGCCTTGGCCCTGGTGGCTGGTGGAGACTTGCCACCACTGCCAGGACCTGGGAGGCCAGCGCACGCCTTCCTCATTGGCTTCATCTTTTGTCCACCTGCAGGGTGGGAAGGCAGACAGGGATCATCGGGAGCAACTCAGGAACCCCCCCCAGACTCAGCATCCCCCAAGACTTCCCACTTGCTAAGGGCACCGCCTCAACTCCATGATCCCCAAGGCCTCCTTCCTGGCTGTCCCCATCTCATGTGGGCTCCTGGCCAGATGCAGACACAGACTGGCATCCATGTTCCCTGAGCTATATACTCTGGCTCCTTGGGGACCCTCACATACATCTGCTCCCTCTGCAGAGGACACAGCAGGCACACGCACACACTCTGCCCTGGGGGAAGTGAGAAGCAGTAACAGTTCACACATATGGAGCACTCACTTTGTGCCAAGCGTGGGGCTAAACTTGCCTTTATAAACCCATTTTGTCCTCCCAACAGCCCTAAGAGGCAGGTACTACTATCAGCCCCACTTTGTAGTAGAAAAAACTGAGGCACAGAGGGATCAAGCAACTTGTCCAAATTCATCCAGCCAGGAAACGGCAGAGCTAGTGTCTGAACCCAGGCAACCCGGCTCTAGAGTCTGTGCTCCTAACCATTTCAGTGTGTCGCCTGTCACATGATCCAGAGGGCACGCTTCCTTGCACTGTCACCGTCCAGAGAGCACATGCAGTCACACACACACACATGCACAGGCACACAAGCACAGAAAGGGAGGTGACTGGGCTGTGATGTGAGCCTCTCTCTACCTCCCCCCACCACTCTGGGCAGCCTGGCATGGCCAGGCATTGTGGGAAGGAGTGGGCAGCTGAGAGTCCCGAGGGACGGCTGCCCACTCTGCTCTGCACCCCGGGCCTGCCAGGTATAGCCATCTCCCCAGATCCTGGCAGGGAGCAGGCAGGGGCACGTCTGGGGCAAGAGCTCATACCCAGCGCTGCCACGGGGCCATGCATGAGCACACGCACGCGCACACGCACGCACACACACACACACACACACACACACACACCGGCACACACACGTCATCACACAGTGGGACACAGAGCTACACCCCAGGGTTCCGCTGTCCCACTGGATGGGAGTGTGCCCCTCCCCCCACAGCACCCAGCGTGATACCCACAAGCCCAGCCCCCCCTTCTGGCCTGCATGCATCCCCGCCCTGGCTGGGCTGGCTCTGGCAGGGTGGCTGAGCTGGCTGGGCCCCCCTGGCCCCCAAATATGCCCTCTGACTCCAGGTGGGGGTAAGTGGGAGAAGGTCAAAGAAAGCAGGACAGCCCAGCAAGCCAACCTCACCCACTTCCTGAACAGTCATTACTGCCCGCCCCCTTTCAAGCTGCCCTGAGAAAAGAAAAAGGAAAAAACTTTACTCTGAAGTGACTAAGAGAACCTGAGAGGCCAAAAGGGAGCCTTTGGGAGGGTTGAGGGGCCCAGGACCATAAGCCAAACACAATCAGAGGCACCCCTGACTCAGTCTTTAGGGTCCCACGGGACCCCTGACCTTATGCTCTCCCACTTGGGGCCTGCTACTCCCGTGGACCCTGCAGTCTCAGGCTGCCCCTTCTCTGGGCCAATCCTGGGATCCTCATAGGCAGAGCCTGGAGGGCCCGGGGCTTCTCACACTGGGGCAGGCACCCAAGTGCCCAGGAGTTGGGCGGCCACCACCACCTTCTCCCCACTGACCCGCTGGGCTACCATCCTGAGGACTGAGATCTGGCCCCAGTCCTGCCCAAACACAAACCTTTGCACACCCCCCCACCCAGGGCCTACAACCACACGGCCTGACACCCCGGACCCTGCTGCCTGGCCCAGCCTCTTCACCCCAGAAGCCAAGCCTCTTTCTTTCCCCTGGGGCCTACTCTCTTCCTGTCCAGCCCACTCTGGATAACTCCCACAAAAGGCCCTGTGGGCCCTCACCTCCCTCAGAATCTGAGCAGCAACTTCTGAAGCCCAGGCCAGCCCAGGCCCTGGGTCTTCAGGGTCTCATGCCCTCTGCTCCCACCAGCCCTCCTGGCACCAGCTTCTCTGCCACTCTCTCTCCATCCTGTCACCACCTCTATCTCCACCTCTCTCCTCACAGGCCCTAGGCCCCCTCCTCAGTCACTCCCTCCTTGTCACCCTCATCTATCTCTGTCACCTCTTCCTCCCAGTCACTCTCCTGTCAGCCATCTCCGGACCTGTCACCTTCTCTCCCCATCACCTCTCCTTGTCACCCCCTCCAACTCTGTCCCCTCCCTCTCCCTGTCACTCTGATCTAGTCCTGTCACTCCTCCATTCCTGTTACCCATTCTCTGCCCACCACCCCCTCCCCCTCATCTATTTTTTGTCACCCTTCCTCCCAACCACTTCCTCCACTCTGTGCCCCCTTCCCACCATCCAACCCACCCCTTTCCCCCTTTCCCCCCTCCCCGTCCCTGCCACCTGTCCCCTCTCGGCCCCCAGCACCCCAAATCCCCCCTGCCCGTGTCAGCGCTGGCCCCGCCCCTCACCTCGGGCTCGGCGGGGTTTCGGGGCGGGGGGCCGTGGCCCCGGCTCGGTCCGGTCCGGTCCCTCCCCGCCCCCCCTCCGGCTCTCCCTCTCGATTCTCCCTTTTTTTTTACTCCAACACACAAAATGGTGAATGGACCTGCAACAGCTGGAGCAGCCAGCCAATCACCGGCCACAACCCCGCTGACCGGCGCCGTCCTAGACCAATAGATATTCGCAGCCTGGTCGGCTCCGCCGCTCGACGACGAGCGACGCTCGCCACAACCAATCGCGCCCACCCGGCAGCGCTAGGGGGAGGGGCCAAAGTCCAAGACCGGCCTCCCTCTGGGACCGACATCAACCTGAGCCTACGACCGCCCGATCTGCCTACAACAAGTGATGGACACCACCATTGGCCAATTGCAGGCCGTCTTAGTGCCGAATGACAAATACAGTACCCAGTCGCCTTGCACTCTAGGCCGGAACCCAGCCCCTGCGAGGGACAGTAGCCAATGAAACGCAAGAAGGTGGGGCTAAGAGACAGACTGTCCAATGAGCAGGCTTAGAAGGCGTGGCCTGAGCGTTTGTTGACCGGCTAGTCGCAATTCCTGCTGGGAACGGTAGTCTTTTTACGTCCCCGGCCCATAGTCGACAGTACAAGGCAGACTACAACTCCCATGTGACAGAGTGCCTGGAGCACCAAAGAACCCGGGCGAGGAGAAAAAGTCGAAAAAGGCAGTTCCTCGTGAGTTTCACTGGAACCAGGAGCATCTTAGACCCAGGGGCCCCGACTCACCCGGATTCCCGGCTCTGGCGTCGCCAGTGACTCCTCTCAGTGGCGGCGGTAGCGGCACGAGGGGGAGGTGCGAGGAGCAGCCAACCGCCACCCGTGAGCCCTGCAGCCAATCAGCAGCGGCCGGGGCGGCGCAATGACCTCACCGGGTTCTACTCTCTTACCCCTCCCCCACGTGGTTGTTCCTGCCGGTAGCCGGGAGTAGAGAAGTTTGGGGTGGGGGGAAGGGGAGGAGAACGAGTGATGTCACCTTTCCCCCGCTTGATTGGCTGTCGGGTGGCCGGGCCTATGACCAATCAACAGCCTCAGAAAGTCTGGCGCGGCCCCGCGGAAAGCCCTGTTGCCACCGGGAGGGGAGAAAACGTACGCGTGTGGGGTGGCGCGCGCTGCAGTGTAGTCAACGCGCGCGGCCTGGGGCTTGGGGGCCCTGGGGACAAGTCACCTCCCCCGCGAGTTTAACATTTAGGGCGGTGCAGTTTCCAGACAGCCCCCTAGGCATGGGGGTGTTACGACTGGGGAAATGCAGCGCTTCGTGGGGCTTCACGCTGCATTCCTTGGAGAGCTACACTTTGTGGGTGTTCACACCTGGCGGGAGCAAGATTTTTTTTAAGTCTTGGGGAGGGATTCACACTGGAGGTAGGGAGGAGAGGAATGTGCCCTGTCAATAGTAGATTCCTGCTGCCCAGATATGGGGTTTACACCAAGTGTGAACATGCCTGCTGAGCGTTCATACTCTCCACATTGGATTTGCCCCGGATAGAGGGTGATGGGGAGCAGTAAACACTGGCTGTAGCAGAGGTTTCTGCTGCTTGTGATGGGTTCCCAGTATCCACACGAGATTCACACTTGGTGTGCAGAATATGCACCCAGCCTATTGCAGGTCCATACTGTCCGTGACATTCACACTATCCATGAGAGTGTGTTGTGACATGTGGCCAGTTCACCGCCGGGGACGCGGGGCGGAGGCGGGGCGGGGGGTTAGGGCCTGGGAAGAAACATCAGTTGTGCAGTGGGGTTCACTGAGTATGAAGGAGATTCACATGATCCACTGTCCACAGAAGATTTGCCTTGATTATGGGGGAAATTTCGCTGTCTACCAGGAGTTCACAGTGGGAAGGAATCTTATACTATTACTTAGACTATTGTATTATGACTTATACTATCATACTATTATTACTATTTTAATGTTCTAGGAGAGAGTTTGCTCTTCTATATGGAGTGGACCCTGAGTTGAGGGAAATTTTACAGGGCAGTTTATACTGGGCACATTGAGTAGTTGCTGGGTCTGAGGAAAGTTTACACTCATCAGAGACTTCCCACTGCCCACTTAGGTAGACCCTTGTTGAGTGGTTCATGCTGTCACCAAAGAGGTTCACAGCAGCCATAGAAAGTTCCCTACGCATGGAGATGTGCACTGTCAGTGTTAACTTCGTCATGGGTGTGAAAGAGATTATACTGTCCCTGGGGAGGCACATACTGGGCAGCAGTTCACATTGCCCATGGGAGCTTTTGCTGTATTGGGGGTGAGATTTCCATTGATTAGGATGGTGTTTTGTGTTCCACAGTCAGTTCACATCAGGTGTGAAGGAGAATTAGACTGTCAGCAGGGCGGTCTGTACGCTCCACAAAGGAGCTCACTCTGCCCAGAGAGCACTCTGCTGTAGTGAAAGGGGGTCTCTGCTGTCCGTTCAGGAATGTCTCTGGCTGTAGTGTGTTTATAATGTTCACAGAGGGGTCCCTACTGCTTATTCAAGTTACACCATGCCTATAGGAGATCCGTCCGTGGGAGTTCACACTGTCCGAAGTCTGTTTCCCCTGTCATTGTGGAAAGGTGTGCACAGGGAACTGTACCCTGCCCCTGGGAGAATTACATAAAATGTTACCCAGTTCATTACAATTACACTGTCATGTGGAGTGGAGGGTGACGTTGCAGGAAACAAAATAACACAGGCTTAGCCAGGCTGCTGGGGTCAAATCCCCACCCAGCTGTGTGACCTTGGGCAAATCACTTAATCCTTCTGTGCCTTGATTTCTACATCTGTAAGGGGATAATGTTTTGTTTTTGTTTTTTTGGTGAGGAAGATTGGCCCTGAGCTAACACCTGCTGCCAATCTTCCTCTTTTTGATTGAGGAAGAGTGGGCCTGGGCTAACATCTGTGCACATCTTCCTCTATTTTGTATGTGGGACACGGCCACAGCATGGCTTGATGAGTGGTGTAGGTCCGTGCCTGGAATCCAAACCTGCAAACCCCGGTGCTGCTGAAGCAGTGTGCGCTGAACTTAACCACTGCGCCACTGGGCTGGCCCCAGGATAATTTTTTTTTAACCCTATGGCATAAGGTTGTTACGAAGTTGTAACGAGTTAACGTATGCAAAGCATTTAGGACAATGTCTCTAGCAGAGTAAACCCTCAAAAATGTTAGCTAGTGTTGTGATCACTATTATTCAGAAGGAGTTTATCACTCCCTGAAGGGTTAATGCTGTCACAATCCTACTGGTAACCTTGTCCATAGTTTGTATGTGTGGTGGTGGTGGTGATGCTTTTTGGAAGGATTTCAGGGTTCAGCATATCTGTGGGGCATTTGTCAATCCATCAAGTCTAGTGCTTCATGTCCCAGCTGGAATGATTTTAAGCTGTGTAGCCGTGGTCCTGCCACCTCTCTAAGTCTCACTCACCTTGTCTGAAAAACGGGGATCATTAGAGTACCTACCTCATAAAGTTGAGGTGAGGATGAAATGAGATGTTGAATGCAGGGCCTTGTGTATAGTAAGTGCTCAATAAATGGGAGTGCTGATTTTTATGTGCCCTGTCCTGCACTGGGCCCCGGGAAATCCCTGCCATTCAGGAATTCACCATTTCTTGGCCTTTATTTGGGGCCTCATTGTCCATGACAGGTTACACCACCCTTCAGAGAGTCATACTGGGGGCTGGCCCAGTGGCATAGCAATTAAGTTCAGGTACTCTGCTTCTGCGGCCCAGGGTTCATGGGTTCGGATCCCGGGCACAGACCAACGCACCACTTATCAAGCCATGCTGTGGCGGTGTCCCATATAAAGTGGAGGAAGATGGGCATAGATGTTAGCCCAGGGCCAGTCTTCCTCAGCAAAAAGAGAAGGATTGGCAACAGATGTTAGCTCAGGGCTAATCTTCCTCACAAAAAAAAAAAGGGGGGGGGGAGTCATACTGTCCTAATGTGTGTGTGTGTGGAAGAGGAGTTGAGTAACTTTTAATGGGAGAATTAAGACTTTTGGTGGGGAAGAGGGGATAATATAATCTTATGAAGGTTACAAAGGCCTAAAGGGTTTAAATGGAACATAAAGTTTCTCCCTGTCTATGGCAAAGGGCTACATCATCCATGACTTAATAAAACTGACATAGTGACATTGGGGTTTATTGTACCCATTGTTGAATCTACACTGTTCACCGAGTAGTCCACCCAGGCAGGTGGCACTGTCCACGTGGGGGCACGATGTCCATGAATGATACTGCATGGGGCCATGTTCCGTATGGGGCTACACTGTTCACCTGAAGAGTCACACTGCTTATGGAAGGGACCTTGTTTATATGCTTGTCTACACTGCACATGTGGGGTTTACCCAGGTCGTGGGAGTTGACCCTGTGGATACGGGAATTCACACAATGTTAACACATTATGCTGCCTCTGTGGGGCATTAGCGGGGCACACTAATGAGGGAATATGCCGTTTGTGTGGGGGCGCACATTGTTTATTTGCTGTCTCACCATCTATATGGGGTTCACACTATTTATGAGGGTTACACTGCCTATATGGGGTTTACACTATTTATGTGGGTTGCTCTGTTATATGGGGTTCACACAGTTTATGAAGGTTGCCCTGTCTGTATGGGGCTCATAACATGTATGAGGGTCACCCTGTCTGTATGAGGTTTATGAGGGTCATGCTGCCTATATTGGGGTTCACACTGTTTTTGAGGGTTGCACTATTTGGGGTTTACACTGTCCATGTGAGAATCACACTGTATGTGGGGTTTATATCAGTTATGGACATTGTACTGTCTGTGTGGGCTCCAATTGTGGGGTTATACCAGCTGTTTATGGACTCAGTTCACTTCAGCAAATACATATTACCAGCCTGTTCTATGACAGACCCCGGTCTAGGCACTGGTCATAAGGCAGTGAAGAAAACAGACCAAATTCCTGTCTTTGTGGAGCTGACATTCAGTAGGACACGCACACCCTGTATGGGAGTTTCCTGTTTATGGGATTCACATCAGGGTTCGTACTCTTTAGGGGGTTGTGCTGGCATCAGCTGTCCCTGAGGTTTTCTCTGTGTGTACAGGGCTACATTTGTTGGTATTACATCAGGTATATGGGGGTTCACTGTCCAAAGATGAGGTCATTCATTCATTATAGATTGCCAGGCACTGTGCCAGGCTCTGGGGATACTGTAGGTGACAAAACAGGCAAAAATCCCTGCCCTCTGAAAGCTGACATTATAGAGGAAGATTCAGACAACAAACACATACGTTATGGAAATATATGTCAGACAAGGATAAGTGCTATGGAGAAGAATAGTGCATAGAAGGGTCATAGGGATCTAGGAAGGTCAGGCAGGGTCTTATTGGGAAGGTGGTTTTTGAGTAAAAACCTGAAGGGGATGAGGGACAGAGCTATGCAGATTTCTGGGGGAAAAGCCTTCCAGGCAGATGGAACAGCAGGGACAAAATCCCTGAGGCAGGAATATTCCTGGCATGCTCAAGAAATAGCAAAGAGGGGGCCCGGCCCAGTGGCGTAGTGGTTAAAGTTCTGTGCTCCACTTCGGAGGCCCAAGTTGGCAGGTTCAGATCCCAGGTGCAGACCTACACCACTCATCAGAGGCCGTGCTGTGGTGGCATCCCACATACAAAATAGAGGAAGACTGGCACAGATGTTAGCTCAGAGCAAATCATCCTCATGCAACAAAAGAGGAAGATTGGCAACAGACATTAGCTCAGAGAGAACCTTCCTCACCAAAGAAAAAAAACAAAGCGGCTGGAGTATAGCTGGAGAGGAAATGAAGGGAAAAGTGGGAGGTGAGGTCAGGGAGGAAGGGCCTGTGGGCCACTGCAAGGAGTCAGCCCCCCTGGCTGCAGTGGGGCACAGTCTGTAGGAGCCTGTGGCAGCAGGGAGACCAATGAGCAGCCCCCAGACCAGGGGTGTGGCAGTGATGGTGAAGAGTAGCTGATTCTGAAGCAGCTGAAGGTAGAGCTCATGGGAGTTCCCTTCAGACTGGATGTCCGATGAGAGAAAGGAGTCAAGGATGACTCCAAGGCATTCAGCCTAAGCCACCAGCAAAATGGGGTTGCAATTTCCTGAGATGGGGAAGACCAGGGAGGGGGACAATTTGAGGGAGCTCAGGAAGACCATTTTGACTTGACAAACTCAAGAAGTCCAAATGGAGACACTGGTGAGGCAGTTTGATGTGTGAGACTGGAGTTCAGTGGAGAGTCCTAGGCTGGAGATGGACATTTGGGTGTAATCAGCATAGAGATGGTGTGTGAAACCATAGGACTGGGGCTGGCCCTGTGGCACAGCGGTTAAGTGTGCGCGCTCCGCTTTAGCGGCCCAGAGTTCGCGGGTTCAGATCCCGGGTGCGCACTGGCGCACCGCTTGTCAAGCCATGCTGTGGCGGCGTCCCATATAAGGTAGAGGAGGATGGGCATGGATGTTAGCCCAGGGCCAATCTTCCTCAGCAAAAAAGAGGAGGATTGGCATTGGATGTTAGCTCAGCGCTGATCTTGCAGATGATCAAGGGAATGAGTGAAGGTGGAAGAGAGAAGAGGACCAGGGCCTGAGCCTGGGGCCCTTCAGCATTTCAATTCAGAGACATGAGGAAGAGCAATACTTTAGTGGGGTTACATTTTCTGTTTGGGGGTGGTCATACCCCATTTAGGTGGCTACACTCTCTATAGGATGGGTCATGCTATTTCTAAGGGAACTACAATGTTCATAGAGTAGTCATGGTTCATTATTGCTCATAAGGGTGATGGATGGGTTGTGATTATAATTTTTATTGTCCACACAGTTTCCTTTCCAGGAGTGAAGTCTGTGAAGTGTTATGGCTTCTGTGGGGACAGGTTCTGTCCATGCCTTAGCCTGACAACAATAGGATAAATGTTATCTGTGTCAGGACAGTAAACTGGAACAAGAACTACTAGGTCCATGGGAGTGGGGGTGTCCTCACTGTTCAGAGTTGTTTTCTCTGTGGAGCGTTACACTGTTCATTGCGGGCACGTCTCAGGTCTGTGAGAAGCTATGCCTTTCACCAGCCCCAGGGCTATTTGTGGAGGCTTTCCATAGTCAACTGGGTGGTGGTGGTGGAAGGGGAGTGGTCCCCTTGTTCATTGGTGTTGACATGGCCTTGGTTAGATGACATGTCTTCAAGGAATGACCAGTGGTGATGAAGTTTCTATCACAAGTTCACAATATCTGGGTATTTCATACAGTAACGGTGGGGTTCACTTCCCCTGGGGGTGGCTCTCAGTGTTCACGAGGCAACTGAACTATCCAAGAGGGTCCACGCTTCAGTGGTAGAGTCACACGGACTCCTGAAGAGTTACAATATCCGTGGACAGGTTTTCACAAACCACTGCAGGTCATGCGGCCCAGGGGACATTTTCACCAGGGACTCCCATTCTCTGAGGGTGGTTCTGACTCTCCCATGAAGTATGCCCACCATCCACGATTGTGTTTCATAGAAACAGTAGGATTGAGTTATCTAACTGGGTCAGGGTGGGATTATGCCATTAACAGGCAATTTCACACTGTCAATGCTGTGTGTTTATTGTCTGCAGCTGGAGTCTGTGGGGCGAGGAGTGCTTACATTATCCATGGGGTATATAGTTCATTTTGCCAATATTTATTGTGTACTTACTTCACATCCCTGATTTCTCACAACAACTCACATAGGGTCATGTAGGGTCTATAAATATCCCCATTTTACAGATGAGGAAGCCGAAGCTCAAAGAGGTAAACTCACTTGCTCTATGTCACAGACAGGAAGTAGCAGAGTTAGGGTTGCAACCCAGGTCTCTGTCTTGTTGGTGGGAGTGTGGGGGTCATTGAGGCTGTTACAGACCTATTATCTTTGGAACTCTGCAGTGTCTTTTTTCGATAGGGGACAGTAGAGGTGGTAGTAAAGCATAGTGGTTAAGGGTGGTGGTTTCAGATTGGATAGCTCTGGGTTCGAATCGTGGCTCCAACACTTCCTAGCTGTAGGACTTTTGCAGACTGATTTCCCCTCTGAGTCTCACTGTCTTAATCTGTAAATGGGGATAACAACAGTTATTCCCCTCCTTGGGATTTTGTGAGGATTAAATGAGAAGATGCCCCGGACAATGCTTGGCCCTGTGCCTGGCACATCATAAGCGCTAGGAATTCGGGAGCTGTTATAACAATGATGATGATGATTATTGCTGGACCACACTGCTCCCAGAGGGTTACAATATCCGTGGGGGAGCTGCACTGTCCGTAGGCAAGGTTACATAATTCCCCGGGGAGATGACACTTCCCTGGAGGCCTTGGTCTCCCCGATGAAGAGGCTTGAGACTTCTTCTGAGGCACTGGTGAGGGACTGCTCTAACCCAGCTAGGAATCCAGCAACAGAGGCTGGGCTTGAGGCCCTAATAACCCAGAGCCTGACCCTGCAGGCCTTCCCTCCCTGTGGCCTGTTTGCCTCCCCCTGCCCATCTTCTGGATGTCAGTCTCTCTGAGCATCCCTGCCCCCCATATTCCCCTCCTTTGGTATCTCAGAGTCTTTTTTGAGACTCTGTCGCCAGGCTGGGCCTGTGATTAGTATTGCTTCTATTTGCCCTCTACTCTGCAGCTGGCTCCTGCGGGCCATCAGATCAGGACTGATTTCCTGTTTCCCGAAGCCTCAGGCTCCATCCTTTTCTCCCGACTGCAGAGAACAGAGACTTAACACTGCCCCACGCGCTGGCTTTCATCCTTAAGCTCTGCCTTCCTCTCTCCTGGCGACCCCCCAGTGCCCCTTGGGAGCACATTTGTTCAGACTTCGGTCGCCCCCGGCATCCTGGCCCCACCTCCGGAACCCCCTGCCCTGGTGGTGGAGGTGGGGGTACCTCCGGCACCAGCCCTGTCCCTAGGACAGCTGCAGCCTGGGGATGGAAGGGGGGGCTCCCAAATGCATTCTCTCTGGTCACTTCCTCCCCAGCTGGGATTGGGGATATCTGGAAGGCCAAGACCCCATCCCGGGAGAAGCGGAGGGCACAGCCGCCTCTCCATTTCCGATGCTGGGAAATGCTTCCCAACCATTCCACCCCACCCCTGGACAGCTGCCCCCATTTAGGCTCAGGGTTGGGGGGGTGGGCAGGGTAAGGCCGGGCTGGGAAATGTTGTGATCTTGATCATCCTCCAAGGTCTTGACCCCGGCCCCCCTGCACAGAAGATTCCGCCTCCTCCCAAAAGGTCCATGCCTCCTCCCTACAAAATTTTCTGACCCCCTCAGAAGGTCCCCCCTTCCCTCTTACAGACTCCCAAAAGAAACTCCGGATCCCAAAGTGGGCAGGAGAGGAGGAGGGGCGGAAGGTCGCGAGTGCCGCGGACTGAAGTTATCTGCAGACTTACAGCCTCCAAAAAGGGTCATGACCCCCGGGACCCCACCCCACCCCCGCCCCCTTCTTTCCTCCTCCCCCGTCGCGCGGCCCCTTTAAGCCCAGAGACGGCCGGTGCTCAGTGGCAGTGCGCCGGCAAGTGTGTGTGTGAGTGCGCGGGGAGGGGGCGGGCACAGTGTCTCCATGGCGACGCGGCGGTGACGTCGCCGGCCGGGGGGCGTGGGCGTCCCGGCCCCGGAGTGCGATATTAACCCGGGAGGCGGCGGCGGGGAGGGGAGAGGCTCTGAGAGGCGAGGCCGGGTGAAGCGGCGAGGGCGGCCCGACGGGCGCGGGACGGGACGGGGCAGCGCGGGCGCCGGGAGCTGCGGCCCGGAGTCGGGGTGCCTCGCCCTGGGCCCCCAAGCATGAAGACCCCGGCGGACACAGGTGGGGGCGGGGGCAGCACGTGTGGGGGAGACTTGTTGCCCCGGGAAACCAGGCGGAGAAACTTTGGGGGGGGCTGAAGCGTTCTGGGGGAGCCGGGGTGATCCCCAGTTCCGGGGGACCCCCAAGCACTCGAGACCTGTTGCTTATCGCGGCGCGAGCGGGGGGTGCTGCATGGGACCCCCAATTTCTGGCTCTGGGCGGAGTGGTGTGGGTGCTGCGAGCCTTGGTCCTCTCCCTGCCTAGACCCCGAAAGCTGGGCTCTCCCCCACTCCCGGGATCACGGGGGTGGCGGGGGTCCCTCCCCGCCGCTGTGTCACGTTGCACTCTGGGGGCCGGGACGTGTGCGGGGCGTGGGGGGGGCCCTGTCCACGGGGCCCGCTATTCCCGGTTCCGCGCTGCGCGGTCCGGCCCGTGACCTTCACCGCGGCGCGTGCCCCGCACCGGCTTAGAGGTGGATATGGGATGGCTTCTAGGAGGAGGGCGTGAGTGGGGAGCCTGGGACTCGGGGTCCGGGCCGCGCCGCCCCTCCCCCGCCCGTCTCCGCCGGCTCCTCGCTCCCCCGCCCGCGCCGAGTCGCAAAGTTCCAAAGCGCAGCCCGAACGTTCGAAAAAGGAACTTTTTGTTTCCGACCTTAGAACGCGCGGCTTTAAGGTGGCTCCGGGGAGAGCTGGGTACCCTCCTCCCGCGCCGTCGGGGGCCCGGGCTTGAAGAGGGTGGGGAAGGTGGGGGGGACGCGGAGGCTTCCCCCTCGCCCCCCCTCCCTCATCCAGCTCTTGTCTTTCAACTGGCCGTCTTTTTTCTCCACAACCCCCCTTCCCCGCCAACTTGCTCCTCCTTAAGGGGCCAAGGTTCCCCTCCCCCCCCCTCGGTCGGCGGGCGGGGGGCAGCGGGATTAACCCCCCTTCCACTCGGACTTTCCCCCCTCCCCTCCCCCGCCGCCCCCGGGCTCGCGCGGGCTGGACTTTGCGCCTCAGCGCGCTGGGGGGAGGGGTCCCAGTCGCCCCCTGCCCGTCTACCCCGTCGGAATCCGGCCTGGGGCGGGGACGGGGGAGGGGGAAGGGGGCCGGGCGCCGCTGTTCAAACTTGTTTCCTTTCCCCGGCGGCGGCCGCGACTAGGGCTCCTGTGTGCGGGTGTGTGCCCCGACCGGCCCACCCACCCCGCCCTCCCGCTCGGCGGGTGGGGGCGGCTCTTAAAGGGCTCCGAGCGGGGCTTCGGCGCCTGGGGATTGGGGCCGAGGAGGGGGGCTGGGGGTGGGGCAGGGGTGCGGAGTGCTGTAGGGTCAGTCACGTGCGTCCCACATACTCTCCGGCTCCCACAAGCTCCAGGGCCGCCGGGCCTTGGGGGCAGCAGGAGCCTCCCCTCGCCCGAGGACGGGGGGGGCCGAAGCGCCCAGACAACCCCGCTTCATCTTTCCTCCCTGCTATAGGCCTTCGCCTGGTGGGACCGGCTGGGCCGCTCCCCCAACCCTGTCTTGGGGCCGAGCCGTGTGTAGGTTCTCAGGCTGGGAGAAGGGGCGGGGGCCTGGAATGGCCTTCTGATCGGTCCATCGGTCCGCCGGTCCGTCTGCCTCCTGGCCGGCCACTGTGCGCCTCTCTATCCGATCCTCCATCCCGGCCCCTCTCTCCTTTGCCGCGGCTGTTTCCCACTTCCTGTTTTCTTCCCGGCTCTGGCGCCACTGAGGGCTGCCTGGAGTGGGGGAGGTGGTGAGGCCCCCCAGGAGGCCGGCGTGTTCTTCCTCTACCACCACCGCTCCCTTCCGACCCCCATAGTCCCTTAAAAAAAAGTTTGGGCAGTCATGTGAATTTGGGGGGTGCCCAGGAGTTCTGCCTCGTAGGTTTCCACAGTCTGTCTGGGAGAATCCCAACCCCGCCTCTGTGGGACCCAGGTGTGTCTTCTGGGACCCTGCCATCCCAGCCCTTCCTGTCTGTCTGCTGCTACCTCTCCACCCTGTCTCGAAATGTCGTGAGCCCGACTTTAACTATCAGCTGCTCTCTTCCTGCCTCACTGTCCCCCCCTGCTCCAGAGGTCCTGCATCCCCAAGCTTTCTTGGTGCAGGCCCAGTGGTTCCGTTTTCAGCACGTGGACCCATACACAACACACTCACACACACTCCCCTTGCCCGTGCCTGGCTCCTGGCTCCAAGGCCTGGGGAACAGAGCCCCATTGAGACACCCTGACGTCACCCCCCCTTTCTTCTCCCCCCAAAGCCGGGAACAGGCCCTCAAGTATTCCGTGTCCGATGAGGAAAGGGAAAGCCAGCATCGGGTGGGCCTGGGAGTGAGGAGTGTCCCTGCCAGGAGTGGGGGCCCGACCAGAGGGGGTTGATCAGGGAGGGGGCTTAACAAGGGGGCTTGGGACAGCCCCGGAATGCAGCTCGAGGCCTTTCCAGAGCCCCCCACCTCCCTTCCCAGTTCCCTTTGTGTTGTATGTAGTCTCTCTCACTCCTTCTCTTCTGCAAAGTTTATTTTTAGCCTCCTGCTCCCCCGCTCCCAGGACTGTCGCTGCACACACGTTGCCTGGTTACCGGGACAAGGAGGCTGGGGCGGGTGGGCTGGGAAGGGTGGCTTTAATTTTGGGGGAGGGTGGAAGTCAGTATACCCACCCATCCCCAGACTGATGTCTCAGGGGCTTTACCCCCCACTCCTGGGTCTGAGAGCCAGATGGGGGCTTAGGTGGGAGGAGCATGGAGTTTGGTGCCCTGAGGGGGGCCAGTACCTTTTTGGAGGAGATTGGAGGGTACATGGAGCTGGTGGTTTGGTCACTTGGGTTCCCAAGGGCCTCTGGGCCCTGAAGAAGACCCTGAGACCTGGGTTCTTTAGCAAGGTGTGGATATTGGGGTGAACACCTGGATTCCTAAGGGAGAGATGGGGCTGTGGATGCTGGGGTCCACAGAAGGCGTTGTCAGGGGCTGTCATTTGTGAATGGAGCAGGGGCTGCTGGTGCAGGACTCTGGCTCTGTGACCAGCTGGAGGTCATATCCCTGGAGCCCTGAGGGGCTGGTTTGAGGCTGGGATTTCTGAATGGGGCAGGGACTAGGTGGGGAATGCTGGCCTTCCCAGTCTACTCAAGGCTAGGGGTCATGGAGCTGGGTCCCTGTGGGTGAGAGTTCTGGATTTAGAGGGGATGGTCTCTGTGGGAGAAGGAACTGCTGATCCCGTGTGTCCCCAAGGGGAAGGATCCCCTGCTGGATTCCAGACTGGGGTGGAGTCTTTGGGGGAGGCTCAGCTTTGCCTCAGGCTTGCTTGGTACCTCCTGAGCTGAAGCTTGAGCCAGGGCCAGGGGAGGGAGGCTGACCCCTGCAGCCTGACTGACACTGTGACCTCGCCTATCTTTAGCTGTCCACCTTGGTCTTCTCCCTCTAGTGGCATCAGAGCCCCTGCCCTGCCTCCCCCCTCTTTCTTTCCCTCCCCTTCCCTCCTCCCACCCCTCCATTACCGGCTGCCTAGTGCTGAATTATTGATGGCCCTTGATTACCCCCGGGTTTGGGAAATGACAACAACCGCAGCCCCCCCATCTCTCCCCTCTAGGCTGCCCACCCCCTCCAGGGACCAGCCAGCCCACCACCAACCTCTACCCAAGGTTAATGCTGGGGGTGGGTAGGCAGGTGGGCAGGGAAGAAGCTGCGGATGGGAAGGCAGAAGGGGGAACAGGCTGCAGCAGTGTCTGTTCAATCTCCAGGCCTGGGCTGGGGCCCTCCAGCCAGGTCGGGCCCACGTGCCTGCGTCTGGGGAGGGCAGTGCAGCCCAGAGGGTCCAGGGCTTGGGGGGGGGCCTCTCTCAGACAGTCTGGGTTTCACTCTCCAGGGAAGACAGAAGCCTCTGTGTGTGCAAGCGCTGACCTCATCGTCAACCAGCCACCCCACCCCTCCTGGTCCTTTTAAGAAAAAAAAAAAAATCCTCCTCGCGGGTCCTGGGCTGGGAGTAAGGGCTCTGGTGGGTCTTGGGAGGGAGATAGTGTATGTTCCTAGGAGGGGACTAGAGGAGCTGGGCGGGGGGGGGGGGGGGGTGGATATGGCTGGCCCTGAATGGGAGTGGAGGGGTGGGTTCTGGGGGGGGCTCGCCCCAACTCATCTGGCCACGTGTGCCCCTTCCTGCCCCTCCCCCACTGGCAGCCCTCCCTGCCCGCCGGCCTGGCTTGGTGCCTGGCCCCCTGGCACTGGCCCCGGGACCCGCCGCCGCCGGTTTCCTGTTTCTCCCGGTGTCGCTGGAGCAGGCTCCAGCTTCCCCTCCCCCCAGCTCCCGTCTAGCCCCCTCACATACAGACAGACAGACACTGTCTCCATGTAACCCAGGTCCTGACTTGGCTGAGGGGAGAAGGATTTCCCCACATTGAGGGCGGGATAGGAGGTGGACCCTGGGATGGGACCCAGAGCCCCGGACTTGGCGTCCTGACCCGCGGCCACTCCCCTGCTCCTGTCCCTAGGGTTTGCCTTCCCAGATTGGGCCTACAAGCCGGAATCGTCCCCTGGCTCGAGGCAGATCCAGCTGTGGCACTTTATCCTGGAGCTGCTGCGGAAGGAGGAGTACCAGGGTGTCATCGCCTGGCAGGGGGACTACGGGGAATTCGTCATCAAGGACCCCGACGAGGTGGCTCGGCTCTGGGGTGTCCGCAAGTGCAAGCCCCAGATGAATTATGACAAGCTGAGCCGGGCCCTGCGGTGAGGAGGGCAGAGGCCCCTGGGCAGATGTGGACAGCCCCCACTGGTTGGGGAGCCCCTGACTCGTGGGAATAGGCTTTGGGTTTGATTCCTTGATTCTGCCAAATCATAGCTTTGTGACCTTGGGCAAGTCCTAACCCTTCTCTGCCCCTGTGTCACACAGGTGTCCTGAGGAGAGAATACAGCCATGGGTGTTGCCTTTAGTCTGGCCCCAGACCTGAGGGGAGGGCTGGTCCCCATCACCCTCTGGGCACTTGATTTCCCATGTTTCCTGGTCGCCCTTTGTGAGCAGCACCTAACTAGGGGGATCTAGACATGGGTTCTCTGTGGCTGACCATCCGATGTTGTTTCTACACCCATAGCTATTACTACAACAAACGCATTCTGCACAAGACCAAGGGGAAACGGTTCACCTACAAGTTCAACTTCAACAAACTGGTGCTGGTTAATTACCCTTTCATTGATGTGGGGTTGGCTGGTGAGTACCAGGGCTGGGGGCCATGATCTCGGAGGGAGGAGAGGGTCTGTCTGTATGTCCAGGCTAGGCCAGAGGCCTTGACACCATGTCTCCCCTCTCCTGCCAGGGGGTGCCGTGCCCCAGAGTGCCCCGCCAGTGCCATCGGGTGGCAGCCACTTCCGCTTCCCTCCCTCAACGCCCTCTGAGGTGCTGTCCCCCACCGAGGACCCCCGTTCGCCACCGGCCTGCTCTTCATCCTCATCCTCCCTCTTCTCGGCTGTGGTGGCCCGACGCCTGGGCCGAGGCTCTGTCAGTGACTGTAGTGATGGCACATCAGAGCTGGAGGAGCCACTGGGAGAGGATCCCCGGGCCCGACCGCCAGGCCCTCCGGAGCTGGGTGCCTTCCGTGGGCCCCCACTGGCCCGCCTGCCCCATGACCCCGGCGTCTTCCGTGTCTACCCCCGGCCTCGGGGTGGCCCTGAGCCTCTCAGCCCCTTCCCTGTGTCGCCGCTAGCCGCGCCTGGCTCCCTGCTACCCCCTCAGCTTTCACCGGCTCTGCCCATGACGCCCACCCACCTGGCCTACACTCCCTCGCCCACGCTGAGCCCTATGTACCCCAGTGGCGGCGGGGGCCCAAGCGGCTCTGGGGGAGGCTCCCACTTCTCCTTCAGCCCTGAGGACATGAAACGGTACCTGCAGGCCCACACTCAAAGTGTCTACAACTACCACCTCAGCCCCCGCGCCTTCCTGCACTACCCTGGGTTGGTGGTGCCCCAGCCCCAGCGCCCTGACAAGTGCCCACTGCCACCCATGGCACCTGAGACCCCACCAGTTCCCTCTTCGGCCTCGTCCTCCTCTTCCTCCTCTTCCTCCCCATTCAAGTTTAAGCTCCAGCCGCCCCCGCTGGGACGTCGGCAGCGGGCAGCTGGGGAGAAGGCTCCGGCAGGCGCTGACAAGAGTGCTGGCATTGGCATGGGCGGTGGTGGCAGCGCAGGTGGGCTGCCTGAAGGGGCGGGGGCGCTGGCCCCACCACCACCCCCGCCACAGATCAAGGTGGAGCCTATCTCGGAAGGCGAGTCGGAGGAGGTAGAGGTGACTGACATCAGTGATGAGGATGAGGAAGACGGGGAGGTGTTCAAGACGCCTCGTGCCCCACCTGCACCCCCCAAGCCTGAGCCCGGCGAGGCACCGGGGGCAGCCCAGTGCATGCCCCTCAAGCTGCGCTTTAAAAGGCGCTGGAGTGAAGACTGTCGCCTGGAGGGGGGTGGGGGCCCCGCTGGGGGCCTTGAGGATGAGGGCGAGGACAAGAAGGTGCGTGGGGAGGGGCCTGGGGAGGCCGGGGGACCCCTCACCCCGAGACGGGTGAGCTCCGACCTCCAGCACGCTACAGCCCAGCTCTCTCTCGAGCATCGAGATTCCTGAGGGCTGTGGGCAGGGGACCCCTGTTCCCCCAACCCCCATGCTTCTTTTGCTGCCTTAACCCCCCCATGCCCCGGAGGTGAGGGCAGCTTTCTAGTCTCTTTCCTGCCTCCTCCCTTTCCCCTCTCCACATTTTGTATAAAACTTTTAATTTTTTTTTTTTAATGGTGAGGGTGGGTGGGTGCCTAGGGCTGGGAGCTGTCCCCTGTCTCTCGGGTTTCTAAGCTCCGGGCAAAGTGGTGGTGGGGGGAGGGAGGGGGGAGTTAAGGGGGCCACCTCCATTCTGGGGAATTTATATTTGAACTGAGGCTCGGGCCTCAATGCCCAGGAACTTTTTTATTACAATCGCTTAGGAAGTAAAGCCTTGTTTCCCTCCCTGTTCTCTGCCTCCTGTACCTCTCCCTCTCCACCCATGGCTATCCTCAGCCCCCATTCTGCCTTCCCTGCCCCTCCAGGGGCCACGAGTGCCTGGGTTTCTCATACCCCACAGGGTTGCAGCAGAGGAGGGAGGGACATTTTATGATGAACCAAAAATTCCGTGTCGGGGATGGGGGGGTGGGGGGCGGAAGAGGGTGAGGGGTG